>NW_026988442.1:53824166-54523333 GCF_030222135.1 Aotus nancymaae | reverse complement strand
CTTGCTGATCCCATTTCTGTATTCTTTTTCATCATTCTCCTTCCCCAAATCCTAGCTCCGTATCTTTAATGACTCATGGGAAAGATCATTACAAAAAAATAAAAATTGTCAGTGGTCCATTGTGATCAATGTGGAGAATGTTTAATACAAAACAACACCTCCCTCCATTCGAACTAACAAGCGTTTATTGAGGGCCCGTGGTGTGCTCTGTGGTGGTTGTAAAACATCATCTTTACTGGATTTGAGCTTTGTCAGAGGGGCTGGTTCATTTTCAGGTCCTTTCATGCACATACAGAGAAGGGACCCTTAGAAGTCCAGAGAGGTTTGGGCCGCTTCCACTATAGATGATTTCTGGTACCAACAAAAATTTTTAAAATGCAAAAACAGGATGACAAAAACTGTGTATGTTTTAAATATTTACAAAACATGCCAAGCAATACCACTGGGCTGGCCTCAAGATAATTACATGGTCCAGTACTGAGACTCAAGTTCAAAGTTGTATGATCCATGCTACCTTTTTTCAATCCTGTTGAAAATATACAATCCTGGGCCAGGCACAGTGGTTCATGCCTATAATCCCAGCATTTTGGGAGGCTGAAGCAGGCAGATTGCTTGAGCCCAGGAGTTCAAGACCAGTCTGGGCAACATGGTGAAATCCCGCCTCTACAAAAAACTACAAGAATTAGTCAGGTGTGGTGGTACACACCTGTAGTCCCAGCTATTCAGGAGGATGAAATGGGAGGCTCACCTGAGCCCAGGAGGCGGAGGCTGCAATGAGCCATGATTGTGCCACTGCACTCCAGCCTGAGTAATAGGGTAAGAAAGACCCTGTCTCAAAGGGAAAAAAAAAAAAAAAAAAGAAAATGTACAATGCTGGATGTTTCTGGGACTCATAAAAACGTAATGTCAAGACAATGTGAAGTCCTTGTGAGTGGTAAAGTTTGGACTAAAGGGCTCTCCTACCCATCTCCACCACCGAAGGTCTCAACAATGAACACATGATGTCCATCCTCAAGGAATTTATAAACTAATTGGGGAAAAAAAAACAAATGAAGACGCCCATCCCCATCCTCCTCCACTGTAAGGAAGAAACACTGAACCAGAAAGACCAGAATTGTACCCTGGATCCATCACTAAATCGTTAATCATCAGCAAGTCCTTCTTAATATATTTAAACTTCAAAGGCTTTTTTCTCCCTGTAAAATAAAATAATATCATTTCCTGCCCTGCCTCCTGTACAAGGTTATTAAGAGGATCATGCAAGATGCAGTGTTACTTTGGTAAACTACAAAGCCCTCCAGAAATGTGCACCACATATAGACAAATGTTGAATACTTAATCACAAGCAGCCTTATCAGCACCATAAGAAATCCTAATGACATTTACAAGAGTATCAATTCAGGAATTGAGATTGTTGTGTCTAGAAAATACCAGGGCAAACTTCATGGAAGATGGGGAGAAAAGATGAGTGGTTATGATTTGAAAATAAAAGGATTTTACGGAGCCCCAAGTAACTCTGGTACTTTTTCTGTGAATATGTGAATGTTCCTTATAATTTTTCTTCCTTGTTGACATAACTTCCATGAGTAACCAGAAGATGACTACTCCCCAAACAAACCCATATTTACTCCCCAAGGTCCCACACTATGCCAGGCTTTTTCTTCAGTAAAAACTTTTAGAAAAGGTCACTTATCTAGTGGTCTCCTCCCTCTTAACCCACTAAAAGTTGGTTTCCTCCTTTATGCTAAACTTATAAACCCTACTAATGATGACTAACTTCCCAACAGAATGCCCTCTTGAGCTCTTCCCTTACTGGGCTCTCAGGGCTACTGGGAGGAGCCCTCCCTTCCTCTCCACAGTGACCGGAGCCTCTCTTCAGTGTTCCTCCTACCTCTCAGGCTATTCGCAGACTCTTCTCTCAAGGTCCTTCTCCAAGAACCCATCCCTTGGACCAAGGGGACAGATCTACCCTCCCCCCTTTCTCCCGGGAGATTCTGATCCCCACTTGAACTTTAATGCCTCCTGTACCAGGAAGCAGAGGCTCTCATCTGTATCTAGCCCTTTCCTCTTTAAGCTGTTACATATTTGTTGTTTTTCTTTTTTAATTTTAATTTTTTGAGACAGAGTCTCGCTCTGTTACCCAAGCTGGAGGGTAGTGGCGCAATCTCAGCTCACTACAACCTCCATCTTGCAGGTTCAAGAGATTCTCCTGCCTCAGCCTCCCGAGTTGCTGGGATTACAGGTGCCCAACACCATGCCCTAATTTTTGTTGAGACAGGGTTTCACCATGTTGGCCAGGTTGGTCTCAAACTCCTGACCTCAGGTGATCCACCCGCCTCAGACTCCCAAAGTGCAGGGATTACAGGCATGAACCACTGCACCCAGCCTATTTTTAATATTTTTAATAGAGACAGGGTCTTGCTATGTTGCCCAGCTGGTTTCCAACTCCTGGCCTAAAGCAATCCTCCTGCCTCAGCCTCCCAAAGTGCTAAAATTGCAAGCATAAGCCAGCATGCCCCACCTGTTTTTCTTCTGACAACCTACCAGACAGCTCTACTTGGACAGCCCAAGTCCTTTCAAATTGAGCCTGTCACCTTACTGCATTCCCCACATCTTCCTGTTCTGTGATTGTCAGAGGCATCTGAATCAGAGCAACTCCATCTTGAATAGGGGCTGGGTAAAATAAGGCTGAGACCTCCTGGGCTGCATTCCCAGACAGTTAGGCATTCGAAGTCTCAGGATTAAATAGGAGGTCTGCACAAGATACAGGGCATAAAAACCTTGCTGATAAAACATGTTGCAGTAAAGGAGCCAGCCAAAACCCACCAAAACCAAGATGGTGACAAGAGTGACCTCTGGTCATCCTCACTGCTACACTCCCATTGGCGCCATGACAGTTTACAAATGCCATAGCAATGTCAGGCTACCTGGGGGTACATGATGAGCATGTTACTGGAAAGGGGTCCCAATCCAGACCCCAAGAGAGGGTTCTTGGACTCGTGCAAGGAAGAAGAGTCCAAGCAGTAAAGTGAAAGCAAGTTTATTAAGAAAGTAAAGGAAGACTGGCTACTCCACAGGCATAGCCCCCCAAGGGCTGCTGGTCTAAAAAAGGGAGACATGAATAATCCACCCCTTGTTTAGCATATAATTGAGAAATAACCATAACAATAGGCAACCAGCAGCCCTTGGGGGGCTATGCCTATGGAGTAGCCACTCTACTTTCTTAATAAACTTGCTTTCACCGGGCATGGTGGCTCACGCCTGTAATCCAAACACTTTGGAGGCCAAGGCAGGCGGATCACCTGAGGTTGGGCGTTCAAGACCAGCCTGACCAACATGGTGAAACCCCTTCTTAAAAAAATTTAAAAATAAAAAATAAACTTGCTTTCACTTTACTCCTTGTACTGGCCTACAATTCTTTCTTGCAGAGTCCGAGAACCCTCTCTTGGGGTCTGGGTTGGGACCCCTTTCCAGTAACATGCTCATCATGTACCTGAGTTGCCTGCAGTTATCAGATTCTCCTTTTCCCACTCTACTCCACCCCACAGATCAGATCAGTCACCACATCTCATGGGCTCAACAGCCTCCCACACAGCCCTGAAATCTGCAACGTCCTTCTCAGCCATACCACTCACCAAATAAGCTCTGGGCCCCCTAATTTTTGCCCAGACTTCTATTCCCCTAAGTGTATCCCAAAGTGTAGAATACATACAACTGGTGGTCCCCTCACATGCTGCTAGGTGATTCTTCAACTTTTCTCTTTTTTTTTTTTTTTTGAGACAGAGTCTCACTCTGTCGCCTAGGCTGGAGTATAGTGGCATGATCTCGGTTCACTGCAACCTCCACCTCCCAGGTTCAAACAATTCTTCTGCCTCAGCGACCACAGTAGCTGGGACTACAGGCACATGCCACCACACCCAGCTACTTTTTGTAATTTTAGTAGAGATGGAGTTTCACTATGTTGGCCAGGCTGGTCTCAAACTCCTGACCTCATGATCCACTCGCATCGGCCTCCCAAAGTGCTGGGATTACAGGCGTGAGCCACCGCGCCCGGCCTCTTTTTATTTTTCTTTTTCATAGTCGTTTTTACTATTATATATTAAAATAAATTCATAAGTAGCATATCAAGAGTATATTTCCACAGGTATAATTGCTTTGAACAAACTTCCATGCATGTTAGAATAACCTGAGCATCTTTTGAAAAGTCTACCCCCTACCTCATGGGCCATAAATATCCCAGGCCAATTAAATCACAGTGTCATGAGGTGGCACAGGCTCAGGTCTGGAAACTCCCCAGGTGCTTCCAATACAGACAAGTTTGGGGACCAGTCCATGAAAATGACACTGAAACAGAAACTGAAGGAAAGGAGGCTGAGCCCACCTAAAAAAAAATACTAATGTAAGTGGTAAACTGCTAGGAAGGGTGCCCAACTCCACTTCAATTTGCCCACTTTAGCAGTGAAAGTCTAGCATACCAAGATATCTCTCAGTCTCAGGTAAACCCAGACAGTCAGTCACCCTACTCAGATAAGGCAAAGTGTCTAAGGTTTAGGAAGCAGCGCTAATATTTTCCAAACTGTGTTCAGCAGAATGCTATCCACCATCCCTAGGGCATTAACAGCTGTGAGGCTACAAAGAGTTCCACTGTAGAATAAATGTGGAACACCCCAGGGATATCCCAGGATACCCAGTTAAGTTAATGGTTTTCTTCAAAGACAACTTCTCAAAACTTTCAATTTACTATGATATTTTACATTGTCTGAGAAGACTCTAATGTCCTGCAATTTTCAAACTTATTTGAGGACCTTTTTTGGTGAGGCACCTTATATTCAGTGAAGGTTTCAAGAAACATTTTTGGCAGATGCTGCTCTCCATGTACTTCTAGACAATTTTTAGAAATCATAAATCTAATAATGTCACTTCTCCATTGTCAACTTTTTGCTAAAACAAAAAACAAAAAACAAATCTCCTTTGCAGGTGGTCTACTTTCCCAGCTCTCCCATCTTTTACCCCTTTCTATGCTCAACTCCAGTGTTTCTCCAACTTTTAGAAGTATTCAAATCACTGGAGGATACTGTTGCAAAGCTGATTCTGATCCAGCAGGATTTGGGGTAGGCCTGAGACTCTGTATTTCTACTGATGCCATCACTGCTGACCCAAGGACCACACACTGAGTAGCAAGGTCCTAGCCATATTCAGTTTTAAAGGCTGCTGTCTCTACTGAAAGCCTCTGTCCCTGGAAGGCCCCTTCCCCACCTGATAACGTCCTAATTAACCTTGAAGAAACTCAAGAACATCATTCCCTGAGGTGACCTCCAGTGCCCTCAAACAGAACTGTACATCCCAATTTTATGTTTAGACCTCTAATCTGGCGCTTCACTCTACTGTATATTGGCTTTTTCTTTTTCTGCCTCTGCCAAGCTGAGTTCTCTGACAGCCTTTCTGTCTATATTCTCAATGCCTGGCACATAGTAGCTACTTAATAAATCCATATAGAAGGATAGAATAGCCATGAAAAGGAGATAATATGTGAACTTTGTTGAAGGAGACGTTCAGAAAACAAGGCTGTTACGCAACATCAAGTCTGTCAGTTTGGAGTTATGTGGTTGGGGACCTTCAGCAGGAGACAGAATGAGATTCTACGCTATCACTGCAGAGAGTCCTACCACAAAGGAATAGCACCACACATTTTTTATACTATACAAAAATAAAATAAAATTCCCAGGTTTCTTGACATAAAAACTAAATCCAGATAATCTTCTGTTTAACATTTAACAGACTAAAAATCAACAGGCACAGTGGGAAATAAACCACCATTTCACCTCTAAATCTCTATTCATCCACTTTATGGAGAATCCTTCTGACAATTCTAAGTTTAAACAAATCTTTGTGAAAAGAGTATCTAGCAAGTTTAATGTAGTCCCAGCTGTCAAAATTATGGGCAATGCATCACACTTAAGAGAGCATTTGAAAATGTGTCAATAATTATGATTACATACTTGTACCAGATCTAATATACTTGCACTACCCTTTCACTTCAACTGATATGAAATTAAAACCAGTTTCTTAAAAGTGCAACTCTTAGATCATAAGTTAATCCTAAAGCAGATATAAAACCTGTCACACTACAGAGATACAGTACATTTTACTCAAGAGGAGAAAAGGCCACGATATTGTAATGCATCATTTTAGGTAAGGTGACCACCTTTAATGTGGAAAGGGTAAAATACATTATCAAGGTGACATAATCTTCAATACTTCACTCGTTTGTATTTAAAGATTGTCTCTTCAAAATTATGCATGACCCACAGCACAGAGATAACTGCTAACATTTCGGATTATTTCCTACCAATCTTTTTTTCTCTACATCTATATATATGTTAACTACAAATCTGAAAGTATACTATATTTTATGTTTATGGAACTGTACTGTGGAACTGTACATAATTTATAGGAAGGGATGTATACTATGTTTTTAGTGTCCTGCTTTTTTCATGTAATATTTTGTGAACTGTAAACATTTAAATTGTTTCCTTTTTTTCTTTGGCTACTCTACACCTAGTTGAATACATTTGTATACTTAAAGAGATTGAGGGTCAGGCGCAGAGGTTCACGCCTGTAATCCTTGCACTTTCAGAGGCCAAGGTGGGCAGATCTCGAGGTCAGGAGTTCGAGAACACCCTGGTCAACATGGTGGAACCCTGTCTCTACTAAAAATACAAAACTTAGCTGGGTGTGGTGGCGTAGGCCTGTAATCCCAGCTACTTAAGAGGCTGAGGCACAAGAATCACTTGAATCCAGGAGGCAGAGATTGCAGTGAGCCAAAATCGTGCCACTGCAATCCAGCCTGGTGACAGAGGGAGACTCTCATCTCAAGAAAAAAATAAGAAAGAAAGAAATAAAGTGATTTAGTAAGTGATTTTTCTAAAACGAGTAAATAAGTCTCAAAAATTTTCCAGAAGAAATGCATTTATATTAACAACCCAAATTTCAAGTCTTTTAAGTTGGAATCCAAATACACTGCTTAATGTTGCAGGAGCAAATTCTAAAGAAAAAATGCGGTACGGGAAATAAACATAAATCTATATTAATTTTTTTCGAGCCTGGGGTCTCTCTTTGTCACCCAGGCTGTATGAGATGCAGTGGCACAATCACAGTTCACTGTAGCCTTGACCTCCTGGCCCAAGTAATCTTCCCACCTCAGCCTCCAGAGTAGCTGCCACTACAGGCACACACCACCAGACCTCATTAATTAAAAAAAAAAAAAATGTTTGCAGCAACAAGGTCTTACTATGTTGCCCAGGTTAATCTCAAATTTCTGCACTCAAAGAATCCTCTCACCTTGGCCTCCCAAAGTGCTGTGATTACAGGTGTGAGCCACCGCACTTGGCCAATTCCCATTAAATTTTGTTTACGTGGGTTTCAGTTTTTAAATAAATCTAGTTTGATAATCACCAGGAAATCTAATCAACTTTTTAAACAATACTGGCTAAATACCTCAAAATTTCCAAAAATTCCTATTTTACCTTCATATTGCAAAATATCAAAAGCTCAAAAGATCAGAGCTACCTCTTTTTTTTTTTTTTTTTTTTTTTTTTGAGACGGAGTTTCGCTCGTTACCCAGGCTGGAGTGCAATGGCGCGATCTCGGCTCACTGCAACCTCCGCCTCCTGGGTTCAGGCAATTCTCCTGCCTCAGCCTCCTGAGTAGCTGGGATTACAGGCACGCGCCACCATGCCCAGCTAGTTTTTTTTGTATTAGTAGAGACGGGGTTTCACCATGTTGATCAGGATGGTCTCGATCTCTTGACCTCGTGATCCACCCGCCTCGGCCTCCCAAAGTGCTGGGATTACAGGCTTGAGCCACCGTGCCCGGCCCAGAGCTACCTCTTATGTATGGTCTGTTCCAAAGTGATAAATAAAATTTTACCGTTTCTTAAAAACTGTCTATCATAGCCCTACTGCTTTTCTTTACAGCTATTATAAAAATAAAATTTTTCCTTAAGTCTAAAAATCCATTGCCTCTATTCTTGATCAATAATAAAAAGCTGACTATATGAGTTTCCTGGTCATAAATGCCTACTTACCACTCACTGTAATTTTTTTTTTTTTAAAAAAAAGGTAATCAGCCATATAAGCTCTGCTTTTAACATAAAGCACACACCAGACATAGTGCTTTGAAACAATCAAAGTAAAGCTGTGGTTAGCAAGGCTTCCAAAGCCCAGAGTTCTTTACAGACTCAAACTTACACAGAAAAAAAAAAAAAAACATAAAGCTCCATTTACTGGAAGGGCCAAAAAAGAGAGAAACTGAGAGAATCAACAAATTACTAAACTTTAGAAATAACTAAGTCTGTGTTCTTCTTAACAATGAGGAAAGGAAAGCACCACAAAGACAAAGGTTAAGAAAATGACTTTCTTGGGCCACACAATTGGTTTATATCAGAGAACAGACTAGCATTTGAGTCCTATGGGTAGTCCTCTCATTATCACCATACCACATCGCTTCACAAATACAAAGCCAAAACCCAATTCATGGCACAACCTACACTGAAATTTAAAATGCAAATATCCCTTGATTCAGCAAGTCCAATCCTTGGTACTTATCTCCAGATACACAGGAGACAGAGAGAGAAAGAGAGAATAGAATAGAATAGAATAGAATAGAATAGAATAGATAGATAAGATAGATAGATAATACAGACAGATAGATAGAATGATTGATGTCTATAGACATGGGAATATATTTCAAGAACCACAGTGGACGCCTGAAACTTCAGGTAATACTGAACTCTATGGAAAGTCCCTGAATTAAGATGGTTCACTGTATACCCTTCCTGTACTTCAAATCTTGTATTGTGCACACATATTCCTGTCATAATATAAATAGTATCAAAAACATAAAATAACGTAATAAAAGTATTTCTAGGAGAAAATGTATAGGAACTCATATTACTGTGCACATGTAATGATAATAAAGTGATATATGAACTAACAATAAAAACACCAATTTGAATTAAAACAAAAATGTCAGAGTTGTATGGCCCCAAAAGGAGACAAGTCTCTATGAAAACAAAAGAAATGCCTTCTGGTAGACTTCCACGTACAACACCCACATCTGAGACAGATTCACCCCACCTGTGCTTAGAATGTCCTAAAACAATAAGACCTTTAGGGATCAAAAGGGAACCAAGTAGAAGAGAGAGGAGCCGAGGTGGACCTAGCTGATTAAGAAACAATGAGTTGGAGGGAATCCTAAGCAAACGAGCCAAGGGAGAAAAAAAGAAAAAAAAAAGCTCCTCTGAATTTGAAAAGGACATTCCATTCTAAACTGGTTAAAAGCAAGGATAAATCTCAAGCAGAGAGCATTTTCCTCTGGCATTTTTTTTCCCCACCTCAGGGCTCTAGCAACTTGTTTTTCACATTTTGTATCATCTATGATACCAAGAAAAGGTCACTGCTAGAATCAGTTTTACCTTAATAAGGCTCAGTGAGATAGGCACAGACGTAAGTTACAGGTGTCACCCATCAAACAGCATATCTGCCTTTGATTCTATGAGCAGATGTTTTATCAGTTCCCATGTTCAAAAGTTCAAGACTGTTATTTTACTCCTCTATTCGGATAAACATTTGATTATTTGCAAGATAAGGTACTTGACCCCAAAAAGTCAATAAGAGACTTTGAACTGTTTGTAGCTGGTTCATTTTATCATTCAGACTCAACCCACTTCTTCCCATTTCCAAAAGGAAGCTCTCCCCAGGGCATTCTCATCCTCACCAATCACCAGTACAGATCCAATAGCCAATACAAAGCCAAAGCCCCAAACCCTAATCTCCAGAGTTCCAGTACCATATTCCCAGCTTCTCACACAGCTCAAGTAAGGATTCTTCCAGGTTCTTGCTCTACCAGAACCTCAAACCCTACACCACAACCCATCCCAAGCCAGGTCCTCTTGGCAACTTTCCATTTCCTTTTAAGATCAACACTATTCTCCCAGTCATCCAGGTTTCAAAAGTCAAATATGTTTGCCCAACCCCTACCCTCCCTCTCACCCCAAAAGTAATTTGTTCACCAAGCCCTATGGCTTCTCGAGCCCAAGGCCAAAACCCTGGTTCCATCTATTCTCATTTCCTCGTAGCTTCTGGGCATCCCACTCCACCACAGGACTAATCATCCTTGGCTAACAGAAGGCTAAGTGCCAGAGCTTCAAACTCATACACCTATAGGGTCAATCCAGTTAGCCTGCAGGAATGAGGTAGGCCAGGAGTTTGAAACAAACAAACCTGCCAGTGCAAGAACAATAAACAGCAACTAACACTGAGCCTCAGTGCCTGGGAGAAATCAGGATGAACTGAGACAGTAGCAGGCATAGCACACACGTCCCCCTCAGACAGACATGGCCAAAAGAAGATCTGGCAGTTTCTTGCAGTAAGGAATATGGCCCTGGGGCTGCCAGAGATTTCAGTGCCGCAGGAGCAACTGGACATTATGTTGTTTTTTTTTTTTTTTGAGATGGAGTTTTGCTCATGTTGCCCAGTCTGGAGTACAATGGTGTGATCTTAGCTCATTGCAACCTCCGCTTCCCGGGTTCAAGCAATTCTCCTGCCTCAGCCTCCTGAGTAGCTGGGATTACAGGCGTGCGCCATCATGTCTAGCTAATTTTTGTATTTTTAGTAGAGACGGGGTTTCTCCATGTTGGTCAGGCTGGTCTCAAACTCCAGACCTCAGGTGATCCGCCCACCTTAGCCTCCCAAAGTGCTGGGATTACAGGCGTGAGCCACCGGGCCCGGCCTGATTTTTTTTTTTTTTAATGAAAATGTCCCCCATTTTTACATGTTAGCAACCAAGTTTTTAAAAAACTGTTTAAATACAGTATTAAACAGGACAGAACACTGAGGTGTACGGAGCTCAGAGAACACCAGTTCTCAGCCTCTGCTCTGGTGCACTGATGGTGATGTGGGAATATACAGTCTGAGTTCAAGTTCAGATGTGTAAGCTTACACATTTATATCACCAGTCTAGGACTGTTACTCCTTCTATAAAATGGGCATAATAAGAGTAGGTACTTCATGGAGTATGAGTGAGCATTAAATGAGATAATGCACGTAAGGGGTCAGACCAATGCCTGCTTTCATGCCTTATCTTAACTTTCAGCCTGGCATTCAAAGTAAACCATAATGTGCCTCCAAATTTCCCTTTCTAAGTTTGCTCCTATTGTGCTCACCTTGATGTGCTCTATAGAGTCAAGTCGATTTTGAGATGGAGTTTCACTCTTGTCGCTTAGGCTGGAGTGCAGTGGCAGGATCTCAGCTCACTGCAACCTCTGCCTCCCGGGTCCAAGCGAATCTCCTGAGTCAATCTTCCAAGTAGCTGGGACTACAGGCCCGCACCACCACATCCAGCTAATTTTTTGTATTTTCAGTAGAGGTGTGAGCCATGGTGCCAGGCCCACAAAGCACTTTTAATTATGAATGTGCTGTTCCTTTTGGTTGTCTAAGGTCTTGCATGCCACCCTGAGATGCTGCATCCCAGGACACAGAGTCTCAGACTACTGATTAAAAATACTCGCAACTGCTGGGCACGGTGGGATTACGGGCACATCTGTAACCCCAGCACTTGGGGAGGCTGAGGTGGGTTAAACACGAGGTCAGGAGTTTGAGACCAGCCTGGCCAACACAGTGATAACTTGTCTCTACTAAAAATACAAAAAAATTAGCTGGGCGTGGTGACGGGCACCTATAATGCCAGCTACTCAGGAGGCTGAGGCAGGAGAATAGCTTGAACCCAGGAGGTGGAAGTTGCAGTGAGCCAAGATCAAGCCACTGCACTCCAGTCTGGGCAACAGTGCGAGACACCGTTTCAAAAAAAAAAAATCCGTGCAACTATCTTTTCTACAATTTGGCCTCTAAATAAAAACCACCTTATATTTACTTGCCCCATTCCCTCTTTTTGGAATGTCGCCTATTCTACAACCTATACACATACAGTTACCTCTCAAAATGATAGCATCCAACTGGTACCTTTTTCAGAGGCCAGCTGAATAGCCACTTCCTCAAAGGTGTTGGCTGATCCTTATCCCTCTATATCTTGTGACCAAGACAGTCAAAGTTCTGTGATGAATACTTAGATGTGCAATTATTCACTCCCTTACTCAAGTGCACCTTAATATTAACTTGATATTAACTAAGCTTTCCATGCCCAGCCTTACCTACAGGAAGACTTGATAAATGCTCAATAAATAAGGGACAAAGAAGAGGGGAAAAGATGAAGGAACAGGAAAGCGAGATTTTAATGATAAGGATGATGACAATTAAGCTATGTCTTTGAATGCAAAGAGCTGTCCCTACTAACCGTTTGCTTTCATTTTTTATTTCTGAACAATATATGGAGGTCATCTTCCTCACCTCCCTCTAATCCTTTGGGTGTGTGTAACCTCAGCTTACCCTTATTCCTGAAAGTCAACATCCTCTTAAGTATAATCTAAATAAACAGAGAGTTAAGTGGCTCCTGCCACATTCTAAACGAATCAGCCCCACCTTTGATGCTGACTGGGATCAAGATGATGACGATGATGCACACTTGGAACTGGTCCAAATCACGTATTACTCACTTTAATCCTATTTGGAAATAAGTAAAGACCCTTACACAGAGAAAATAATCTGGCAAGGGAGAGGGACATAGGGGTACGAACTTTCTATAGAATGACAGAAATCCACACAAAAAGAAAAACAAAAGTCCCATCCAGACTAGTAACTATTCAATATACAAATTAAGGCTAATTTCCACAATACCTAGAATAGTTTTTTTCTATCTGCTTATTAGGACCCATTAGCAAGTTGTAAAATCAGTTTAGTATAAAGACTAGAATTTTTTAAATAAAAATGGAATATTAATTAAAACGTATAATATTTTTGTACACTTATAATTCACTTTAACACGTGTGCACGTGTGTTTGTGTAGCAGGTTATGATATAAAATGCATTGTTGAGTGTTAAAATGTTTTAAAAATACTGAAATAGAACATTTATGTTTATATAAAGTAATCTCTGCTGACTGAGCTTTTCTGTTTTTTACAAGGCCATCCCTGTAAGGTATTTGTTCTTGCCATCTATTGTTCATAACAACTCGGGTTCTTCAAGTTCAAAATAAGCATATGAAAACTGTATGAAAAATAGCATTGAGCATGTGTCCCTTACCATCTTCCTTACTCCTGAAAAGGAAGGTAAGTGTCGCTCTAGATAACCACCTACACTTTCCCTCCTATGCATATTTCTATCTTGTGTAAGTCCCTGACATCAAGACAAGGGATATTCATCCCTAAGTTCCAGCCTTTATGGTCATGTTTGCTTATATGCATTAACCTACTACTTACAGGAGTAAATCAAACACATGTTATTTTCACCCCAAGCGTAGCCAACATTCATCAATAGCTGCAACAGTGGAAGTTCTGGAACTTGGTTTAAACATCACCTCAACCCATTCCTTCTATTCCAGAATGCTTTTTCTCAAGTTCTTCTTATTGCACTTTTTCCTCAGTACCCACTCTCCCAACTCCAAGTATCATCCCACTTCCAACATCCAACTTTGTCCAAGGTCACCCCACCTTTGTTCTCCCCTCTGTACATTTCTCAAGGTCAAGATTATATTTTTGGAGTGCCTATCAATATTCTTCCATACTGACTAAAAAAGAATCCCCCAAACCAGAGAAATCTTACTAGCATGGTGATGTTAATAGCCAATCTTGGTTTTCACAGATGAGCAAAAACACACAACCATCAAGTATTCACAGCCCTTAAAACCGATCAAAAAAGTTTACTTTGGATTCCATCCATTTTCCAAAGAGGTCATCCACATTCTTCCCCCTCTCACATAAGCATTGCCCACCACTATATTTTCACTGTCAAGTGTTTGAAACATATACAACAGGAAAAAGTCGGAGTAAAGTAATCAGTTCACTGAGTGTTTGGGTCCTAACTGCGAGATATAAAAAATTAGTGAGATATTCTTCCCCAAAATGGAAGCATCACCCTTAAACATAAAAACAAAGAACGAAACATTATGCTGAAACAAACACAATAAATGTCTGCAGAATTCACTAAGCACAGGTTACAACATTAAGCACTAAGAAGAGGTATCAAAAGCAGTTCCTTCTATGTAGTGTCTTTTGTCCCCACTTTCCAAACTCATCCTTACAGTGACTGGTATCATCTTGTCCAAGATGCACCTAATTCCCTGGAGGACTGAGTCCCTTTCCTCCCTTAACATGATATCATCCATTCATTCTCTGGGCAATTAAAAAACTATTTATTCACAGTGTGGTCTGGCCAGGCATTGTGTTAGGTGCAAAACTTATACAGAAGATGAACAGGACCATCCCTACCCTCGAGGAGCCCAGGGAGAGAATCTGAAAGGTTTTTAATTGGTGAAGGGGAATGACTTGTGTAGAAAGAATCAATGGAGGAATGAACAACTTGAAGCCCTTGCCCTCAAAGAGATCAATCATGTCCCAGAATAAGAAATGGGGATGATAAAACCTAGGAGACTGTCAAAAAGCAAAACGGCAAAATCCAGAAAGCATTCTTGCTTGCAATAAGATTACTCTAAGCCTTGAAGAATTTTGGCTCCCCCAAAAAGGAGGGGGTGGGGGCCACTGCAGAGACCAGAACAGCCAAGGTTTGGCCTCAAGATAAATATCTGACCTTGGGAGATCCCTCAGGACATGTATGCTAAATGTGGTCCCACCCCCTCCCCCTCTTCAAATCAACCTTCACCTACTGCACAAACCTCCACAAAATTAGGAAGACTGAAATTCAAAGTTACTTTCCCAGTCACAGAAATAAAGGCCAAATACCCAGAGTCAACAATGAAGCAACTCCAATGGGCAAAGTGGAATGTTGGTCAGAGTGTGAAACCCAAAAATCAAACAACTGAATAGCAGTGGCTCTGGAAAACAAGGCTCTCATGGATCACATAAGACTCTTTATACATATAAACAATCCCACATTTCCAGAACTGCCTAGAAGAGCACAGGAATATTATTCAGATGTGCGGTTAGTTTGAATATTAGGGGCAGAGGGTGTATTTGTGTTAACTCAGAAAAGGAAGCTGCCAAATCTCTTAGTAGTTAATTTTGAGAGTGTGAGTTCAAGCAAAACTACCTCCCATCTGAACCAAAGGCTGTGATGTGCCAACCACACCAAATTGATGAGGCTCTTTCAAAAGGAGTCTTTCATTTGAATGTCCTTTCAATAGACAAATCCTAGTTTGGAACTTCTGACTCTTAAACTTAACATGGCAAGCAAGAGCAGTCTATGGCCAAATGCTAAAAATGAAGAGGTAAATCTTCCATTTGGTTCTTCTGAGAGCTGGAATTGGCCACAGAAAGAAACACAAAGTTTTCACTCCAAAAGATCAAAGAAGGCATTCTGTACCAGGAAACCCAATTCCAAATCCTCATTTCCAGGAATAAAGCCACAGTGCCCAGTGCTTGCTTGGGAAAATAACACAGGAGATTCTGTGGATTCCAATTAAAATTTCTGATAGCTTTATTTCCCAGCCTCACCAGTTTAATGTTGTTAACATTTCAGCCAAGCCCTGCTTTAAACTTAAATACTGCTTCCAGCTCTGAATGGTCACACCTTACTACCGGGTAAAAAGGAAAGAGTCTTTAACACTTCACAACAGCATTCTTTGCCCCATCCCAAGTGCTAGATATCTAAGACAAGGTGATGCTGAAAAGTGCCAGCTTCAGCCCAGCCTAGGTCTCCCATAACTGCAGCCAGGTGAAACCTCACTGCAGCTCACACTACTTAGTTGCAATACTGGAAATGAGAGTAGAAGTGAGGGGGACATACCTCAACCTTATTCAGACATAACAAACAACGAGCTTGCTTTACAATGATTTCCTGGGGTCTTGTTGATCAGCTAATAGTTCTTGTGTGCCTACTGCATACAAGGCACCAAACTAAGTCTACAGTCAGCACAGTGCAGTAAAATAGTCCCTAAGTAATCATTATGTTAATGGTTATGTGTTTAATTTTCTTTACCATTTCACAAAGAAAAAAAGTATGTATCGTGTATGTAGGTGATAAAGTCTAAAAATAAAATCAGCACCTATGAACCCATCGCCCAATCCAAAAACCAGAATATCACCAATACTGCATCATCTACCTACCTCCTCCATTTTTATTACAGGTGCCTGCAACATACACACACTCCATATAATCATTATTCTGCAAGTATAAATGCATATTTAAGACTACCTCCTATTCCTAACAAGTTGAGTTGGCTTTCCAAATATGGAAGTAATACATAGTTTCCTCTTTAAAAAATGATGTCTTTAGGTTCTTTTCTTTAAGTGGATCTTGCTTAAAAGAAAAACATTAATAAAGTGGGACTCAGCCATGGTAAACTCAGGAAGACAGTATGTTGAGTCAATGAAGTTTGACAATCACTGGCAAAAGTGACCAAGAACATGAGTTCTGAAGTCCTACAGATCCCTGGTTCAAATCCCCACTTTACCACTGAAATTTGCCAAGCCTCAATTTCTTATTGTAGAAGGGTAAAATAATAATAAGACATATGGTGTTTATGGAAATGTCATGAAAAAGTACACGTAAAGAAAGAGCTGAGCACAGTGCCTGGCACATATCCAGCACCCCTAAACTATCCTGTCATTAAAGTAACCCAAACATAGCAAGGAGTTTTGCCACCATCAGTGGTTTGCTTCTCCAGAATTCCTACTGAGTTGGGCATGAGATCTCTTCACATAAAAATAAATCAAGATGCAGGGATCCAAGAGCAGAACAAGCCACAGACGACAGCTCCCAGTCCCAGCATTGATTCCATCTTCACCTCATGACCTTGAAGAGCAGGATCATTTTTCAAATCCATTTCTGTCCTGTTCCCCCCTCCCCTAGAAGACTGGACTACTCAGTCCAAGCCTGAAAATTACCTAGAAGCCGCTCATGACCATTACAGGACTAGTTCAGTCCAAACTAGGGCAAGATAGAGGTATAACCTCTATCTCCTGACTCAACCTCTGTTAAACCTTCCTTGGACACATGAAGAAAATCTGGCCAATCCACTGCTTTGAAAAAAATTCATTACAATGCTATTAATCATATTAAGTTCCTCACTTCTGAAATTAATACATTACATTCCTGAATATGGCAACTTTACTCTGTATCCTTAATATTCCTTAAAATTACTTAGAGATAACAAGAAACTTACTTGGATTCAAATGATCACTCTCTTCTAAGGTACAAAAGTTGTAAGATTACTACCTAAATCAAGTTTTATTTAAAACCACCCTCTCCATTTCAAGTAAAACTCAACAATACAGCTGAAAAGGGAGGGTGTGAACCCAGTCTACAACCATCCCAATCCTTGGTCTTTGTCACCTATCTAGAATTTATCTCTACATCATTCACCACCTGTGAGTACCTGCATGAAGGGTAATAGTAGAAATACTATTATCCAACATGTAGTTACATCAACTGAAGGCCTACATTTCAGCTTCAAAAGAATTCCATTTTTTAAAATTCCAAGACAGAAAACAAAAACAAGCAAATCATAAAATAAGTGATCCAAGTCCCATCCAGGCATAAAATAACCTCCTGATCCCACTGTCCCCATCAGTGGAATGGATGAGAACCATATTTCAAACTTAAGCAGGCTGCACACTATAAAGCTGCATGGCGAGGCCGAAGTCTGAGGTCAGCACAAGTCTAGTGTCTGCTGGCTGCCCAAGCCTGGGCCCCTGGCCAGCTACCCACCTCCAGAGACAAGTGCCAGGACATACTATAGTGTTTCCATTTAAGGCCCGCCACTTGGATCAGCCCATCTCTGAAATTTCTTAACACCACCTTTCCAGGAAGAATTTTTTTGGGGAAAAGGGAGGTGGTGTCTATTTTTTGCCACCGCCTTCCCTTGGGCTGTCAGAGCAATCTGCATCTCCGGGACAGGATTCTTTAAAACCACTGGGTTATGTCTCAATTCATGGGCCTCTTTTCAAAAATATGTACAAACATGTATGGAACCAGCCCCTTTGCCCATCATCTAACTCTTATCATACATCCCTCAAAAAAGAAAGAAAAGCCCAATAAAATTGACAAGTCCATTGTATTTACCTTGCTGCCTCATTCCAGAAGCCAAATCCATGACAACTTTTTAACCAAGACTTTTCTTCTGCTACTAAGTGGAACGTTTTCTTCTCTAAGCAGCTTCTCCCCTATGCAAGCAGCGTTCAAATCTCCAGGGGAAAGGAGGGGTGGGGAGGGGGTGGAAGACTATCTGGCACAAACTGGACAGAGCTAAGCCGGTCTAGAACCCGACGGAAGTTACTGAATCCAGCGGCCCCAGAGGCCCACATCTCTTCTTAGAGCGCCCGAGGTTCTAGCCTCACTGTTTTGGTTACAGTGTTGAAGGAAGGGTTTTAAACTTGGCAAAGTACCGTGCAACATCTGTAACCACATTTGCCTTCTGGGGATCGGAAGATGAATCCCACATTCCTGGCTTTGAAGCTTTTTGAAACTGCAGCTAGGAAGAACCGAGGGAGGGAGGGAGTTGAGCAGAGTTTATTGGCTGTCTCTCCAGCAGAAAATTCCTCTTGGAAGAGACGGATATTTTGAGGGTGGGGGAGATTCGCCTATCTCCTTACTCTCTACCAAGCTCAGCTAGGAAGGTGAGCCCCGTGGCCCCGCTGCCAGACCGATTTACAAGTCAGAGTCGCACACCCAGAAGGAGTTCACAACACACACACACACACACACACACACACACACACACACACCAGTGCAAACCTGAGACCCCCGCTCCACGCCTCTGCTCCCAATCCCTTACCCCACCAGCAGTTCAGGCCCAAAGCAAGACAGTTTTGTTCCGCGGCTGCTTCCCCCACGGAGAGGGGATCAAGCTTGGGGGAGAAAGGAATGAAAGCGAGGGGGAGGCACCGCAGACGCCCACCCAGCCACCCCCGATCCCTGCCTCTTCTCCCGCTAGGCTACCTCCTCCCTCCGTCCGCCCGGCTCCAGCAGGCGCGGCCGGCGACCTGCGCTCACCTCGGGTCCCGCCGCGGCCGGGGGCTGAGCCGGGGGAGGCGGAGTGCGAGGCAGCCGGGCGCTGCAGGTCGGCGCGGCGCGGGGCGGGGCGGGGCGGTGCAGCCGGCGAGGGAGCCCGGAACTCTGCGGGGCCGGGGGCTGGGGGACGAGGGCCGGCCCCGAGCGGCGGCGGCTGCGGCGGCTGCGGCGGACCGGTGCGTGGGGCCGTGGGCTTCCCAGCGCTGGGGACGGCGCGGCTGGCCGAGGAGCAGGCTGGCAGCGGCAGCGGCGGCAGCGGCAGCCACCCGGGGAAAGAGCCGGGGGAGGGCGGGGAGGCGGGGTGAAGAGGAGGAGGAAGGGGAGGAGGGCGGGCGGAATAAACTTCCCAAGGCGCAGAGGCTCGGGCTGGGAGCACCGCCGCGGGCGGGGCGGGCAGGCGGGCGGGGGCTTGCCCCCGGGAGCGGCGGGGGAGACGGTCACAGAGAGTAGAAAAGTTCCCCCAGCGCCGAGGGGGAGGCTGCGGCGGCGGCGGCTGCAAAGAGCAGGAGCCGGAGCGGGAGGAGCGGGAGGAGGAGGAGGAGGAAGTGGCTGCGGAGCGCTCGGCCAATGAGTGTCTGGAGCTGTGATTAACCAGGCAGCAACACATCATTTCCTCCCGGCGCGGATCCAGGGAGCCGGGAGGGAGAGAGGAGGCGGCGGGGCGGGGCCGTCCCCGCGCCCCCTGCAGGCGCCCGGCCGAGGGCGAGCCCGCCGAGCCCCGCCGAGCCTGACCGCGCCGCCCCCGGCGCGCCTGGCGCTGTCTGGCCCGTCGCTCTGCCCGGCCTGTCGCTCTGCCCGCCGGGTGGAAGCTGCGAGCGCGCCGCCCGCGGGGCTACTCGCAGGCGGCGAGACAGGCCCGAGCTGGGCTCCCGTGGCCGGGGTGGGAGGAGAAGAGGCCGCGCGGCGGCACGAGTGAGTGCCCAGGTAGGCGCGGGCGGGGCCGTCTGGACAGCTCCCGGGGGCGCGCGGGGCCGGCGGGCGAGCGGGCGGGCTGCCTCCGGGGACCGGGGACTGCGAGCGGCCACTTACTCGAGACCTGCTGGTCAGACTTGGGCTGGATTCTCAAGAGAGAAGCCTCGGCATTCTCATCCAGGCCATATCTGACCTGCCTTCAAATCCCCTTCCACCTTCCACTTTGCTCATTTCCTTTCGTGGTCTAGGGTTATGCAAGAGCTTGCCATATTCGCAGCTGGCTTCATTAGTACTAGAAATAAGCATGGAGGAGCTTCTGCAGTGATCTAGCCCTGTCCTAGGCGCCATGGGAGCTTACAGTAGAAAGGCAGCAACATTCTCTGCCGCAGAGAGACTGACAACCTCGGTTCGTAGATACACAAAAACACCCCAGCGTGTTAATATTACCCAGAGCATCAAAAAGGCATACAAGGATCAAATTTTGCGTGGTTCTTGCTGAGTGTAAAGGAGAGCACCAAGCCATTTTCTCTGCCCTCTAGAAGCTTATAATGTACAGCCCTATCACAGAGCAAAATAAAAACATGAAACCTATAAATGGGAATGCCATAAAGTATTTTTATCTCTACAGGTTCATTCATGCAGAGGGCATTTATTTGGTGACTGCAGTACTGCAAAAGGTTGCAAAGGAAATGGAAGATCTGGTCCCTGCAGGTTGAGAGTTTACAATCTAATTAGAAACACAAGGCGAATGTACGTGAAACAACTAGAATCCCCAGCTATAAAGAAAAGGACGAAGTAGGTGGGGGCATTTTTTTCATAAAGAGAAGAGCTATGTACCTATATGATCGGTGAGAATTAGGAGAGGCAAGTTCAGTACGAATCAAGGCAAGAGCACCTATATGTATCCCTGCTCTATAGAATGCTGTAACAGGGCCCTCATTGTCACTTGGTCAGCTCTGCCACTTACAAACTGTTTTGACCTTGGGCACATTTTTAACCTAAAAAGGGAATAAAGGTTCTCTCCTGAGGTGGTTGTGCGGTTCAAATGATGTTACAAACGTGAAAGCTTGTCAAGCTCAATCATGTACATTCATGGAGTCATTGTACAAACTGGCCCCTTCTTGGTAACCTTTAGAGTTCCCTCCTAGGCTGTAAGCTCCAAGAGGGCAGGGACCAGGTCTGGTTGTATTCACCATGTATCACTATGCCTAGCAGAAGGGTTCATGGGAGGGTTCAATAAAGTTTTGCTGAATAGATAAATAAATGAATTAATGAATCCTGTTATGCTTTGAACAGTTCCTGTTACCTGTTCCTTTAGCAGTTCCTTCAATAGTGGTCTTATTGTATGGCTGGCTCAGTGAACACCCTCTAACTCAATCCTGCTGTGACTAACTTGTGTGCCAGGAGACTGGGAGAATTCTGGGTGGTACTGTCAGAGGCATTCAAACCAGAGCGACTCCATTTTGAATGAGGGCTAGGAAAATGAGGCTGAGACTTGCTGGGCTGCGTTCTCAGAACGTTAGGCATTCCTAGCCTCTGGATGTTTACAGTATGGGAACAAATTAATCGTGTTTACTCAACAAACCCAGACATGGAAGTGTCCAGATATCCCCATAACTGGAAACCGAAGGTGTTCGTAATTTTGCTTTAAAGACAATAATATGGATTCTTGCAAAATATTTAAATTAATTAAGAAAATTAATTCTTTATCACAAACTCTGGTAGCAGAGCACAACTCCCCATATAAACAAGTGTTGTACCTAGGGTGGATTTGTTCCTTGTCTTTCTTTTGGGAATGTCCTACTCTGTCGATGGAGTAGCCGTCCTTTGTCCTTTCACCACTTTACTTTCTTAATAAACTTGCTTTTACTTTGCACTGCAGACTTGCCCTGAATTCTTTCTTGCATGAGATCCAAGAACCCTCTCTTGGGGTCTGGATTGGGACCCCTGCCCTATAACATATTTCTGGCAACCACAGAAGGGACTATAGTGCAGAAACCCTGACCCAACAGCTACCTTTGGGTAACTGCTGGAGTCCTGTAACAGTACTTGTCGCCTTTTAACGTGTGTGTGTGCGTGTGTGTGTGTGTGTGTGTGTGTGTGTTTGTAAAGTAAGAGGCTTCTCCACTAGGCTGTATCCTGTGGAGGAGCCTCCACACAAGCCCTGTGCACACAAGGATTCAGCACTTTGGCTTAGACACCTTAATCCTGGTGTCCAAGATTGGCACTATTGACATTTTGCCCTGGATAATTGTTGTGAGTGCTGTCCTGTGCATTGTAAGATGTTTGGCAGCATCCTTGACCTCTCCTCACTAACTGCCAGGACACCCTCCCCCCACAGTTGTGACAACCAAAAATGTCTCCAGACAGTGCTAAATATCTCCTGGGAGGAGGTACAAAACTACCTCCTGTTGAGAACCACAACCTTACTCTAAGATTTAATCTATTGATTGAACTCTGGTGGAAAATCACACCAGCAAAGTTACTTGGAAGGTATCTTCTGTTATTCTAAGATTTTCAGATCTCCTCAATCATATGTTTCAAGGAGCACGACTCTTGCTAATTAATTGCCTGCTGCATTGTGAATTGGCATCTCTTCTGTTTTCTACATATCCTCCTTCTTTACGCCCAGATCAACATGTTCATTTCTAAAAGTCAACAGCTTTCGAAAACTATTAGGAAACAGGGTCTTGAGCAACCTAAGAGTCCTGTATGATATTTTTCTATAAAATTGGAATTTGTTTTATAAAATTTTGCAGACAGCTTCTCTGTTACAGTCTGTTAAGCTTTTAGACTTACACACAATAACCAGAGCCTCTCTGTACTCAGATTGTGATACAATAAGTATATAAATCATAATTTTAAAAAATTACTTTAACATATTTAACCACATTGAGTACTTTTCTTTCATCTTAGAACCATTTCCTTTTGGTTTCAGAGAGAGGTTTTATTTCATAATGGGACAAAAGAACATGTTTTCTTCGCTGGGTACAGTGGCTCATGCCTGTAATCCCAGCACTTTGGGAGGCCAAGGCGAGTGGATAACTTGAGGACAGGAGTTCAAGACCAGCCTGGCCAACGTGGGGAAACCCTGTCTCTACTAAAAATACAAAAATTATCCAGGCATGGTGGCGTGTGCCGGTAATCCCAGCTACTCAGGAGGCTGGGGCTTGAACCCAGGAGGCAGAGGTTGCAGTGAGCCAAGATCACGCCACTGCACTCCAACGTAGGCAACAGAGCGAGACTCTGTCTCAAAAAAAAAGTTTTCTTAAAATCTGTAAAGCAAAATTCAGCTCCGTTATCAACTTCTAGAAGCAAATTCTTCAGAATATTGGTGGGTTATTTGAGAGTTGGTGATGATTCATGAAAATGCTGATGGATTAATGTGCTGTTCAACTAATAAAGGTTTCTTGAAAAAAAATAAAGATTAATAATGGAAGGAAGGAACAAACAAATTCAGATAAGTCCATTCACTAAGTAATAGGCATGTAGAACCAAAAAAAAAAAAAAACCCTGCTTATAGAAGACAATAGTACCATATTTGTGATATGAACAGACATTTTTGTCAGCAAACAATATCATCCATCTCATTAAACAAGGTTATTTGAAGTGTTGGTTTTATAGTTTTGTTTATATTTAGCTTTAGTTTCATAGTTGCATAATGATTACAGTATATGCAGATGAGTTTATATCTAGTTTAGTGATTGTTCACATTTTAATTGAGCATTAAAGACTGGGTAGACATCCACACAGCATAGAAAAATGGCAAAGGTTGAGGGTTGAATGTGGTAGATGGTAAAATAATTCTCCAATTTCTGTTTTGTTAGAATAAGAATAATGACATATACTCCTGGGGGGTCTCCAAGTTCTCGATGAATTCTTGAAATTTGTGCTTTTGCTTCAATCACAATATTTTCATAACAATCATATGAGTGTCTACCATACAATCATGACCCCTGCCTTTTTTGCTATGTACCTAAAAGGACATGCACCTTATTTAAATGATGTTTTAATAAAAATAAGGCATTACTGAAGGTTCATAGTAATGTTTTTTAAAAGGTACCTACATTTTAAAGCTATGTGTATCACTCAAGTGTGAGAAATACTAGCCCAGCTGCATCATAACTGTTCCTGGAGAGTAATTAATTAAAAGGCCTTGAGAGCTGAAATTTAGTCCTAATCCTGAGGCCCTAAGAAACCAATATTATATTCTAAAGATCTAATCAACTCAATCAAAATAGTAGGGGGTAGAATATAAAATCATAAGTGGAAAGAATCACTAAAAGTCCTGTCTGGCTTGGCACCCTTGTTCCTAAAAGTAAACATTTAAACCAGTCAGGACAGACATTTGTTTATCTTCCAAGTTAAACTTTCCCAGGTGTATCAATGACTCATTAATTGTGCATTTTATACAAGAGTTCACTGGCCATCTACCATATTCAGGGAACTGTGAGAGTTACGCACAGAGTTCTCAAGCTGCCTATAGTTGAAATGGGATGTCACTGCAGTCACCCCTGGCATAGCAGGCTACATACAAACCACTGTGTGACTATGGGCCAACAGTGTGAATAAGAGCCATTACAAAATTATGCCAATTATTTATTAAACAATATTGAGATACTTGGGAAAAATTCTATTAGTGCCTCCCCTCAAACCATTCCTGAAAATATTTCTAAAAGGAATAAAAAGTTAAATATATATACATATATTTAATCATAAAATTAAAGCAAATATTGTTAAATAATTATCTTTAGATGGGAAAAGAACTTTCTAAATGAAAGCCACCGAAGAAATTGGGCGTCGTGGCTCACTTCTGTAATCCAGCACTTTGGGAGGCCGAGGTGGGCGGATCATGAGGTCAGGAGATCCAGACCATCCGGTGAAACCCTGGCTCTACTGAAAATACAAAAAAGTAGGCGGGCGTGGTGGTGCACTCCTGTAATCCCAGCTACATGGGAGGCTGAGGCAGGAAAATCGCATGTATCTGGGGGATGGAGGTTGCAGTGAGCCGAGATCGCGCCACTGCACTCCAGCCTGGGCGACAAAGCGAGACTCCGTCTTAAAATAAAAGTCTCAGAAGAAATAAAGATTGATTGGCTTGAATACAGAAAAAAATTTCCCTAACACTTTGATCATTGTAGGGAACAATCAAACAAAAGAAGGTAAAAATAAGTAATAAAACAAGAAGCAATACTACTTTCAACACATATTCAAAGGGTTAAAATCTTTAATTATAAAAAAAAACTCCTTCAAATAAAATGTTCCATCTAGTAGAGCGTTAAGCAAATATTATGACTGGACAAGGAAAATTTAAATTATTACATATGAGATTTCGGAAAAAAGTTTACCCTCTCTAAAATTCGAAGAAAAGATAATACATAAAAACAAAAGCTGAGATATAATATTTAATACAATTATTTCACACAATTTTGTCAGCAATTAAACATAGTCGCTATTGGTAAGATTCACTTTATAAAGGACATAGTTACTGTGGAGAGTGTAAACTAGAAAACAATTTCTGGAAGATAATTAGGTGATATGTATCAAATATTTTTAAATATTTATATTCTTTGACATTTTAATCCCATTTCAGAAATTTATGCTATGAAAATAATTGTTAATTGCACAAAAATTTGTGTAAAAGAATAATTACCATCTAATAACTTCTGAAATTCCAACAGTAAAGCTTAAGTTGAGAAAAAGTAAAACACGAAGGTAGTATTCCAATCCCATAACCCTTATAAGCACAGTCATCCATCAAATGTATACACAAAGAAAACAAGGCTAAAAGGAACTATTCCAGGATGTGTAATACTTACACGAATTATGACTGACTTTTATTTTCTTCTTTACACATCTATGTGTTCCAATTTTTCTTAACATATTACTTTTATAAGCAGGAATAAACATTATAAAAATAGAAATGCACAGTTTTTTAAGGGTCTGACAGTCATAGGACAAGACCTAACTGGTGAGGAATGCATATGAATTTTTATATGTGAAATGGGAGGTGAGGTGTTGAAAATAGAATTCAAATTTGACGTTTTTGTTCTCTGCTAGTAGGTCCATCTCCTTCAGAAGAAATTTTTTCAGAGAACTTAGAGTGGAACTTTGATCTGCCTCTTTTGCCTGCATCTCAGACTCTTTGTGACAACTTTGTAGCCTCAAGGGATAGATGCCCATCAGGACTGTCCATGGTCTTGCTCACATTCTGAAGCTCCTTGAGTTTCTAATTTACTTAACTACTGTTAATTTAGCTACATTGTTGAGATGTGGATTTTAAAAGCTAGTCCCATGGCGGGAAGATCAAATTAATTTCTTCCTCAAATTAGACAAATGCATTTCAAATACAACTGTGTGGCTCTTGGTAGAATCCAGCACTACCGTGGCTTTTCAGTTTTAGTAAGCATTCTTTTTCCTGATGGGTCCTCTGAGCACTGGCATCATGAAGACATTTTCATGGATAAGAAATCAGATTAATTTTCTCAATCCGAATGTAGCCCCATTCTACCAGTATCTAAAATCCAAAGGCTTCCTTTTTATTAACCTACTTTTGTTCAGTGAAACTCCAGAGAGCAGCTGCTAAGGTTAGTTACATATATGTGGTGGAGAACTAGCTGTGTGACCCTAGGCAAGTAACTTCAGATTTCAGAGCCTAGTTTTTCCTCAGGTGTAGAGTGAGGGGATGGGTTGCACCTTGGAGGTCTCTGCATTTTGAAATTCCTCAAGCTAAGTTGGAATTCCTAGGAAGTTAATTGTTTGAAGTTGCTGATACTGCATTTGACATTTTTGAAGAAGAAGAGCTTAAGATTTCTGGGGACTTACAAAAGGCCAGTGTTACTAGAGTGAAGCATGTGGTGAAATGGCCAAGGAGGAGGATGAAGTGGCCTGGCCAAATTATATAAGTCTCACAAGTCACCAGCAAGAGAAGTGATTAAAAGGGTTTAAGCAAGGAAATGATTGACAAATTTGCTTTACATCACTTGTCACTATACCCAATACATCCATGTCTTTGTTAATCATGTTTTTCCTAATAATTATTTTAACTGTTTAAAAAAAAAAGAAAAGAAAGGCAGGGCTTGGTGGCTCATGCCTGCAATCCCAGCATTTTGGGAGGCCGAGGCGGGTGGATCACCTGAGGTTAGGAGTTCAAGACCAGCCTGGCCAACATGGCGAAACCCTATCTCTACAAAAAATACAAAAAATTAGCTGGGTGTGATGGTGGGCGCTTGTAATCCCAGCTACTTGGGAGGCTGGGGCAGAATTGTTTGAAGCTAGGAGGAGGTGGAGGTTGCAGTGAGCCGAGACTGCTCCATTGCACTCCAGCCTGGGTGACAGAGCAAGATGCTATCTCAAAAAAAAAAAAAAAACAGGAGGCTGAGGCAGGAGAATTGCCTGAACCCAGGAAGCGGAGGTTGCGGTGAGCCGAGATCACGCCATTGCACTCCAGCCTGGGTAACAAGAGCGAAACTCCGTCTCAAAAAACAAAAAAAAAAACAGATGGTAGGTAACATGCTGTCCACACCCTTCTATCCTTTGTTTTCTTTTTAAAATTAACCTAAAGGTTTATCTTGAAGATTAGTAGTTCTCTGTTGATAAAGTCTTCATTTCAGCAGTTGTTACTGTTGTTAACAGTGCCATCTCCCTCAAGGAAGCACAGAACTCTACACTTGGAAGGGACAGATCTCATTTAGTCAGCCTGCCTTTTACACAGACCAAGTTTGTCCCTGAAAATCCATGTGACTCTTCAGGTTCCATAGCTAGTTAAGGCAAGGCAAGAACTAGAACTTGGTTCTTCTAATAATTCTCCAGTTCACTTTTACTTTCTGATTATGGAGTTCTACATGTTGTAATAAAAAATACTTTTTTGGCCGGGCACGGTAGCTCAAGCCTGTAATCCCAGCACTTTGGGAGGCCGAGGAGGGTGGATCACGAGGTCAAGAGATTGAGACCATCCTGGTCAACATGATGAAACCCCGTCTCTACTAAAAATACAAAAAATTGCCGGGTGCGGTGGCTCACGCGTGTAATCCCAGCACTTTGGGAGGCCGAGGCGGGTGGATCACGAGGTCAAGAGATCGAGACCATCCCGGTCAACATGATGAAACCCTGTCTCTACTAAAAATACAAAAAATTAGCTGGGCATAGTGGTGCGTGCCTGTAGTCCCAGCTACTCAGGAGGCTGAGGCAGGAGAAGTGCCTGAACTCAGGAGGCGGAGGTTGCGGTGAGCCGAGATCACGCCATTGCACTCCAGCTTGGGTAACAAGAGCAAAACTCCGTCTCAAAAAAAAAAAAAAACTTTTTTGTTGTTTTAGAGACAGAATCTCACTCTCTAGCCCAGACTGGAGGGCAGTGGTGCTATCATAGCTCACTGTAGCCTTGAACCCCTGACCTGAAGTTATCCTCCCAATTCGTCCTCCCAAAGCCCTGGGATTATAGGCACAAACCACTGTGTCTGGGCTAAAAATACTTTTTAAATGGTACGCCTGGTAAGATTCCATTTTCGTTCTTTAAACAACCATATATAATGCACACAAATGAGCTTGGAGGACTATTTGCCAAGATGCTGACAGTGGTAATCTTGGGATGACCGGAGTGTTGGTGATCTTAGATTTTTTTGGTTTCTTTTTTTTTTTTTTTTTTTTTTTGACAGAGTCTCATTCTGTTGCCCAGGCTAGAATGCAGTGGTGCAATGTTAGCTCACTGCAACTTCCACTTCCTGGGTTCAAACCTTAGCCTCCGGAGTAACTGGGATTACAGGTATGCACCACAATGCCTGGCTAATTTTTTTTTAGTAGAGACAGAGTTTCACCATGTTGGCCAGGCTGGTCTCCAACTCCTGACCTCAAGTGATCTACCCACCTCAACCTCCCAAAATGCTGGGATTACAGGTGTGAGCCACCACACCCAGCCCCTTTTTTGGGTTTTGATAGCAACTTTTTTTGTTCTTTGTTTTCCAAGACAGAGTCTTGCTCTGTCACCCAGGCTGGAGTGTAGTGGTGGGTTCTCAGATTACTGCAACCTCCAACTCCCAGGTTCAAGCAATTCTCTTGCCTCAGCCTCCCGAGTAGCTGCGATTACAGACGTATGCCACCACGCTCGGCTAATTTTTGTATTTTTAGTAGAGACGGGGTTTCACCATGTTGGCCAGGCTGGTCTCGAACTCCTGACCTAATGATCTGCCCGCCTTGGCCTCCCACAGTGCTAGGATTACAGGCATGAGCCACCGTGCCTGGCTTGATGGCAACTTTATTGATATATACATACCACACAATTCACCTATTTAAAAGTATACAATTCAGTGGTTTTCATGTATCAAATAGTTGTGCAACCATCACTGCAACCAATTTTAAAACATTTTCATTACCCCCCAAAAAAATCCCTGCACCCATTAGCAGTTTATCAACATATTTATACATTTTTTCTGCAGTTTAATTTTTTTATTTGTATAAATTTAATGGGTACAATTTTGTTACATGGATATATTGAGTAGTCATATACATTTTATTCGTATATTTCCTAAAAAATCTTGCAATGATTGTTACTTTTATAATAAAAATAAACATGTTAGAAATAAAATAATGCAACATACACTATAAAAAATAAACATAGGCTGTGCATAGTGGCGCACACCTATAACCCAACACTTAGGGAGGCTGAAAAGGGAGGACTATTTGAGGTCAGGAGTTCAAGACCAGCCTGGGCAATGTAGTGAGACCCCTGTACCTTGGAAAAAAATAAAAAGAAATTAGCCAGGTATGGTGACACATACCTGTAGTCTTAGCTACACAGGAGGCTGAGAGGCTGAGGCAGGAGGATTGCTTGAGCCCAGGAGTTCAAGCCTGCAGTAAACCAAAATCATGCCACTAGCTTCTAGTCTGAGCAATAGAGTGAGACCCTGTCTCTCAAAATAAAAAAGTATTTCAGTGAAGGTAAAGTTGATTTTATTGTCCAATGTAAATAGATATAATATTTTAGATAAATTTATCTTGTCCTTTTCATTATTCACGTATTATATATAAATATAAATGCACATGGTTTTCTCCGACTCTTCTTAGTTTTAAATGAGCATTTTCCCAGGTCATTAGATAGTCTATGAGATGATGATGGGAAATCTCATTATTTTCTTAGGATAGAATCTTTTTTTTTTTTTTTTTTTGAGACAGTCTTGCACTGTTGCCCAGGCTGGAATGCAGTGGCATGATCTTGGCTTACTGCAATCTCTGTTTCCCAGGGTCAAGTGATTCTCCTGCCTCAGCCTCCCGAGTAACTTGAGATTATAGGCGCATACCATGACGCCTGGTTAATTTTGTATTTTTAATAGAGACAGAGTTTCACTATGTGGGCCAGGCTGGTCTTGAACTCCTAACCTCAAGTAATCCACCCTCCTCAGCCTCCCAAAGTGCTAGGATTACAGGTGTGAGCCACCGTGCCCGGCCTATTCTTAAAACTAGGAATAGAGATCAATGTCCAGTAATAGGAACTCTTTCCAGTGGCTTGTCCATCTTTTCACACATCTTTGTCACCACACCTTCTATTGTCTTTGCCAGTTTGGAAATTTTAAAAGTTAGCTACTTCAATCTGCGTATTTGATTACTAATGATGTTGTACCTTGTTCATAAATATGTTAGTTGTAAATTTTTCTAATTTTTTTTTCATTAAAGCCCTTTGCCTACTGTTCCACTAGCACTTTAGTGTTATTTTTATTGAAAATAGTATAAAGAGGTTTGAGTTATTTTCCTGCTGAGGACTGAGCAGGTAAAAATTCTAATTTGCAAACAACTTTTAAAGATTAACTTAGTTTCCACTTACTGTTTTTCACGTCTTTGTAGTGGGGCTGGCTGCCTTTCTCGTGGGAACTCTTTTCATTTCTATTATACTGAAGAAGTCACCAGTGATGAGGGAGGGAACAGTCTGAAAAGTTTGTTTTATTTTTATAAAATGGCTGTTTGACAATTTATTCTAAAGCCCCCAAAATAATACCATATATACTATCAATAATATAAAAAGTGCATTAAGTAATGTTTGATTTTCCTAAGTAACCAGAAAAATTGTGTCAACCAAATTCATTTATCCCTATCAAGGTTATAAATAGTACTAGAGTATAAACTGCACCAAATCTTGCTGTACTTTTCTCTTTGACAAACATGAGTTTTTAAACCAATGAACAGTCTAAAGTTTGACTATGACTCAGTTCCTCCTAGTGCTCTACCACAGAGTACAAAAGGTTACCAAATCCTCCAGTTACTAACACAGAAATCCAATTTGGAATGAAGGAAATAAACGTCCCACTCTTTAACAGCTAAAGATGTTACTGATCACATCTAAGAATCTGGAGTTTCAGAATGTGAATTGTGAAAACATTTGAATCTCTTCATAATGGAAAGGACTTGGAAATGGAAAAGGAATACGAATACAAGAAGGAAAAATTTATTGGTGCCAATGATTTTTCCTGGATAGAAAATGGCCACATAATCTATTTGGTGAAAAAGGAGAACAAAAAGTCCATCTATTGATCTGGATGAACACGTTCTGTACAACCTCTCATAAAGCTGAGATGAGCTTTCAATTGGAAAAGCTTACTCTGTTGCTGCTAAAGGTCAGAAGTTCCCTGTTGGCAAATCAAGTGTGGATTTGTTGACAAATCAAGTGTTCATCAGAAGTAAATCAAGTCTGGCTATTTCCCACTTTCTTTTTTTTTTTTTTTTTGAAAGTATCTTAACGTAAACTTCAGCCATCATGTGATTCCATCCCAACATCTTTCAACAGCATCTCTAAACATATGGACACCTGAGCACCGTGGCTCACACCTGTAATCCCATTACTTTGGGAGGCCTAGATGGGTGGATCCCTTGAGACCAGGAGTTCGAGACCACCGTGGCCAACATAGCGAAACCCCGTCTGTACTAAAAATACAAAAAATAGCTATACTGAGTGTGGTGGTACACGCCTATAGTCCCAGCTACTTGGAAGGCTGAGGCACGAGAATTGCTTAAACCTGAAAGGTGAAGGTTGCAGTGAACTGAGATATGGCCACTGCACTCCAGCCTGGGCGACAGAGTGAGACTGTGTCTCAATAAATAAATAAGAAATACATAAGTAAATAAACAAGCATATGGACATTTTCTTACACCATCATAATGCTATTATCACATCTAACAAAATTAATGATTCTTTGATATCCTCTAATTCCCAGTTCAGATTCTAATTGCCTGAATTTTCTCAGAAAAGTCCTTTGTCAAATTGTAATACAGACAATGACCACTTATTGCATTTAACTGTTTGGTCTTTTAGGTCTCTTTTAACTTTGAGATCAGTTAGTCCTTCCTATTTCCCTAACCCTATCCATTTTTGTTCTTGTTGATGATGATGATGATGATGGCAATGCCACAGTGACTTGATAAAACCAAGTCAGTGGACTCCACCTCCATTTTACTTTTTTTTCAGTGGCTGAAGAAATAGAGGCTTAAAGTTTGAATGAATTTCTCCCAAAGACCTAGTTACCCAATGCAGAGTAGAATTCAGGTTTTCTAATTCCATTCTGTCATGTTCCTTTCTATAATATATCATATTGCCATGCCATAATATTACAGTATCTATGATTTTAGTGCTATGGTGGTTCAGAATATATTAAAAATATTTTAAACTCTCTTTCTTCCATGTTTGTTTACCTTTACACCTAGTACTCTCCAAAAGATAGTTGGGATTTAGAATTTGCAGCTTGCTTTTCCCCAAAGCCTGACCCATTGAAGTCACTCCTTCAATATTACTTTCTGAAAATATACCAACATTGATAGAAAAACTGAAGCTTGCCAAGAACCCAAATAAATAATCTCAGAGTAAATCAATAAAAAGTAATAGTGCTGTCACTTAGATTTTGTAGCAAGACTAATCACAGAGTATGCTCATACCCATGCACCTAAAATCAAGATGAAGCATTATCAACTTGGAAACATTCAAAAACAAATGGGACTTTTCATTGACTTACTGTATTCTATCCTGGTTAAGCAGGGCACATGATTTTCTGTTGGTGGTACCATTAGTACATGAAATAAAGTATGGTGTGTGAAATAAAGCCTTTCTATGTACCCAGGAAGCACAAAAGTGGAAAGGGCACAGAGGTATTGAGGAGAGAGAGCAAATCCTTCCTCGTCCATTTCTTTAAGTCTCCAGAGAAGACAGGGAGAAGCACAAACTTAAATTCATTTAAATGGTTCCAGCTTTGCCCTTTTTGACCTTAAAAAAAAATCAACAAATTATTATTTTTTAAAATTTTAACTAACAAGTTTTATTTGTGTATGCTCTGTTTTTTTGTCTGTGTTCTAGAATTCTGATTGTTGCTTTCAAACGCCGTAACTTCCTCACGTAAAAAGGAAAAATTCTTGGCTATACTTTTCCCCTCCATCATTATAAGGCTGTTAAACCAGGGATCACCTACCACTCCCTGGTGTGTGTTTGTTTCAATCCCCAGATATATTTTAAGAGATTTTAAAACATTACTTGTTATTGTGGAGTAGCTAATAGAGTCTGTATGGTTGCTGCTGAATATTTTTACTTCTTTGAGAAAGAAGGGAGAAAAACCACATTGTTTTGAAAAACATGTTTTAAAAATAATTTTATAGATTGCAGATTTTGTAAATGATCATGTTAATTGTTGGGTGGGGGTTCCCAACCTTGTTAATGTCCTCTTAGCATTAGGCTTTTGTTCCCCAGTGTTGAATATGTCATTTTCTCCCACAGACTGCATTTCTAGGGGTATAATTGCTGTCTCCATGTAAAAGACAACTCATGTGCATAAATTTCCACTCGCCCGAAACAAGACTCTGCCTCCCCTCATTTTAATGCAGATGTGATCCAGGGGGTAGAGTTACACTTACTTCCCCAAGCAAATGAAACAGATTACACATTAAATATTGTCTTTGGAACCAGGTGCACAGAAACAACCAATTACCTAGACAGCTCATCAAGGACTGATATGTTTACCACATTGTTTTTGTTTTCTCTTTAAACATTTGGCCAATTATTCTGAGGCTTTCATTTCTCTATAATGAACAGAATATGTTTATTAATAAAGGCCCCCTTTGTGTGATTCACTAACAGTTGACTCACAAAAGCCTGTAAAACCATGTTTGAAAGTTTCTGAACTGAACTTGAGTTCCTGTGAAGACAAAGCCTCGTTACTACAAAGAAGATACTGCTTCTGGTTTTTCTTGGCTAAATAATTGATATCTAAAATGACTTAAAGAAGGGAAAGGGTCATGAATTTGTGAAGAAGAGAGAGAGAGTGGAGAATGCTTCTGTTCCCCCTTTAGATATGTTTTCATTGTTTGTAAAGGACAGTACCTATATAAATTTATGAGATTTTGGCCACTGCCAATTACATAATCTTGAATTTTTATGTATATCATTGTTTCTTTCAAGATTTTAATTGGCCTAAAATGCAGATGAACTCAAGAGCTCTTTCAAGACTTGTTTCTGTTATTCTAAGAGACTTTTACCACTTCCTGAGGAGGGGCTGTTTCAGATTTCCACAAAGTCATTAACCTCCCAAAGAATAAGAATAGTAAGTGGAGTGGCAGGGCCCCAAAGATGTAATTGGTCCAAACTATCAGGAATGCCAGAGGCTTTGCGGTGGAGATGCCTGACAGTGAGCTGATGGAGGGAGGGTTGGTGATGGGGAATAGGGAGATGGTCCCTCGGAAAGACTTCGTGGTAATAGTTTAAAGATCAAATATCTGCTCCTTGAGTGGTTAAGCAGGACTGGCTTGCTGATGGAATCCCAAGCCCTTAAATCATTTATCCTCGTAGCTTCCTTTCAAAGTTGGAGGAGCTGTAAGCAAAGTAGGTAAAAATGTACAACAGAAAAAATTCTGTATGTGTGTGCTTGCCAGATGGGGCCAGGGGAGAAACTGATTGTAAGACTATTGTTTTTTTATTGTTATTTTTTAGAGTTTTTTATAGAGACAGTTGGAGAAGGGCATTGCTGTGTTGCCCAGGCTGGTCTTTAACTCCTGGCCTCAAGTGATCCTCTCATCTCAGCCTCCCAAGTATTGGATTACAGGCACAAGCCACCATGCCCAGCTCTTTGATTTTTCTTTTTAGTAAAGCAATTTAAGACATTCTAGAGAGGATGAAACTTTTAAATGTGAGAGTAGAAGATGACCTTGAACACAACAAGAATACTACAAGTTACGCTCCGACATTGTGGTCAAAGTAGAAGTTGACACAAGGTCCATGGAAGGCAATTTGACATTCTCTTGCAAAATTATAAATGCACATACACTTTGACCTTGGAATTTCATTCTAGGAATATTTCCTACACATATCCTCACCCAATTCTGAAATGACAGATGTAGAAGGTTTTCTTTGCAGCACTATATATAAAAGCAAAAGATTGAAAACAACCTGCCTATCGATAGGATTTTGAGTCAGTAAATTATGAAATGTTCTTACAATGGAACATTATGAAGCTGCTTTTTAAAAATAATAAGGATGTTTTCAGTGTATCAATATGAACTGAGCTCCTCAATTAGCAGTAAGTGGGAAAAAAACCTGCAAGGTTCAGGAAAATAGATTGTATGCTACCATATGCTATCATTTAAATAAAAGAGATATAGGTCTATGTTGGGTAGTATGATTGGACACAAATCCTCAGAGATGGATGGGGCTTTGAACAACAAGAAGGAAGGAAAGGACAGGGTGAGATGTTTCACTATTTTGAACAGAAAAAAAAAAAATAACAAATTACCTATTCAAAAATTGAGAAGAAGAAAAAGTTATAGGGTCTGGAGCTAGGCAGTCCTGGTTCTGTATACTAGTTCTAACACTTTCTTTATATATACATAATTATTTAGAGATGGAGTCTCGCTATGTTTCCCAGGCTTAGCTTGAACTCTTAGGCTCAATCAATCCACCCACTTCAGCCTTGTGAGTAGCTGGGACTACAGGCACATGCCGCCATGCCCATCTGGTTCTAGCACTTTCTGACATCATAACCTCAGAGTCCTTTTCTGTAAAGTGGAGTAGATAATATTACCTGCCTCATGAGTGAGAAGGCATGCATATAGCATGCAGTGGAGGTGGCACAGTGCCTGGGATAAGTTCAGTAGATGCCAGGCATTACCATGATCTTTCTGATAAATATTATCACCACCTTTCTCATAAATAACTGGGTACTTGAAGAACAGGGCGCAGTATCATGGTGGGAGTTACGGAAGTGATTACTTAAAAATTTTCAGCTCCAAAGACATATGCTGAAGAAATCAATGTCATCAGAAGCATGTATAGAACCCCCCGTCTGCACCTAGTGCTCTTCTCTGCAGAATTAACAAACAAGCACCCCCACTGAGTTTCATGTCATGTACCTCTCTTTCCAAGTTCTGATGTGGGTAGTGGAAACATGCTGATTGGTCTGGCTTGGGACAGGTGTCTGTCTCTGGACAAGTGAGAAAGAAATTGCAGTGCTCACAGGTGCAAGCTGTTGGAGTGAAGAGGAACAGATCCCAGTGGATAAGGAGGTGAACTGGGCAAACACAACAACTGGGGCTACTGACATTTTTGTAGTATTTCTGTTTTTGAAAAGGTGAAAGTGGAGAGGTGGGTTGGCGGATGGATATTTTCTGTACTATCTGCATGATCCCAGGCAGCAGGCTGGGGTGGTGCCTGCAGTGAGGGAAGATGCTGTTCCTAGCAGAAATGTAGTAGGTGTGGCTTAAAGGCTCAGCTGCTGGCTGGTCTGTGAGCTTAAGAAAGCAGAGAAGCGGCCGGGCGCGGTGGCTCACGCCTGTAATCCCAGCACTTTGGGAGGCCGAGGCGGGTGGATCACGAGGTCAACAGATCGAGACCATCCTGGTCAACATGGTGAAACCCCGTCTCTATTTAAAAATAGAAAAATTTAGCTGGGCATAGTGGCACGTGCCTGTAATCCCAGCTACTCAGGAGGCTGAGGCAGCAGAATTGCCTGAACCCAGGAGGCGGAGGTTGCGGTGAGCCGAGATCGCACCATTGCACTCCAGCCTGGGTAACAAGAGCGAAACTCCGTCTCAAAAAAAAAAAAAAAGAAAGAAAGCAGAGAAGCAGGCCAGGAGTGGTGGCTCACGCCTGTAATCCCAGTACTTTGGGAGGCCAAGGCAGATTGATCACAACGTCAGAAGTTCGAGACCAGCCTGACCAACATGGTGAACCCCCTCTCTACAAAAAATACAAAAAGTAGCTGGGTGTGGTAGCACATGCCTGTATTCTCAGCTACTCAGGAGGCTGAGGCAGGAGAATCACTTGAACCTGGGAGGTGGAGGTTGCAGTGAGCCAAGATTGTGCCATTGCACTCCAGCCTGGACAACAAGATCAAAACTCTGTCTCAAATTAAAAAGGAAAGAAAAGGAAGCAGAGAAGCAAGTGGACACAACTTCGAATGCACCTGAAACTTCCAGAAGTGCACAGATGCACTCTACACAGTCCTGAAAACCCAGAAATTCTATGTAAGTTTGTCTGTATATGGGAATATACATTTTTCCAGGGAAACCCATAACTTTCATCAAATTCTCAAAGAGGGCTGCTACTGCTAGACCAACAATGATGGTATATACATTGCTGACCATGACTCTCAGATTATGATGAATCCAACCCTGAGAACCAGAGGCCCATGCCCTACGATAAAGCTTTCCACAAAACATAAAGGAAGAATAAAAGAACCACTGCCTTGGTATAGTTGCTTTTTAAGCAGCCATGCTTGAACTCTCTGTTTTGCTGTATTCACTTTTATTATTTACTGAATATTCTTCTTTAAATATGTTCACTTTTTAAACTGACATGCTCAGTTTAGCCTCTTCCTAAACAGAAATAATTGTGAAATCAGGGGTATATTTTGCTATTGCCAGTTTTCTTCCTAATGTATATTAGAAGAAATTTATTACTATTAAAATTTTTAAATGTTTGTATCATTTCCAAAATTATTCCGTGTATGCAACAGAGATGGGCTTATGGCTTTCAGGAAAACACTGTCTCTAAATATTCCTAAAATTCACTTCAGGCATCCCTTTCATAGAGAAGGAACCTGAGGCAGGAGACAATTAATGTAACTTATTAGAGATTCTAAGCAAATGTGGAGAAACTTTGTCAGGTATTGGGCAACGCTGTTCCTACTAATGACTCAGCCCTGCTGCTTATCTTATTGCAGACAGTTTAAAGAGATTTTTTAATGTTCTCATGTTTCCCCACTACCCCATAAAGAGAACCAACTGGACAAGAGTAAAAACTTGATCGATTTAATATTCTGGTAATGATCGCAGCAACTAAGAAAGGGAGTTGTGGTGGGGGGGAAGCCAGTGAGTTTCTTTCAACTCAAATTCCATCTCATTTTTATTTTCTCTTAATGTTTTTTTGAATCCCAAGTTCCAAAACCTGTCCCCTATTATGCAGTGCAAACGAGAACAGATGGGGAAAAGTTATGTTGGAAAGGGCTTTGGAGGGCCACAGAGAAGAGAAATATGACTACTCAGTGTGTCACACACCAACTTGCAGCTGCCACCAGCCCTTCCACAACGAGCTGCGTATGGAAGCAGCCTGGGTGCTCGAGAGGAGCGGGCTTACTGCAGGAAGGGAGCGCAATTAGAGAACATTCGCTTTACTTGTGTTGCCTTGAAAATATGAATAAAGAGCGTAGCAGCAGCACAGCCAACAAAAGAGAAATAAATCCAAAGGCTAGCCTGGAAAATGGTTAGCTGTACTTCAGAGCTTCCCAAATGTTAACTGATCATCAGCTTTCTTCAGCCTTTTTATTTCAGAGAGATGCCTTTTCATGTCTCAAAGTCACCAATCAGTTCTTCTCTCTGTCTAGGAATTATTATTCTAGAAAGGTCATACTAGCTTACATGCATAATGTGGCCTTCCAACCAGTATTTTTCAGTATTCACAGGGTGCTTATGAGTTCACTAAATATTTCAAGTGTGAGGCAGATGACCCGATTTTAAATGGCAACTCTGCCGGTTACTAGCTGTGAAGCTTCAGGCAAGTCACCTAGCTTCTCTGAGCCTGTAGTACATCCTGTATAAAACAGAGCCCACTTGACTGACTTACCTTCAAGGCTTTTTATGTTCAAGATAATGTATATAAATGCCTGACAGAGCAATGTTTAATACACAAAAACTATTATTACTGTGATTATCAGAAAGCACAGAAAATATTATTCTCTTTTCTTTGAATATAACATAAAGATACTAAGAATATATAAAATACCATATCTGTAAAGATAAATTATATATATTTGTCTAGGAATCCCTAAGCATCTATGCTGAAAGTAATTGTAAGGTTAATGTGGTTTAAATTATTTGATTCAAATAGTGATTCAGGTCATATAGACAGTATCTTTGAACAAATATCAGTGTTGTAAACAGTTGTATTATTCCGTCCCACAAGGACATCCTCTGAAATTGTGCCTGTCTTTGTAGAGTGAGTATGCAGGGATTTTTCTATCATAGAATACTGTTTTTCTTCCCAGGATAATTGATAAATTACCTAGATGAAAACTTTCACAGGAGCATGTTAAAATGCAGTTTCCAGGGCCCATCTCAGACTGTATTTACAGCATCTCTAAGGCATATAGTTCAGGGATCTGCATTTTATTTAAAAACCACTGGTAATTCTTAAGCACACTGAAGTTGGAGCACCACTTCCTTAAGGAATGGGGATAATGATCATTCTAATTCTGAGTGGTTTTCAGCTACCTCATTCTTTCACCACACACACTCAGAACCAGAAATACAACAACTGCGAGCGAGACAAAAAGGTTGGAATCTGTAGATTTAGCCTCTCTCCCCGACAACCTCTGTTCTCGTGGTTTGAATAGTATCTAGTTAAGGCTGGACTATTCTATTCATACCCTCCTTGTCCATAGGAGACATTAGCTTGATAATAGTTTGTTCTAAATGGGTGGCCATACATCCCAGTATGCCCAGCATAATTATTAATAGCACTCTACTCTTTTTCATCTCAAAAGTGTCCCAGTAGGCTGGGCATGGTGGCTCATGCCTGTAATCCCAACATTTTGGGAGGCCGAGGTGGACAGATCACCTTAGGTCAGGAGTTCAAGATCAGCCTGGCCAACATGGTGAAACCCTGTCTCTACTAAAAATACAAAACTTAGCCAGGCATGATGGCAGGTGCCTGTAATCCCAGCTACTCGGGAGGCTTAGGCGGGAGCCCTGGAGGCGGAGGCTGCAGTGAGCCAGATCACACCACTGCACTCCAGCCTAGGGGACAGAGCAAGAATCCGCCTCAAAAAAAAAAAAAAAAAAAAAGTCCTGGTTTGGATAATAGATTATATACCATTACCCTAGGCCTAGAAGACATTTGAATAACACATGTAGGACATGAATGAGGACTGGCAAAATTTCAAAGATATGTTATTTATGAGTGTAGTGAAATATACCCAGATACCATTGACAACAATGAGAAGATGCAGCTGGCGCAGAGGCTCATGCCTGTAATCTCAGCACTTTGGGAGGCTGAGGTGGGCGGATCACTTGAGGCCAAGGGTTCGAAACCAGCCTGGCCAACACAGCAAAAGCCAGTCTCTATTAAAATTTTTTTTAAAAATTAAAAAAAAGAGAAGATGCTTTAGGAAGTGATATAGGAATGATGAGATAAAATTATACTCTCAAGTTATCCCATAAATTGACAGCAAGAAAGGAAGGACATGGAAAAACTAGGAAGTCTAGACAGGTTTATCTCCTCTCTCACCAAACAACCGAGCCCCCCTCCCTTCACCTAAAAAAGCATGGATCTTGGCACCATACGGAGTTATTTTCCTCCTTTCTGCTTAATGGCTGTGATCTTGGGCAAGTTACTCGATATCTCTGAACCTCACTTTAGTCATGTGTAAAAAAGATAATAAGGCTTACTTCAGTTCTGGGAAGTTAATAAAATGTGTGTGTAGACCAGCTGGCACTGTGTTTAGGTGCTCCATGATGGCAGTTCCACCATTATTTTTTCCTTCGTGGCCACTCTGCACTATGGTTTCACCAGAGTCACATGACTTTTAAAATAAAGTGTTCTTGTGAGAGGAGCCATGGGGAGGCTGTGGAAATGAGAATCGATTCTTGGGTCTAAATTCTTCTTTTTATTTTGAGAGAAGGTCTTGCTCTTTCACCTAGGCTGGAGTGCAGTGGTATGATGATAGCCCACTGCAGCCCCAATCTCCCGGGCTCAAGCAGTCCTCCCACCTCAGCCTTCTGAGTAGCTGGGACTACATGCACACCACACCCACATAATTTTTGTATTTTTTGTAGAGATGGGGTTTCACCACATTGCCCAGGCTGGTTTTGAACTCCTGGGCTCAAGCAATCTGTCTGCCTAAGCCTCTCAAAGTGCTGGGCTTGTAGGCATAAGCCACCACATCTGGTCTTTCTCTTTCTTTCTTTCTTTCTTGCTTGCTTGCTTTCTTCCATTCTTCCTTTCACTGCTTCTCTCTTTTTCTGACAACTCTGTCATAAAGTCTTTGGTGAATGAAAAATAAAGTGAAGGACTGGAGGATTGCTTGAGTCCAGGAGGTTGAGGCTGCAGTGGGCTATCATCATACCACTGCACTCCAGCCTAGGTGAAAGAGCAAGACCTTCTCTTAAAATAAAAAGAAGAATTTAGACCCAAGAATCGATTCTCATTTCCACAGCCTCCCCATGGCTCCTCCCACAAGAACACTTTATTTTAAAAGTCATGTGACTCTGGTGAAACCATAGTGCAGAGTGGCCACAAAGGAAAGAGAAGGGTGAGCAGTAACTGAAAGACAGGTGCCATGCTGCACACCTATAGTCCAAGCTACTTGGGAGGCTGAGATGGGAGGATTGCTTGGGCCCAGGAGTTCGAGGTTGCAGTGAGCTATGAAAAACAAAAAAGTCGCTGAAGACAGATCAGAAATGGCAGATTCACAGTCCTACAGGAGGCCAAAAGGACAGAAAGAAAAGGGAGGGAGGGAAGAAAAGGGAAGGAAGGAAAGAAGAAAAACAGGGGTGATGAGCTGTAATCTCTAGTCAACAAAACCTGACTAGAATATTGCCTGAGAACTTCTATAAAGGGTCCTGCAGGTGTTTTGAGGGGTATGGGTGGGGTGGGGAGTAGCCCATCCTATGGAAACGATGCTACTTACTGTTCATATAACTGTTGCCGCTCAGCCATCTAGACTTCTGTTTGGGTGGGCGGGATGGAGAAATACTATTCTGTTAAAACTAAGAGCTTTGAAGTGGAGACAAACACAATCTGGTAGTATTACGGAGGCATTATTCACCCTGATGACTCATGCTCTGGCTCCCACACAGCAGAGGCAAGAAGTAACATTAGTGACCTTGAAGATGTTGGCCAAGTATAGACCCAGCCTTAAAACCTGAGTTTTCAAATGAATACGTGTGTGTGTGTGTGTGTGTGTGTGTGTGTGTGTGTGTGTGTAGAGAGAGAGAGAGACTAAGAGAATACATGTGTAAGAGTTAGAAATGTATGGTGAACAATTCTAAAAACCAGTGTAAAAACTTCATTTTGAAACAGCTAACTCAACTAAATAATAAGTACTTACAAGGAAATAATCATTATGTGAGTGGGTCTCAGCTCAAAGCATTGATAAGATTGTTCAGAGTAAGAACACTTAAAACCATCATTGTTAGCGAGGAGGTAAATATGAAATCCAGTCCCTATTCCTGGGCTCAAATCTCTCTCATCATTTCCATTCATCATGACTCTTTATGAATCCAGTTTGCTGAAAGTAATGTTTTCTGCGTTCCCAACCACACACTGCTCTATGTTCGGAGCCCTACAGACAAAATTCAAACAGATGCGTTCCCCAGGCCTTTGACAACATGCAATAGCAAGCAGACAATAATAAAAGAATGCATCAGAACCTACAGATGTGCAGGCAGCTGCATAAATGGCAAACAGACTCATGACCTTAGACCAGATGGTCCCTGTGGTTTAGTAAAAAACATTATCAACACAGAACCCAGTCGCCATTTCAGGTTGATAGAGATAGCTGGTTCTTGGAATTGTACATTGAAACCTCAGAGAAAAATGAAAGCAAAACCGTGAAGTCATTTAAATCTGATGAGAAGAGAGAACTTGAGGAGCCGTTATGTACTAAACAGCTAGAATAGAAAGGGTTTCCAGTTATTGAGTTTGCAATATGGACAAACCAGGGGATGGTAGTGGAGCACACCATTGTAAACGCTGAAGAATCTCATTGGTCACCACGTCTGCATGGACAAAAGGAGAGGACGGATTGGAAGGGTTGTAGAGGATGGCTTAAAGGTAGACTTGAGACAACTGTAATCAGAGTTTGTTTCTCATTTAAGTTTCCAGAGGTTTTACGGTTATGTTTTGGGTTACATTTGTCCCTCAGTGTTTTTCTTTTTTTTTTTCGAGATGGAGTCTGGTTCTGTCGCCAGGCTGGAGTGCAGTGGCGTAATCTCAGCTCACTGCAACCACTGCCTCCTGGGTTCAAGCGATTCTCCTGCCTCGGTCTCCTGAGTAGCTGGGACCACAGGCTCAGGCCACCACACCCAGATAATTTTTGTATTTTTTTTTTTAAGTGACGGGGTCTCGCTATGTTGCCCAGGCTGGAGTGCAGTGGCTGTTCACAGGCACAATCCCACTACTGATCAGCACGGGAGTTTTGACCTGCTCCGTTTCCAACCTGGGCTGGTTAATTTTTTTATTTTTAGTAGAGACGGGGTTTCGCCATGTTGGCCAGGCTGGTCTTGATCTCTTGACCTGGTGATCCACCTGCCTTGGCCTCCCAAAGTACTGGGATTACAGGTGTGATTCCTAATTTTTTTTAAGTGTTTACTTTTCATGGGTGCATATAATAGTTACAGGAAGTAAGGTGTGGTTTGCTCAGAATTCATAGCTATAATTAAAACAACAACAAAAAACCTCTTAGGATCTTTTCTCTGCAATTGACAGGAGCCTAACTCAAAATAGCCTAAGGAGAAAAGAGACAATCCTAAGAAAATCCAGGTGTTTCCCAGACTCCAAGAACTGGAATGTAGGTGGGTCGCACTTAACCACACTTAAATATCACAAGCACTCTCTGTCCATCTTTTGTCTCTGTTTTGCCAGTCAGCTTCCTTCTTTGCTTGCTGTCAGCTAACCTGCTGTAGTGCTCAAGAGTGCACACGGGAAATGCAACTGCCAACAGGCCACATCTTTATGTTTCTTCCTTTTCAAACAGCTACAAGACTGATATGAGTCTTAGTGTAATTCCAAACTCCTGGGAAAGGGCTAAAATTGATCCCATTTTGGTCAGTTAGCCACCTCGAATGAATTAATGGTAGCCACTGGGTCACAATGTATTAACTCAGCTCCTATCGCTTCCGTATTTGTAAACGTGCGGAGGGCACAATTCCTAGGAAAGAATGGTACTGTCTAGACAAATGGTATTTATGTATCAAGATGGTTTGGACTGGGTGTTTATTATGTTACATCACAAAAAGTCTTGCCCGAAATGTAGTGAGTCCGAAATACAAGTCAATGCAATTTAACCAGTACTTGTTGAGCACCTACTAAGTGCCACGCACTGTTTTTGGTGCTGGTGATTGTAAGGTATATTGCCGAGTTAAAATGAAGAAACTGAGGCCAGTGAGAGAAAAAAAATGAGAATCCAATTTATTCAGCTCCCGGGCGACGTTCTGTGGTCCAGGAAGGGGCCAGAGAAGTCGCAATGGGCTCCTCAGGGCATGGGGCTTTTATAAGAAATGTAGGCAGTTGATTGGTTATTGGGGAAACAAAGAGCAGACAATTTCATTGGCAAGGAGAGTTGATTGATTGTTAGGGAAACAAAGAGCAGGCAGTTTTATTGGTTAAGAAGAGTTGAGATACCGATGGGGTGAGTCCCACTGGCAGTTAGGTGGGGCTAAGGAGACAAAGAATAGACAGGTTCATTGGTGGGGAAGTTTGATTGATTGTTGGGGAAACAAAGAGCAGACAGTTTTATTGGTTAAGGGACGTTTGATGTTAAACTGCCGCCGGACAATTTCCGGCAGGCTTTTTAATTTTTTTCTTGCTGAAAGGGACAAGAGAGGAATGCAGGGGTGGGCGTGCGAAGCCTGCATGGAGAGGCCAGATAGGAGTGTGTGTGGGGAGTTAGCATGAAGAGAGATAAGTGTGTCTGTCTGGCTCTTCAGCGAGGCAGCTGGCCTTACAGTTAGCATGAAGAGAGATAAGTGTGTCCGTCTGGCTCTTCAGCGAGGCAGCCGGCCTTACATTCCGACCTTTTTGATGATATAGGACGTCGCTTCTTTCTGGCTACTTCCTGCTGAACAGGGGCGGAGTGGGGGGGGGGTCAGTTGGCCGGTGCCTCAGCTGGGAGTTGGACGTAGGGGTGAAGTAGCATCTGATTTATTGCCACCCTGGAGATTTCTTTCATGCGGGCTTGTAAAAACCTAAGAAAGAACGGGGCCAGCATTAGTAGAAGACAAACCACGATTAGGGGAATAACAACAGGAGCTAGCCAGGTGAATATGGGCGATTGCCACCAGTTAAGAGGAAAGTTTGGCGCACTTGGCGTTCCTTGGAGGTCCTCCTTAAGGCGATAGAGAGTATTGACATTTTCTTCTACTAGGCCTGTTTCATTGACGTAATAGCAACACTGCTCCTGGAGAAACAGACAGGTACCTCCTTTTTCTGCTGTTAGTAGGTCTAGGGCCCGTCGGTTTTGGAGAGTTACCTGGGCTAGTGATGTAATTTGTCGCTGAAGAGAGGCTAGAGAGGCAGCTGATGTTTCAATGGCCACGCGGAGTTTGTTTTCTAGTTGAGCAGCTGAAGTGATACTGTAGCCTAAGGCGCCACCTCCAATCCCAGCAGCTGCTAGAGAGGAGGCCAGGGAGAGTCCGACTACTATGGGGAGGAAGACAGCTCGTTTATTTCGGCCTTGAGGGGAAGATGGAAGGAGGGATAGAAATTCAGCTTGCCCATACACCTCTAGTTGAGGGACTAGGGTGACGGGCACACAGGGGAATGGGGAGGAGGTTTTGATAATTTTGGTTAGGGTTCCATTACACCAGAAGTACCCGCCTTGAGGTGCATAAAAGGAAGAGTTTATATTTACTGTGGTGTTGCACTTAAGGTTATGGTTGGTAGGTGTCCCATAACATAGAGAAAGAGAGTGGGAGTGTATTTTAAACAAGGGGATTCCCATTAAAGTGGTTTCAGGTCCTGTGGACTTTTGTGACAGGGTGAATCCAGTTTGGAGGGGAACTGCGGCTAAGGGGGGTTTGTTAAGAGAGGCACATAAAAAACAGTTGGTGAAGTTTGTGGCTTTGGCTAAGTTTAACATGTTAGCTCCCTGTTGTACTAACGTTAGCCAGGAGAAAGGTTGGGAAGTGTTACCTGAGGATTCAAGCTGTTTAGTTAGGGAGGCTTCATTTTGCAGGATGGTGTCGCCTACTGAGTTGAGTCGGTCAATTTCTACTGGTACAACGCGGTTGTAGGACCGAAATATTAGCCACGTACCACTGGGGCGGCTGTCTGTAACCCAGGTGTAAACTTTACCTGCAGTTCCCTTTTCCCATCGCTCATCCCAAGGATCGCGGATAGTAAGGGATACCACACCCTGGCGATCATCTCCGGAGAGCAATACACTTTTTGGGGTATTAACGGGTTTGTATGTTGTGTGTGTAATACACGAAGCATATGGGCATCCGCCATAGGTGGCGCTCCATCGGTGACAATAATCCTCGGTTTGATCATATAGAAAGCAGAGGGCAAAATTATTCCAGGAGTTTTTTATGATATGGGACTTGGATAAAGGAAAATTAAATTGTATAGCTGATTGGCAGCCTGCAGGCTGGCAGTCTGCTTGGGCGAGGTATTGAGTTTTAGTAGTGGGGCCATCTGTCCAGGACTCTTGGAGATAGAACCGCCATACATAATGGGGACTGGAATTAAGGGGAAGGACTAGAAGGGTCACAATGAGAAAGGTTTGGAGAATTAGAGGGCGGTGGGCAGGGGTCACGTATAAGGCGGAGCCGAGTGGGACCCAAGGGTTCGGATCTCCACTGGCAACTTTTAGGGGCCATTTTGAGGCGGGACACATGGTACCAAGAGGTGTGGCCTAAAAGTTTGGCGGCAGTTGGGGTGGTTAGGATAACTATGTGGGGTCCTGACCACCTGGGCTGCAGAGACCCTGGCTTGAGTTCCCGCAGGAGGACACTGTCTCCTGGCTGAAGAGGTGCTGTTGGATGTAAGTTATTTAATTCCGGGACTATAGGGAGAGTGCGATCCGCATGTTCCCTGAGTAAGTGGCGGAGGAGGGAAAGATATGGGAGATACGAGGCTAGAGGGGGTGGTTGTACTGGGAGGTTGTGAGAAACCAGGAAAGGCCTGCCGTACAGTAACTCAAAGGGGCTGAGACCTGTTGGCTCCCTCGGGGTGGCTCGGACCCGGGCCAGGGCCAGAGGTAGGAGTGTGGGCCAGGAAAGTTTTACTTCTATGGCGAGTTTGGTTAGGTGGTCTTTGAGTATGCCGTGAGCCCGTTCAACCTTACCCGAAGACTGAGGATGGTATGGGACGTGTAATTTCCATGAAATGTTGAGAGACTCAGCGACCAGCTGGACCACCTGAGCAGTGAAGGCCGGGCCGTTGTCAGACTGGATGGTCACTGGCAGGCCGAAGCGAGGGATGATTTCCTGAGTTAAGAGGGAGGCAACTGTGTCTGCGGTTTCTTTGGAGGTAGGGAATGCCTCGATCCATCCAGAAAAGGTGTCTACGAAAGTTAGGAGGTATCGGAGCTTTTTTTGAGGGGGCATGTGAGTAAAATCAATTTGCCAGTCTTGGGCTGGCAGTTGGCCACGCATTTGGTGAGTGGGAAACTGAGGCCTTAAGCTGCCTTGAGGCGAGACCTTAGAGCAAGTGGCACACGCTTTGTGTACTTGCTCAATTGCTTGTTGTAAGCCTGGTAAAAAGAAGAGCGGCTGTATAAAGCGGTATAACGCCTTGGGCCCTATATGTAAGGATTGATGTATTTCAGTAATTATTTGTGAGGCTTGTTCCTGGGGAAGGGCAATTTTGTTGTTTAGGAAAATCCAACCTTGGTCAGATTCTTTTCCCCCTTTTGTTATAAGAGCCTGTTTTTCTGATGGCGAGTAGACAGGTATTGTGGCTGTGGCGAGGAAAAGGATTGGGGCGGGGGCTAGCCTGGCGTTTGTTAATGATTTAGCAGCTGCATCTGCCCGTGCATTACCTCGGGAGACAGCATCTTGTTGGGGCTGGTGCCCTCGGCAGTGAATGACAGCAACATCTTTGGGCAGAGATAGGGCTTTTAGAAGATTAGAGATCTGAGTAGCATTAATTATGGGAGATCCTTTTGTGGTTAGGAATCCCCGTTCTTTCCAGAGAGCAGAATGACAGTGGGTGATAAGAAAAGCATACTTTGAGTCAGTATAAATATTTACTCGCTTGCCTTGTGCGAGTGTGAGGGCTCTGGTTAAAGCAATGAGCTCTGCTTTTTGTGAGGTGGTTCCATCGGGGAGTTGGCGAGCCTCAAGGGTGGCTGAGTCTGTAACAACTGCATAGGCTGCCTTTCGCTGTCCTTCAGCCGTTACTATAGAACTCCCATCGACATATAGAGTAAGGTCTGGATTAGGTAGAGGAAGGTCAGTTAGGCCTTTACGCGGTTTGGTCAATGTGTCTATGAGTTCAGGACAGGAGTGGGTTGGAGAGGGAGGGTGAGATGGAAGAGGAAGCAAAGTGGCTGGGTTGAGTGGAGAGGTAGGATGGAGGCTGACTGAGGGATTTTCAATGAAGAGTAGGTGAAACTCTTGTAAACGGGAGGGTCCTAGGTGTGTAAGAGACTTGTGAGAGAGTAGGTCAGTTAGCCGATGGGGGGAGAACACCGAGATGGGTTGGCCCAGGGTAAGTTTTAGGGATTCTTTGGTTAGTTCTGTTGCTGCTCCTAGGGCTCGCAGACAGGGCTGCCATCCTCTAACAGTGGGGTCAAGCTGTTTTGACAAATAGGCTACAGGCCGATAGGTGGGGCCTAGAGGTTGGGTTAAAACTCCTACTGCTATTCCTTGTTTTTCGTCTGTGAATAAGTGGAATGGACGAGTGAGATCCGGTAATTGAAGAGGAGGTGCCTTGGACAGGGCAGTCTGTAGAGTTTTAAAGGCTTGTTTGACAACTCCTGGCTGAGAGAGAGGTCCTAGGGGGGTGTCTTTAGCTGCTGTATATAAGGGTTTAGCCAGAAGAGCAAAGTTAGGAATCCAGTGACGGAAAAATCCTACGAATCCTAAAAAGGAAAGGATTTCATCAGCTGTTTCTGGGGGCTGCAGTGTAAGGAGTGCCTGTCTGCGGTCCACTGTTAGGCCCTTAGTTTGGGGAGTAAGGTGGACACCTAAATAGATTACTGAGGTAGCTGACAGCTGTGCTTTGGAAGGGGAAACCCGGTAGCCCCTAGACCCTAAAAAATTAAGGAGAATGGCAGTATGCTGTTGCGACATAGAGAGGGAAGGGCTACAAAGTAGCAGGTCATCCACGTACTGTATGAGGAGACTGGGCTGAAGAGAGCAAGAGGCGAGATCAGCTGCTAATGCTTGTCCAAATATGTGAGGGCTATCCCTAAAGCCCTGAGGCAGGACCGTCCAGGTTAACTGTTGCGACAGGTTAGAGTCTGGGTCAGTCCAAGTAAAGGCAAAGAGGAAGTAAGAATCTGGGTGAAGGGGAATAGTAAAAAAGGCATCTTTGAGGTCCAGTACTGTAAAGTGAGAGGTATTGGGGGGAATTTGAGACAGTAGGGTATAGGGGTTGGGAACTACTGGGTGGAGGGGTACTACTGCTTCATTAATTAGGCGCAGGTCTTGGACTAGGCGATAGTCACCTGATGGTTTTCGAACCGGTAAGATAGGGGTATTGCAGGGGGAACTGGTGGAGATGAGGAGTCCTTGCGCTAAAAGTCGAGAAATGATGGGTTTTAGTCCTTGGCGATGGTTTTTTGAGATAGGGAACTGAGGGCGGGAGGGAAAATGGGTAGGGTCCTTGAGGAATATTTTGACTGGCATGTGATGAGTGGCAATGATGGGCTTGGAAGTATCCCATACTGAGGGATTAACTAGTTCAGGAGGGATAGGGGGTTGAAGCGAGGAATTGCGACTGGGTATATTGTCATTTAAAGTTAATACCAGGAGATGGGTAGAAGATGGGGTAGACTGTGAAGAGCCTATGAGTTGGAGGGTAGCCCCTAGAGTTTGGAGGATATCTCGTCCCAGTAGGGGGACTGGGCATGAGGGTATGATTAGGAAGGAGTGTGTGAATGGGTGTCCCTCTAGGTAACAAGTTAGAGGATGGGTCCGGTTGGGACAGGAGGGCTTCCCGTCAATTCCCACAACCGAGACCTGGGAAGGTGTACTAGGCCCTGAGTAGGAAGGCAATACAGAATAGGTAGCCCCCGTATCCACCATAAAGGAAATGGACTTACCCGCTACCCGTAGCGTTACCCTGGGCTCGGCGAGAGTGATGGGGGTCTCCGAGTCTGGGCCGCGTCAATTGTCCATGAGGCCAAGGAGTTCAAGTGAAGGGACTGCATCCTTCGGACTGGCCTGCCCCCCACATAGAGGTGCGGGAGGTGGGCCCATAGTCCGGCGTGGGCAATCAACCTTCCAATGTCCAGTTTGCTTGCAGATTGGACAAGGTCCAGGAGGTGGACGTGGACAGGGGCACTGCCGTGCCCAGTGTCCCTCTTGGCCACATTTGAGGCAGTGCCCTGGCGGGACTTTTGAAGCAGTCCGGGCAGGTCCTAAGGGACCTTTTTGGGGAAACTTTGAGGAGTCTCTCCCACTGTCTGCCGAGCGCTCTGCTGGCCTCAGGGCTGCTACGATAGCTTGGGTTTGGAGGCTCACCTGTTGCTGTAAGTGGGCTTGGCGAACGGCCTCAGCCTTTTCTTCCCGGCCATTGAAAACTTTAAATGCTAAGTTTACCAGGTCTCGTATGGGAGTTTGGGGGCCCTCCTCTGCTTTCTTTAGTTTTTTTCTAATGTCTGGTGCTGACTGGGAGATAAAATGGGCTGCTAGGAGGGTGGTCCCAGCTGGGGAGTTTGGGTCTACTCGGGTGTGAAGGACCATAGCATTGGTTAACCGGTCAAGGAAAGCGGCTGGGTTTTCGGTGGGACTCTGAGTTATTTCACGCAGCTTGTCGTAATTAACTACTTTTTGAGCTGCAGCTTGCATGCCTGCTAGGAGGCACTGCAGCATTTGGTCTCGGTGGCGGCGGTCATTGTGGCCGGTCTGATAGTCCCAATTAGGGTCGGCGTCAGGGACCGCTGCTGCACCTACAGGCATTTGGGGATTAGTGAGATGTACCTGATCGGCATGCGTTCGAGCTGCTGTACGAATGCGATCATGCTCATCAGGAGTAAGGGTAGAAGTCAGAATTACATAGATGTCATGCCAAGTTAAGTCATAGGCCTGAGTTAGATAGCGAAATTCCTTAGTGTAGACAGTAGGATTTGCGGAGAATGACCCTAAGCGTTTTTCAATGGTGGACAAGTCAGAGAGAGAGAAAGGGACGTGTACCCGGACTACACCCTCCGCTCCAGCTACCTCACGGAGAGGACAAAGAAGGGAGTTTTTATCAGTGGGCGCGCTGTGTAGTTGAGTGTGAGTACTAGCAAGTGGGGCCATATTAGGACTTGGAAGAGCAGGAGATGGCTGGGATTTTGAAAGAGGAGAAGCAGAAGGGATTTGAGGTTTAGTATAGAGGGGGCAAAGGGGGGAACTCCCATCAGTGAGATTGCTGTGTGAGCGAGTGTGGGCACTGACCGGAGAGATTGAATTAAGACATGGAGAAGCAGGGGGGGTTTGGGGTTCTGCATAGGGCGGAGGATTATTAGGTCGCATTGGGGGTGGGGAGAGTTCTTCAGGCAAGTTGGGATCAGAGAAAGAGGAAGAGGAGGTTACCTGTGGGGTTAAAAGTTGTTTGGGTAAGTCTTTTGCTAGGAGCACTTGGGCTATATCACAAGAGGAACAGAGGTCAGGGCGGGCGCGGAGGTACCAGAATGCCTGGACATAGGGAACTTCAGCCCATTTGCCGGTTTTTTGGCAAAAATTATCTAAATCAGTGAGGACCTTAAAGTCAAGAGTGCCCTGTGGAGGCCACTTGGATTGGTTGTCTAGCGGATACTGTGGCCAGGCTACAGTGGAGAGGAAGAGCAGCCTTTTCTTTTTTATAGAGAGGCCTAGCTTGGGCAGGTTTAGGACTAGGCATCCTAGAGGTGACTTAGGGTTTGGGTGGGATTTCTGATTACCCATGATTTTTGAAGAGGCAAAAAGAGGAGACAAAGAAAGAGACAAAGCTGGTTTTTTCTCTTTTTTTTTCTTTTTTTTTTTTTTTTTTTTTTTTTTTTTTTTTTTTTTTTTTCTGAATTTGAAAAGGCTTTACACCCAACACGGGCAGAAGAGTTCTTTTCCTGGAGGGGACGGCTGAGAAAACTTGCAGACTGCAATGATTATAGCGAGAAGGAGAACAAAGAAAAACAGAGCTAGCGCTATTTCCCACATGAGGGGGTTTGAGGATGTAAGAAGAATGGAGCTGGAATGAAAGATTTTAGTGGTAGAAGAAAAACAGGAGGAAAAAAGAGAACAGAGTTATTTCTAGAGGCAAAAATTCAGTGAAAGTTCCCTGCAGCCAGTGGTCTGTTACCCACTGTAAGAGGTCTCCCACTTCGAGGGAAGCGGGCCTAAACCACTGTATATCAGTTAACAGGAGTCTAACAAAACTAACAAACCTACAATAAGGACAGAACCACATGTAAGACTGACAGACAAAGGGTGGGTGCCCCCCAAATGGGAGACCAGTCTGATGCCTTCCCGGCCACGTCCCCGAGGGGATATTTCAGGGGCGTCTTGGCTGAAGGTGTACCTGTATAAGCCCCAGGCCTGGTCACCTCAGGATGGAAGTCCAAGTAGGACAGCTCTGAGGTGAATCACCGTTATGCCTTATGACGTCCCCCGTGGAACCGCGGGTTGAGGCCCACACAAGCCCCGTAGCCGTTAGGCCGTGGGACTACACATAAACTCACTCATACACTCACTCGGGAACAGAAGGAGAGACAGAAAGAGAAACTGAAAATATTTAAACGGGAGCTGACTTGCCAAAGGGCAGGTTTTGGGATTAGGAGCCAAGGTTTAATCCAGGCCTTAAGGGCCTGGAGGAGTAAACAGGGCTTCTAGTTACTCAAGTCTCGCCCGCTGCCGCAGAGATGACCGGTAGGCGTCCCGGACGGCACTACCGGACACCGGAGAGGGTTCAGGAAGAAGGGGACGTCTCCCTCAGGTTCCTGACCCTCCGCAGACCCCTTACGGGGGGAAGACAAGAGCGTAGGGACGTCTCCTCTACACTCAGGTCCTCGAGGCGGAGCTGGAGCCCTGGGCCCTCAGCTGAGCAGAGCCGGGGCCCTGGGCCCACGGCAGAGAGGAGTCCCTGACGCGGCCGCGGTTAGAGACAGGGAGTCCGGAGTCAAGCAGCGGGAGAGGCTATGGGTAACAGAAGTCTTACCTTGCGGCGGAGTGGCTCCCTGGTCCAGCTTCAGGTGGAGGAGTCGGTTTCCCCTTTAGGAGGGGGTCTCACAACCCCTCCCGGGTTTCGGCACCAGCTGTAAGGTATATTGCCGAGTTAAAATGAAGAAACTGAGGCCAGTGAGAGAAAAAAAATGAGAATCCAATTTATTCAGCTCCCGGGCGACGTTCTGTGGTCCAGGAAGGGGCCAGAGAAGTCGCAATGGGCTCCTCAGGGCATGGGGCTTTTATAAGAAATGTAGGCAGTTGATTGGTTATTGGGGAAACAAAGAGCAGACAATTTCATTGGCAAGGAGAGTTGATTGATTGTTAGGGAAACAAAGAGCAGGCAGTTTTATTGGTTAAGAAGAGTTGAGATACCGATGGGGTGAGTCCCACTGGCAGTTAGGTGGGGCTAAGGAGACAAAGAATAGACAGGTTCATTGGTGGGGAAGTTTGATTGATTGTTGGGGAAACAAAGAGCAGACAGTTTTATTGGTTAAGGGACGTTTGATGTTAAACTGCCGCCGGACAATTTCCGGCAGGCTTTTTAATTTTTTTCTTGCTGAAAGGGACAAGAGAGGAATGCAGGGGTGGGCGTGCGAAGCCTGCATGGAGAGGCCAGATAGGAGTGTGTGTGGGGAGTTAGCATGAAGAGAGATAAGTGTGTCTGTCTGGCTCTTCAGCGAGGCAGCTGGCCTTACAGTTAGCATGAAGAGAGATAAGTGTGTCCGTCTGGCTCTTCAGCGAGGCAGCCGGCCTTACAGTGATATGAGTGAATAAAGCAGGCAATAATCTCTGCCTTCAGGGAGCTTATATTCTATGTTTGGTTAATTCAGTGACTCAGCGGCATTAACAAGTTCCCAGATTTTTTGTTTGTTTTAACTCTGCCAACCCTAGCAAGTCAGCTTTAACAATCTCTGACAAGAGGAATTGAACCAAGACACATAAAGTTTTAGTCACTTATCTAAGATCACATAAGTACCTATGAGGGAATCATGAGACCAGACTCTTAACTGAGATACAGTGCTGCTTTGGGGGCTCTGGGCCTGGAGAAGGGCCCAGCCTTCCTGATGTACATGGCTACCTGATGCCTGAACAAAATCAGGGGGTCTATGAACTAAGAATAGGTGGGGATGGCTTCTAGAGAGGAAACTACCATGACTTCTACAGCCTGCTGCACTGGAACCAATGTATCTCCAAACTGAGAATTGGCTGAGTTGATAAAAACCACTTTATTTATAGTTAGATATATCTCAACTATATATCTAACTATATGCAAATAGAATTCAAGGTTTCTACTTGCTAAGATGGTGATCAGCACAGAAGGGATGGAGGTGATGGTTCTATGGGGTGGAGCAGGGGGCAGGGAGGGCAGTCTCCTAAACTGCAGAAAAGCCACTTTGATGTAGCAGAAAGTATATGAAGTCTAGAATTTAGAGACTGTGGGTATCAATCCCTATAATGTAACAGCCAGAAAATTCTTAAGGTATGTTGGGGTATCATTTTAGCAGAGGTTGAGGAAAATTGTCTTCATTTGACGTTAACCAGGAAAGGTGTTTTTGAGTCTCACATTGCCAACCCTACTAAAGCAGATTACCATTCAGTGGAACCCAGGACCTTCTGGAAAGAAAAGGCATAAATTTAAACAGAATTTCTATAAATCTGAATAATGTAGAAAGAAGAGGAGGAGGAATCATAGATAATTACTCCCATGAAATACAAACTGGAGATATAACATCCTATATAAAGAGAACAATAATAAATCTTCATATTAAGAAGCAAGGAAATTGCTGGGAATGGTGGCTCAGGCCTGTAATTCCAGCACTTTGAGAGGTGGAGGTGAGGGGATCACTTGAGGTCAGGAGTTCGAGACCAGCTTGGCCATCATGGTGAAACCCCACCTCTACTAAAAATACAAAAATTACCTGACGTGGTGGCACATGCTTGTAATCCCAGCTACTCAGAAGGTTGAGGCAGGAGAATCACTCAATCCTGGGAGGCAGAGGTTGCAGTGAGCCGAGATCGCACCACACTGCACTCCAGTCTGGGTGACAGAGCAAGACTCTGTCTCAAAACAAACAAACAAACAAACAAGGAAATCATCAAGAATGCTGATAAATACACAGAGAGGATTTTGATTGTATTTGCTTTTTTTTTTTTTTTTTTTGAGACAAGGTCTCACTTTGTCACCCAGGCTGGAGTGCACTGGCTCGATCTCAGCTCACTGCAACCTCTGCCTCCCAGGCTCAAGTGATCCTCCTACCTCCGCCTCCTAAGTAGCTGGGTTTAGAGGCACATGCTGCCAGCTGGCTAATTTTTTTATTTTTTAGTAGAGACAGAGTTTCAGCCATGCCCAGGCTGGTCTCAAACGCCTGGGCTCAAGGGATCCACCTGCCTTGGCCTCCCAAAGTGCTGGGATTACAAGCGTGAGCCACTGTGTCTGGCCTATGTTTGCAATGTTTTACTTCATAAACTGAGTGGGGGCACATGAGTGTGTGTTTTATTATTTTTTATGTTTTTTTCCCCTGGAATATTTAATTTAAAAAAAACAAGATTGGTATCATTTTGCCTTTTTGGAATCTGTCATTTGTAATTTGATGAATTGTCATTAGTGAGTAGGGAGGTGCAGAAGAGGAACTGAGTTCTGATGTCGTCTTCCTTCCAGAAGGAAGGACCAGATCTGAGATCTCATTCCTCTTATCATCTTTGCGGTCAAGGTACTACCCTCCCCTCCCTTTCTCCTGCCCCCTTGAAGTTTTTTCCTTTACATTCGGGAACGCAGTTGCATCCTACAATTTGCCACTGCCCCAGTTGCACGAAGGAGTGGGTGTAGTAGAAATTCAGTATCCACTGGTATGTATCATTGTTCCTGAGTCAACTTTGCTTTTCAAAAACACAATATGTTATTAAACAAAATCTCTCCTCTGTTCTGAACAACAGACTAGCAGTTGGGTTTTTAAATATATACTTAAGAAAAGTATACATGCTTAGTCCACTCAAAGGCTGATCACCTGCCAGGGTTTATTGGGAGTTGCTAGGGTGGGTCCCCCCTCAGCTCTCACCACCAATTCTTGAGTCACACAATGGCAACATTTTGCTATAAAAATGCTAACTTCTCTTCTGTTGTACTTCTGCTGTTATTCAAAAACAGCCAAATGGATGTTATTGAAATCCGGTCCCAAGAAAGGTTGAAATTGCTCCCCAGCTGGGCCTGAGACCCTGTGTGCCAAATTTCAGCCTAAAGAGAATTCTTATATTTGAGTCACTCTGAGCAGCTGAAAATATGAGGTTTGGGGTGGAAATGCTAACAGACTCTTAACTATCATTTTGCAAACCATGTGATTATAACACAATGCAAACCCCCTCTGGAGCAGCTCTCTGGCAAAAGCAACAGAAACAAGACGTCTAGGCCCGAAAGTTCTGCCTTTACAAGCTTCTGCTGGGCTAGCAGCAGGCAGGGGAAGCCTGGTAATGCCACTGTCAACATTGCTGTTCTAGCTAACGGTAAAAGATGGGCCTCATTGATGAATCTATGTGAAATAGCATGAGCGTATACAGCTCATTCCTTTACAGGGTGCCTTGGAACGCAAGTTTATGGTCACCCTTGCTTGTTCTGGAAGTGTTATCACCAACACAGTGCTTGATTCCAACCAGACACGAATTGTTTGCCACCTCTAGTCCCATTGGCTTAGTCACACTTGCTCCCATTCCAACTTGGCAAAAATGCCTGCTCTGCTTGGCCACTTGCTTCTATCATCTGGCATTTAGATGTGGGCTGAATCTCTCCTCAGTAACATTCGGGGCCACAGAGATGCTTTGGTTCCAGGCTCCAAACACATGTTCCAGACAGTGAATGTCCAAATGTAGGTAGAGTTTCCATGGGCTGATTCATTCATGGAACCCTCACAGGATGGAGAGGCAATCAGAGCTTCTTGAAGACAGCCTTCCAGAGCAATGTTTCTGGAATAGTCTCTCATCACACCTCCCAGAACACCAGGGCTGTGACAAAAGGCAAATTTTTCCCAAGGCCCAATCAAACTGTAGCTTATCTGTTTCTGCCACTCACCAGCCAGTCTACTGTGGGCAAAACAATTACCCACATTGATGGCTAAATCTCAGCTTCCTGCTGGGCAGAACTTGCCTTCTGTCTGCTTGTGAAGATCATAGAATGTGAGAGTATTTTTTTTTTTTTTTTTTTTGAGACGGAGTCTCACTCTGTTGCCCAGGCTGGAGTGCAGTAGTGTGATCTCGGCTCACTGCAACCCCTGCCTTCCAGGTTCAAACAATTCTCCTGCCTCAGCTTCCTAAATAGCTGGAACTATAGGTAACTGCCACCACACCTGGCTAATTTTTGTATTTTTAGCAGAGACGGGGTTTCATCATATTGACCAGGCTGGTCTCAAACTCCTGAACTCTTAATTTGCCCTCCTCAGCCTCCCAAAATGCTGGGATTACAGGCCTGAACCGTGCCCGGCCTTGTGAGAGTATTTTCTAAACTGCTATGCACCATATGCATTTTTGGCCATGTTATCTCCAAAACTGTATCATAGCTTCAAAATTCAAATTTCAGCTAAAACTACAGTTAAAGTCAATAGAAGAGAATTTTAAAGATCTGCTTTCATTAGAAATAGCAGGCCACGGGTTCTGAGAATTAGTATTTATTGGATGCCTGATACATACTCAGTTCTCTGTTAAGGACTGTGAAGATGGTCAGGCATGGTGGTTTACATCTGTAATCCCAACAGTTTGGGAGGCCAAGGCAGGCGGATTACCTGAGGTCAGGAGTTCAAAACCAGCCTGGCTGACATGGCAAAACCCCATCTCTACTAAAAAATAAAAAATTAGCCAGGCGTGGTGGCGGGCGACTGCAGTCCCAACTACTCAGGAGGCTGGGGCACGAGAATCGCTTGAACCTGGGAGGCAGTGGTTGCACTGAGCTGAGATCCTGCCACTGTGCTCCAGCCTGGGCAACAAAGCGAGATTCTGTCTCAAAAAACAAAACTGTGAAAGATACATGATAAGTGTATTAATATTAATTAATTCCTAATATTAAGAAGATTATGATTTAGCACAAAGCAAAAGATACTTTGATAATTAAGTGAAAGATGCTCTAGATACAGTAACAATTCAAAAGTAAAGAGGAGCTGTAAGGGCTGGAGAAATAGGGGTAGCTTCATAAATAATGCAAGTTTTATAGATTCTGTTGTTTGTGTCTGTCAAGGATCCCTTCTTTAGGGGTGTCTTAGTCCATTCTGTGATAACAAAACACTTTGGACAGGACAATTAATAATCAACAGAAATTTATTTCTTACAATTTTAGAGGCTGGGAAGTCTAAGATTAAGGCACCAGTAGATTTGGTGCCTGGTGAGGGCTTGCTCTCTGCTTAAGTGCAGTGGCATAATCACAGATCACTGCAGCCCTGACTTCCTGGGCTCAAACAATCTTCCTTCCTCAGCCTCCCCAGTAGCTGGGACTACAGGCACAAACCACTATGCCTAGCTAATTTCTGAATTTTCTGTAGAAATGGGGTTTTGCGGCCAGGCACAGTGTGTCACGCTTGTAATCCCAGCACTTTGGAAAGCCAAGGCACGTTGATCACTTGAGGCCAGGAGTTCAAGACTGGCCAACATAATGAAACCCTATCTCTACTAAAAACACAAAAATTATCCAGGCGTGATGGCACATGTCTGTAATCCCAACTACTCAGGAGGTGGAGGCACGAGAATCACTTGAACCCAGGAGGTGGAGGTTGCAGTGAGCCGAGATGGTGCCACTGTACTCCAGCCTGAGCAACAGAGTGAGACTGTCTCAAAAAAAAAAAAAAGAAATAAAGAAAAAGAAATAAACAAAAAAAGAAACAGGGTTTTGCAGTGTTGGGCTGGTCTCAAACTCCAAGACTCAAAAAGATGATTCACCTGCACCCTTTCTTAAATGCCCCACCTCTTAATACTATCAAGTTGGGGATTCGGTTTCTTTCTTTTTTTTTTTTTTTTAATTTTTCTCTCTTTTTTTATTTTCTTTAGAGATAGAGTCTTGCTCTGTTGCCCAGGCTGGATTGCAGTGGCAGGATCTTGGCTCACTGTAACCTCTGCCTCCGGGGTTCAAGTGATTCTCCTGCCTCAGCATCCTGAGTAGCTGGGATTACAGGTGGCCGACACCAAGCCTGGCTAATTTTTGTATTTTTAGTAGAGATGGGATTTCGCCATGTTGGCCAGGCTGGTGTTGAACTCCTGACCTCAAGTGATCCTCCCACCTCAGCCTCCCAAAGTGCTGGGATTACAGGTGTGAGCCACCACTGAGCCTGGGCCTGGATTAGGTTTCAACATAAGAATTGTAGGGGGCTGGGCATGTGGCTCACACCTGTAATCCCAGCACTTTGGAAGGCCAAGACGGGCTGATCACAAGGTCAGGAGATTGAGACAATCCTGGCCAACATGGTGAAACCCCATGTCTACTAATAATAAAAAAAATTAGCCGGGCATGGCGGCATGCACCTGTAGTCCCAGCTACTCGGGAGGCTGAGGCATCGAGAATCGCTTGAACCCGGGAGGCAGAGGTTGTAATGAGCCGAGATTGCGCCACTGCACTCTAGCCTGGGCAACAGAGCTAGACTCCGTCTCAAAAAAAAAAAAAAAAGGATTTTAGGAAGACAGCAAGGGGATTTGATTGTCCACACTCCATGTGGTTTTAATGGGTTTGACAGTCATAATACTATACCTGCCTGGCTACAGATGGAGGCATATACCCTGGGTTTAGCTGTACCCCACCATTCTAGATGAACAATAAATGGCGTTTGATCCAAATCAAGCCAATGAAAACTGCCCCACCCCCGCTCCGGAGCCAGGATATTACAAATGGAGGATGGGAGAGAGGAAGTCTTCTGTGGGTATTGCATGAGATGTTGTAAGTATGGAGCTTTCTGTGGCCCTGTGCTGGTCCTTCAGTATGGAGGCATGATGTCTATAGAAGGAGAGAATAAATCCAGTGCAGGGTAAAGTGAGACTGGACATGAGAAGAGGGACCAAATAGCACTGTCTGGGTCCCTGGCATCTCTGAAGCAAGCTGTTCTGTTTTTCATGAAAGCAGATTTCTTTTTTGTGCCATCAGAAGTTTGGTTTGGATTTTCTTTCGTTTGACCCAGAAGGAGCCCTAACTCTTAGGGAATGGGATTTAAGTTCTGTATTTTAAAAATGGGTAGGATTTTGATACGCTCAGGGAAAATGGTAGGGTATTCCGGGCAAGTAGAGCTGCTTTAATGAAGGTCCAGAGATAAGAATGAGCATTTGGGGAATCTGAGAAAATCAGTCTGAATGGAGCAATTTCAAAAGAAGTAAATTTAAATTGGGAATAAGCAAATTAGGTGGGTTATAAAGGAAGAGGTCAGTTTGGGAGTTTGTTTAAACTAGATAAGAGTTGAGGCTTAAGAGGAAACAGTTTCTAAAATTAAAATAAAAACTACATCTGTTTAAAGGCAAAATTTTAAAAGTCTGCTGCATTAATCTGCTCAGGCTGCCATGACAAAAACCTCATAGACTGGGTGGCTTAAACAAGAGACATTTATTTTCTCACAGTTCTGGCAGCTAGAAGTCCAAGATCAAGGTTCTGGCAAATTCGGGTTCTAGTAAGTGCTCCCTTCTTGGCTTGTAGATGGCTGGCTTCTCACTGTGTCCTCATATGGCCTTTCCTTTATGCACACACAGTGGGGAAAAGGGGGGGAGGTGGGTGGAGTTGGGGGAGCTTTGGTGTCTCTTCCTCTTTTTATAAGGATACTAATTATATAGGATTAAAGCCCCACCCTTACGGCCTCATTTAAATTTAATTACCTCCTTAAAGGCTGTATCTCCAGATACAGTCACATTGGGGATTGGGACTTAATATATAAATTTTGGAAAGACACAATTCAGTTTATAACATCTGTCAAAACTAAGAACAGGAGAAAATGAAGGTAATGGAAACACTTATACACAATTAGTGGGAAAATACATCATCACAGCTCCCTAGGAGAAAAATCTGGCAAAATCTAGTCATGTTGGAACATGTATGTCCAAAACCCATGAATTCTACCCTGATTTTGCGTAATCTTTAGCACCGGTACACCATGAAGCACATTCAAAATGATTTTTACAGCATTATTTTCAAGAGCCCCCAGATCGAAAGCAACCTAAATATCCATCCAAAATAAGTGGGGGAACAAATTATTTAATTTTTTTTTTCTAAGACAGGGCCTCGCTGTGTTGCCCAGGCTGGAGTGCAGTGGTGTGATTTTAGCTCACTGCAGCTTCAAACTTCTAGGCTCCAGTGATCCTCCTGGCTAGCCTCCAGAGTAGCTGGGACTCCAGGTGTGTACCACCATACCCTACTCATTGTTAAACTTTCTTTGTAGAGAAGGGGTCTTGCTACATTGCCCAAACTAGCCTTACACTCCAGGGTGCAAGTGATCCTTCTACTGCAGCCTCCCAAAGCACTGAGATTACAGGCATGAGCCTCTGTGCCTGGCAGGAAAAATAAATTTTAGTGTGTTCATACAATCAACCCTACATAGCAGTAGAAGTGAAAAGAAAAAAAAAAAACCTAGGCCTACGTGTATCAACATGAATAAATCTCAAATATAATAATGTTGAGGAAAAAATCAAATTAATGAAGAACATAGAACATAATAAATCAGTGGGGTGCCAGAGCTGTCTCACATTCTTAGGGTCATCTCTTCCTAACTTCTTGTTCACTGACACAATGTGGTCATTTGAATTTGGCCATTGGTGGGAGTATGTATAGCATGGAAATTGGCAGATGCTTTAAATCAAGTTCTTTTTTTCTAGAGAATCTGTTGTTAAACATTTACCATGATATCACTGGATAACATTTTTTTAGGTTATCTCATTTAATCCATATATCAACATGCTTGATAGTATCACCATTTCACAGAACAGGCTGAGTATTTTAAGTAACTTGCCCAATCCACATAGGTAATATGGACAGACCAGAGATTATTACCTCATAAAGTTTACATGCGTATACCAAATATACACATATTACATATCTGACTTTCTTTGGGTTTTGACCATACTTGACTCTCCCTATTAGTCTGTTGCTATTATAGCTGCTACATACGTATATTTTAGCATTTGCCAGGCTGAATTGCAATCATTCACTTATTAATACCCCTATTCAATTATGAGCCTCCAGAGAGAATGGACCATACGTTATTCGTCTCTATAGTTCCAGAACACAGGCTAGACATGGCACATCTACATAAATTCCTTGTTAGTAGCCTAACTCTGGCTCTGCAGCCATTCTTTACTAACTGCTCATGGGTGATGAATATTATAGGACTACTATTGAACTATTAGCCATTCCTTTCGCTCCAAGATCCCTAAGCAACCACCATCACAAGGCAGGCTCAGCAGGAAGAATATTCAATACAACTAACCCCTGTTTGTAGGGCTGTTCCTAATACCTTAAACACCACAAATGGAATGTCTAGGGCTTTTTAAGTTTAAGAACTGCACTCACATCAGTCTGTCTCTCACAGTTACATACATTACAACAACCAAATGACAGGATAGCACCATATTCATAGAATATACAAGAATAAAGAAAAATTATGAGACAACACAATACGATAAAGTCTTGCCAAAAGCTATCTTTTCATTATGATACAGCTATAGGGTCCAGAGGGGCAAGACCACACAATTCCAAAGCTTTCTCACACACGAAACAGGGTTGGTTGCTGATAGCATTTTGAGGCATAACATTTTTTTTTTTTTTGAGACAGAGTTTCGCTCTTGTTACCCAGGCGGGAGTGCAATGGCGCGATCTCGGCTCATCACAACCTCAGCCTCCTGGGTTCAGGCAATTCTCCTGCCTCAGCCTCCTGAGTAGCTGGGATTACAGGCACATGCCACCGTGCCCAGCTAATTTTTGGTATTTTTAGTAGAGACGGGGTTTCACCATGTTGACCGGGATGGTCTCGATCTCTTGACCTCGTGATCTACCCGCCTCAGCCTCCCAAAGTGCTGGGATTACAGGTGTGAGCCACCGCGCCTGGCCAACTTTTTTTATAAATACTAAAATGCTTAACACAATATACCACAGTATCATATAAAGACAAGTATTTGGTATAATAAATACCACATTCAGAATGATCACTTCTTGAGAGGAAGGAAAGGAAGGTAATTAATGAGGGAAACAAAAGCGCGTCAGTTGAATTTTAAATGTATTTCTGAAGCTGAGGAGCGGGTACGAATTAGTGACTGTATACTCTGTGCTTTTTATTTTTCTAAAACATTTGGTAATAGATCAATGAAATATGGCAGCCAGTTCTTCCACGGAGTATAGCGTTGCATGGGTGAGGTAGGAGGAAGCACGAGACACAGTCTCTATCCTTATGTCATCTCACTAGCTCTGCAGTGAGAGGGTAGCTCTGTGGCTCCCAGATTTGGCCATGGAGGTGCTGGGGGAGCAGGTGAGTTTTTAGTATCTCTGGGGATACAGGCAGTTGCAATATTTGGTTCTGAGTTTCCGAAAAGAAAGAAAGAGTAAGTCCAGGCACGGTGGCTCACGCCTGTAATCCCAGCACTTTGAGAGGCTGAGGCAAGCAGATCACAAGGTCAGGAGATTGAGACCATCCTGGCCAACATGGTGAAAGCCTACCTCTACTAAAAATACAAAAATTAGCTGGGTGTGGTGGCCGCACTTGTAGTCCCAGTTACTTGGGAGGCTGAAGCAGGAGGATTGCTTGAACCCAGGAGCCAGAGGTCGCAGTGAGCTGGGATTGCACCATTGCACTCCAGGCTGGCAACAGAGGAAGACTCTGTCTCAAAGAAAAAAAAAAGAAAGAATGAAGGAGTAAATACCAACACAAGGGGGAGGCGAGAGAACCAGGGGAATCATTCATGTGGTGAACACGACCACTTCAGGATGGACGCTTCGGCTCCACCTGGCCTCTGCAGACTGCCAGCAGTCAGGGGATATATTTGGTTACAGACAACAAACAGAGCATATATTATACAGGTGCCTATTTCTAGCCAACTTAAGTCGTAATAGAACTCAAGTTCTCCTAGAAAGGGGCACAAGTAGGAAATGTTAAGGGCAGATCTACAGCTAACATCGCTCAAGAGGTGCTAGGAGGGAATGACTTAGCTCCTAAGGGAAAGATTCTTCAGCCCTGCTGCTGGCGTCATGCCGTGTTTTCATTCCTAGGTAAGGTGGTCTAAAGTACTCTACTTTAGTTCCATTCCCTTGGCTCTTGAAAGCAAGTTAATAAGGCATTTATAGGCTGGTCTGGATTTTGTACCTCTCCCTGACCTCCCTCCTCCCCTTCACATTTAGTAATACTTAACTGTGCACTAAACACGTCTTGCTCTTTCTGCACATGCTGTTCTCTCCGCCCCACCACAGTCCTTCTCCTTCTTCAAGTCCTTTCCCTTTCTTCCTGTGTGAAAACTTTCCCTCTACCCCTCCACATGAGCAGAGGCCTCTCTCTCTCCTCTGGGCCTCCTTCCTAGGACATACCTTTGTCGTTTCGTTTTTATGCACAGCATGGTAGTTGCTGCTCATATGTCCATCTCCCCTGCTGCAGTGTGGAGCTCCTTTGAGACAAGGAGCCTGTGTTGATTTAACTTTGTATCCCCCAGACCTAGCACAGACCTGGCACAGACATTGAGTAGGTGCTTAGCAGAAGGGGGAAGAAAGAGAAGGGAAGAGAGGACAGAAAAACTGACCTGACTCTTCACTTCTCTTCTTTAGACATCCTCTTTTTCACTCTATCTTTCCTTTTTTAAACTATCTGCTAACACTCATGCAGAGTTCAGCTGTAGGTAGAGAAGCAAGGCAAGAAGCATGGGGTATGCCAAAGATAAGGAAATTGACAATAGTGTGCACAAAAGGTCTAATTCCACTTTTTGGTGCAACTTCATTTTACATAGTGCCATTTGTGAGAAATGAATGACCCTATATACAAAGGCTGGAAGTGCACAGAAGGCAGAGTTCAGGGATGATAGCAAAGGTCCTGGTACCTTTTCTTCCCTGTTAACTATCAGAAGAATCTTCTGCTCTGTTTTTTTTTTTTGTCTCCTGACCTGGTCTGGGATCTCCTGAATTGCTATCAACAGCTAGCAATTTCATGTGTGTTAGGCCCTGAATTCTGTTCTGAATACAACTACAGTAGGTTCCACTAATTAATTAAATTGTACTTCATAGACTTGGAGTCAGGTCTCTTGAATACAAGATGCAAATTTATGCAACATATGCAAATCACTCATGTTCTCAAATTCCATGAACAAAATCTGGTAGCCTTGAGATAAAAAAGCCCCTGCCAAGCATCATCTCTCCTAATTATTGCTTAATTTCCTCCTCCCCCCACCCTTTAACATTGAACACTTTCAGGCTTGGCAGAAACTGGAAGAAAACACAATGAGAGCTGGTTAATAAACAGGAAGTTTCTCAGGGGCAAAGACCCTGCAATCTATTTATTTTATACTCTCCAGTGGCTCCTAATATACCGCTGAGCACACACAGTCTTGCATAGGGAACACCACCAGTCCTATCAAATTATGGATATTTCAAGATGAACAAAAATTGAGAGCCCTAAAAGCTTTGCAAAACATGGCACTTAAGACTAGAAACAGGAAATTAATGACCTGTGCTATATAATACATGTAGCTATTTATTTATTTAAATTAAATAGCATTTAAAAATTTAGTTCTTGGCTGAATGTAGTGGCTCATGCCTGTAATTCTAGCCCTTTGGGAGACCGAGGCAGGAGGATCCCTTGAGCCCAGGAGTTTGAGACCAGCCTAGGCAACATAGGGAAACCCTGTCTCTATTAAAAAAAAAATTAAAAGGAAATAACAATTTAAAATTTAATTCTCCTCAGGCAAGCCACATTTCAAGCGTTTAGTAACTAGATGTGGCTAGTGGCTTTCATAATGGGCAGTAGAGGTATAGAACATTTCCATTATCATAAAAAGTTTGGCCGGGCACGGTGGCTCATGCCTATAATCCCAGCACTTTGGGAGGCTGAGACCGGAGGATCACCTGAGGTTGGGAGTTTGAGACCAGCCTGACCAAAATGGAGAAACCCTGTCTACTAAACATATAAAAAAATTAGCCAGGCGTGGTGACACATGCCTGTAATCCCAGCTTTTTGGGAGGCTGAGGCAGGAGAATTGCTTGAACCTGGGAGGTGGAGGTTGCAGTGAGCCAAGATCATGCCATTGCACTCCAGCCTGGGCAACAGGAGCGAAACTCCGTTTCAAAAAAAAAAAGTTATACCAGACAGCACTGATTTAGACACTTTGTACTCAAAGTCCAGTCCTTGGAGAGCATACTGGGAGTGTATTGAGAGCATACCAGAAATGCAGAAGCTCAGGTCCTACTTCAGATCCACTGAATCAGAATCTGCATTTTAACAAAATCCCGAATTCATTCACATGCACATAAATGTGAGAGAGGCATTGGTCTAGATCTAGAATAGAAAAGAGTGGTTCTGTGCTCACTTCAGCAGCATATATATTAAGAAGATTAGCAAGGCCCCTGTGCAAAGATGACATGCAAATTCAGGAAGGGTTCCATTAAAAAACTTTGAAGAAAGGAAACAGTGGCTCTCTCCAGAAATAAAGCCACACATCTACAGCTATCTGATCTTTGACAAAGTCAACAAAAATAAGTAATGGGGAAAGGACTCCATTTTCAATAAGTGGTGCTGGAATAGCTGACTAGCTAGATGCAGAAGAATGAAACTAGACCCCTACCTTTTATCATATACAAAAATTAACTCAGGATGGATTAAAGATTGAAATGTAAGATGTCAACCTATAACAAGCCTAGAAGAAAATTTAGTAAACACCATCTGGACATCAGCATTGGGAAAGAATTTATTATTAAATCCTCAAAAGCAGTTGCAACAGAAACGAAAATTGACAAGTGGGACCAATTAACTAAAGAGCTTCTGGGCCAGGCGAAGTGGCTCACACCTGTAATCCCAGCACTTTGGGATGCCAGGGTGGGCAGATCACGAGTTCAGGAGATTGAGACCATCCTGGCTAACATGGTGAAAACCCATCTCTACTAAAAATACAAAAAATTAGTTGGGCATGGTGGCATGCACCTGTAATCCCAGCTACTTGGGAGGCTGAGGAAGGAGAATTGCTTGAAGCCGGGAGGCAGAGGTTGCAGTGAGCCAAGATCGTGCCACTGCACTTCAGCCTGGGAGATAGAGTGAGACTCTGTGTCAAAAAAAAAAAAGAGCTTCTGCACAGCAAAAGAAACTATCAACAGAGTAAACAGACAACTTACAAAATGGGAGAAAATATTCACAAACTGCACCCAACAAAGCTCTAATATCCAAAATCTATAAGTAACTTAAACAATTGAAGACGCAAAAAACAATAGCCCTATTAAAAGTGGACAAAAGACATGAGAAAACACTTCTCAAAAGAATTTATCCAAGCAGCCAACAAACATATAAAAAAATGCTTGATATTATTCATTATCAGAGGAATGCAAATCAAAACCACAACGAGATATCATCTCACACCAATCAGAATGGCTATTACTAAAATGTCAAAAAACAACAGATGCTGGTGAGCCTGCAGAGGAAAGGGAATGTTTATACATTGTTGGTGGGAATGTAAATTAGCACTGTGGAAAGCAGTTTGGAGAGTTCTCAAAGAACTAAAAGCAAAATGATCATTCTACCCAGCAATCCCATAACTGGGTATATATCCAAAAGAAGGGCCAGCCATCATGGTTCACATCCATAATCCCGCAACTTTGAGAGGCTGAGATGAGAGGATTGGTTGATTCTAGGAGTTTGAGACCAGGCTGGGCAATGTAGTGAGACCCCATCTTTTTTAAAAAAAATAGCCAGGCATGGTGGGCATGCCTGCAGTCCCATCTACTTGGGAGGTAGAGGTGGAGGATAGCTTGAGCCTGGGAGGTTGAGGCTACAGTGAGCCATGATCACACCACTGTACTCCACCCTGGAAAACAGAGTGAGACCTTGTCTCAAAAAAAGAAAAAATACAGAAAACAAATCATTCTACCACAAAGATACATGTACTCATCGCAGTGCTGTTCACTATAGCAAAGACATGAAATCAACCTAGGTGCCCATTAATAGTGGATTGGATAAGGAAAATATGGCACATATACACCATAGAATACTCCACAGTCATAAACAACAAAATTATGTTCTTTGCAGCAACATGGATGCAGCTGGAGGCCATTATCCTAAGCAAATTAACATAGGAACAGAAAACCAAATACATGTTCTCACTTATAAGTGGGAGCTAAACATTGGGTACTCATGGACATAAAGATGGCAACGACAGACACTGGGGACTACTAGAGCAGGGAGGGAGAAGTGAGGAAAGGATTGGAAAACCTTTTGCTCACTACTTGGGTGATGGGATCATTTGTACCCCAAACCTCAGCATCATGCAATATACCATGTAACACATTGTACATGAACCCCCGAATCTAAAATAAAAGTTGAAATTAGTTAAAAATAAATAAATAAATAAATAAATCAGTAATTCTCTAATTTTAGTATGTATCAGAATCATCTGGGATACTATAAACACATATTACTGGGCCCCAATATATGAGTTCTTATTCAGTAGGTGTGTTAGTTTTCTGGGGCTGCCATAATGAATTACCACAAAATAGGTGGTTTAAAACAAGTTCCTATTTCTGGACGCTCAAAGTCTGAAAACAAAGGGTCAGCAGGGCCACACTTCCTCTGAAATCAATAGGGAAGATCCTTCTTTGCCTCTTCTTAGCTTCTGGTAGTTTGCTGGCAATCTTTGGTGTTCCTTGATTTACAGGTATATAACTTTGGTCTCTGCCTCCATCATCTTATGGAGGTCTCCCTTTGTGTATCCGTGTCTCAGTCTCCTCTTATAAGGACATCAGTCATATTGGATTAAGGACCCACCCTACTCTAGTATGGCTTCGTCTTGGCTTATTTACTTGCATCTACAATGACCCGATTTCCAAATAAGGTGACATTCTGAGGTACTGTGTGTTAGGACTTCAACATGCCTTTCTGGGGGACACAATTCGACCCATAACAGGAGGGCTAGGTTGTGACCTGTTAATCTGCATTTTCTTTCTTTCTTTCTTTCTTTTTTCTGAGATGGAGTTTCGCTCTTGTTACCCAGGCTGGAGTGCAATGGCGCGACCTCGGTTCACCGCAACCTCTGCCTCCTGGGTTCAAGCAATTCTCCTGCCTCATCCTCCCGAGTAGCTGGGACTACAGGCGTGCGCCACTATGCCCAGCTAATTTTTGTATTTTTAGTAGAGACGGGGTTTCACCTTGTTGACCAGGATGGTCTCGATCTCTTGACCTCGTGATCCACCCACCTCAGCCTCCCAAAGTTCTGGGATTACAGGTGTGAGCCACCAAGCCGGCCCTAATCTGCATTTCCAACAAGTTCCTGAGCTGATGCTGATGCTGCTGCAAGAACTACACTTTGAAACTGCAGGTCAGACAATCAACAGAACAGGATTACCTGGAACAAAAAGTTGGATTGTACCATAGAAGTAACTGTGTTCCACTTCCCAAATGTGCAGAATTACGTGTTTAAACATACTTGGGATATGGTCATCCAGTCAGTGCATAAATACTTCCAAAGACAGGGCTCCCATTACTAGTAGTGCAGCTTTCTTGACAGCTATGCTCCTGAAATTTGTGCTCTTTGAACTTTCTGAATATCTGATACATTTAGCTGATGTATGGCAGCAGGAAGTCTCAGTATTTTTTTCTGACAGCTGCACAAAGTCTCAATGTTGAATTTTACATTTCCTCTTTGTGACAGTTCTCCAAATCCTTTGGATTTTGGTTTGCTCCAAAGGGCACACTTGTTGAGGTTTTCAGGGGTGATAATCATGCCCCCCACATTGGTTATGAGTTACATAGAAATAGACATAGGAATCCAACAGATGAAGATCAAAAGATCAACTATATTTCCTGTAAACATAGATTGGAGGGTAGAATTTGGACCTTGACCACAATCAGCCTTCCTACTAACCCCCACCTAATTGAATTTATGTGATATAGTCACATACAAAGAGGCAGGACAATTGAATCCACACCACTGTGCAAGGTTTTAAAGGTATGAGTTATAGCTATTGCCACATTAGGAAAGATCAGGTTTTTCTGGAAGAAAGAAAGGAAATATGCTTACCTTCTCTTCCATCAAATCCACCCATCCAAAGAGATCTTCCTTCTCCCAGAGTTGCCTACTTAGCATCCTTCCCACTATTTCACTCCTTTCAAACAGAACCCTAATGTTATTTACAAAAGCCCCACCACACCGCCTTTCATGGTGCCCGAGTATCTCAGGAAGCCAGCCCTATCCTCAACTGAAACCAATCCTAGGAAATCCAATCTCCTTGCCAGTGATTGGTTTCAGAATTTAGGCTTCAGCCAATCAGTGCATGGCATGACTCCTAGAGACTGCTATTGGATCAGAGACGGTCAAGTGATACAGATGAGCCTAATCAGACTACTTTTGTTCAAAGATAGGAGAAAATATTTCTCTCTCTCTTTTTTTTTTTTTTTTTTTTTTTTTGAGATGGAGTCTCACTCTGTTGTCCAGGCTGGAGTGCAATGGCACAATCTTGGCTCACTGTAACCTCTGCCTCCCAAGGTCAAGTGATTCTCCTGCCTCAGCCTCCCAAGTAGTTGGGATTACAGACATGCACTGCCACACACAGCTAATTTTTAAATATTTTTTTAAAGTAGAGACACGGTTTCACCATGTTGGTCAGGCTGGTCACGAACTCCTGACCTCAGGGGATCTGCCCACTTTGGCCTCCCAAAGTGCTGGGATTACATGCGTGAACCACCGTACCCAGCTTGGAAAGATTTTTCGAATGAGGAAGCATGTTGTTCCAGGAGCTGATGAGAGTCACCAGGAGGAACCAACTTGAAGAAAAAGCCCCTATCTGGAGGATGAAAGAACACAAAAAACAGCAAAACAATAAATCCCCAGCCCCAATTATAACCCTTGCTCTACCTTTGGCCCTTGTTGTTGTTGTAATTTAAAAGAATACTGGCCGGGCGCGGTGGCTCAAGCCTGTAATCCCAGAACTTTGGGAGGCCGAGGCGGGTGGATCACGAGGTCAAGAGATCGAGACCATCCTGGTCAACATGGTGAAACCCCGTCTCTACTAATACAAAAAATTAGCTGGGCACGGTGGCGCGTGCCTGTAATCCCAGCTACTCAGGAGGCTGAGGCAGGAGAATTGCCTGAACCCAGGAGGCGGAGGTTGCGGTGAGCCGAGATCGCGCCATTGCACTCCAGCCTGGGTATCAAGAGCGAAACTCCGCCTCAAAAAAAAAATAAAAAAATAAAAATAAAAGAATACTAATTTTTTTTTTTGTTTAAGCTGGTTACATCAATGTCTCTGTCATTTCCAGCTAAAATAATTTCTACCAATAAAATACTCAATATTCTTTCTATGAGTTAGTAGAAATTGCCTCATGGGGCCGGGCGCAGTGGTTCATGCCTGTAATCCCGGTACCTTGGGAGGCCAAGGCGGGCAGATCACCTGAGGTAAGGAGTTTAAGACCAGCCTGGCCAACACAGCGAAAGCCCATCTCTACTAAAAATATAATAATTAGCCAGATGTGGTGGTGCACACCTGTAATCCCAGCTACTTGGGAGGCTGAGGCATGAGAATTGCTTGAACCCGGGAGGCAGAGGCTGCAGTGAGCTGAGATGCGGCACTGCACTCCAGCCTAGACGACAGAGCAAGACTGTCTCAAAAACAAACAAACAAACAAAAAGAAATTGCCTCATGGAAACCTGAAGAAATAGGACCAGGTCTCCTCCCACCAATCCTCCAACTTAATTCATTAATGTTGCTCTTAAAGTATGTGCCCCTAAATGGGCAGATTACTCCAGACGCTGTGGTACCATTAACTCCTACCCAGCACAGTGCCTGCCATGGAATACATGCTAAACAAGTATTTGTTGAACAAATGCAGCTGGAGACTGCACTAACATTTTTAGTAGACACATAATAAATATATTCAGTTCAGGTGAACTAAAACTCCCTAGAACACTGTAATACAAGTTTTTTTTTTTTTTTTTGAGACAGAGTTTCGCTCTTGTTGCCCAGGCTGGAGTACAGTGGTGCAAACCTCTGCCTCCTGGGTTCAAGTGATTCTCCTGCCTCAGCCTCCCAAGTAGCTGGGATTACAGGCATGTGCCACCATGCTTGGCTAATTTTTGTATTTTTAGTAGAGATAGGCTTTCACCATGTTGGCCAGGCTGGTCTCAAACTCCTGAGCTCAAGTGATCTGCCTGCCTTGGCCTCCCAAAGTACTGGGATTACAGGTGTAAGCCACCATTCCCAGCCACATTTTAATATAAATTGATGCCAACACTGTTGTTCTTCACTATGTATCTGAGCAATTTCATAGTGTATGGAGTTTTCCTTTAAAATTTTCTTTTAACATAAATGATTGCATTTAGGAGACTGTAACCTAGGTTGCACTCAGCCCAGGTGATTTTTTTTTCTACTTTTTTTTTTTTTTTTTTTTTGAGACGAGGTCTTGCTATGTTGTTCAGACTGATCTCAAACTCCTGGGCTTAAGCGATCCACCCACCTCGGCTTCCCAAAGTGCTGAGATTACAAGCATTAGCCACTGGGCCAGGCCAGCTAAGGTGATTTTTAATTGTCCACCATTTGTCATGTCAGTTATTCTTGCTATTTTGGTAAGAACCTCAAGAAAGCTATACATTCTTTCTATACCTTCATATGCATCAAACAGCAAAATGTTGACTGTAACAGCACAAGGGGAAAGAACTCTAGGTTACCCTATTGTTTGCTAAAAGGAATTATTCCCCTCTATGCATTCCTAACTTGACCCATGAAATAAGACCTTCTGACCTTGCAGAAATGTCAGGATCATAACTTCTACTGCGTCTAGTTCATTCCTTCTACCTCCAACCATGCTTGGTGAGTTTTGGAGAAGGAACTGAAGCTGCTTGAACAGGCCCTCTCTGAATTCTTTGAAGTTGTCTCTGTGTAGGACCCATACATTCTCCTCTTCCACCAGTCACTGAGCTGCCCCTTGAACGGGAGGCCAGAGGTGGTTCAGCTGTGCCTGTGACTGGAGAGGGAGGTTGTTTAACTGTGTTAGGCCCGGAATATTAGCAAGGATTAGGGGCCAGCTTGTGGACACATAACCAGCCACATTCTCTTGTCAGTTTAACCAAAAACAGAGGTGAAGGCTTTTTCCCCATCTGGTTGACACCTGTGTTTATTTATTCACTCATGGCTTCAGAACTTAGATGAGTAAGAGCAACTTGTTAGTAATAGACTGTTCCCAAAGCTCAATCTTAATCAACACCCAAGATTGATTGTCCAATAGCTTCAAATCTATAAAAATATATTATAATAATAAAATATATTATTATTATAATATATTATTGCAAATTCCAGAAAAAGTAGGTCTATCATAGTTCCTTAACCTGACAACTTAATAGTCAAAACTAAAAAAAGAAAAACAATGTTTGATTCATTTTGGTTCAAAAGTGTGACTTATTTTGAGCAAATTCATCATAATATGAAGTGATTATTATGTTCCTTTTAAAACTTGTAAAAAGTGGGCTGGGCATGGTGGCTCACGCCTGTAATCCCAGCACTGTGGGAGGCCGAGGTGGGTGGATCACAAGGTCAAGACATTGAGACCATCCTGGCCAACATGGTGAAACCCCGTCTCTACTAAAAATAGAAAAATTAGCCGGGCATGGTGGCCGGCACCTGTAGTCCCAGCTACTCAGGAGGCTGAGGTGGAAAGATCACTTCAACCCGGGAGGTAGAGGTTGTGGTAAGCCGAGACTGTGCCACTGCACTCCAGCCTGACGACAGAGCAAGACTCCATCTCAAAAAAAAAAAAGTTATAAATTAACTGTTGGTTAGTAAAATCTAGATGAGTAGTAAAAAGAACTGGGGGCCAGGCACAGTGGCTCATGCCTGTAATCCCAGCACTTTGGAAGATCACTTGAACCTAGGAGCTCAAGACCAGCCTGGGCAACATGACAAAACCCTGTCTCTGCAAAAAATTTAAAATAATTAGCCAGGCATGATTGCACATCTGTAGTCCCAGTTACTCAGGAGACTGAGGTGGGAGGATCCTTTAAGCCCAGGAGGTTGAGGCTGCAGTGAGCTATGATTGTACCACTGCACTCTAGACTGAGTGACAGAGTGAGACCCTGTGTCCAAAAAAAAAAAAGAAGTGACTTCAAACCTCAGACTTACACATTTGTACTTTCTGTGATTCCCACTTTTTCTCCTTTCTGAAAATCAGACTACGTACCCATTTCTTGTCTTCCTAAGCCACTCCCACGAGCCACACTTCCTCTGAGATTGCCCACTGTGATAGTTGAATGGTACTTGAATTTCCTTCAGTTCCATGAAGTGTAATTCTCGAGGTCTAGACGCTTGAACTCATAAAAACCACCAGATAGGCTGGGCATGGTGGCTCACGCCTGTAATCCCAGCACTTTGGGAGGCCGAGGCAGGTGGATCACCTGAGGTAGGGAGTTTGAGACCAGTCTGATCAACATGGTGAAACCCTCTCTCTACTAAAAATGCAAAAATTATGTGGGCGTAGTGGCAGGTGCCTGTAATCCCATCTAACTGGGAGGCTGAGGTAGGAGAATCGCTTGAACCTGGGAGGCAGAGGTTGCAGTGAGCTGAGATCACACCACTGCACTCCAGCCTGGGTGACAGAGTGAGACTCTATCTCAAAAACAAAACAAACAAAAAAACCACCAGGTGAAATCTTGTCTCTCTTGGGCAAACTAAAACAAACTATGGCAACTGTCATTCATAGTTTTCAACTATCTACAATAGACTCAAATACATGGTAGGAAGTAATTTGTTATTTTGCTGAGGCATTGGACTCTGGCCTACTCTCATAATTTTAAGTGACATCAGCTTGCCTAGTTGAGCCCAGCCAACTGCCTCATATGCCCATCTCAACTGTGTGCTTCATGTTCTTACTCTTTTCACAGTGATTATATCTTTTCTGTCTATATGAAAATGATGCTGAACAGCTGGGCGTGGTGGCTCATGCCTACAATCCCAGCACTTTGGGAGGCTGAGGCAGGTGGATCACCTGAAGTCAAGAGTTCGAGATTAGCCTGGCCAACATGGTGAAACCTCATCTCTACTAAAACTACAAAAATTAGGGCTGGGCCCTGTGGCTCACGCCTGTAATTCCAACACTTTGTGAGGCTGAGGTGGGTGGATCATGAGGTCAGGAGTTCGAGACCAGCTTGGCCAACATAGTGAAACACCGTCTCTACTAAGAATACAAAAATTCGCTGGGCATGGTGGTGCATGCCTGTAGTCCCAGCTACTTAGGAGGCCAAGGCAGGAGAATCGCTTGAACTCGGGAGGCAAGGGCTGCAGTGAGCTGAAATCAGGCCGCTGAAATCAGGCTGCTGCACTCCAGGCTGGGTGACAGAGAGAGACTCCATCTCAAAAAAAATTAGCCAGGCATGGTGGCATGTGTCTACAATCCCAGCTACTCAGGAGGCTGAGGCAGGAAAATCACTTGAACCCCAAAGTCGGAGGTTGCAGTGAGCCAAGATTGCACCACTGCACTTCAGCCTGGGCAACAGAGCAAGACTTTGTCTCAAAAAAAAAAAAAAGGAGATAAGGTTATACTAGACATCCTAGGGGAGGAGAAAAGGGGGCTTTAGAGGAAGGAGAAAAAGAAGAGTTAGAATTTGATGGGTCCATGACACCCCTCTCCAGAAGCAGCAGCAAGACTGTAGCAGGTGTGGTTTCTAGCCTCACTGAATCCTACTGACAAAGAGAGAGCACCAAGCTTCTATGGACGATGTGGAATGAACAGGAAGAATAACAGAAAAAAAATCCATGCGACTCGAAGATTAAAGACATTGGTACAGATTGCTGCATTTTATCAATAGATATTTCTCTTCTCTGGGCACACAGTTCAATTCTATTTCTCTGCCAGCCTCCTTGTATCAACTTACAGTTAAGTGGCTGAGTCTGACTGATTGAATGTGGGCTAAAGTAATATATACCACTGACTCATAAATATATCCTCATGATCTCTCTATCTCTACCTCTAATTCCTTTCCAGTCAGAGTGGCAGAAATCAAAGGATTTCAAAGCCCAGATGATGACAGATCTCTATCATGGAAGGAGCTTGGATCCCTGAGTCACTGCTTGGAGGAGTGCTGCCTGGGATGGCTACCTGATCATGAACATCCACATTGGACTTCGCCTGAGCAAGGAATAAATATCCTATCTTAAGATAATGTGATTTGGAGTTTTTGGCATATGACCAGCTTCAATTACCCTGCATAATTTACACATCTTCTCCCTCTTTCCCAGGCAACTCATTTGCCTCCCAGATGTTTGTATTTGGAAGGAGGGAAGGAGACCCAAGTAATAACTGAGATCAAATTTCTCACCAACTCATTGGGACTAAGAGAGATACATTTCATTTGATTTAAAGAAAATAAATTACTTTGAAACTAGACTTGACATTATTTCTCCATCTGAATTACTTTTGATTTACAGGCAAGACATAAATTGAGTAATTCTGTCCTCTCTGACAGACAAGGTTCCCCAACACACACCTAATGGTGGTCCTTCCCACCACGATAAGTATTGGCTTCTTGGCCTCTTCACTCCTATCCTGTTACTGTCAGACCTGCACAGCCCTTCCTCGCTATGGTCAGGAGTCTTGGAGGTCTGGATAGCAAAGAGTTAAGCCTTTCTTTCGGGTCTTTTTCTCCTTCAGTCGATTAATTAGATTGAAATTTCAACTTCAAGCTGCTCTGCTGGTCTCTAGCTAATGCTGTCGCCTGAAATACTGCCCACCACACATGAGCTTTTGACAGCAAGAGCCGCTCAAAAGCCTCTTCGTGCCTCTATTCCAGGAATAACCCAAGGAAAGGGTTGATATCTGTGAAAGCTGAGTACTGAAGCTCTCTCTGTCCACCGCTTCAAAAGAATAACTACCATCGGTCTGCCTTTATTTTGTATTTTAGCTCCTCTTTGTCAATGAAAAGTTCCTGCTCTCTATTCATTATAAAGAATAAAGAGCTTTTCAAGTGTGAGTTGCTAAACCCAGAAGGGAACAGAGCTATTTTTAAGAGGGTTTCAACTCTGAGCTGTTACATCGGCCAGCCTGCTGGCAGTGGAGGTCTTCCAGGGAGGCCAAAGGCAAGCGGAGCTTCTCTTCGGGTGGGCATCTCAGGGAGGAAGCTCCTGGGGCTGAAATGATCTAGCTCTTTGGCCCACAGACAGCACCGGTGCCTTCGAACCTGGATCCTCAAGACAGAGCTTGCAAGGGGGTCGGGGGAATCAGTATGATTCTCACCCATTTGAGGTCTGCCTCCTGCCTTAGGTTTCTCACATCCACTTCCTCTACGTAGGAAACAATCTGCTTGATTCTCCTCCTGGGGCATAGGGAGGAGGGGGGTGTCTTTATGTCCTCTCCTATCTTCGTCAAGCCATATGCAACTGGCAGCTAGCACGCTTCTCTCTGTGGGAAGAGGATCATCAGAGCTGGATTCCTGACTAAAAGGAGGAACATGCAGAGTTGCCTGCCTCCTGGCCAACAGGAGTGAAATCCTCTTGGCTTGGGTCTGTCCAGAGCTCTTCTGAAGTCTGTGCACTGTAGGGGCATGGATAGGCTCTCAGATTCAGAGTTAAAGGACCTGGATTCAAGTCTCACCTCTCTGAGCCTCCATTCTCCAAGGCTACAATAGGATAATAGTACTTTGCTATCAGAGGTGCTGCAGGGAGGATGACCCATCCTCACATGTGTATGGATAGGCTGTGGACCCTCAAGTGTCATGGGTGGTGATCATTGCTCTGAGGGTCAGTGAGATACGTGTTATAACGTCTTTTAAGGACAGGAAATGATGCCATTGGATGACAGAGGAGATACTGAAAATTTGATAGAAACTACTAATGATTCAGGAGGAATGAGATTGTTTTCTGTCCTCCCATTCCATTCAGTTCTTCCACCAGAGAAAAGGGGCAGGGAACTTAAACAGTGCCTTTGCTCTGATAGTTTTTGGAAGTAAAAGACATGGATGCGTACTGAAATGCTAAGAGGGAACCGAAAGGATCAACTAATTTTGTGTGGAGTGGCTAAAGATAATAGGGAAACCTACTTGATTATACTATATCTTGTACTACAGAGGATTTATGAGAGCTTACAGTAAATTTTAAAATTTTTATTATGTATTTATTTTTATGTTTTTAATTGATACATAATAGATGTACATACTTTAGGGGTACATGTGATCATTTGATGCATTCCTATAATCACATCAGGATAATTGGGATATCCATCACCTTAACTATTTTTTTTCATGCTAGGAACATCCTAATTATTCTCTTCTAGCTGTTTGGAAATATACAAAAGATTAATGTTAACTATCGTCACCCTACTGATCTACAAAACACCAAGTCTTATTTCTTCTATTGTACTGTGTGTTTGTATTCAGTAATTACCCTCTCTTTATCACCTCGCCCCGCTATCTTTCCTGGCCTCCAGTAACCACCAATCTACTCTCTATTGTCATGAGATTTACAAGTTTTGTTTTTTTTTTTAAGGAAAACTTATAGACAGAAAAAATATAGGCAAAATAGGATGATTAGGTCTAAGAGAAAAGGTACTGCATATGTAAACAGGTGACAAGGTTCTACTGTTACAAAAACAGGGCAGCCAAATAGGCTCTGAGCTTCCAGAAGGCCAAAGCAAAAAGGGAAATATGATCTGTCACCAAATTTATATCTTTCTTGAGGAACCCCTTCACCACAACCAATTTCTCATCCTTTTTTATCATAAGACTTATAAACGTAGATATTTATCTTCAAGAAGAGAATACTTAGGGAGTTTCATTATGGCCTTCCTCAAGTATTTGATGGGCTTCCAAGTATAAAAAAAAAAAGATTGCTTTGGGTAATTCCAGACCACAAAACTAGAATCAATGAGTGTAAGTTAAGGGGAACAGATTTGGGTTAAAAATAAAGAACTTTCTAACAATTAGAGTTGTCCATAAATGGAATGAGCTGTCTGGCAAAGAAGTGAGCTCCCTGTTACTGGAAGTGATCAAACAGAGGCTGGCTAACCATCTGTTAAGGATAAGAAGGATTTGTGCATAATGAGAGAATTATGCAACAACATAATACAAGGCTCTTCATGACAGTTTTATTTATAATAGTGAGGGAAAAAATAGAATCAACCTAAATGTCCAACAAAAGGGGATTAGTTATTTACGGTACTTTCCTATGATTTGTTTTTTTTATAGATTTTACAAATATTAACAATCAGTAAAACAGTGACAGAAAAAAGCCGATGATCTTTTGCTAAGTGAAAGCAGCAGCCTACTAAAATAGCATACGTATTGTGATACAACTTCGTAAAGACAAGTTTTGTAAACAAAGATACATTTTTTTCATTTTGAAAGAAAGATAATATTAAAGAGAGTACACACATGAAAACATTAATAGTGTTTATCAGAAGTATTTGAATTATGGGTGATTTTTCTCCTCAGGGCTTGTCAGAGTTTTCCAAGTTTGCTACTTTGAGCATTTGCCATTTATTGGGAAAAAAATTTAACAAAAATCCCAGAAGAACCCTTCATTAGTCATTACTCTATAGTTTTAATGAGTTGGTCCCTGAAGTTTTTCAAACCTAGTATTCCATGATTTTCATTTTATACTTAGGTCATTTTTTTTTCTCTTATAAAGTAACTTGTCAAACAGAACTCAACCAAACATAAATACCTCCCCAACAAATAGTGGCTTAAGTTATGAGGCTTAGGTACAACTTAACGCATTTCTGACTGCTAGAGCCATTTCCATCTGAAATCTCTTTTGGAAATATGTTGACTATAAATCTAAACGCCTGTATAACAGAGTAGAAAGAGCTGAGACTTGGAGTCAGACACACTTAGTTCTCAAATTTGGGCTCTGCCACATACCAGCCTTAGTTCCCTCAACTTTAATATGTGATAATAATAACAGCTAAGATTTGTAGAAAATTCAGTGTGTGCCAGGCACTGTTGAAGTGCTTTACATGTAATGGGATCCTCAAAACAATCCTTTGAGGTGAATTCTATTGTTATTTTTCACATGATAAAAATTAAGCACAGAGAATGTCAATATTTTGCCAAGTTCATGCAGCTAGAGAGTGATGGAGGAAAAATTCAACCTCAGACACGTTAACCTTAGGATCCATGATATAATCCACTGTACATACTGCCTTATAGAGTGGTGGAAGGATTCATTAAATTAACATACATGAAGTGCCTGCTTAGCAGAAATGTGGGCAGTCTGTAGGTTAGTTTTCTCCCTAAACTTTTCCATAGCTATTTGGCCCCAGGAAGACTTTTGATTACCTTCCCCAAGACTATGTGTTCCGCCAATATACCGGGGGAAGTGTGGCTCTGTGGTAGGTAGTTTTACAACAAATTGATTATCAGTGGTACTCATGTCAAACTCAGGGATATTAGAAATCATGTCCCACAGGTCTCCATTCTGGGGCTGATTCTTTAATATTTCATCAATGATTTACATGGAAAGAACAGAAAATAAGCTCCTAGAGCTGACAGATGATAGCATGCTGTTAGCAGATGACACCCATCGTCAGTTAGGAAGGCGAGCATCCAGGACAGGATTAGAATTCCAAATGGTCTGGCAAGATGGGGAAGAGGTGGAGGCAGAAAGAATGAACTTCATTAGCAACTATCACAAGAGTAATACGTTTATTAAGATGAAAAACAGATTATACCAACATAGCAAGAACAATGACTAGCAATTAATGATTATTGCCTGAAAGAGTTAATGGTGGAAGTTACTCATAACTGGAAATGAGGCAGAAAGTCAAATATGACTCTAGAAAAAGGGCCGACAAATAGGAATATGTTGGGGTAAATCAATTTTCCCAATATATATTGTATTTTAAAAATTCCTTTTTGAGTGCTGTTTTTTTCCTGTGTTGTTCTGGACATCTTGAAAAAGGCACATCGAAAGCAAAAGAAGTCTTTACAAGTGCAGAATGTGGAGGATGGTGAAGTCACCGACATCCTTTAATTGAAGATGAGTCAGTTGCTGGCAATTCATTTGAGAATCATTTACTGAGCACCAAATATGTGCCAGCCTTTGTGCTGGGTGCTGGGGACAAAAAAAACCAAGACTTGATTTCTGGCCTTGAGGCACTCCAAGGCAAGAGGATAATCACTTTCAAGTTTACGAAGATTGGCTATTTAGAACAGGGATGAGAAATCTGATGTGTGTCGTTTATGGCCAACTCCTACTCATCTCTTTCTTTGATCTCCTCTTTATTCCTTTCTTCCCTACTTTGTCTTCTTTTTTCTTTCCCTTCTTTTATGTAGTCTTTAGATCTGAGATTGGAGCCCCTGGCATGGCAAGTTAGCCAGATGTGTTCAATGGAGTCCCATCTGAGACTATGCCAAGATACCCAGCACATCTCTTTTTATGTTTCAAGGTATTTCTATAAAATTATTTTTTGCCCTCCATATACTCTCATTAAATTGCAGAAAATGAAGCAAAACTTGGGGAAAATAGAGTAGTTTCCTAGGATGATAAGTAGATCAGTTTGGCTGGAGAGGATGCTAGACTATATATATATTATAAATTGAATCATATTAAGAAATTTGAACTTTATCTTGTGGATAATAGAAAGTCAGTGAAGGTTTGTGAGAAAGGATTTGTGCTGTTTTGTTTACATTTTCTGTAGAGACATCATCTCGCTTTGTTGTCCAGGCTTTTCCACTTACGGAGAATATCTTCCAAGTTCTAGGTGCTTCTCCGACCTCCTATTGTTTGTTTATCTTCACTTATGTTGCTTGCTTTGAAATGAAGCTTTGTGAGAAAGGGAGTGACAAGATCAGTTTAGGGTTTTTGGAAGAGTAACCTTATTGTGGAAGATAGAATGAGTTGTTAGGGGACAGCCTGGCAGCAAGCGTTCTGTTAGGGAAGTGATTACTAAGCTATAAAAAAAAAATAAGGGCCAGAGTTAGGCAGTAGCAGTTAGATGAGGCAGAAGATTTGTGGATGTGAGAAACACTGTAAAGGAAAAAAATTAAAGATTTGGTGCCTAAGTAAAGATAAGCATTAAAGGGAAAGGAAATGAAAACGACCTCCAGGTACTAGACAAGGATTTTGGAAAATGAAGACATCATTATCCAAAATGGAGCAGTGGGAATGTGAAGGTGGTTTGTGGCAAAGGAACCATGATAGGTTCAGGGCTAGACAGGTTGTCTTTGTTTTGATGGGATTTATAAATAAAAGCCATATATCCAACAGGGAGCTAGGAATAGATTTCCTAGGAGATCATCCTCACAGAGGTAATAGAGTGTTTTGGACCTCTCCACCTGTATATCCCGCTGACACATCATACTCTACATGCCTAAAACTGAACTTGACTGTCATTCAGAAATGCAAAGCTCCATTTTCATTGCTCTTCAAGGTGAATCATGCTTTTAAGCACCCAGGCTACCAAACTCAGTTACCTCTAGTGTCTTTATCTCCCACCTGCCCCTCTCCCACAAGCAACTTGTCACCAAAACAGTGGATTCTAAGAGTCAAATATGTTGTGCGTCAATTCCTATTGCCATAATTAACACTTCCATTTATTTGTTCCCTTGGCCATCACAACAGTTTTTGCGTTGTTTTGTTTAAATTTTCTGTAGAGAGAGGGTCTTGCTTTGTTGCGCAGGGTGGTCTCAAACTCCTGGGCTCAAGTGATCCTCCTGCCTCAGCCTCTCAAAGTGCTGGGATTAAAGGTGTGAGCCACTACACCTGGCCCACACCAGTTTTATAACAGATTTTCTTGCCACATAAGTGTATTTTTCCATTGCTTAGGGAATGGAATTCAAAGTCTTTCTGGAATGAACCTACCTGTCCAACCTAATCCCTGAGAATCTTTATACAGCTCCAACACAAAAGCCCCACCAGCTTCTTGCTTTTCTTTCATGATGCCGGCATATCCGTGCCTGAGGTGCCTCTATCGACGCTGTTTTATTATTTTGGAATACCGTTTTCACTTAAGGAGAATATCTTTCAAGCTCTCGGTCACATGCTAGACCCATTGTGAGTGCTTCTCTGACCTCCCATTGCTTGTTTCTCTTCACTTGTGTTGCTTGCTTTGAAAGCAAGAGTCTGAACCAGGGAGGTGGGAACAGACGTGGGAAGAAGCAAGGGATGTAATAAAAATCTAAGCAAAGAATTGTGGGGCATAGAGAGGAAAGAAGTCAAAGAAAAACACGTCAGTCTTGGCTGGTCTTGGTTGACTAGGAAGAATTATGGTGTACCAAAAAGAAGCAAAGGTGAATTTGGCTCTGAGCAGGTTTGGGATGAGATACTAGCAATAAATGTAAATTGGGCTAACTGATAAGTGAAAAGTTTTACAGAAACAAAAAGGGTGTTTCAAGCCAGAAAAAAAAAAAAAGGAAATTATACACAAAGAGGTGATACCAGATGTGTGATGTCTAAAGAAGAGCCTGTTAAAAGACCAGGTCTGAGTAGAGAGCTATGAACATGATGTTATCAATCTCGAAGGGGAGAGGAGGCAGTCCCATCAGCAAAAGAGGCTGTCATAGATTGGCCATGGAGGGGAAATGATGAATTTTTTAGTTTTCTTAAAAGGTAATTGTTGGCCGGGCGCAGTGGCTCACGCCTATAATCCCAGCACTTTGGGAGGCCGAGGCGGGTGGATCACAAGATCAAGAGACCGAGACCATCCTGGTCAACATGGTGAAACCCCATCTCTACTAAAAATATAAAAATTAGCTGGGCATGGTGGCGCACGCCTGTAGTCCCAGCTACTCGGGAGGCTGAGGCAGGAGAATTGCTTGAACCCAGGAGGCGGAGGTTGCGGTGAGCCAAGATCGTGCCATTGCACTCCAGCCCGGGTAACAAGAGCGAAACTCCATCTCAAAAAAAAAAAAAAAGTAATTGTTATGGTTTTTAAAAGTTTATGAGAAATTTCCAATTTCTGAGATGTTGTGCTTTTCATTTGAGGAAACTGCTGATTCTCTGCTCAAATTGAGATTCTTTTGACTGTAAATCTTAATAATTAGTGGTATGAAAATTTATTGTTTTTCCTTAAAAAGAGGTATTCCCTTCTTAAGTGAAGACATCTAACTAAAAGTTTTGTAAGAAAAAAAAAACGAACAACTATCAAATATTAGGCCATAGCCAGGCATGGTAGCTTGTGCCTGTGATCCCAGCACTTTGGGAGGCCGAGGAGGGTGGATCACCTCAGGTCAAAAGTTTGAGACCAGCCTGGCCAACATGGTGAAACTCCATTCTCTACTAAAAGTACAAAAATTAGCCAGGTGTGGTGGCAGGCGCCTGTAATCCCAGTTATTCAGGAGGCTGAGGCAGGAGAATAGCTTGAACCCAGGAGGTGGAGGTTGCAGTGAGCCAAGATTGCACCACTGCACTCCAGCCTGGGTGACAAGAGTGAGACTCGGTCTCAAAAAAATAAATAAATAAAATAAATAGGCCATAGAATTTAAAACAAAGTTGGTTAGTAGGGGCTGTTTTCTCACATGATCTGTAACATACTGGGGTGGTGGCCTGGAATAAGATGCATTAAGAATTGATTCAGTTTGGTCAAACCATACTTTTTGGAAAAAAACCTTTTTTTACCATGGGATTCTTTGTTTTCATAGATCTATTGAAATAAAAATATTAAAACTACATATTTGTATTGAATATTGACAAAGAAATGTTAAAAAATGTTTGTTGGCCGGGCGCGGTGGCTCAAGCCTGTAATCCCAGCACTTTGGGAGGCCGAGGCGGGTGGATCACGAGGTCAAGAGATCGAGACCATCCTGGTCAACATGGTGAAACCCCGTCTCTACTAAAAATACATAAAATTAGCTGGGCACGGTGGTGCGTGCCTGTAATCCCAGCTACTCAGGAGGCTGAGGCAGGAGAATTGCCTGAACCCAGGAGGCGGAGGTTGCGGTGAGCCGAGATCGCGCCATTGCACTCCAGCCTGGGTAATGAGCGAAACTCCGTCTCAAAAAAAAAAAAAAAAAAAAAAGTTTGTTGTAAAAACAACTTAATCCACAAATATGGAATATTGAATATTGACAAAGAAATGTTAAAAAATAAAAGTTTGTTGTAAAAACAACTTAATCCACAAAGAATCTCAAATATGGAAGTAAATATGAAAGCCCCACTACCATATACAATTTGGAATACACCCTTTTAGACTTTTCAGAATACATACACAATCATATATGCACATACCTTTTCTGTAAGTGATTTGCCCAACTTCCACCATCTTAATGCCTATTTCCTGCTAAAAGTACCAAGCTACAGCAATTAACAACGACATTAATAAAGGTTACATTTGGACCAGGCGTGGTGGCTCACGCCTATAATCCCAGCATTTTGGGAGGCTGAGGTGGGTGAATCATGAGGTCAGGAGTTCCAGACCAGCCTGACCAACATGGTGGAACTCAGTCTCTACTAAAAATTTAAAAATAAGCCAGGCACAGTGGCACGCACCTGTAATCCCAGCTACTCAGTAGACTGAGGCAGGAGAATTGCTTGAACCTGGGAGGCGGAGGTTGCTATGAGTCGAGATTGCACCATTGCACTCCAGCCTGGGTGACAGAGCTAGACTCTGCTTCAAAAAAAAAAAAAAAGAAAAGGAAAGAAAGGTTACATTTGTACAGCACACCCACACATATTATATTTCACATGTGTTACAAGTTGAGTACCCCTTATCCAAAATGCTCGGGACTAGAAATTTTGGGGGTTTGGGATTTTCTTCCAATTTTGGAATATTTGCATGTACATGATAAGATATCATGGAGATGAGACCCAAGTCTAAATGCAAAATTCATTTATGTTTTACATATACCTTACGCACATAGCCCAAAGGTAATTTTATACAACGTTTGATGATTTTTGTGCATGTAATAGTTTGTTACATTGAACCATCAGAAAGCAAAGGTGTCACTATCTTACCCACCAATGTGGACAATGTGTGGTTTTTTGGCATCACCATCATTCTTGACTTTGACTTTATATGCTACCGATAAGCAATTGTTTTCTTATACTTATTCACACATACGTACAGGAAAAAGTATGACATACAATTAATACAGGGAAAAAATGCTATGTTTGGGGTAACTGAGCAGTGTAGTGACATCATCAGGATATCTGTATCAGTTGTCAAACAACAGCAAAACAAACAATTGGGGGCTTTCTGTCTCTACCTACAATTAAGAGGTTTGGATTAAAAGGTTATTGTACACTGTACTTTTTTTTTTTTTTAGGTGAGAAGAAACATCAGAAGCAGTGGAGGGACCAGGAAGTGGGTCCTCTAGCAATGAGGAGACATTCTGCTGAGTGGTTTTTTAAAATGTTTCCTCCAGAGTCATCTGCATCATTGACAACGGTTTTTGTCTTAGAAGCCTCTGATTTTACTAACTGACTTGACTTCTTGTTCTGTTATGAATACATGCTGCTTTCATCCTTCAATAAGTCCATCACACATTTTCAGCATGCTGCCTATAGGCACTTTTTCTGTAATGTTAGTCACCTTCATTGTCATTATCATCTTTTTGTTCTTGTAGTTCCTTTAAATTTTCTTTGTAGAAATGGGGTCTCACTCTGTTATCCAGGCTGGAGTATAGTGGCTTGATCAAAGATCATAGATCATAGCTCACTGCAGACTCGAACTCATGGGCTCATGTGATTCTCCCATCTCAGCCTCTCAAATAACTAGGACTGCAGGTGTGTGCCTCCATGCCTAGCAATTCTTTTTTTTTTTGAGATGGAGTCTTGCTCTGTCACCCAGGCTGGAGTACAGTGGCACAATCCCAGCTCACTGCAACCTCTGCCTCCCGGGTTCAAGCAATTCTATTGCCTCAACCTCCCGAGTAGCTGGGATTACAGGTGCACACCACCATGCCCGGCTAATTTTTGTATCTTTTTTAGTATAGTCGGTGTTTCACCATGTTGGCCAGGCTGGTCTCAAACTCCTAACCTTGTGATCCACCCACCCTAGCCTCCCAAAATGTTGGGATTACAGGCGTGAGCAACCAATCGTGCAAATTTTAAATTTTTTATAGACATGAGAGTCTCCTATATTGCCCAGGCCAGTCATGGGCTCAAGTGGCCCTCCATCTCGGCCTCCCAAAGCACTGGGATTATAGGCGTAATCTACCACTCCTGGACTAACACTATCATCTTGATTCAGAGCCATTTTGGCTATTTCACCATTGGTTTTATAAATGAAGAACTGGAGGCTCAATATTCATGTTAAAAATGTCTTCAATATCCACTTTTTCCAGCTTACTTACAACAACCACTGAAAATATATATTTTTGCATATATAAGAAGGTCAGAGACTTTTATTTCTCACTTGACACATGGAATTCTTCAAAGTCACCACTTTGTTCATCATCAGTTATGAACACAGTGGCAGGCCAGAGGTTGTATCAGGCATGTACACTGTGCCTTTAGTCATTGTGTTCCAAGAATTGGCAACAGCATATATGGCATCTTTCACGCTAAACTCTTCTTGAAAATCTTCCACACCCACAACCCTGTTCACTACTGCTAGCATATTATTCAAGAAAATGTTTTTATATTTACTCTTCATTGATGTAAAGATACTAAGTCACACTGCTAAATTACTGAAGTCACATTTGGAGAAACTACATGGCATAAACCTTATTTCTGGTGAGAATTTCAACCAAGGATGAGCAGAACAGTGATCAAGCAATAGCGAAATCTTGCAGTCATCATCTAGTCCAGCACAAGCCATCTACAGTAAGCACAAGCCACTGGAACACAATGTTTGTGAACCCAATCAGAAAAGATGTCCCTGGTGATCCATCTCTTTTTGTTAATATAGTAATGGACCAGTAAGAAATTCACTCCTTGAGGCTGGACACAGTGGCTCATGCCTGTAATCCCAGCACTTTGGGAGGCTGAAGCGGGTGGATCATGAGGTCAGGAGATCGAGACCATCCTGGCCAACATGGTGAAACCCCATTTTTCCTGAAAATACAAAAATTAGCTAGGCATGATGGTACGTGCCTGAAATCCCAGCTACTTAGGAGACTGAAGCAGGAGAATCGCTTGAACCAGGGAGTTGGAGATCACAGTGAGCCAAGATCATGCTTATGCACTCAGCCTTATGCACAGGGCAAGACTCCATCTCAATAAAAGAAAAAAAAAGAAATTCACTCCTTGAAAACAGGGAGGATATAAGCTTTTGTCTATCATATTAGGTTTACACTTACGCATGCCTTCCACACTAGCACATCCCAGCACGGTTACTCTGTCTTTGGCAGTCTTAATTTCTGTAGGTGCTGTCTCATCAGCTGTAGTCAATGTCTTTCTGGGACAATAATGCCAGAGCAGTGGTGTCTCATCAGCATTATAGACTCGTTCTGGCATCAAATTTTCATAACCAATGACCTTGGCAAATTCATCAATGAGTTTCTCCACTGCTGTGTGATTACCACCACAGTTTTTTTTTTTTTTTTTTGAGACAGAGACTTGCTCTGTTGTGCAGGCTGGAGTGCAGTGGCACAATCTCAGCTCACAGCAACCTCTGCCTCCCAGGTTGAAGCGATTCTCTTGCCTCAGCCTCCTGAGAAGCTGGGATTACAGGCATGTGCCACTATGCCCAGCTAATTGTATTTTTAGTAGAGATGGGGTTTCACCATGTTAGGCTGGTCTTGAACTCCTGACCTCAGGCAATCTGCCCGCCCAGCCTCCCAAAGTTCTGGAATTACAGGCGTGAGCCACCACACCTGGCATATCACCACAAATTTTTAAAAATTTAATGCTGTGTCTTTTCTTAAATTCCTGGAGTGAATTTCTTACCAGTCCATTATTATGCTAACAAAAAGACAAGGATCCCCAGGGACATCATTTTTGATTGGTTTCACAAACATTTTGTAGCAGCCTGTTGAATATTCACCAGTTCCCTCTAATTTTTAGTTTATCATGATAGATCTTCACTTGTTTTATGATCAGCATGTTGTTAAATGGCATAAGTTCACTGTAACACTGACAGACCTAATCTTTCAACACATCATCAAGATCTTCATTTTTAGCTTTATGTATTGTTTTCTATTTTTCATTAACTTCTGTTCATCACTTTCAGCATAGAACTTAAACAGTTTATCCTTCTGTTTCTTCAGGTCACACATGGAGGTCATGCCAACACCATACTCTCGTGTAAGACATTTCACACTGACACTGCTGTCCAGTTTCTCCAACAGCTTGACTTTCTGTGTGCTTTAGATAAACATAAATGCTTCCTCTTTTTCTTATCACTGTTACCCAGAGGAGTATCTGCAGGCACTTCTGATTTGTTCAACACATTTTTACACCACAGAGCAAAGAATAAGCAAAAACCCACAGTGAGTAATTCATGTAGGTTTGGGTCTCGTGTAGGGCATCGTGGGGAACCTGCCATTGGCATGCCTGATCTGCACATGTGCCATTTTATTAACCTGGGTGGGTGTGCTTGTGTGGGGAAATCTGGGCACGTATGGAAAAGATGTCACAGTTAACGAGGGGCTGAGAGGGTCTTTTTTCCTGTTGGGAATGCTGAAAAACTGTGTGTTATGTGCCTGTGTTTTGACAGTGACCAATCACATGAGGTCAGCTGTGGAGTTTCCATTTGTGGAGTCATGCCAGTGCTCAAACAGTTTTTTGTTTTGGAGCATTTCAGATTTCAGATTTTCAGATTAGGGATGCTCAACCTGAATATCATAGATCCTCACTGATGATCAGAAGAAAGTGGGGTGGGATTATTAGTGTCATTTTATAGAGGAAGTCACTTCCCCAAAGCCTCATAGTTACTTGTGTTGAAAAAGTTGCCACTGGACTCAGGTTCTTCACACCATTTATTTCACTTTCTACATCACCCCATTTCCCACAGGGTGGTTTCTATAACCAGGTCTCCCCGGCCTCTACTAAGGTGTTCTGCAGAGTAGGTCTGCACAAAACTTGGATTAGGGTAAAAACTGAACGTTACCATACAGTTGCCTAGTGGTTTTCTTTAGTTGGAAGAAGGGTGACCTTCCCAGCTTGATCAGCCAAACATCTGGATCACATCTTGAAATGATGACAATGGAAGGTACAATAAAGATGCTACAGGACTCCAAACTGAGCTCTCTGTACATGATCTAGCTAACAAATAATGCTGGCAATGGGCACATCCATCATTGGACAATGTGCTAAAGAAGAGAAATTTGGAGGGAAGATACGAGATGCAATGTTGCAGAAAGAGCACTATTCGCTTTTGTTTCTGAGACATATTTATTCCCCACATTTTAATGCTTGGAAATAGGCATTACAAATCTTACAAATCCATGAGTCTTTGATTTGGTAAAAAGCAGTAAATGGAAACTCATTAAAAATAGCTTCTTTGTCTAAACTCTTACATTTCCCCATCTTGGGCAGGCCATTTAATCTCTCAGTGCTGTGACATGAGGTGACATATATAAAGCTCACTATGGGCTACACAGGAGGTGCTGTTAATAATAACTAACATTTATTGAGGGTTTACCCTGTTCCACTGACTATTCTTAGCACTTCGAGAGGATTTTCTCATTTAATCCTCACAGCAAAACTCTAAGGAAAACTCTATAAATATCTCAGTGTTCTAGATGAGCAAAGTGAGATTTAGAAAGTTCAAATGAATATAGCTATAGGTTAAAACCTGGTAAGTGGCTAAATTGGGAATTGAACCAGGTAGTACCAGGCCAGAGGCTCCCTCACAAACTCTGCTGCTATTTCCCTGCTTGCTCTGCATTAGTTCACAGCATTTTCCTTATTCCTTTCCTACTCCTCTGTGTGTTTGCTAGCTGATTTTGATTTATTATAAACTTAGATGCCCTCGGGATTATAAAAATGGATCTTGTAAGGGCTGGTAAACATTAGGGATGGTAAACAATAAGGACCTAATTCAGTACACACACACACACACACACACACACACACACACCAGACTGACCTTTGGATTGCCTTTTGCACAGTGGCAAAAAATTAAATGACAAATCAAATTAAACAAGAAAAAAAAAACCCAAATAACCTTGCACTGAGTCCTTATGAAGTAAAACAAAGAAAATATCAAAAAAGCAAGCTAAGGATAAAACAATAAAAGTAAAGGAAATTAAATTTATTTTAAAAATCTTGTGATGTCCAAAAAAATGTATTGACTTCAGCTGCCTGTTTGGATGCCTTCCTTAAGTCACCAGTAAGAGTATATGTCCTAGATTGATCCCAGCAGTACCTGCAAAAACTCAAAAGGCAAAGGAGATACTAAAGGGAAGGAGAAGGTAGCCCAGAAGGGATTTGTAAATTCCCAAAGAGGTCTCCACCATGTTGTTTTTACTGAGTCCTTCCTATCAAATACTGGGTATTTTCTGTGCCATTATCTTACACATCTTTACCTTATCTCTGTGGAGAAGAGATTGAGAGTTCCATTTTACAGATTACTGGATAAAGGCTTTAGGTAGTGAGACACTTGCCCAAGGGCTTTGAAGCCTCAGCTTTTCCAGTATATGTGGCCAGGGATAGATGTGGATATGTCACGAAGCTTGTTGGCTAGGTGCGGTGGCTCACGCCTGTAACCCCAGCACCTTGGGAAGCTGAGGCTGGTGGATCACCTGAGGTTGGGAGTTCATGTTGGTCGGGTGCCTGACCAACATGGAGAAACGCATCTCTACTAAATATACAAAAAATAAAAAATAGCTGGGTGTGGTGGCACATGCCTGTAATCCCAGCTACTCGGGAGGCTGAGGCCGGAGAATTGCTTGAACCTGGGAGGCTGAGGTTGTAGTGAGCCGAGATCGCGCCATTGCACTCCAGCCTGGGCAACAAGAGCGAAACTCCATCTCAAAAACTAAACAAAACAAAACAAAACAAACTTGTCCTCAGTTGCACTCGTTCTTTCTAAAGCCCTGAACCTGACTTTATTAATAACATTCTCTTTCTTCATTTGGAGAACCCTCCAAACTGTATAAATGTAAATGTAATGCCGCCAAACCCAGATCCATGCCTGTATGGGAGTCAAAGGCTGTGATAACATGCTATCTTGAGCAAGTCAACCTCAACTCTTCCCCTTGGGGTGTGGAGAATGGCAGGAACCCAAGGATCTCTGGCCAGCTTCACGGTGGCGGGACTTTCCCACATTTCCCCTGGATGTCCTTCCTGTAAACTTAGCATTTAACGATCCTACTACACTGGCTCAACTCACGGAGATGCTTGGTGGGCAACGTAGATGATATTTTTAAAGCTCTGGTTTTTCTATTAATTGCAAAGTTACCCCTAGTCTGCAGGAAATGAGATGCCAAAAGGAAGGGGAGTGGATCCCTTCCAGACCTTCACAACTCTTAGATTATACTAAACCAGGAGGAAAAACCTCTTTAGCATATGAAAGGCAAGGCAATTGTATTACTAAGCCTCACTCCGCCGCCTCCAGACTTTTCTCAGCCAGAGAACAAAGGGCAAAAAGCAAACACCACTTCATACCCCTATTCACTGGAGGTTAAAAGAGACCTCCCACTATGCAAAAGTGCTTCTAAAGGTCAGTTTGGGAGTGTATTGAGGAGGAGGGCACTGGCTGGGGAACAAAATGTTTACCGTCACCCTCAGGCGGGCTGCTGCTGTTTTCCTTTCAGCACGTGCATGGGGTCCATCAGTCAGAATTGGACATTTTCATCCCTGATTAGCTGCTGGTGGTCAAATTATACTTCCTTGGCCCTCTGAGGTCTTTTTCTGATTTCTCGATTCCAGTTGAACTAAGAAAGTGGGGCCACCCTTAGTCAGGACAACTCCCAGGGCCATTAAGTCAACAGATACTGATTGAGTGCCTCCTGTGCATCCAGCACTGTACTAGGCGCTGAAAGGATGTAACAATGCACAGAGCACATACAGTTGTTTTTATAGCTTGGATTCAATTGGGAAGAGTGACATTGAATGATGAAAAACACACTTCATTATTTAAATACAACTGTGATTAATGTTTCAAGGAGCATGGTGTGCAAAGAGAGCTTAACAGGAGAGCTGCTAATCTCAGTTGGGCTGTGAGAGAGGGGGCTTTTTTGAGGAAGCAAAAGAGTAGGAGTTAGCTGTGTGCCAGGGCAGTTGAGATCATGCTGGGTATAGGGGTGGGCAGCAGGCAAAAAGGCCCCGAGTTGGAAAAAATATAGCCTGGCACAGGAATTGGAAAGAGACTAATGTGGCTGGCCTCCACAGGCCAAGGCAGAATGGGGCTGGAGACGAGGCAACGGGGGAACTTCCGCAGGGCTTTGTATTCCGTGGGCTTTCGCATTCTGTTTCTAAAGCAATGGGGAGCTAGTTATTGGCTTTAATGAGGGAGGTGACTTATGAGGTTTGCAGTGTAAAGAAGAGTTTTAGGGGGCCAGAAATTTACCTTGACATAGTAAATGATGTCAAAGGATGGGAAGAGAAGTTCTCGAATTTTAAAAAATTTTGCTTGGGGACCTTGTTGAAATGCAGATTTCTGATTTAGTGGGTCTCAGGTAGAGCCTGAGATTCTGCATTTTTTAAGAAGCTTCCAGGCTGGGCATAGTGGCTCACGCCTATAATCCCAGCACTCTAGGAGGCCTAGGCAGGCGAATCACAAGGTCAGGAGTTCCAGACCAGCCTAACCAACATGGTGAAACCCCATCTCTACTAAAGATACAAAAAAATTAGCTGAGCGTGGTGGCTTGTGCTTGTAATCCCAGTTACTTGGGAGGCTGAGGCAGGAGAATCCCTTGAACCCAGGAGGCGGAGGTTGCAGTGAGCAGAGATCGTGCCATTGCACTCCAGCCTGGGCAAGAGGGTGAGACTCCGTCTCAAAAAAAAAAAAAAAAAAAAGGCATCCATGTGCTGTGCTACAGGTCCACACCACAAACACTTGAATCACAAAATTTTAGGTCAGGGTTGCAATGGAGATGAAGAAAAGCAGATAAAATTGCAAGTTATTATGTGGGAAGTGAGTGAAAATAACAAGATATCTTGCAGGTCTCTAACTTGGGTAACTGAGTGGAAGGGGGTGGTATTCACTGAGACAGGATTCACCAAAGAAGAAAGAGCAAGTTTGGGTGGGAGGTGAAAAACTCAGTTTTGGATACGCTGACTTTGATGTGTCTTAGGAATATCCAAGGAGGCAATGGTACATATGGATCTGAAGCTCAAGGCAGAGGAGGAAGCTGGAGATACAAATTTAGTAGTCATCAGTATGTAAATGGTAATTAAAACTATAAAAATGGATACTATCAGCCTAGGAAGCATACAGCAGGGGTTAAAAACTCAAATTTGGCCTGTTGGCCATCTGTTGGCCTTTTTTTAAATACCTTGGAAAGAGAAGAGGACCAGGACTGAGCAAGAATTTAACAACTCAGTGGGATGAGGATGTCAGCAAAGAAATCTAAGAAGATACAAGTTGGAAGAAAAACCACGTCAATATCCAAGAGTTGTTTCCTTTCTTTCTTGCTAACAGGACTGGTTTTAGACTTGAAGATGGCTTTAGATCCAGGAAAGTAGATCCTTCCTGGAGCCTCAGTAGCTGAGTCACGGTTATTTAAACCATACATGATCATCTCATTCCACTTTATCTGAAATTCGTTCAACACTGGGCTCTGACCAAATTCTGACCAATGAGACAAATAAAGGAAGTAGGCTTGGATGAGTGAAGATTCAAGGAAGGCATTTTTCTTTCCTATAAAAAGGAAAACAAGCAAAGAGCTTCATGGTGCCACTGCCCGCATGCACCACCACCCCAACCCTTTTCTTCCTGCTTTGAACTCAAACACAATGTCAGAACAATGTCAGACATCCTAGGACTGAGAGGAGATAAGACAAGGGTGAAAACTCAACAGCTAAATGTGGTGGAGTAAAAAACTAAAGAGTACCTGTGTTGACATAGCTGAGCTGCTGCCTTGCTCTGAACTACCTCTCTTGAGTCCTTGTCGTTAAGTGAGATGGAAAATGCCTATACTGCCTTAGCTACCGGTAGATGGTTCTGTCACTTGTAGCTGAATGTATTTCTCATGCTAATTAGTGTATGTCGTATCCTGACATTGAATAGTGTAGTTCTGGAGCTAGATAGACATGGTTCAGATAGACACAATGTTTCACTTTGGACATTTTTTTGTGTTTCCTCAGTGTCCTCACCTGTAAAATGGAGATACTAATAGTATCTCTCTCAAGAACTCTCATGTACTGTTGATGGGAGTGTAAATTAGTAAAGCTACTTTGAAAAGTAATTTGGCAAGATTTCCTAAAACTGAAAATATATATAGCCTGAGGCAATTCTACTTCTAGGTAAATCTTAGAGAGATTCTTACACAATGCATGGAGAGATGTGTGCAAGATTATTCATTGAGGTTTTTTTTTTTTTTTTTTTGTATTAGGAAAGAATTAGAAACAGTCTAACTATCCATCAGGAGAAAATACCTAAGTAAGGTACAGTATATAGATATGATCATATATAATGGAGCAGTTTAAACAGATGAACTAGCTCTCTCTATATATATCAACGTGGATGAATCTCAGAAACATAATGCTGAGTAAAAAAAGCAAATTGCAGAGTGAGACATACAGTATGATTCATTTATATACAGTTTAAAAGCAGACACTATACTACATATTTTTACGGATCTGTAAGTCTATGGAAAGTAGATTGGAAAGACACACATTAGATACACTTGGGGATGAAGGATAAAGAAGGTAAGAAAAAATAGGGGTCATGTCTAGACAGATGATTATATCATGCCCATAACGGAAAAGAATGACTGATTGAATCAATTCAGCTCTGAGCCTCTGCAGCTCAACCTTAGATACAAAATAAAACAAAACAAAACAAAACATGATAGTATTGCTCTTCCAGGATTAAGTGACATAATAGCCCAATGTCTGGCACATGGTGAAGGTTTAACAAATGGTGGTCACCATTATTACTACGCTTGTCTGCTGTGCTCTGCCTTTTTGGTTTCCACAGGCTCTTTCTAATACAATAATCTTAGAAAGAAGGGGGAGTGTGGTTGGGTACTTTTCTATGCACCTAAATTTCCAGTTCTCATTTATTAGCTTGAGGGTTATAAAAGCAAAAGGCTTGGTCTGGGGCCAGGTATTGATGTACAGTGAGGCTACTCTAGTGGGTTAAAAAATGTGCTACCGGGCACACATACAATGGGAGCACACATCAATTCAGCAAATAACCACAAGAAGAGAAACACCTTACTAGCATAAGTCCTTGCATTTTGCATAAGTAGCTTGTATTAATCAGGACTAGATTGGGCAAAAAGGGAAATTTATTGGTGAACATATGAATTTGGAAGTTCAGGAAAAATAACTGCCTTCAACTTTCTAAACTAGATTGACGAATTCTCATTGCCTTGCACCTAATTCTGCTATTTGCACAGCAGAGTCCTGTTGCTTGCAGTCTCACTCCGAGGTACCATTTCTGAATCAGTTACGCAAGAAACTGAAAGAAGCTTTGACTCACCTAGATGGAAAAAGGAATTTATCGGAAGGACACTTTATAGCTCACAGAATTAAAGGAAACACTGATGAGCCAGGTCTTGGGAAGAAAGAGGAGCAGGAAGCTACCAAATCTTAGTCAGAAATATACATGCCTTCTTTCCTTAGATCATGCCATGGGAATAAACTCATTTCACCCACATAGAGTCCCTCTGTCATTATCCCTGGAGAGTCTAATTGGCTTGGTTTAGTAGAGGGCCCTGTGCTTGACTTTCTTATTAAGACTGCCAGACCGGTGGATCACCTGAGATCGGGAGTTCCAGACCAGCCTGGCCAAAATGGTGAAACCCTATCTTTACTAAGAATACAACAATTAGGTGGGCGCAGTCTTGGGCACCTGTAATCCCAGCTACTGGAGAGGCTGAGGCAGGAGAATTGCTTGAACCCGGGAGGTGAAGGTGCTAATGAGCAAAAATCGTGCCACTGTACTCCAGCCTGGGTGACAGAGTCTCATTCTGTCTCCAAAAAAAAAAAAAAAAAAGGTGGGGGCTGGGCACAGTGGCTCATGCCTGTAATCCTAGCCCTTTGGGAGGCCGAGGCAGGCAGATCACCTGAGGTCAGCAGTTCAAGACCAGCCTGGCCAACATAGTGAAACTCTGTCTCTGCTAAAAATACAAAAAATTGGCTGGACATGGTGGCGGACGCCTGTAATCCCAGCTACCCGGGAGGCTGAGGCAGGAGAATTGCTTGAACCCTGGAGGTGGAGGTTGCAGTGAGCTGAGATCACGCCACTGCACTCCAGCCTGGGTGACAAGAGCGAAACTCTGTTTAAAAAAAAAAAAAGACTTCCTAGAATTGGAAAGCTGCTTCCAAAATAAGGGGTGAGGATGCTGGTTGGCTTGGTTGGCTTGGGCGCCAACTATAAGAAAATACCATATATTGATGGTTTAAATAACAGAGACCCTTTACACAGTTCTGGAGGTTGGAAGACCAAGATCAGGGTGCTGGCATGGCTGCGTTCTGGTAAGGGCTCACTCTTGGCTCGCAGAAAGCTGTCATCTCGCTGTGTCCTCACGTGGCAGAGACAGCGCTTTGGTAACTTTTTTCTTCTTTTTATAAGGGCATTAATCCTATCAAGAGGACTCTATTCTGATGACCTTATGTAAATCTGATTATCTCCCAAGGGCCTTATCTCCATATACTGTCACATTTCGGGGTTAGGGTTTCAACATGTGAACTTTGAGAGGACACAGTTTAATCCACAGCACTGGCCTAGAGAAAACATTAGCTGTCTACTACATGGCTAAACGTAGTCTGCATCTTATCAGAGAGTTCCAAAGGTCACAGACTGAAAGATACAGTTTCACTATCAGCTTGCTTAGTGACTTGGGGAATTTTCACAATTCTATCTCTTCCCTCTTTCACACTTGCAAAATAGTGTTTGAGACACATTCTTTTTTTTTTTTGAGATGAAGTCCGGCTCTGTCACCTAGGCTGGAGTGCAGTGGCTCGATCTTGGTCAACTGCAACCTCTGCCTTCTGGGTTCCAGTGATTCTCCTATCTCAGCCTCCTGAGTAGCTGGAATTACAGGCGTGTGCCACCATGCCCAGATAAATTTTGTATTTTTAGTAGAGATGGGGTTTTGCCATGTTGGCCAGGCTGGTCTCGAACCCCTGACCTCAGGTGATCCACCTGCCTTGGCTTCCCAAAGTGCTAGGACTACAGGCGTGATCCATTGAGCCTGACTCCTCACTCTTTTTTCATGACTGAACCTGCTCCCCTGGCCCAGGGTGGGCATTTGTCCCAAGCAAAGCCAATAACTGTGCCTTTGTCCCATCAGGGTGAGATTAACTCTGCTTGGAATTCAAACTGTGAGTGGAAACCCACAGAGGTGAAAGGCTGTTTAGTTATCCAATGATAGTGCCATGAACTGAAAAAACCACCAAGAGCTGTGACTAAGTTTTTCACAACTGAATTGCTGTTATTTCTGTCCTTACTAACCCTGTTTTTGCAGCTCTCCTGATTTGTGAGCCAGCCCAGAGACCTTCCAATTAATCTTGTTTGCTTTCGTAGGATACAATCAAAGCCTTAGTGAGTCAAGCTACCTCAAAGTTCGCTTTGAAATTAAATAAGACAATACATGAGAGGCAATCAGCACATTACAGGGGATAAAATAAATGCTCAATAAACGTTAGCTAGTATTATTACTATAAGTCAACTTCCTACTTGCATTCTACATGGTTATGCAAATAAATCCCTGCTTATTACTGAGAAGTCAGCTATAGGGTGTTGCTCATGTGAGAAGCAGCCTGCCTGTGAACTGAAGCCTACACATCAGTGTCTACTCTTATGCTGTTAGTCGCGGTAAGAATCAGAGGTAGAAATTCTACTCACTAGGTTGAGTTGGGGAGGCAGAGCTCGACTTTGAAGCCACCAATTATTTTCTCTAATTGGTGTCTTAATACATACCATAGCTCTCTTCTGATTGACAGATACATGAAACTGCTATTGTTTCTCAATTTTGGGTTCTCTAGAAGCAGACTGCTCTTTTTTTTTTTTTTTTTGAGATGGAGTCTCACTCTGTCACCCAGGCTGGAGGGCTGGAGTACAGTGCCATGATCTTGGCTCACTGCAACCTCTGCCTCCTGGGTTCAAGCAATTCTCCTGCCTCAACCTCCTGAGTAGCTGGGACTACAGGCACGTGCCACCATGCCCAGCTAATTTTTGTATTTTTAGTAGAGATGGGGTTTCACCATATTGGCCAGGATGGTCTCAAACTTCTGACCTTTTGATCTGCCTGCCTCAGCCTCCAAAGTGCTGGGATTACAGGTGTGAGCCATGGCGCCCAGCCAGACTGCTCTTTGAAAAGCCAGAATCCCCAGTGTTAATTTCATGTGTGTTGCATATGGTAAATCAATCCATCTCCAGTAGGCTGAATGGCTCACAAGCGTGTCAGGTTATAACCTCTGGAACCTGTAAGTGTTCATTTATAAGGATAAAGAGTTTCTGCAGGTTTTGATTAAATTAAAGATCTTGAGATGGGGAGATATGAATTACATTAAGGGTGGACCTTAAATGGAATTGCAAGTGCCTTTAAAGGAGGAAGAGAGGATGAGGGAAATTTTATCCATACAGAGAGATGATGTGAAGACGGAGGAGAATTGGGGTGACATGGCCACAAGTCAAGGAATACTGCCACCACCAGAAACTGGAAGAGTCAAGTCTTCTAGAGCCTGTAGAGGGAGCATGATCCTGCCAACACCCAGACTTCTGCCTTGTGAAACCGACTTTGGAGTTCTGGCCTCCAGAACTGTGAGAGAATACATTTCTGTTGTTTGAAACCACCAGGTTTATGGTAATTTGTTATCATAGTAGCTATAGAAAACCAGTATGTGATTCTAAATACCTTTGTCAAATGTGTTGAAAATCTACCTGATCAATTGTTTTAAAAGACTGAAGCTTAATTTTATTCATATAGATCATTTTGCCCTTTCCTACCATGCTAATGTTCCAAAAAGCTGTGAAGAGCTGTTTCTGCAGATACACCTCCTCCTGTGGTGTCACCTCCTCCTGTGGTGACTGCCCCTAGCTGAATCATCCTGCTGTAATGCGCCCAGACTCATATGCTTCTCATGGTCACTGGATCAGATCTGGAATCCCCAAGCCCTTGGGCCCTTTCTGAAGGAGGAGTGAAAGAGTATAGCTGGCTAAAGACATCAACCCCCTTCTCATTCCCACCTTCTCCAGGGGCAAGGAAATGACCCATCGCACAAGCTCTCAATAGCCATCATCCATTCATTCTCTCCTCTTGGGTTGGGTGAAGTGAGAAGAGAAAAAAGGACATTGCTAAAGTTTTCTTCCCTCTTCCAGTTCTCTCCCCCATGTTGATTGATCCTTTTACTTTTCCTAATACTTTAAAATGTTATACAAATATTTATATAAAATATCTAGATATGGAAGAATGTATAGAACATTGTGCAAATTTCTTTCTCCAAAGCTTTTCATTTTGCTCCCCTCCATGTATTTAACCAGTATTAAAAGTTTGATATTTTTTTCTAGAGATTTCTTTAAATTCACATGTACTTCATTGGATGTACATGCATGTGTGTAGACTTGTACACAAATAGACAGAGAGGGCTTCTTCTTTTTTTTTGAGATGAAGTCTGGCTCTGTCACCCAAGCTGGAAAGTGGTGAGACCTCGGCTCACTGCAACCTCCAACTCCCTGGTTCAAGCAATTCTCCTGCCTCAGCCTCCCGAGTAGCTGGGAATACAGGTGCATGCCACCACATCCAGCTAATTCTTGTATTTTTAGTAGAGATGGAGTTTCATTATATTGGCCAGGCTGGTCTTGAACTCCTGACCTCGTGATCCACCCGCCTCGGCCTCCCAAAGTGTTGGGATTACAGGTGTGAGCCACTGTGCCCGGCCTTTTTTCTTAATTAGTAACAATAATGGGAAGAGAGTAAATGCAGAATTAAAGCAATTCTGCCATGCCAAGATTAGGGCCAAAATTAGGAAAAACAGGACACTGTCCCTTGAGCTAGGTGAATTTGGGTGAATGTCATTTAAGATTTGAACCCACAGTTCAAAGTCTTTGAATTCCCCTGGTCTGCAGAAGTGACCATCACCCTCCAAGAGTTAGCACTCCCTTCTTGTTTGAAGAAAATGGAGAGGCCTTTCCCTGTAGCCACATGTGCCTACCCCATGATTTGCTCCCATTTCCCTTCCTGGCTACTAGATCTATAACTAAGTTCGAACATAATGCAGCTTCAGACTTGCTGGGCTTGATAAGGAAAGAAAGACACTCTACCCCAAAAAATTGCAAGACCTAAACAGAATGTATTGGTTGTCATTATTAGCACTGGATTCTGAGGGTGCACCATTAAGCAATCTGGAACAATATATTGGATAAGACAGACTGTATTTATTTGAGGTACTCTCTCAAAATATAAGATTCAACACTCTGTCAAGGATCTGAGGAGACATTAGCAACTCACTACTAGTATGGATCCTAGAAGCATGCAAAAAATAACGACCCATACTAAAGTTGAAATGTCAGAATTGCTGTAGTAAGCAGTGGAGGAAAGGATTAAAAGCTCAGGGAAATGGGCATGCTGAAATGGGCATTAGATACCTATGTAATGCTGAAAGACTCATCAGATGATTATGTACCATGAGAAGGACTGTTGAGCACACCGTTACCCAGGCCATAGTAATGCACTGGGGAGAGGGGTACCAGCATCACTAAAATGTTTAGCACTGGGTCTCCTTTATTAGACAGGATTAATAGTAGGAGAGGCCATTACAGAGTAGGCTCAGTAAAAGCAATGGGGATGTTAGGATTCCAAAACAATAGAGGTTGTGTAATGGTATGGAACTGCCAGAAGCCAGGTTGATATAATCATCTAAATGGATGGCGGAGTCATAGGGTTATAACCAAGAGCCCCTGACCTGCAGAGAGTAAAGGAGATGGTTGGAATACAGTATCCATAGGGGCAAAATATATGGGCAATAAGAGTATAACTCGGCTTGCACTATCAGAAGAAATTGAATATGGGTGACCACTAAATTGAAAGCAATTACCTAGGTTAAAGTTTATGATTCCTTGCTTAGCTCCTGGATCTAAATTAGTTTTCAGCTGCAGAGCCCGGTGACTGAAAAGAGGGCCAAGTTTCCAGAAGGATGGACCCTAACCTCATGCCAAATATACATGTTAATAATTCCTGCTAGTCTTTCTCCAAAGGGACCACTGCCCACTTACTTAGGTATCCCAAATATTTTGAACACTAGTGGAATGCAAAGGTTTGAGTTGACATCAATATCCAAAGACTCAAGGTAACATCATGGTCTCCCTGTTAGAATGAGGCCTTACAGTGTTATGACCAAAGTCTTGCTTATAGTGGGGCTATTAGATTTGTTTTCCCAACTAGCTGTCATTTCTCTGGTTCACAAATGTATAATTGGGATTGCCCTATGTAGTATTTGGCACAACCCTAACTTTGGGTCTTTGGCCTGTAGAGTAAGGGATCTCATAGTGGGAAATAACCAAGTGGAAGCCTCTAAAAATACCCCATCATCTCTTCAATCCTATCTGATATGGTCTATATGTGTCCCCCAAAATTCATGTGTTGAAACTTAATGGTTAATGTGATAGTATTAAGAGAATGGGGTTTTTTTTTTGTTTTTGTTTTTTTTTTTGAGACAGTCTCCCTCTGTCGCCCATGCTAGAATGCAGTGGCGCATTCTTGGCTCACTGCAACTTCCGCCTCTTGGGTTCAAGCAATTCTCCTGCCTCAGCCTCCTGAGTAGTTGGGATTACAGGCATGTGCCACCATGCCTGGCTAAGTTTTGTACTTTTGATAGATATGAGTTTTGCCATTTTGTCTAGGCTGGTCTTGAACTCCTGACCTCAAGTGATCTGCAAGATGGAGGGCCTTTTGGAGGTGATTAAGTTATGAGGGCAGAGCCATCCTGGATAGGATTAGGATCTTATAAAAGGATTTCAAGGAGAAGGTTTATTTCCTTCCATCTCTTCTACCATATGAGGACGCAGAAACAAAGTGCCAGCCTGAAAACAGGGAACAGGCCCTTGACAGACATCAAACTTTCTGGCACCTTAATCCTAGACTTCCCAGCCTCCAGAGCTGCAAGAAAATAAATTTGTGTTCTTTAAAACTTACCCGAGCTGGCCAGGTGCAGTGGCTCACGTAATCCCAGCACTTTGGGAGCCCGAGGTGGGCGGATCATGAGGTCAGGAGTTCCAGACCAACATGGTAAAACCCTGTCTCTATTAAAGATACAAAAATTAGCTGGTGTGGTGGTACACACCTGTAATCCCAGCTACTCAGGAGGTTGAGGCAGGAGAATGGCTTGAACCCAGGAGGTGGAGGTTGCAGTAAGCCGAGATCATGCCACCGCACTCCAGCCTAGGTGACAGAGTGAGACTCCATCTCAAAAAAAGGAAAAAAAAATTTTCCAATCTGTGGTATTCTGTTGCAGCAGCACAAATAAACTAAGATATCATCAAAGGACCAAAAACAATATAACCACCCCAGGTGGGTAGATAGCAAAAATTAGTACTACTTTTAAGGATGCAGAGATGATATATTTCCATTTAATCTGGCAATTTGGCCCCAGAAGAAACCAGATTGCTCCCAGAAAATGACAGTTTACTGCAAACTTAAATAAGTTGTTTCTGTAATTTCAGCCACGGTACTAGATATAATTAATATCTTTGATAGAGGAGATGAACATGGTTTCAGGAACATGCTACATAGCCACTGACTTGGCAAAACATTCTTTATATTCTGATCAGAAAGAGTTTGCATTCCCATGGAATAGGTAGCAAGACATATTTATGGTTTTGTCCCAAAGCTATGCTAATTCTCCTGCTTTCTGTAATAATACAGTCCAAAGAGATCTGGACCATCTGGACATCCCATAAAACTTCACAATGACCTACTACATCAATGATATTATGTTAATTGGAGCTAATGAATAAAAAATTGCCAGTGCATTAGAGTACTTAGTAAGACACACATGCTCCATAGGATATGTGATAAACCCTGTAGAGAACCAGGGGCTGACACATAAGCAAAATTTTAGGGGTCCTATAGTCAGAAGTGTTAATATACCAGGGCGTATATTTCAAAGTAAAAGACAAATCGTTACATCTTTTACCTCCCACTACAAAGAAGGAACCTCTATGCATAAAACTTTGCCCTCAATTCTGGAGATAGCCTATTCCACACTAGGGAATACTTCTTCAGCCCATGCACCATCTGATAAGAAATATTGCTATCTTTAGTCTGAGCAACATGACAAAACCTCATCTGTACAAAAAATTAGCCAGGCGTGGTGGCGTGAGCCTGTAGTCCCAGCTACTCAGGAGGCTGAGGTGGGAGGATCACTTGAGCCTGGGCAGTTGAGGCTGCATTGAGCTATGATGGCACTCCAGCCTGGGCAACAGAGCAAGACCTTGTCAAAAAAAAAAAAAAAAAAAAAAAAGAAGAAAGAAAAGAAAAAGAAAAAAGAAATTTTGGCCATCTTCTTCTTTATTTTTTTTGAGATGGAGTTTCACTCTGTCACCCAGGCTGGAGTGCAACAGCGTGGTCTTTGCTCACTGCAACCTCTGCCTTCCCAGTTCAGGCAATTCTCCTGCCTCGGCCTCCCGAGTAGCTGGGCTTACAGGCACGCACCACCACACCTGGCTAATTTTTGTATTTTTAGTAGAGATGGGGTTTCACTATATTGGCCAGGCTGGTCTTGAACTCCTGACCTCGTGATCCGCCCACCTCAGCCTCCCAAAGTGCTGGGATTATAGGCATGAGCCGCTGTGCCTGGCCATATTGCCATCTTTAAGAAGGTCCTAGTGTAGAAATGAGTTCTATACCAAATCCAAGCTGTAGGGCTAGCAGCTCTACTACTTGACCACAAAACCCTGCAGATCCTATGGTATTAGAAATACCAGTAGCAAGAAAAGATACTAAGTGGCAATGGGGCTACAGGAAACCCCAGCAGTGGAATAACAGTGCTGGCCCCTGAGATTCTGGAGCAAAGAGAATTATATACTTGAAAACAAAACAAAACAAAACAAAACTCCTGCCTTATTGCTAGGCATTCATAGAGATAAAAGTGCCTGACCAAAAGACACCAATGGCCACGCCTCCAAGAAATGCTCATCATGAGCTTGATTCACAAAGACCTCCAAATTATAAGGTTGCTTAAGCCCTGCAGCACTTATCTAAAAAGATAAGCATGAACTCCAAGCATAAGAAGGACTAGCAAGAAACAAGCAGCGTAAGTATGCAGCCCAGACCCCATGAATTTCGCCACTGCGTACTAGGACCTCTCCCTCACCTCACTATGATCATAATAGGAATCTCTCATGACAAGCTAATAGAAGAACGAAAATCCAAAGCTGGATTTAGAAACGGAACAGCTTCGTATGTGGTTCTTAAAAATGGAAGCAACTGAACTGTAGTCTCAATCTGAAGTGGCTTTAAAAGACTATAGTGAACCTCGCAGTAGCTCATGCCTGTAATCCCAGGGCTTTGGGAGGCCCAGGCAGGTGGATCACGAGGTCAGGAGTTCGAGACCAGCCTGACCAACATGGTGAAACCCTGTCTCTACTAAAAATGGAAAAATTTGCCGGGCATGGTGGCGCACACCTGTATTCCCTGCTACTCAGGAGGCCAAGACAGGAGAATTGCTTGAACTCAGGAGGCAAAGAATGCAGTAAGCAGAGACCGCACCACTGCACTCCAGCTGGGCAACAGAGCAAGACTTTGTCTTTAAAAAAAAAAAAAAAAGAAGTAGTGGCTTGATGCAACAATAAATCCAGACTTAAGGGCAGGAGCACATGAAAGAGTAAGATTGAAGGAATGAGGTGGTTGAACAAATGGGAGTAGGAATGAAGTGAGAAAGTCTTTGTATCATACACTGATGCCCACCAAAGAGCATTAACATGGAGATGGATCTAAACAGCCAAGTAGACAGCATTATTCCACCAGTCTCTACCATCAGCTACTCCAGTGTTGGCACAATAGGTAGATGAATGAAATGGGCATGGTAGGAGAGACAGATGTGCATGGGCATGGGTTTCCACTTACCAAGGTGAATTTAGCTGTTGCTGCCCTCAGATGTCCAACTTGCCAGAAGCAGACACTGATGCTGAGCACCTGATATATAGTTTGTCAAGGAGACAATTTAGTGACAAATTAACTATAAGCCCATTCGAACTTGGAAAGGCCAGAGGCTTGTTCTAATAAGAATAAACACACGTTTTGGGAGTGGGTTTACTTTTCCTGGATCCTAGAATGTTTTCTCCTTAGGAAAGGATCCTTTACTGACACTGTCAGAGCAGGGAGTTCACTTCACTGCAAAGAACATATAGGAATGAGCCTATGACAATTGGATCCACTGGTCATATCACATCCCACACCACTCAGAGGCTGGCCACCTGGGAGAGCATTGAAATGTCATGCCGAAGACACAGGTGAAATGCTAGCTTAGAGACAATACTTTACAAGAAAAGGGTTTTATTCTCCAGAAATAGCTCCAGCTACTGGGCATCAATAGAGATTGGCTTCCATCTCCCAGAAGACTGAATCAAAACATTTTTACATGATACTGTATCTCCAGTAAAAAAAATCAGGGGTCCAAGAACTAAGAGATGGAAGCAGGAGTGACCCCACTTGCCATCTCTCCAAAGACTCAGTGGAGCCTGAACTTTGTCTCCCCACAGCTCTAGGCTCTGAAGGATTAGTGGTCCTCGTTACCGAAGGAGGCACAGTTTCGCTAGCGGATCCAGCAAATGTAGATGACACCTCTCACCATGCTCCTTGTGCCCAGGGACTGGCAGACAAGAAGAGAAGTTATCATCCCGGCAGGGATCATGGACCTTGTTCTTTAGGAGGCAGTAGGGCTGCTTTTACACAGTGGGTGTGGGGATAAATATGTTTGCATCCAGCTAATACACTTGAGTGGTTTGTTGTATTCCTTTGTCAGCTGTGATTTTAATTGTACATTCAAACATTTTTTATTTTTAAAAATATGTATTTTTCAATTTAATAGAGATGGAGTCTTACCATGTTGCCGAACTGGTCTCAAATTCCTGGCCTCAAGCAATCCTCCTGCCTCAGCCTTCCAGTGTTGGGATTATAGATGTCAGCCACCACACCCAGCCCTAACTAGGAAATCTTGTCCAGAGCGTTCTTTGTTGAACAGAAAGCCTTGATTTAGATGTAATCAATTTACTTTTTTTCCTTTGGTTATAGCTTGTGCTTCTGAAGTTTTGTATGTAACCCTTCCCTACTCCCAAGTCACAAAAATGTTCTATATTTTATTAATTTATAACATTCATTTTTGTTCTTAAATCTATCTGGATTCCATTTTTTATTGTGTTATATAAAGATCCAGTCTTGTGTGCGTATAACTAGTTTTCTTTTAGTGTCTATTAAGTTCCTGTATAAACGTGTCCCTGGCACTCACTTCTGTTCTTTTTTGTCTCTGTTTGTTCTTGAACCAAACCAACAATATAATATTGTGGTAGCTTTGAACTGTGTCAGATTAGTTTTACTGGAATTACATTTCCTATAATTATTTTTTCTGTATATTTCTGTATTTTTTGTGTTGGCCACAGGAGGCATTTTGTGTGACACTTGAGAAGTGGTAAGTGCTGGGCGCGGTGGCTCATGCCTGTAATACCAGCACTTTGGGAAGCCAAGGCTGGTGGATCATAAGGTCAGGAGTTCAAGACCAGCTTGACCAACATAGTGAAACCCCATGTCTACTAAAAAAATACAAAAATTAGCCGGCTGTGGGCATGCCTGTAATCCCAGCTACTCAGGAGGCTGAGGCAGGAGAATTGCTTGAACCTGGGAGGTGGAGGTTGCAGTGAGCCAAGATTGTGCCACTGCCCTCCAGCCTGTGCAACAGAGCGAGACTCCATGAAAGAAAGAAAGAAAGAAAGGAAAGGAAAGGAAAGGAAAGGAAAGGAAAGGAAAGGAAAGGAAAGGAAAGGAAGAAAGAAAGGGAAGGAAGGAAGGAAGGAAGGAAGGAAGGAAGAAAGAAAGAAAGAAAGAAAGAAAGAGACAGACAGAGAGAGGGAGGGAGGGAGGGAGGGAGGGAGGGAAAAAGAAAGAAAGAAGGAAAGAAAGAAAAGAAAGGAAGAAAGAAAGAAAGAAAGGAAAGTGGTAAGTGAAGGGGCAGCTGTCTGTCTATCTACCAATCATCTACGTGCTCTGAAGGTCAGTGGAAAGTGTCAGGTTTAGCAACATCTTGCATGCATTGTTACTGATCTGCTGGTTTATCTTGTTGAATCAACTGACTCATCCAGCTCCTCCAGCTCCTGTCAAATCTCCACCAGATTCTCCAAGTTCTGCCCCAAGTGTGTGGACAGTTCCATGGTGAAAGGTCCCACGTTCTCCTACTGATCACTCATAGCATTAATGTTGGAAATGGCAAGAGACACATGCTGGTTCCTCTTTGTCTTGTGGGTTCCAGTTCCAGTTCCAGTTCGTTTGTCTTCACTGATTCCAGTTTGCACATCCTCTCAGCCACAACTAGCTTTCCTTTCCATCTGCTAGTCTGTCTGACCTATGAGGTCAACACTAGATGCAGATGCAAAAGCTTATATAGACTCTTCTTCCAGCTCCCATAATTGCCTAAGGTCTAACACTATGGTAAATCCATTATTCTACGAATAGAAGTTCTGCCTCTCTTTTCAATTTCTTATCATATAAACACCATCCTGCTCCTTATTCCTACTGTTTATGTTTTAATATTACAAAGTAGTAGTCTACATTTAAAATGGCAACTTAGTTATTCCAGGAAATTAGTTGCCATGTAAATTCTAGAGTGTAAATTTCCTCACAAAATCTAACTGGAATTTTAATCAATTGCTTTAAATATATAAATTAATAGATTTTTACATTAGCATAACTAGATATTTAAAATATTATATTTGACAGCATAAAGTCTTTTCATGTACTAAAATAATATCTCTACCCTTTATGAACATCTTAAAATTTCCTGCATAGATATCTTGTGTATTCTTGGTCAATAACTAGTTTTCTTTTAATGAAATATTCTTAGTTGGTTATTGAGGCTAAAGGCAACCAGTTTTTATTTTTTTTAATTTATTTATTTTACTTTAAGTTCTGGGGTACATGTGCAGATCATGTAGGATTGTTACATAGGTATACACATGCCATAGTGGTTTGCTGCATCCATCCCCCTGTCACCTACATTAGGTATTTCTCATAATGTTATTTCCTCCCCTAGCCCCCCACCCCAACAGACCCCAGTGTGTGTTCCCCTCCCTGTGTCCATGTGTTCTCATTGTTCAACACCCACTTATGAGTGAGAACAAAGGGCAACCAGTTTTTTAACTGATTAAGATACTTTATTTTTGTTGCAAAATGAATGGAGTTATTTAAAAAATACTCTTATTTGGTTATTGAGGCTAAAAGCAATCAGTATTTTAGTATAGTCTTGTGTCTGTCAACCTTGCCCAAATCCCTTATGAATTCTGATAGTTGATTGATTCTGTGTTTGTGTGTTTGTGTGTGTGTGTGTGTGTGTTTGTGTGGCTCATTCTGATGCTTGTCTACCCATTGGCCAGTCTACCTTCTCTCTTATAGTAATATATCTAATAAGACATGAATTAGGATTGGTTTAAAACATTACAATTCCATTTATCTTTTTAATTGGTCTAGGGGCATGCAACCAAGTTCTGTTCTGTGGAGTAGTTTAGAAAAAGGCTGTCCTCTCAGTTAAGAGAAAGGCATGGAAAAAGAAAAGTCTCTCTTTACCCATATCCACTTCCTTCCTGCTTAGGAATTGATAGGAGCTGATGTGTGAGAATTTCATGCTGGGAGCGCCAGCAGCCACCTTATGATCAAAATGGAAAACTTGGTCAAAATGCAGAGGATGGTCTACCAGACAGGTGGGAAAAGTGTGGGCCCTTGCTGTGTCATGAGCTCCCCAACCAACTGGGGATCACCTACCTCCAGATTGCTTTACGTTGAGGAAGAACTTTCCTAATAGTTAAGTCACCATTTGTTAAGGTCTCTGTCAATCACAGCTAAAATTACTCTGTTGGATAGAGCGGCAGTGTAGTTCATAGCAGTACCCCCAAGGCATTCCCCTTCACATTCTTTCCCCTTCACATTCTTTCTTTTTCTTTTATGTAAAGATGGTGTCTCACTGTGTTGGCCAGGCTGATCTCAAACTGCTGGTCTCAGGCAATCCTCCTGCCTCAGCCTCCCAAATAGCTGAGATTACAGATGCGTGTTGCTGTGGCTGGCTCCCCTTTACCTTCTTTAATTTAATTTAGAGACAGGGTCCTACCTGTTGCCCAGGCTAAAGTGCAATGGCATAATCACAGCTCACTACAGTCTCCATCTCCTGGGTTCAAAAATTATTCTCCCACATCAGCCTGCCGAGTAGCTGAGGCTACAGGCCCATACCACCACATCCAGCTAATCCTTTATATTCTTAATTACAAAATGTGTAATACATATATTATTTTCCTTTTGTCCATTTTCTACCTTTTTGTCTTGTATTTTATCTCCATATTCTCCCATGTTTACTTACTTTAGCTCTGGACAATCTTCATAGGCAAAACAGGAAACAGTCCACATCATCAAAGCTCTGCTGGATCCCCAGTAGAATCAGTTCTGTCTCTTTCCCTTTATCCTCTACCTAAAATCACAGGCAGTTTTACAGGCTCAGTTAATATCGGGGATATGATAACCCTGTTGTGAGTATTTATAAAGAGCAAACAATCACAGATATGAAGCTAAAGTGAACTGGGGTATAGAGAGTTTCAGGCATTTGTCCAAGTCTTAGGCAAAAAGTGTCACATTGTCTTTAAAATTTCTCATCTGATTCTAATAATTTGCTTAAATGACTTTTGTCTGGTAGAGCCAAATGGAAAGATCCCAGAATAAGAGGGAGGAAACCATCAGCCCAGTAAGAGAGCATGACAATGCATGAGTGGGGAGTGGTAATCAAATTATAAGAGACCAAGTATAATTAGATAATGAAAACATTTTAAACCCATAATATTAATAAGAGGTGAACATTGACTCCTTTATCAATTCTTTACTATATCAAAGAAGCTTGGCTAGAACTTCAGGAAGCTGAGCCTCCTACCTTGTCAATGAATAATTCTGTGACCTTTGAAATTTTCTTTCCTTCACTCTCCTCACTTATAAATGAAATAATGGGATTGTTGTGAAGCTGGAAGGAACTTATACAAGTGAAATTATAGTTGGTCCTTTGTTGTATCTGTGGTTCCCCATCCATAGATTTAACCAGTCTTAGTTAAAAATATTTGGAAAAAAACAATTAAAAATAACAAGACAATAATAAAAAAAGAATACCAATTTAAAAGAATGCAATATAACAACGCTTTACATAGCATTCACATTGTGTTGGTATTATAAGTAATGTAGAGATGATTTAAAGTGTACAGGAGGATGTGCTCAGCCAATAAGCAAATACTATACCACTTTATATCAGGGATTTGAGCATCTGTGGATTTTGGTATCCTTAGGGGTCCTGGAACAAATCCCCTGAGGATACCAAGGGCTGATGGTACTTAGAAAAAAAGAAGATTCAATGGGAGAAAGTGAGCCACCTTTTCTTTTAATTGACTAAAAATTGCATATATATATGGTGTAGAACATGATGTTTTGATATATGCATACATCATGAAATGGCTAAATCAAGCTAATTAGCATATGCATTACTTCACTTTTTTTTTTGCACTGAGAACACTTAAAATCGACTGTCTTAGTAATTTTCAAGTATTCAATGTTATTAATAGTCACCGTGACATACAATAGATCTCTTGAATGTATTTCTGATGTTTAACTCAAAATTTGTATCTCTTGACTAGCATCTATATCTTCAATCCCCCTGTCTTATGTCATGAGTTTCCCGACCAACGGGGAACCATGAGCCCCTGATAACCTCCATTCTACTCTCTGCTTCTATGAGTTTGACTTTTTCAGATTGGCTTTCTGTGCCTGACATATTTCACTTGACATAATGTCCTCCACGTTTATCCATGTTGTCACATGACAAGATTTCCTTCTTTTTAAAAGGCTGAATAGCTTTCCATTGTGTACATACCGCATTTTCTTTGTCCATCCATTGATGGACACTGAGGTTGATTCTGTATCTTGGTTATTGTAACATTGCAATACACATGGACATGAAGATATCTTTTTGACATACTAATTTCATATCCTTTGGATATATACCCAGAAGTGGGATTGCTGGATCATATGGTAGTTCTATTTTTAATTTTTTTCAGGAACCTCCATACTCTTTTCCATAATGGCTGCGCTAATTTACATTTCCACCAACAGTGTACAAGTGTTCTCTTTCCTCCACATCCTCACCAACACTTGTGTTTTCTGTAATAACCACTCTGACAGGCATGAGGTGATATATCATTGTGATTTTAATTTGCATTTTCCTAATGGTAAGTGATATTAAGCATCATTTCATATATCTGTTGGCCATTCGTATGTCTTTTTTGGAAAAATGTTTATTCAGGTTTTTTGTCCATTTTAAAATTGGGGCTGACTCTGGGCCCACTGCCTAAGAATTAGCCATGCTCTGCAAGGAACAGCAAAAAATAAAATAAAATCGGGTTGTTTTCTTAAAACTGAGTTGTGCAAGTTCCTTATATATTTTACATATTAACCTGTTCGACCTCTTTGTATGATTTTACAAATATTTTCTCCCATTCTGTAGGTTGTTTCTTCACCCTTTTGATTGTTTCTTTTGTTGTGCAGAAACTTTTTAGTTTGATGTAATCCCATTTATCCATTTATCTATTTTTCCTTTTGTTGCCTGTGGTAAGCCATTTTTTTTTTTTTTTTGAGTCAGAGTTTTCATCTTGTTGCCCAGGCTGGATTGCCATAGTGTGATATCAGTTCACTGCAACCTCTGCTTCCCAGGTTCAAACGATTGTCTTGTCTCAAACTCCCGAGTAGCTGGGATTACAGGCACCTGCCACTACCCCCAGCTAATTTTGTATTTTTCGTAGAGATGGAGTTTCCCCATGTTGGTCAGTCTGGTTTCTAACTCCCGACCTCAGGTGATCCACCCACCTTGGCCTCCCAAAATGCTGGGATTACGGGAGTGAGTCACTGCGCCTGGCAGTAAGCTACCTTTTTTAAGTTATTAAACTTCAAGAGGAGAGAAGTCTTTCTGACCATACACAGATATTCTCATGTCCTTTTTTTCCCCCAAAATATAAAACAGGCCAGGCATAGTGGTTCACATCTATAATCTCAGCACTTTGGGAGGCCAAGGCGGGTGGATCACCTGAGGTCAGGAGTTCCAACCAGCCTGGCCAACATGGTGAAACCCTGTCTACTAAAAATACAAAATACAAAAAGGCTGAAGCAGGAGAATGGCTTGAATCTAGGAGGCAGAGGTTGCAGTGAGCCGAGATTGCACCACTGTACTCCAGTCTGGGTGATAGAGTGAGACTCTGTCTTGAAAAAAAAAAAAAATGAAAGAAAGAAAAGAAAACATGCACTAATGGGCTAAGCCTAATTTAGCTTCAGGAATCAGAAAATTAGATTTGGGTCCTACCTGTGAACACTCGCTGCCTTTCGCATAGACAAGTTGCATTTCTTCTTTCATTCACTCTCCATCTGTAAGTCAGCAAGTCCTCCTTAAATGTGTTCTCCCTTTCAGAGGAATAGTATCAAACTTCAAGAGAAACACATCCAAGTTCTTAGGTTTTTAGCGTGGTAGTCAGACAGACACAACACAAGCACGGCAGGAGAGGGCCCCCATCAGGAATGTCAGGTGACCATCAGGTGATGATCAGGTGATTGTTAAACGGGCTCTCCAAAATAATTGGTCAAAGCTGGCACCAGGAAAAAGCCTCCCAATAGACAGAAAACACCTGAAGCTGGTCATCAGTACTTTTCTGATAAATTCTCAGGAGTTGGGCGAATGGGCTCAAACATGCACACTAAGAGGCAAAATGGCAGTTTTAACTGGCATATGATCTTCCTCCAGTAACACGCAACTGGAAAGGAAAAAATGCCTCAGGTGAGCATGCATACAACTTCAGTAAACACACTGCACCTGCGGCCCCTCCCAAGGGCTGGCAGGCCATCGCGCATATGGACAGCCCACTCCAAGAGCAAAATCAAGGGAGAAGAAATGCCAACCCAAGAACCATGCCAACATAGAAAACCCCAAGTCAAGGGTCAGATGGGGCACTTGGATCTCTCCGGTCGTCTGCTTGGTCCTTTTCCAAGTGCACTTTGCTTCCTTTCATTCCTGTGCTAAAACTTTAAATAAACTTTCACTCTTGCTCTAAAACTTGCCTTGGTCTCTCACCCTGCCTTGTGCCCCATGGCTGAATTTTTTCCTCTGAGGAGGCAAGAATCAAGTTGCTGCAGACCCATATGGATTCACTGCTGGTAATGATCGCACCACTGCACTCCAGCCTCACCAGTAGTCACTAGGAGCTGGGAGAGTGGCAGGAATTTCCGCGACCCGCAGGAGTGAAATGCAATCTGAGTCAAAGAGCCATGAAGTATAAACTCAGATATTAAAAATCTGTAGGCTGGCTGGGCGCGGTGGTTCACACCTGTTATCCCAGCACTTTAGGAGTCTGAGGCGGGTGGATCACAGTTCAGGATTTCTAGACCAGCCAGGCCAACAGAGTGAAACCCCATCTCCACTAAAAATACAAAAAAAAATTAGCCAGATGTGGTGGTGGGCACTTGTAATCCCAGCTATTCGGGAGGCTGAGGCAGGAGAATCACTTGAACCTGGGAGGTGGAGGTTGCAGTGAGCCGAGATCATGCCATTGTACTCCAGCCCAAACGACAGTGCAAGACTCCATGTCAAAAATAAATAAACAAATAAAATAAAAATAAAAATCTGTAGGCAGGGAATTTTAGCTGGGGATCAGGTTTTCCAAGCAACCAGGGATTTTCTTTGCTTTTGCATTTTCTTGTCATCTTGAATGAAAAATACTAAATACCATGTAACAATTTCTTTTTTCTTTGAGACAAGGTCTCTGTCACCCAGACTTGAGTGCAGTGGCATGATCACAGATCACTGTGGCCTTAACCTCCCAGGCTCAGGTGATCCTCTCACCTCATCCTCCCAGGTAGCTGGGACTACAGGCATGCACCACCATGCCTGGCTAATTTTTTGTATCTTTAGTAGAGATGGAGTTTTGCCATGTTGTCCAGGCTGATCTTGAACTTGGGCTCAAGTGATCTGCCCATCTTGGCCTCCCAAAGTGCTGGGATTACAGGCATGAGCTACTGTGCCTGGCCAACAATTTCTTAAAGATAAGGAATTACCATTAAAACCAATGATTCTGAACTCCATTCAAGTGCAACTACCTTCTTACAATAGATATCTTATAAGACCTGCTTACAATTTTGTCATTAACTTAATAGACAACATAACTTACAAGTGAACATAATTTTAAAAAAGCAACATAATGCCTAATTATATAAAGGAGCAATAAAAGCAAAGTTGTTTATAATAAAGTAGTATGTATTTCAATAGTGAAATATCTAAGTATGACTTCTAGACATAATAACATAGTCAGATGCTTATACCAATATGTAGAATCAGTGTAAATGAGGCAGCTATAAATGTAGTCTGATATAGGTGTGTTTATTGGAAACTTTAAAACCATATGCAGCATTATTCGTGATGATGTGATTTTCCTAAATGCTGAATACCTTGTGGTATATTTCTAACAAAATATTCATGGAGGCTGGGCATGGTGGCTCATATCTGTAATCCAAGCATTTTAGAAGGCCAAGAAGGGACGATTGCTTAAAGCCAAAGTATAAGACCAGCCTGGGCAACATAGGGAGATCCCCATCTCTAAAAAATAATAATAATTAAAAAAATAATAATAATAATAATAATTTTAAAAAAAAAAAGCTGGGCATGGTAGCACACGCCTATAGTCCTAGCTACTCAGGAGGCTGAGGTTGGGGGATCGCTTGAATCTAGGAGTTTGAGGATGCAGTGAGCTATGATCATGCCATAGCCCTCCAGCCTCAGCAATAGAGCAAGACTCTATATTTTAAAAAAATTCCTGGAAAATTTAAATCTATTAAACATGTGCAGAAACTACTTGGTATTTATTTGCAAAATGAGTTAAGTTCTAAGTTCAGATCATTAAAAACACCTTTTTCAGTCAGACATATGTCTTTGGTGGACACCAAAAAGTATGCAAGACGTAGGGCAATTCTTACTGCATGGGACAGTCTTATGCATTTTAAGAAATATTGTATTCCCAGTACCAACCCACTAGATGTTAGTCGCCTCCAGTCATAATACTATAAAAACTTTCTCACAAATGTTTAAAATGGTAACCAATAGTAATACCATCCCTATTGAGAAACTCTACTATAAACAATGCCTGGCACTTGGTATGTATTTAATACATGCTTATTGATTAGAAGAATGAATGATTATATAAATATTAAATCTCCAAAAATAACTTTAACTTCTGACCTTAAGTATTAGAATACCCAACCAACAGTAGTTTAGACAAATTAGGATATATAACTTTTCACTAAGAAGATTGGAGTTAGGCAACCCAGGATTGGTCTGACAGCTCATGATGTCATCATTGTTATGGTTTCTGTTTTATTTCTATTTTGCCATTCTTAGCAAATGCGTTATTTCCTAATGAATTAAAGATGGGTGCTTCATCTCTGGGTCTCACATCTATATTCAAAGCACAAAAGTGGAAGGAAGATGAAAGGATTCTTGCTAGCAGACTTCCTCTTCTCTTATTGGCCAGAACTATGTCACATGATCAGTGCTAGCTGCAAGGGAAGCTATCAACTTCTCCCTCAAAGTAATACTGCTGCCATATAAAATACAAACAAAAAAAACTTTCAAATACATTACTAAGCTGCCAAAAAAGTAAAGGTTCCCAGAAGCTAAAAATAAAGTGAACATGGAACCTCCTAAGAGGTGAGGAAAGTGCTAACACTTTTGCCTTAAGGACGTATGCTAAACTCTGGTGATCTTAACATTGCATTTATAATGGTTTCACAGGAAGTGAGGGGGAGAACAGAAGACAAAGCTTGCAGCCTGCCCAGTGTTTGGAGTCTAACGGTAGGCCTTGACTTAAAGTTGGAAAATGAAATGGCAAGCCACAGACTATAGAAAATATTCATGAAGTCGTGTGTTCAGAATATATAAAAGCTTCTACAAATAGGTATCAAAAATAAAAACAACCCAATTTTAAACAGGAACAAGCCAAATATTGGAGAGGAGATAGAGCAAGTAGGACTTTCATACATTGCTGATGGAAATATAAAATATGCAATCATTTTAGAAACTGGCAATTTCTTAATATGTTAATCATATACCTACTATATATCCCAGATAAATGAAAATATATGTCTACACAAAAGCTTGTACATGAATGTTCATAGCACCATTAATAATAATAGTCAAGAAATAGAAACAACCCAAATGTCCATCAACTGATAAAAGCATACGCAAAATGTAGCATATCCATACAATGGAATATTGTTTAGGTATAAAATGGTACCGATACATGCTACAATATATATAGACCTTGAAAACATTATGATACATGAAAGGAGCCAGACACACACACACAAAACACATTATATGATACCATTTATATAGCATATATCAAGAATGGGTAAACTCATACAAAGAGAAAGATAGTTAGTCACTCCCCACTTATTTCTCTTCCAGCCCCTGACAACCATTAACCATCTTTCTCTTTGTATGAGTTTACCCATTCTTGATACACAGAGTAACAAAAATATTCTGGAATTAGATAGTGGTCATGCTTGCATAACTGTACTAAAAACCATGGAATTGTACACTTTAAATGGGTGGATTGTATGGCATCTGAGTTACATCTCAATAAAGTTGTTGTTAAAAAAAACAAATATAAACTATATACATCATCAGCACTGCCACTATCCCAATTACCACTGCCAACATCTTGGTATACAGCCTTCTAAACTCATTTCTGTGCATCATATATAGTTGCTAAAGAATGAAAATTGGGGCCGGGCGCGGTGGCTCACGCCTATAATCCCAGCACTTTGGGAGGCCAAGGCAGGTGGATCACGAGGTCAAGAGATCGAGACCATCCCGGTCAACATGATGAAACCCCGTCTCTACTAAAAATACAAAAAAAATTAGCTGGGCACGGTGGCGCGTGCCTGTAATCCCAGCTACTCAGGAGGCTGAGGCAGGAGAATTGCCTGAACCCAGGAGGCGGAGGTTGCGGTGAGCCGAGATCGCGCCATTGCACTCCAGTCTGGGTAACAAGAGCAAAACTCCGTCTCAAAAAAAAAAAAAAAAAAAAGAATGAAGATTGGATTATACCATACATATCCTTTAAGAAGTGGTGGTGGTGGTGGTGTTTACATACAAAATTTCACTCTATTACCCAGGCTGGATGCAGTGGTGCAATCATAGCTCACTGAAGCCTCAAATGCCTGAGCTCAATTGATCCTCTCAATTCTCCTGCCTCAGCTTCTTAAGTAGGTAGGATTACAGGTACATCCCACCACGCCCAGCTAATATTTCAACTTTTTGTAGACACACAGTCTCACTATGTTGCTCAGGCTGGTCTCAAACTCTTGGCCTCAAGCAATCCTCCCCCTCAGTCTCCCAAAGTGCTGGGATTACAGGCATGTGCCACCACATCCAGACTTTATGAAAAGAATTTTAAATTACAACACACATGACTTTATAATGATAAAGTAGCATCAGACTAGAAGACCATGTTCTTTGTTCTGATTTTAGGAGTGAAATTGCCAGTCTTTCATCAATAAATATGATATTAGTTCTGGGGTTTTCATAGATTCTCTTTGTCAGGTTAAGTTTCCTCTTACTCATTTGCCAAGTGTTTTTTTTTTTTAATCATGACATGGTGTTGCATTTTTGTCAAATGCATTTTTTGCATTAATTGAGATGATCATGTGGGTTTTTCTCTTTACTAATGTCATATCCTATTGAATGATTTCCTTATGTTGAGCCAATCTTGCATTCCTGTGATAAATCTCATTTGGTTATGGATTGAAATCCTTTTTTTGTGTGTGTGTAAATTAGCGAATTTTATTTATTTATTTATTTATTACAGGGTCTCTCTCTGTTGCCCAGGCTGGAGTACAATGGTGCAATCTCGGCTAACTACAACCTCCACCTCCTGGGCTCAAGCAATTCTCATGTCTCAGCCTCCCAAGTAGCTTAGACTGTGGGCACGTGCCACCGCACCTGGATAATTTGTATTTTTTTGGTAGAGCTGGGGTTTCACTGTGTTAGCCAGGCTGGGCAAATTTTATTTAAACCTACTGAATCTAGGCCGGTCGTGGAGTGGCTTACGCCTGTAATCCTAGCACTTTGGGAGGCCGAGGTGGGTGGATCACCTGAGGTTAGGAGTTCAAGACCAGCCTGGCCATCATGGTGAAACCCCATCTTTAAAAAAAAATTAAAAAAAGAAAAAAAGAAAAAAAGAAAAAAATAAAATAAACCTACTGAATCTATATATGAATGCACCTCACTGTCTCAATTATGGAGTTTCATTACAACACCATTGTATTAGCTCATTCTCACACTGTTAATAAAGACATATTCAAGGTTGGGTGCAGTGGCTCATGCTTGTAATCCCAGCACTTTGGGAAGCCAAGGTGGGTGGATCACCTGAGGTGAGGAGTTCAAGACCAGTCTAGACAACATGGTGAAACCCCATCTCTACTAAAAATACAAAAATTAGCTGGGTGTGGTGGCACACACCTGTAATTCTGCTACTTGGGAGGCTGAGGCAGAAGAATTGCTTGAACCAGGGAGGTGGAGGTTGCGTGAGCTGAGAATGGTAATTTCTAAAGGAAAGAGGTTTAATTGACTCACAGTTCTGCAGGTTTGGGGAGGCCTAAGGAAACTTACAATCATGATGGAAAGGGAAACAAACATATCCTTCTTCACATGGCAGCAGCAAGGAGAAGTGCAGAGTGAAGGGGGGAAAAGCCCCATATAAAACCATCAGATCTCATGAGAACTCACTATCATGAGAACAGCATGGAGGCAAGCACCCCATGATTCAATTACCTCCAACTGGGTCCCTCCCATGACACATGGGGATTATGGTAACTGCAATTCAAAATGAGATTTGTGTGGGAACACAGCCAAACCATAGCATTCTGTCCTGGCACTTTCCATATCCTATGTTCTCACAGTTCAAAACACAACTGTGCCTTCTTAACAGTACCCCAAAGTCTTAACTCGTTCCAGGATTAACTCAAAAGTCCAAGTTCAAAGTAATATCTGAGACAAGGCAAGTCCCTTCTGCCTATGAGCCTGTAAAATCAAAAGCAAGTTAGTTACTTTCTAGATACAATGAGGGTACAGGCATTGGGCAAATACACTCATTCCAAAGGGGAAAAATTGGCCAAAACACAGGGGTTACAAGCCCCACCCAAGTCTGAAATCTATCCAATAGGGCTATCATTAAACCTTAAAGTTACAAAATGATCTCTTTTGACTTCATGTCTCACATCCAGGGCATGCTGATACAATAGATGGGCTCCTATGGCCTTAAGCAGCTTCACCTTTGTGGCTTTGCAGGGTGCAGCCCCCCTCCCAGCTGCTTTCATGGGCTGGCATTGAGTATCTGTGGCTTTTCCAGTTACACAGGGTAGCTGTTGGTGGATCTACCATTCTGGGGTCTGGAGGACGGTGGACCTCTTCTCACAGCTCTACTAGGCAGTGCCCTAGTGGGGGCTCTGTGTGGGGGCTCTGACCCCACATTTCCCTTCCACACTGCCCTAGCAGAGGTTCTCCATGAGGGTTCTGCCCCTGCAGCAAACTTCTTCCTGGACATCTAGGAGTTTCCATACATCCTCTGAAATCTAGGTGAAGGTTCCCAATTTTCAGTTCTTGACTTCTGTGCACCCATAGGCCCAACACCATGTGGGAGCCACCAATGGCTTGCACCTTCTGAAGCAACGACCTGAGCTGTACATTGGCCCATTTTAGCCATGGTTGGAGCTGAAGCATCTGGGATGCCAGGCATCATGTCCAGAGGCTGCATAGAGTGGAGGGGGAGGGGAAGGGGATGGGGGGAGGGGGAGGGGATGGGGGGGAAGGGATGGGGGGATGGGCCCAGCCCATGAAACCATTTTTCACAATATTGATTCTACCTATCCATGAGCATGAGATGTGTTTCCATTTGTTTGTATCATCTATGATATCTTTCAGCAGTGTTTTGTAGTTTTCCCTGTAGAAGTCTTTCTGCTCCTTGATTAGGTATATTTCCAAGCATTTTTTTTCCAGCTATTGTAAAAGGGGTTACATTCTTGATTTGATTCTCAGCTTGGTTGCTCTTGGTGTGTAGAAGAGCTGTTGATTTGCATACATTGATTTTGTATTCAGAAACTTTGATAAATTCTTTTATCAGTTCTAGGAGCTTTCTTGAGGAGTCTTTACAGTTTTCTAGGTAAATGATCATATCATCAGCAAACAGTGACAGTTTGACTTTCTCATTACCAATTTGGATGCCCTTTACTTCTTTCTCTTGTCTGATTGCTCTGGCTAGGATGTCCAGTACTATGTTGAAGATGAGTGGTGAGAGTGGCCATCCTTGTCGTGTTCCAGTTCTCAAAGGGAATGCTTTCCACTTTTATCCATTCAGTATTATGTTGGCTGTGGGTTTGTCATAGATAGCTTTTATTACATTGAGGTATGTCCGTTTTATGCTGATTTTGCTGAGAGTTTTACTCATAAAGGGATGCCAGATTTTGTTGAATGCTTTTTCTACATCTATTGAGGTGATCATGTGGTTCTTTTTTTGATTCTGTTTAAGTGATGTATCACATTTAATGACTTGCATATGTTAAACCATCCTTGCATCCCTGGTATGAAACCCACTTGATCATGGTGGATTATCCTTTTGATAGACTGTTTGATTTGGTTAGCTAGTATTCTGTTAAGGATTTTGACAACTATGTTCACCAGGGCTATTGGTCGGTAGTTTTCTTTTTGTTGTTGTTGTTATGTCCTTTCCTGGTTTTTGTATTAGGGTGATACTGGCTTCATAGAATAATTTACAGAGGGTTCCCTCTTTCTCTATCTTGTGGAATAGCATCAATAGGATTGGTACCAATTCTTCTTTGAATGTCTGGTAGAACTCTGCTGTGAATTTGTCTGGTCCTGGACTTTTGTTTTTGGTCATTGTTTTTATTAGCATTTCAATCTCTTTGCTTGTTATTGGTCCGTTCAGAGTGTCTGATTCTTCCTGATTAAAGCTAGGAAGGTTGTATCATTTCAGGACTTTTTCCATCTCCTCTAGATTTTCTAGTTTATTTATATAAAGGTGTTTATAGTAGCCTTGATGATCTTTTGTATTTCTGTGGTATCACTTGTAATATCTCCCATTTCGATTCTAATTGAGCTTATCTGGATTTTTTCTCTTCTTTTCTTGGTTAATCTTTCTATTGGTCTATCAAGTTTATTTATCTTTTCAAAGAACCAGCTTTATGTTTCATTTATGTTTTGTTTGTTTGTTTCAGTTTTATTTAGTTCTGCTCTGATCTTGGTGATTTCCTTTCTTCTGCTAGGTTTGGATTTAGTTTGTTCTTGCTTCTCTACTTCCTTGAGGTGTGACCTTAGATTGTCTGTGCTCTTCCAGCCTTTTTGATGTAGGCTTTTAGGGCTATTAACTCTCTTCTTAGCACTGCCTTTGCTGTATCCCAGAGGTTTTGGTAGGTTGTGTCACTATTGTCATTCAGTTAGAAGAATTCTTAAATTTTCATCTTGATTTCGTTTTTGACCCAATGATCATTCAGAAGCAGGTTATTAAATTTTTATGTATTTTCATGGTTTTGAAGGTTCCTTTTGGAGTTGATTTCCAGTTGTATTCTACTGTAGTCTGAGAGAGTACTTGATATAATTTCAATTTTCTTACATTTACTGAGGCTCATTTTGTGGCCTATCATATGGTCCTCCTGGAGAAAGTTCCATGCACTATTGAATAGAATGTATATTCTGTGGTTTTTACACAGAATGTTCTGTATATATCTGTTAAGTCCATTTGTTCCAGGGTATTGTCTAAATCCATTGTTTTTGTTGTTGTTGTTGACTTTCTGTCTTAATGACCTGTCTAATGCCATGATCTCATCTCTCCCTCTTTTTCAAAGTCCACTAATCCCATCATGAGGGCCCAACCTCATGACCTAACCTAACTGTAAGGTCTTTAGGCTAACTGACAGTGCCATGGATGCCATAGTTACCTCTGTGACCTTCACAGACACTCCAGATGAGTTCCTGGAAAGTCTGAAGTAACTGGAAAACCACAAAAGGAGAAGGAATGACCACCCCCTGTGGCATGTAATTAACTTTGAGACATTCTTCTATTGTTCCTTATTCCTGTCTTAATTGATAAGGCAACTGGACTTTGTAATTGACCTTGGTCAACCTTGTGACCCAAGACCCTATGACCCGCTCCCAGCTTGAACTTCTTTAACTTTCCACTGCCTACCCCAAACCTATAAAACCAATTCCTGTCCCTCTGCCCTCTGCTGACTCTCTTTTAGACATAGCCTGCCCACACTTGGGTGAATAAACAGCCATGTTGCTCACACAAAGCCTGTTTGGGGGTCTCTTCATTCAGAGTGTGTGTTTTAACACTAACCCTATGAAACTTACCCTAACCCCATCTTTAAATACTATCACATTGAGAGTTGGGGTTTCATCAAGTGGATTTAAAGAAAATGAGGGGGAACATTCAGTAAAAAACACCTTATAATCTTTTTTGTTTTGTAAAGTTGTTAATAATATCCCATTTTTCATTGCTGATTTTAGCAATTTTAGTCTTTCCTCTTTTCTTTCTTTTTTTCTTTTTTTGGAGACAGAGTCTTGCTCTGTCACCCAGGCTGGAGTGCAGTGGCTCAATCTTGGCTCACTGCAACCTCTGACTCCTAGTTTCAAGCAATTCTCCTGCCTCAGCCTCCCTAATAGCTGGGATTACAGGCACGTGCCACCACACCAGGCTAATTTTTGTGTTTTTAGTAGAGACAAGGTTTCACCATGTTGACCAGGTTGGTCTTGAACTCCTGACCTCAGGTAATCCACTTGCTTCAACCTTCCAAAATGTTGGGATTACAGACATAAGACACCACACCTAGCCAAGTCTTTTTTTCCTCTTTGCCTGGTAAGATTAGCTAAAGTTTTGTCAATTTTGTTGGTCTTTTCATAGAACCAACTTTTGGTTTTACAGAGATTTTCTCTATGGTTTTCCTATTTTTGATCTCCTTTATTTTCTCTGTAATGTTTATTATTTCTTCTGTTTGCTTTGGATTTGCTTTACTTTTTTTTTTTTTTTTTTTTGGCTCTTTAAGATAAAGTTTCAGTTATTGATTTTAGATTTTTTTTTTTAAACGGCATTACACATTTCCCTCTAGGTGCTATTTTTACCGCATCTCATAAGATCTGATATACTGTGTGTTTATCTTCATTCATCTCAAAGTATTTTCTGATTTCTTTTGTGATTTCCTTTTAGACCTTTAATTATTTATAACTGTGTTCAATTTTCATATACTTGTGACATTTCCAAATTTTCATGTTATTAATTTCTAATTTCATTCCACTGTGGTCACATAATATTATTTGCATCATAGCAGTCTTTTACACTTTATTAAGACTTGTTTTATGATCTAACATATATTTTATCCTAGCAAATGTTACTCATGTGCTTGAGAAGAATGTTATTGTTCTGTTATTAATGAATATAGGTTCTTTAAATCTCTGGTAACTGGATTATACCTAGTTCAAGTTTTCCTTTTTTTTTGAAGACATCTGTCTAGCTATTCTATCCACTGTTGAAATTGGGATAATTAATCTCCAACTATTGTTGAATTGACTATTTCCCCTTCAGTTCTGTTAGTTTTGCTTGTGAATTTGGGGTTGTTTGGTGCATATGTTTATAATTCTTATATCTTTTTGATAAGTTAACTGTTTTTTTTTTTTTTTTTTTTGAGACAGAGTCTCACTCTATTGCTCAGGCTGTAGTACAGTGGTGTGATCTCAGCTCACTACAACCTCCACCTCCTGGGTCCAAGTGATTCTCTTGTTTCAGCCTCCAGAGTAGCTGGGATTGCAGGTGCATGCCACCACACCTGGCTAATTTTTGTATTTTTAGTAGAGAGAAGGTTAGTCCATACTGGCCAAGCTGGTCTCAAACTCCTGACCCCAAGTGATCCACCTGCCTTGGCTCCCCAAAGTGCTGGGATTACAGGCATGAGACATTGCGCCTGGCCAATTAACTCTTTTATCATTATAATAAGTCCTTCTTAGTCTCTAGTAACAACTTTTTGTCTTAATATCTACTTTAATAATATAGTAATTCTAAATCTCTTTTGGTTACAGTTTGACTGGTACATCTTTTTTCATGCTTTTATTTTCAACCTCTTTTTGTCTTTAAAGTCTCTCATAGACAGCATATAGTTGGATCTTGTTTTTAAATCAGCCAATTTTTTTTTTTTTTTGAGACATAGTTTTGTTCTTGTCACCCAGTCTGGAGTGCAATGGCATGATCTTGGCTCACCGCAACCTCTGCCTCCTGTGTTCAAGTGATTCTTCTGCCTCAGCCTCCCAAGTAGCTGGGATTATAGGTACCTGCCACCACACTTGGCTAATTTTTTTCTTTTTTTTTTGTATTTTTAATAGAGAGGCGGTTTCATCATGTTGGCCAGGCTGGTCTTGAACTTCTGATTTCAGGTGATCCTCCCATCTCAGCCTCCCAAAGTGTGCTGAGATTACAGGTGTGAGCCATTGTGCCCAGCTAAATCTCTTATTTTTAATTTGAGGGTTCAACCAGTTTACATTTAATACAATTACTAATAATCACATTGCCATTTGTCTACTTGTTTTTTTTTTTTTTTTAAAGTTGTATATTCAGTAGTACAGACTTGCATTTGAAGACTTATTCTTGATCTTCTATAGCTTTGACCACAAGGACATAACTACAATGGGTACAGAAATAACACATTCTGATCCTTGCTGAGATCCTTGTACAGGCCTCTCTTTTTTTTTTTTTCTTTTTGAGATGGAGTTTTGCTCTTGTTACCCAGGCTGGAGTGCAATGGCGCGATCTCGGCTCACCGCAACCTCCTCCTCCTGGGTTCAGGCAATTCTCCTGCCTCAGCCTCCTGAGTAGCTGGGATTACAGGCACGTGCCACCATGCCCAGCTAATTTTTTGTATTTTTAGTAGAGACAGGGTTTCACCATGTTGACCAGGATGGTCTTGATCTCTTGACCTCGTGATCCACCCGCCTCGGCCTCCCAAAGTGCTGGGATTACAGGCGTGAGCCACCGTGCCCGGCTGTCTACTTGTTTTTTATATATTTTATGCTTTTTCAATTCTTCCTTTATTAATGTCTACTTTTGTGTTATATATTTTCTAATACACTGTTTTAATCTTTCATTGTTTCTTTTACTGTATTTATTTTTGAATTATTTTCTTTTTTAAAATAATTTTTAATTTTCAATTTTTGTGGGTACACAGCAGCTGTATATATTCATGGGTTACATGAGATGTTTTGATAGAGGCATGTGTTGCAAGACATTTGATAATTTCCTTTGTAATTCTTTCATTCACCCACTAGTCATTCACAAGCATATTGTTCAATTTCCATGTTGATCTTGTTTGGCTGTGTCCCCACCCAAATCTCATCTTCAATTCCCACATGCTGTGGGAGGGACCTGCTGAGAGGTAATTGAATCATGGGAGCAGGTCCTTCCTGTGCTGTTTTCATGATAGTAAAAAAGTCTCATGAGACCTGATGGCTTTATAAGGGGGAATTTCCCTGCACAAGCTTTCTCTCTTTGCCTGCTGCCATCCATGTAAGTCAGGACTTGCTCCTCCTTATCCTCCACTGTGATTGTGAGGCCTCCCCAACCACGTGGAACTGTAAGTCCAATAAACCTCTTTCTTTTGTAAATTGCTCAGTCTCGGGTATGTCTTCATCAGCAGCATCAAAACAAACGAATATAGTAAATTGGTACCAGTAAAGTGAGATGCTGCTGAAATGATACCCGAAAATGTGGAAGCAACTTTGGAGCTAGGCAGAGTTTGGAGTAGTTTGGAGGGCTCCAAAGAAAACAGGAAAATGTGGGAAAGTTTGGAACTCCCTAGAGACTTGTTGAATGGCGTTGTCCAAAATTTGGATAATGATATGAACAATGAAATCCAAGCTGAGGTGGTCTTAGATGGAGCTGAGAAACTTGTTGAGAACTGTAGCAAAGGTGACTTTTGTTATGTTTTAGCAAAGAGACTAGTGACATTTTTCCCCTGCTGTAGAGATATGTGGAACTTTGAACCTGATAGAGATGATTTAGGGTATGAGGTGGAAGAAATTTCTAAGTAGCAAAGCACTCAAGAGGTGACCTGGGTGCTGTCAAAGGCATTCAGTTTTAAAAATAAAACAGCATAAAAGTTCTGAAAATTTGCAGCCTGACAATTCAATAGAAAAGAAAAAACTCATTTTCTAAGGAAAAATTCAAGACGCCTGCAGAAATTTGCATAAGTAACAAGGAGCCCAACGTTAATCCCCAAGACAATGGGAAAAATGTATACAGGGCATCTCAGAGACCTTTGCAGCAGCCCCTTCCATCATAGGCCTGGAGATGTAGGAGGAAGAAATGGTTTCATGGGCCAAGCCCAGGAACCCCATGCTGAATGCAGTCTAGGGACTTGGTGCCCTGTGTCCCAGCCACTCCAGCCATGGCTGAAAGAGGCCAACATAGAGACTGGGCCATGGTTTCAGCGAGTGCAAGCCCCAAACCTTGGCAGCTTCCACATGGTATCGAGTCTGTGAGTGCACAGAAGTCAAAAATTGGGGTCTGGGAACTTCTCCCTAGGTTTCATAGGATGTATGGAAACACCCGGATGCCCAGATAGACGTCTGCTGAAGAGGTGAGGCCCTCATGGAGAACCTCTGCTAGGGCAGTGCAGAAAGGAAATGTGGGTTCAGAGTCCCCACACAGAGTCCCTACTGGGGTACCACCTAGTGGAACTGTGAGAAGAGGGCCACCATCCTCCAGACCCCAGAATGGTAGATCCATCAGTAGCTTGCACCATGCACCTGGAAAAGACACAGACACTCAATGCTAGCCTATGAAAGCAGCTGGGAGGGAGGCTGCACCCTGCAAAACCACAGGAATGGAGCTGCCCAAGACCATGGGAACCCACCTCTTACATTAGCATGACCTGGATATGAGACATGGAGTCAAAGGAGATCATTTTGGAGCTTTAAGATCTGACTGCCCTGCTGGATTTCAGACTTGCATGGGGTTTGTAGCCCCATTGTGTTGGCCAATTTCTTTCATTTGAAATGGGTGTATTTACCCAATGCCTGTACCCCATTGTGTCTAGGAAGTAACTAGTAACTAGGTTGCTTTTGATTTTACAGGCTCATAGGTGGAAGACCTTGCCTTGTCTCAGATGACACTTTAGACTGTGGACTTTTGAGTTAATCCTGAAATGAGTTAAGACTTCTTTGGGGGACTGTTGGGAAGGCATGACTGGTTTTGAAATGTGAGGACATGAAATCCCTGGAGGGGCCGGGGCGGAATGATATGGTTTGGCTGTGCCTCCACCCAAATCTCATCTTGAATTCCCATGTGTTATGGGAGGGACCCTGTGGGAGGTAATTGAATCACGGGGGCAGGTCTTTCCCATGCTGTTCTCATGTTAGTGAATAAGTCTCATGAGATCTGATAATTTTATAAGGGGGAGTTTCTGTGCACAACCTCTCTCTTTTTGCCTGCTGCCATCCATGTAAGACATGACTTGCTCCTTCTTGCCCTTCATGATGATTGTGAGGCTTCCCCAGCCATGTGGAACTGTAAGTCCATTAAACTTCTTTCTTTTGTAAATTGCCGTGTCTTGGGTATGTCTTTATCAGCATGAAAATGGACTAATACACATGCATTTGCATAGTTTCCAAAATTCCTCTTGTTATTGATTTCTAGTATGATTCTGTTGTGGTCAGAGAGGATCCTTAATATTATTTTAATTATTTTGAATATTTTAAGACTTGTTTTGTGACCTAACATGTAGTCTATCCCTGAGAATAATCCATGTGCTCAGGAAAACAATGTGTATTCTGTAGCCATTGGATGAAATCTTCTGTAAATATCTACTAGATCCATTTGATATATAGTACAGATTAAGCCCAATGTTTATTTGTTGATTTTCTGTCTGGAAGATCTGTTCAGTGCCGAAAGTGGGGTGGTGAAATCTCCATTACTATTGTATTGGAGTCTATCTCTCTCTTTAGCTCTGATAATATTTGCTTTCTATTTCTGGGTGCTCCAGTATTGGGCACATATATATTTCAAATTGTTATATTCTCTTGCTGATTTGAACCCTTTACCATTATATAGTAACCTTCTTTATCTTTTATAGTTTTTGTCTTGAAATCTATTTTGTCTGATAGAAGTATAGCTACTTTTGCTCTTTTCTGGTTTCCATTGGTGTGAAATATATTTTTCCAGCCATTTATTTGCAGTCTATATGTGTGTTTGTAGGTGAAGTGCATTTCTTGTAGGCAACAGATTAATGGGCCTAGTTTTATTTATTTATTTTTAATCCATTCAGCTACCCTATGTCATCTGATTGGAGAGTTTAGTTCATTTACATTCAGTATTATTATTGATTAGTAATAATACACTTATTCCTGCCATTTTCTTATTTGTTTTCAGGTTGTTTTGTGGTCTTCTCTCCCTCCTGTCTTTCTTGTCTTTGTTTCAGTGAAGAAGATTTTCTCTGGTGATATGATTTCATTTCTTGCTTTTTATTTTTTGTGTACTTATTGTATGTTTTTCAATTTGAGGTTACCATGAGGCTTGCAAATACTATCTTATAACTTATTATTTAAAACTGATAACAACTTAACACTGTTTGCATAAACAAACAAGCCAAAAGAGAACTAACAGACTGTCTTAATTCCCCTGCTTTTTAGCTTTTTATTGTTACTTTTTATACCTTACTGTACTGCCTATGTCTTAAAATGTTGTAGTTATTATTTTTGATTGGTTCATTGTTTATCTTTCTACTTAAGATAAAAGTAGTTTACACACCACAATTAAATTGTTATTATATTCTGTATTTTTCTGTGCATTATCACCAATGAGTTTTGTACCTTTAGATGCTTTCTTCTTGCTTGTTAAAATCCTTTTCTTTCTGATTGAAGTACTTCCTTTACCATTTCTTATAGAACAGGTCTGGCTGTTGATGAAATTACTTGGATTTTCTTTGTCTGGGAAAGTCTTTATTTCTCCTTCATGTCTGAAGTGCAATTTTGCTGGTTATACTATTCAAGGATAAAAGTTTATTCTTTTCAGCACTTTAAATATGTCATGTCACTCTTTTCTAGCATGTAAGGTTTTACACTAAAAAGTCTGCTGTCAGATGTACTAGAGCTTCATTATATGTTATTTGTTCTTGCCGCTTTTAGGATCTTTCTTCTTTCTTTTAGGATCTTTTAGGATCTTTGACCTTTGGAGTTTGATTATTAAATGTCTTGAGGTAGTCTTCTTTGGGTTAAATCTGCTTGGTGTTCTATAACTTTCTTGTACTTAAATATTGATATCTTTCTAGGTTTTGAAAGTTCTCTGTTATTATCCCTTTGAATAAATTTTCTATCTCTATCTTTTTCTTTACCTCCTCTTTAAGACCAATAACTCTCAGATTTTCCCTTTTGAAGCTATTTTCTAGATTCTGTAGGCAGGCTTAATTGTTTTTTATTCTTTCTTCTTTTGTCTCTTCTGACTATGTATTTTCAAACAGCCTATCTGCAGCCTCACTGATTCTTTCTTCTGTTTGATCAATTCTGCTATTAAAAAAACTCTGCTGCATTCTTCAGCATGTCAATTGCATTTTTCACTCCAGAATTTCTACTTGATTCTTTTTAATTATTTCAATCTGTTAAATTTATCTGACAGAATTCTGAATTCCTTCTCTGAGTTATCTTGAATTTCTCTGAGTTTCTTCAATGCTATTTGGAATTCTGTCTGAACAGTCACATGCTTCTGTTTCTCCAGGACTGGTCCCACGTGCCTTATTTACTTTGTTTGGTGAGATCATATTTTCCTGGATCATCTTAATACTTGCAGATCTTCTTCTGAGTCTGGGTATTGAAGAGTTAGGTATTTATTGTAATCTTCACAGTCTGGGCTTGTTTGTACCCATCTTTCTAGGGAAGGCTTTCCAGATATTTGAAAGGACTTGGGTTTTGTGACCTAAGCTGTATCTGCTTTAGAAGGCGGTAACATTGTTGTTCTCAGAGACTCACAGAGGTACTATCTTGATGTTCTTGGACAAGATCCAGAGAATTCTCTGTATTACTAGGCAGAGATCCTTCTTCTCTTCCTTTATTTTCTCCCAAACAAATGGAGTCTCTCGTTCTCTGTTCTGAGCCACCAGGAGCTGGGGATGGAGTGACACAAGCACCCCTGTGGCCACCACCCTTAAGAATGTCTAGGTCAGACCTAAAGCCAGAACAGTACTCAGTCTGGCCTAAGGCCTGCTGTAACTACTCCCTGGCTACCACCTATATTCACTCAATGCTCTAGGGCTCTACAAGCATCAGCTGGCAAAACCAGCCAGGCCCATGTCCTTCTCTTCAGGGCAACACATTCCCCAAGTCCCTGTGTGGGTCAGGGATGCCATCCAGGTACCAAGAACTAGAGTAAAACACCTTAGAAGTCTACCTGGTGTTCTATTGTGCTACTTTTGAATTATTTTCCTAGTGGGTGTATGTTAGCCAGGGTTCTCCAGATAAACAGAAACAGTGGGATATATAGAGATATGTAAGAGGATGTTTATTATAGGGATTGACTCATGAAAATATGAAGGCCAAGAAGTCCAATGAAATGCTGTCTGCATATTTCCTGGGAAACCAGGAAAGCCAGTGATATAATTTAATTCAAGTTCAAAGGCCTGAGAACAAGAGTACCTGATGACATAACTCCCAGTCCTGAAAACTTTAATCCTGGTGGGGTGTACATTGGTGTAACTCCATTTCCTGAGAACTTGAGTTGTGGAGAGGTTGGAAGTCCCAGAGTTTGAAGGCCCAAGAAAAAGTAGTTTTACTATCTGAGGGCAGGAGAAGACGAATGTCCCAATTCAAGAAAAGAGAGAAAATTAACCCTCCCTCTGCCTTTTTATTTGATCAGGCCTTCAACAGATTAGATTATGTCCACCCACATTGATGTGGGTGGATCTTGTTTGCTCCGCCTATTAATTCAAATACTAACCTTGTCAAGAAACACCTTCACAGACACACCCATAAATAATACTTTGCCAGCTATCTGGGTATTCCTTAGGCCAATCAAGTTGACATATAAAATGAATCATCACAGGTTGCTGTTAGAATTACAACAACATCATAATTTATAACAATCTATTTCCATCACAGGTTGCTGTTAGAATTACAACAACATCATAATTTATAACAATCTATTTCAAGTTAATGCCAACTTAATTATAATAATATACACAACTTTGTTCCTATATAGCTCATCCTCTTCCCCCTCATTTTTATTATTGTCATGCAAATTATAATATATAATTCCAAATCTAGATATTCTACTCTTTACTGATCATCTCCAGTACATTGTGTGCCCTTGAGTACAGAAAAAATATGAAGTGCTTTGCAAATTTTAAGTCATCCTTGCACAAGGACCACACTAGTCTTCCCTGAATTGTTCTAATTTTGGTATATGTGTTACTGAATTGAGCACAATGTGATCTGATTTTACCATTACAAACTTCACTCTGACAGTGTGAAAAATGGATTAAAGAGGAGACCAGTGTGAGGTGAGAAGGCTGATACAAAATGTTGGAGTAAACAGATAAAAGATGAGAGTAGTCTAAACTAGAGTTCAATACTGAAGTGCTAGAGAACAGAGGCTGACAACGAATTTGAAAGATATTAGATAATATTAACTAGCTATGGTGACTAAATATAGGGTTGAGGAAAATAGAGAAGGACAAAATGTTTAGCTTTCTGCATCATGTAACTAAAGGAACTATGGTTCTATTCACAGAAATAGATAATATTGAACAGGAGCTTTGGAAGAAAATGCAACAAGCTCCATTTTAGACCTGTTGAATTTGCGATATTTGTTGGATATCTAAATGGAGAGTGGAGAAGATCAGTACAGAGTGGGATATCTAGATTTGAAACTAAAGTGAGATGTGAGTATAGTAGAGATTTGAGTGATTAGTATGTAGATAGTGATGTAAGCCTTATAAGTTTATTAGAATGCCCAGTAAGAGTGAATATAGTAATAATAGAAGAAGATGAAGGATGGAATTCTAAGGAACAATCATATTTGAGTTTGAGGAAAAGATTCCTCCCAAAAAAGAGAAAGAGAAGCCTAGACATACCTGGGCAAGCAGGAGAGTGTGTTGTCATGAAAGTTGAAGGAGGAAAGTATTTCCAGAATCAAGATGCCACAGAAAATAAGGACTACGATGTTTTCACTGGATTCAGCAATAAAGACATTCATTAATAACTATCTTTAATAACATTAAAGATAGCTGGAAATTATTTGCTGTTCTCTCTGTCAAGAAGTGAAATCTATTTGCCTTCTGTTGAATCTGGACTGGATTGAACTCATATTGACCATTGTGGCAGAAGTAAGGTTCTTTAATTTCTGAAGCTGAGCAGCTTCTGTTTTCACAAGGTTGAAATTGTTCCTCTTGAAACTCAGCCATCATGTCGTGAGAAGCCCACATGTAGAGAGGCCAGGAGGAGAAGGACTAACTTCTAGCTGAGTTCCCAACCAAGAGCCAACACCATCTGCCAGCCATGAGAATGAGCCATAGTGGATGTTCCAGCTCAGTCAAGCCTCCAGGTGACTGCAGTTCCATGCAGAACAGAGGAATTGTCCAGCTGAGCCTTTTCAACCCACAGAATCATGACAGATAATCAGTGGTGTCTGTTGTTTTAAATGACTAAGTTTTTTTTTGTTTGTTTCTTTTTTGAGACGGAGTTTTGCTCTTGTTACCCAGGCTGGAGTGCAATGGCGCGATCTTGGCTCACCGCAACCTCCGCCTCCTGGGTTCAGGCAATTCTCCTGCCTCAGCCTCCTGAGTAGCTGGGATTACAGGCACGCGCCACCATGCCCAGCTAATTTTTTTTGTATTTTTAGTAGAGATGGGGTTTCACCGTGTTGACCAGGATGGTCTCGATCTCTTGACCTCGTGATCCACCCGCCTCGGCATCCCAAAGTGCTGGGATTACAGGCGTGACTAAGTTTTGAGGTAGTATGTTACTCAGCAATTGACAACCTATTTTCTTACTATTTTATAATGTCCATAAGAGCAGCTGTCCTGTTGGGGAACTGCAGGTGTAAATTGCAATGGGTTGAAGAGTGACTTGAAAGATAGAAACTGGAGACATCTACTTTAAGAAGCGGACAATGAAAGAGAGGAGCTCTTTACAGTGGTATTGGAAGAATTTCTGTATTTGACAAAGGACTTTTTATTTGTTTTCAATAGGGAAAAGTTCAATGGTATTTAAGAAGGGGTTAGGTGGTGCCTCACGCCTGTAATCTCAGCACTTTGAGAGGCTGAGGCAGGAGGACAGCTTAAGGCCAGGAGTTCAAGAACAGCCTGGGAAACACAGTGAGACCTCATCTTTATAAGAAAAAGTCAAAAACTTAGCCAGGCATGGTGGTGCATGCCTATAGTTCCAGCTATTTAGGAGATTAAGATGGGAGGATCACATGAGCCTGGGAGGTCAAGGCTGCAGTGAGCCACAATTGCACCATTGCATTCCAGCCTGGCTGACAAAGTGAGACCCTGTCTCAAGAAAAGGAAAAAAAAAGTGTTAGTTTAAGGAGAAAACATTGAAGATACAAGAGAGGTGGAGTGATGGAACAAGGTTCCTGAGGAAATGGGGGAAAATGCTGTCTTATTCAGACACCCCCAGAAAGGATCTGATGGGTATCATTGGATATGATCCAATATGGATGCCTGGATGAGTGAACTCTCATATCCTACCTCCTTGGCAATTACCCTATGAATGGCTGCCTATGGCTAGGCACTAATACGTTTTCTAGTCATCTATGGGTAGAGTGTTTAGGTAGTATTGTTTAGAGTATTTCAGGCTACATGTAATAGAAGACATTTCTCAGAGTGGCTAAAACATACATCTGAAGTTTGAAGGTTGATTAATTTAGCAGCTCAACAGTATCATCAAAGTTCCAGGTTCTTTCTATCATTCTGCTCTTTGTCCTCAGACTTTTATCTTGTTCTCTTAGGTGGGCTTCCATAATTGTCTCAAGATGACTGCTGCAGTTCCAGGGGTCATATTCAGAAGATAATGTCAAGGGACAGAAATAAGAAGTTTCTCCATGCAAGTCCCTTTCCCAGAAGTCTTCTAGCAAATGACTCAGAAGTTTAGAATCTCATTATATGCCCAGTCAATATCAAGGGTGATTTTAGGTAGATTATTTAAACTTTCTGAACTTCCATTTTCTCATCTGTAAGACGGGTAGTATAGTATCTATCTCAAGGTTACCATAAGGAATAAAAGAGAGAGTTTTATATTAAGTGCATCACCTAGTGTTTGGCCCACATGTACCCATCCTCCATCCTACGTCTACAGTTCATTTTCAATGAAACATACTTGAGGTTCTCTCTTCCCATTTAAAAGACTACAGTTGGCTTAAAATAAAATTGATTCATGAGAACACATGGATACAGAGGGGAACATCACACACTGGGGACTCTCAGGGGTGGGGGCCTACGGGGGGATAGAATTAGGAGAAATACCTAATGTGGATGACAGGTTGATGGGTGCAGCAAACCACCATGGCTTGTGTATACCTATGTAACAAACGTGCACATTCTGCACATGTATCCCAGAACTTGAAGTATAATAAAAAAAATACAATTGGTGCATCTTCTGGTGCTAGACTTTGCTTTCCTGAAACTATTCAGAAGAGAAAAAATAATAACTGGATGTCTGTTAGAAAAGAAAAAGGATGGACGGACAAATGAGAATGTCGGCTCCATGGGAGCACCAGTGTGCAAGAAACTGTTCTGGTTGTCTCATTCTTGGGGTATGAAAACTCCTGGGTTCCAAGGAAGAACTGAAGTGTCAGAGTTTCCTGTCTGGGAAAAAGGGAGAAATTCAGTGCACAGGGTGGGGTTCCAGGGCACAGATGGAGTAGAGGTGCTGATGTATGTGTTGCGTAGCAGAGGTGAACATTCAGAATGATTTATCCTTATCCCAAGAATATTTTGCATAGGATGGCCCTGGGCTTCATCACAGACCTGAGATTGAGCCAAAATAATAAATCATAAAGTTCTCTGGGCTCCAAAGAGAATATAACATGAATACTGAATAGTATTTGCGTTATCATGTAACTAAGGCCAAAAAAAAAAAATACCTTGCATTTTCACATGCCTTGTGCTTTCTCTAGAAACAAATTTCCTATCTAGAATCTCCCTTTGCTTATCTTAATAGACACAGTGCCATCTACTGAAAATAAAGCACCAATAGCCATGGCACCCTGAGGGATTCCCAGGAGAGCCCCCCTCTCTGTGGGCTCCCTATCTCACCCACCTCCCAGATGGACTGGAGGGAGTAGGCGGAATCCACAGGCTGTTCTCCTGTCACAAACTGTAATGCATCTGTTCCCTGGTGCTTTCCGTGAGCAGCGAGAGTAAGACGTTCCTGAAGGGACCTAGGGAGCCTGGCAAGGCACTTACAGTGTAAGTGAAAGCTCTTTTAGGCTGCCCTCTTGCCTTCAACCAAGTATAAACCGAAGCTATTTTATATAGAGGAGGCCTACTTTTTATATTCAGTCATAACAAGGATGAATGACATGTCTTCCTTTGGGTAATTAGGAGATGTTTCTTTCCACACAATAGTATGGCAATGTGTTTAAGTACGTTTATCCTTCTGTGAAATTTTGAATGGGTACAACGGATAAGAGGTTAATAACAGAATCCTGGACCATTATCAAGACAGGGATGTCTTTGGGAAATATGGATAACCGAGGTTGCTGTGAAATTCATTTAGGCCAAAGTCTACATTTTAGTTCATTACGTCCTCCCCAGGTGGCAATGTCTCTTGGTCTCATACATGGAGAAATGGAGAAACAAAAGAAGACTCTGATTTAGCCACTACAGTTAATGATAAAGTAGAAAATGGAAGCTTTAAAATACACAGCCTTCTACAGGACATACTCAATTCTTGCCCTCACCGCCTCTCACTTTACCATTTCTCCTCCCAAGGAATCTTGGCTCAGCATGTCAGGAAGCTCTTCAGGGACCATTTATAATTTAAAGCTCTGGTTTGAATTGATTCTGATTTGGCTTTTGGTAGTCAGATCTGGCATCTCTTCCATTTGCCCCTTCAAATCTGGCCCCATTTTCTGTATTGCATTTACTGCTCATTCTTTCTGCTGTCTTTTTATTAGATTTTCCAAAGCAAAACTCCCTGCAGTTAAGTCTGTGGTCTGGTAATTTATCACAAATATTCTTGAAATTGCCTCATTAAAAGGGGCATTTGAAGCTGAAACCTAAGCGTCTGTTACCACGGTAACCACCACCAACTATTTAGAACAGCCTGCTTAAACCAGAGGGGTAGAGAATTGCTGTTGGCAGAGATTGAAGGTAGGTAACTAAACAGTACTGGGCAGGGGAAAAGGCCTGTAGATTCTGAGGTGGAATTCTCAACCTCAAGTCAGATATCCTTCTACACAATAAGACAAAATAAGTTGGTGCCGTGCTCCTGAGTTTTCTGCTACGTGTAGTCTAGGAAATTTGAAAATTGAAAGCTCTTTTCACCATCAGACTACCAAGGAAGTTTGGATTAAAAATATATACCTCAAAACTTACTTGATCATCCTTTGCATGTTCTTGAGCCAGTCATTTGGCTGTCAGTGCCTCAAGTTCTTTGTACATTTGTTTTCAAAAGTGACCAACATAAACTCTATATGTCTGAGGCTGTTTGTGCTGCCATAACAAAATGCCTTAGGCTGGATAACTTATAAAGACAAGAAATTGATTTCTTACACTTATGGAGGCTGAGAAGCCCAAAATCAAGGTGTTGGCAATGATGTCTGGTGAGAGCTGCTCTGTGCTCCCAAGATAGTGCCTTGTTGTGAAATCTGCAATCTCATGGGGTGGGAGGTAGAAGAAGAGCCAAACTCATTTACTCAAGGCCTTTTATGAGGGTACCTAACTTGGTTCTTGAGTGCAGAGCCCTCATGATTTAATCACCTCAAAAAGGCCCTACCTCTTAACACCATCACCTTGAGAGAACTAAGTTTCCGTATGTGAATTCTGGGGGTATACACCCACTCAGACCACAGCACTATGTCAGCAGGTTATGTGAATATCAGTGAGGCAATAAAAGTGAAGCCTTTTTGTTAACAAGGTGCTACATCCAAGTAGACTAAAACTCATGTTTTGAATCTACAGCTGTTCTCCAGAATCTCTTATGGATTGCCAGTAGGCAAGCTTCTTTCCTCAAAACAAAAATAAAAACAATCACAATTCCTCCAATAGAGAGTAGTGTGTAGTGTCAAAATAACCATATTTACTGCCTTTCCAAGCCAGGATTCTCTGTACTTTCCATTATCCACAGTCCTGTAAGAGAGCTGACAGTGCTTGTTAGGCATATCTCAAAGTGCTACAAAGGTGGTTATAAGAAGTATTATATGCAGTATAATACTTCTTATAAGTAGAAGTATAAGAAGTATTAAATGAATATTACTCAAAGCATATTTGATAAATAATGAAGATCACCAAAAGTACAAATGACATTCCCTCATCCTGTTTTCTTGGTTTTCCAGTGCAATTTTGGATAAAATATTAAAGAGACAGTTAATCAGGAGTGCTCAGCATTGTGTGAAAATAGAGAGAGATGTCAGGTCAGGCAATATATATGCATAATGTAAAAAGATCTACATTTTTAAAAGTAGTTATATGCTTGGGAGTATTTTGTATGTACTGTTTTCTTGGTATAAATATAGCGCATTAAATCAACAGGATTAGACAAATATGACAGATGGAAAAACACATCTTGGTGAGCAAAGTACGGAGGGATGAAGACATGATAAAGAAGAAAAGACTGCAGGGTGTTGATGTTCTTGTGACAAGAAGAAGGAGGTATGCACTGGAATGAGTCGTGGTAGGAAGGATTGTAGACGACAGTAACAATAATAACTCGGGTTCATATGAAAAGGGATTGAGTTATGGATATAAGTGGATGCATTAAATCTGCAAGATTGGCCGGGTGCGGTGGCTCAAGCCTGTAATCCCAGCACTTTGGGAGGCCGATGCGGCTGGATCACGAGGTCAAGAGATCGAGACCATCCTGGTCAACATGGTGAAACCTCGTCTCTACTAATACAAAAAATTAGCTGGGCATGGTGGTGCGTGCCTGTAGTCCCAGCTACCTGGGAGGCTGAGGCAGGAGAATTGCCTGAACCCAGGAGGTGGAGGTTGTGGTGAGCTGAGATCGCGCCATTGCACTCCAGCCTGGGTAACGAGAGTGAAACTCCGTCTCAAAAAAAAAAAAAAAATCTGCAAGATCTAGAATTTCTTCAGCACTGCATTCCTTTTGTTGTTTTTCATACTAGCACAACTGCATTAATCAAATATTAGTGAATTTTTGGTGACTCATTCATGTATCTAGGAAGGAACAGAGGTAAGCCGAGCTCATTCTTTGGGTAGTCATAAGTAGGTAGCCTGTGACCTCAAATGTTCTAAATTTCCTTCTTTTCAGGAAGTGGGTAGGGAGGTCTGACTTTCCCAGTGATAGGTGGGGTGTGGAAGAGTTCACAAAACATCGAAAATATTGAGATGTTCAAATCAGAATGGATTCAACATCAAAGAGATATCTTGCACATATTTGAGAAAAGGTGAACAAAGCAATTCCACATAAAATTGCTTGTTTTGTGGCTGTTAATGAGAAAATTCTCAGAAACATACCTTTTACCGTTTATGTCTCAGACCTTGTAAATCATGAAATGCAATTTCAGATTGTAGTATAAGACCTATAGAGAAACGTGGGTATTGCTGTTAGCTGTAAATACAGTTCTTTATTATGATTGCAGCTTGTTCTCCCTAAAATAAAATTCAGCATGTGCTGAATTTAAGTTTAGCTTGGCTAACTTTTCTGCCAGATAGAATATAAGTACACTGCATATAATACTGTGTTAGCTTTTTTTTTTCAACATGAACTCAAATTTTGAATGTTCTTATCAGTTTATTATTAAACCTCCACTCAAAAACAAAATGAGACAATGTAAGGGCATAATCTATGGCATCGGATAGAGCTGTTTAGATCTTGATTATGCCACTTACTTGATTGCTAATCCTTACTTTTGTTATCTACAAAAATTGGATAGAAATGCTTACCTCATATGGTAGCTCTGAGGTGTAAAGGAGACAATGAACGTAGATTTTGTTGGAGTACTTATGTAGCCTCAGTAAATAATACCCGCTTTTCCCACCCAAGTTCTGAACCAATTTAGAAATAGACAAGGAACGCAGGCAGGAGACCATTATCATTGACAAAGCTGACAATGGAGAGCTTAGGCTTCCTGATGCTGAGTACCAGAAATAGACAGGCTCACCAACTGGTATCAGGTAGTCCTGGACAGTGGGTCTTTCCACTGGGAAAGGTCTTTGCCACTATGCTTACAGCATGCCTAAAATCATGCTCCCTGTGAGATCTGCTACCAAAAGAGAAAGAGGCTGGAATACAAATACCCAGATTCTCCAAAACTAATCCTTGCCAGGGGAGGATAAATGAGGAGGTGGAAGTATCCAGGAATGTTACAGCTCATGTGGTTCCCTCTCATGGGAGGAAAGAGCAGGAGTGGAGAATGAGTGTTCCCTCCCACAGAATGACTAGCACAGTGCCTGGCACAAAGAAGCATTTATTATTTGTCATCTATGCCTATTATAATTACCAATTCTCAAGAAAAAGTCAAAATAAATACAAGTTATACTTAGAACATATGGGAGAGTGGTAAGTGGCAAGTTTTAGAGAGATTGATAAAACCTGAGTAGTTAAGGTCCTTATATGTCATAATGTGCATTTTCATTTTGTTTTATAGATAACGGATAACAAAAAATAATCTGAAATCAGGGAGAAACTCTGTATTGTCTGTTCTCATACTGTTATAAAGAACTACCTGAGCCCAGGTAAGTTATGAAGAAAAGAGGTTTAATATACTCATAGTTCTTCAGGCTGCACAGGCAGCATGACTGGGGCCTCAGGAAACTTACAATTATGGTGGAAGGCGAAAGAGAAGCAAGCACATTTTTACCATGGCGGAGCAGGAGATGGAGAGAGAGCAAAGGGGAAAGTGCTACACACTTTCAAACAACCAGATCCGGTGAGAACTCTATCATGGAACAGCACCAGGGCGATGGTGCTAAACCACCAGGAACCATCTCTATGGTCCAATCACCTCCCACCAGGCCCCACGTCCAACACATAGGGTCACAATTCAACATGAGATTTGAATGGGGACACAGCCGAACCATATCAAACTTCCGAGTTTCCATTTTAGAATATGAGCTCTTTCTTAGACTGTTTTGTGCTGCTAGAAAAGAACATCTGAGTCTGGGTAATTTATAAAGGTAAGATGTTTATTTGGCTCATGGCTCCGCAGGCTGTACAAGCACGGCACCAGCATCTGCTTCTGGCGAGGGCTACAGGGAGCGTCCACTCACGGTGGAAGGCAGAGGAGAGTAGGCATCACGTGGTAACAGGAAAGAAGAGAGAGAGAAAAAAGAGAGAGAGAATGAGAGAGAGAGGAAGAGGGGTGAGGAGAGAGGAGTCAGGCTCTTTAACACATCTAACAGGAACGAAGAGTCAGAACTCACTCAATCCCACAAGAATGGCACCAAGCCATTCATGAAGGATCTGTCCTCGTGACCCAAACGCCTCCCTCTAGGCCCCACCTCCAACATTGGGGGTCAAATTTCAACATGAGATTTGCAGGGGAAAAATATTCAGACTATATCAAACTCTAACTGCAGTAAACAGGATAGAGAAGATGAACAAAGTCTCCCTGAGCCAGGCACTATGCTATGCACCTAACAGAATGCTCTCTCTTTTAATCTTCACAGCAATCTTGAGAATAATGCCATACTCACATTACTCCCATTTTAAGATGGCAGAAATGAAACTTTGAAAGTTTAAATAATTTACCCAAGATACTCAGCTTATAAACGAAAAATCTAGAATTTGATCCCATATCTACCTGAGTCTAAGACTCAGGACTGGCTTCATGGGCCTGTGACCCATACAGTCACACAGAGCCCTGCATTTAAAAGGACTCTGTGCTTGGTTTCATGCTCCGCTGTCTCAGTATTGAAATTCTTAATCATTTTAGAACAAGGGGTCTGCATTTTTCATTTTGCATTGGGTCCCTTAAATGATGTAGCCAGTCCTGCCAAGATATCTTTTCTTACTATTATTCCAGGCACCACTATCAATCATTAAATCTGATTCTACACAAATAAAACTCCCTTTTCATCAGAGTTATGGAAAAATTAATGAATCTGGTAGAATATTAGTATGTGGATGATTGTATATGGGTGTTTCTGCATTTACAAGTACAATTGTCCACAATTCAGAGCTCAGTCATTGTCACCAATCAATCTTTTCTCAAACATTTTTTTTATTCCCAGGGACTTCGCCAGTGCTGCCATGCTGGCCCCATGATGTTAGTGGGACCCAGACCAAGAAGTGGTGAGGACAAAGCCTGAAGGTTAGTGAGGGAAGAGGAGGAATACATTCATGTCTAAGCACATGTGTCTGGTCATATTCCAAGTCTCAGTACAAATTAACTTAGAATTATCTAGTTGATGTTTTCCACATTTCAGCTTCCATCAATTGGCACAAATAATGAAGGGATGAGGCAATGTGTATTGGTACAATTTCACAACTTTTTTGGAGCCAGGCCCACTGAAAATTAGGTAGCTATTACAGATGACAGAGGAGGGTATTTTAGAAAAACATGCTATGTGAACAGCCCTACACTGGTGCCTTATTTTCAATCACTTTTTGAGATGGAGTCTCGCTCTTTTGCCAGGCTGGAGTGCAGTGGCGCAATCTTGTCTCACTGCTATTTCCACCTTCTGGGTTCAAGTGATTCTCCTGCCTCAGCCTCCTGAATAGCTGGGATTATAGGCGCACACCACCATGCCTGGCTAATTTTTAGTAGAGACAGGGTTTCACCATGTTGGCTGGGATGGTTTCAATCTCCTCTTTAAGGTAGTTGGCCACTCTAACTATCCCTTTAAGAAAGAACTTTTAAAAAAATTTAAAAAAAACACTGAAAATACAAAAAGAAAGACCCTAGAAAAATTATTCTAAGTTTTTCCATATTTTTTTTTCACATGCACATACATACACATACACAGACTTACAAAATAGAAAATGGTGGGCATACTTCCAGTATGTAAAGATTTTTTCCATGCTGTAAAAAATCCAAAAATCTGGATTTTTTCCTACTTATATTGAGCATTAATAGTTTTGAAAAAAACCTATAATAGCCCTTTTGGTCATTGAAATGATTTCCTGGTTTTTTTTTCCTATGAAATCCATTGTTGTAAAAAAAATCTGATTATTTTCTTAAGCTGAAGTGAAATATCCTATTCAAAGGATATATACACTTACAAGACCCTTGATATATATTGCTAAATTGTGCTTAAGATTTGTTTTACTAATATACAGTCCCAGCTCAATGTGGGAATGCCTGCTTGCATAAACCTGTTTTTAAAAGTTCAGATCTAAATCTATTTGGTTTTCTCCTTCTAGCTGCTTATCAACAAGGTGCGTACTTTGGACTTCAGGGGAGCAGAAGATAACTTGCCACTCTACCACACACTGTGACCACAAGATCGTAGACGTGACATGCCTCTCTCCACTAGAGAGAAGAGCTTTTCTTGGTTTACTATAGCTTTGGCTGTATCTTGTTTACCATACCTTTAGTAAGGAGATATGACTATTGCCTAAACATACTTTTTTTTTCTTTTTTACAGTAGGCTATATATTTATTGAGCTCATTTTTTCCTTGCTAAATGATATTATTATTCTCTCACATATTGCCCTAGAACTTGTTTATTCCCTACTGAATGAATGTGTGGCTTTTCTTTCTCCAATCTAAAATCAGCGTTATTCATGTTGCAATGCTGTTGCCTAATTTTGAGTCTCCAAAATGACTTGTAAATAAGAATTAGATCCCAAAGAAAATTATTCTGGCTAATTCTAAATCTTTGAAAGTTATTTCTATGCTTTAGCTGTATTCTGTGAGGATTTATTATGGCCTTCTAGAGCTTTCTAGAATTTGACAGAGAAGAAACAGCCTGAAAACCAACCATTTGAGTAAGCTCAGATATTACTCATAGGCGCTCACACACTTAGATTCTTTTCTAAATCCTAGGTTTGCTTTAGAGGACACATATCGATCAAGCATATTGATTAAACTTCAATGAGAAGTTTAATAGGAAACTCTTATTTAAAAATCCTCTCTGGCCAGAAACTGAGTAAATAATTTTAGGGCAATATGACGTGTTTTTGAGTGATAAGCTGGATTCTGAAAAGACATTTATTCAGTAATGCTAATAAAGTAATCATAATTCTTTTCACTAATTGCTTTCATCTCAAGTAATATTGTTTAATCAACCACAAGAGGACCAAGAGAAAAACACCAGCTTGACCTTTGACTTTTAACCTCAACAGTGCGTCTTTCCGTCACTGCAGTAGCAGATTGCTGAAGTTCTTCCCTATTGTTTTCTCAAACATTTCTTTGGAATAGTGCTCTAAACTCTAGGGGTAATTCATCTGCCTATAACATTGGGGAACTGCTTGTCTGATTATTAGATCAAATAAGAGGATAAACTAGAAAGCTTATCAAAAAACCAGGAAAACATATTTGAGACACTACACAATATTTTGTGTTTGGACCTTCTATTTTTTTTTTTTTTTAATTTTACTGCCAGTCACTCTACTGCTCATTTTGGGAAACTTTGCTCATTTCTTCTACTATAAGTTTACCATTTTATAATATATGATTGAAGATCTGCAAAGGTACTCATATTTTTAGGTAGCAAAAATTGGATGTTAATATTTTTTGAAAACCTGTTGCCTGGTAGTAATAAGGAGAAACTGGGACAAGAAACTGAAAATAGCTATTTTTAAATTGTTACCAAATTCTTGTGTCCCTTGAGGTAAAATTTCGAATTTACTTTTGAGGACAGATTGCTTCTTTACTTCCACGCCTTGATTCCCAGACACATATATTTTGATTATGGGGAAGATGCCACCATGGTCTCTAATTCAAAGTGTGTACTTCATCCCGTAAGACAGAATATCATCCTTTTAAGCGGTTGTCTCCCAGTTGACCCCAGAGTGGAGTCTTCAGTGAGCTATTCTAGCTTTCAAATAGCCCAGCCATTTCTGAGAGATGTGGGATAAGGCATTTAGACCACTGCTAGGAAAACCTTCAACTGGGAAAGATGCTTTGAAAGGGGATATTCATTTTCCTTAAGACTCACCACAATAACCCCCTCTTACCACTAAACATTTGAATAGGGCCAAATCTCAGTATGTTGCAGGTGGGTAAGTAGACACTATGACCTGGGAAAAAATAGCGTACATGCCGCAAGCATTTCAAGACTTTGCTGATAATATATAGCAACAGAAACCTGGGGAACATGTGTGAGAGTGCGTTCTAAGGGTATTTTTCATAAGAAGAGACAACATTACACTGGGTTAAATTCATGGATATGGGTGTGCTTAGTAGAGATTCTGGATTTAATGTATTAGCTCATGGAACTGGAGGTGACTTTAACATCTTTCCTGGTGGATTGACTAAAACTTGGACTCAGTGGTGGTCTACATTTAATGAGGATACCAAGCCAGAGCTTCCTCGGCATTGCTGTGGAGAAGGGAATCCACAGGCTTAGGAGATAAGGTTGGACTGGATTTATTATGTGCAACCTGATGCCCATCCTCCCACCTAATGCTCCACCAAAAGGACTGGAAGACATTGTCTTCACTAAGACATTGAGAAATACTTTAGCAGAGGACACACCTGAATCCTTGAAATGCTCTGTGATTGCTCTACTGGGGGACGCTGCTCAATGAGATGGGCTCTCTGATGTTATTATGATGTGCTTTGATGTGTGTCTTCATCTTTCTTTTCATAAACATTTAGTGAGGCTGGGCGTGGTGGCTCATACCTATAATCCCAGCATTTTGAGAGGCCCAGGCGGGTGGATCACTTGAGGTCAGGAGCCTGGAATAACATGGTGAAATCCCATCTCTACTAAAAATACAAAAATTAGCTGGGTGTGGTGGCACATGCCTGGAATCCCAGCTACTTGGGGAGGCCTAAGCAGCAGAATTGCTTGAACCTGGGAGGTGGAGGTTGCAGTGAGCTGAGATTGCACCACTGCACTGCCTGGGCAACAGAGCAACACTGTGTCTCAAAAATAATAAAATAAAATAAAAATAAAATTTATTTAGTTTCTTGGATCTATATGTTTATGCTTTTCAACAAATCTGGGAAATTTCCAGCCATATTTATTCAAACTTTGTTACTGTCCCCTATTCTCTCATCTTGGAAACCACATTTACATTTAGAGTAGGTTGTGTGAGGTTGTTCCACAGCTCATTGAAGCTCTGCTGATCTTTTTCAGTCATTTTTAAGCTGTTTCATTTTGAATAGTTTCTATTGACTTGTCCTCATCTGCACTGTCTAATCTACTTTTAATCCCATCTAGTTTATTTTTAATCTCACAAATTGTATTTTTCAACTCTAGAAGTTTGATTTGGGTCTTTTTGTGTGTGTGTGTTTGTGACAGTCTCACTCTGTTGTTCAGGCTGGAGTGCAATGGTGCGATCTCAGCTCGCTGCAACCTCTGGTTCCTGGGCTCAGGCGATTCTTCTGCCTCAGTCTCCTGAGTAGCTGGGATAACAGGTGCTTGCCACCACACCCGGCTAATTTCTGTAGTTTAGTAGAGATGGGGTTTCACCATGTTGGCCAGGCTGATCTTGAACTCCTGACCTCGTGTGATCCACCCACCTTGGCTTCCCAAAGTACTGGAATTACAGGTGTGAGCCACCGCACTTGGCCTGTTATCTCTGATTTTTTTGAGAAGTGGTTTGTAATTCTTGTAGAGATCTTTCACCCCCAGTCAGCTGTAGTCGTACATATTTTATTCTTTTTGTGGCAGTTGTGAATGGGAATCTATTCCTGATTTGGCTCTCAGCTTAACTGTTGTTGGTGTATAGAAATACTAGTAATTTTGCACATTGATTTTGTATCCTGAGACTTTGTTGAAGTTGTTTATCAGCTTAAGAAGCTTCTGGGCTGAGACTGTGGGGTTTTCTAGATATAAGATCATGCCGTCTGCAAACAGGGATAGTTCAACTTCCTCTCTCTCTATTTGGATGCCCTTTACTTCTTTCTCTAGTCCGTTTGCCCTGGCCAGGACTTCCCATACTATTTTGAATAGGAGTAATGAGAGAGAGCACCCTTGTCTTTTGCCAGTTTCAAGGGAAATGCTTCCAGTTTTTGCCCATTTAGTATGACGTTGGCTGTGGGTTTGTCATATATGGCTCTTACTATTTTGAGGTACATTTCTTCAATACCTAGGAGAGTTTTTAACATGAAGTTACTTTTATCAAGAGTTTTTAACAAGAAGGCATGTTGAATTTTATCGAAAATCTTTTATGCATATATTGAGATAATCATGTGGTTTTCATCTTTAGTTCTGTTTATGTGATGAGTTACATTTATTGATTTGCACATGTTGAACCAAACTTGCATCCCAGGTATTAAAGCCTACTTGATCATAGTGGATAACCTTTTTGATATACTGCTGGATTCTGTTTGTCAGTATTTTGTTGAGAATTTTTGCACTGATGTTTATCAAGGATGAACATAGAAAATAAAATAGAATAAAGTTTAAAATAGAAAAAAGAAATAGAAATAGAAAAGAGAAAAAATAAAATAGAAAACAGCTTACAGAATAAGGATATAAAGAATGAAATATTTTTATACAGCTACACAATGTGTTTGTGTTTTAAGCTAAGTGTTATTACAAAAGAGTCAAGAGGTTTAAAGAAATTAAAAAATTTATGAAGTAAAAGTTACAGTAAGCTAAGGTTAATTTATTGCGAAGGAAGGGAAATTTTAAAATAAATTCAGCAAATTTGAAATGTACAGGGTTTACATAAACTACAGTAGTGGATAGTAATGTCCTAAGCCTTCATGTCCACTCACCACTCACTCACCAGAGAAACTTCCAGTCCTGCAAGCTCCATGCATGGTAAGTGCCCTACACAGGTATGCCATTTAAAAAAATATTTTGCCAGGCGTGGTGGCTCACGCCTGTAATCCCAGCACTTTGGGAGGCTGAGGCAGGCAGATCACCTGAGGTCGGGAGTTCGAAACCAGCCTGATCAATATGGAGAAACCCCGTCTCTACTAAAAATACAAAAAAATAGCTGGGAGTGGTGGTGTATGCCTGTAATCCCAGCTACTCAGGAGGCTGAGGCAGGAGACTCTCTTGAACCCAGGAGGCATGATTGCAGTGAGCCAAGATCACGCCATTGCATTCCAGCCTGGGCAACAAGAGTGAAACTGCATTTCAAAATTAAATAAATAAATAAAAATAAAAAATCTTTTATATCATATTTTTACTTTATCTTTTCTGTTAAGTTTAGATATACAAATACCATTGTGTTCCAACTGCCTACGGTGTTCAGTACAGTAACATGCCGTGTAGTAGGCTTCTTTAAGTACACCATGATGTTTGCACAATGACAAAGTTTCATAGTGACAAATTTCTTACAATGTATCCCTGTTGTCAGGCTACTCATGACTGTAGTTTTGTTATCTGTAACCTTTTGGGTGTGTTTTAATTGAATTTTCTTCATTGTTATAGGCCTTATTTTTCTACCTCTTCATATACCTGGTAATTTTTGACTGGGTGGCAGCAGCTGTAAAGTTTACATTTTTAGGAGCTGAATATGCTTGTATTTCTCCACATATACTTGAGCTTTTTTCTAGGACACAGTTAATTTGCTTGGATACAGTTTATCCTTTCAAGGCTTACTTTTAAGCTTTGTTATGCAGACTAACAAAGTCTAGGACTGATGGTTTTTCCCTCCTACAAATGTATTATACTTCCGAGTATTTTACGTGGTGTCCCATGCGTTACAAGGCTTTTCCTCTCTGGCCGAGGAGATCACCGTTTCTGCAACTCCGTAAGCTCTAGAGATTGCTCTACTGCCTCTTTTGAGTAGCTCTTTATCCAACCTCAGGGAGTTTTCTCACTGCATGGACTGACCACTGCTCAGCTGAAGAATCTCTGCAAGACAGCCTTAATCTACTTACAGGATTTTTTGGGAATGTAAATGGGAGACCCAACCTAAGTTACATTAAGTAAAACAAAGGATTCATTGTCCCATAATACTGGAAAACTGAAGGATAAAGCTCATTTGAGAGAGTGGATGCAACAGCAAATGAGGCCATCTCTCCTGTGCTCACCGTTGCTCTTCCTCCATTTATCCTTTGTCTCTCTCTCCTGTCCTCTTTGCTGATGCTAAATGATTTCTTACTGGAGACGGCCTCCTCCAAGCAGAGGGAAAGGTGGCCTGAAGCAGTGGCGGCTGCTATCATCATCCTAGTCTTTCCTGAGGTCCAAGTATCAAATCTCAAGAGAAACGTACTGGCCTGTTAGAGTCACATGCCCATTCCTGAGCCAAGCATTGTGCATGGTAGAAGGTGTGTTCTGACAGGCAAGGCCAGGGTTAGCACTAGTTAAAACCTGTGAAATGAACTCCCTGCAGGAGAGAATAGTTTTAGTACTAGAAGATGCTGAGGGAGGGAGTTTGGGTTGACAAACCAGCAATGATCAATTCACCCAGTTTCCTCATCAGTAAAGTGGATGAAAAAGTCTAAAATGTGACAGTGTATATATTAGGTGCTTGGCCCATCATAAGGGCACAGTAAATATTGTGTTGTTATTAATAATCTGAGTGTAGTACCTCCAGTTGTCAGTGACTGCATTCACTTCTCTATATCACTAACCCTCAGTGAAGAAGTTTCTCCTTTGTCTCTCTGCCAAGAGTCACTTGAATTCCTACCATGGGCCTCAGTTTTCAGGGTTCCTGAAATTCCTACCATGGGCCTCAGTTTTCAGGTACCTGGGTTCCTGATCATTTGCCATTGCCATTTCTCCAGTGTACCTGTTTTCTGCCTTGCCTAAGCAGAGATCTTTTGTACGCATCAAATCAGCATCAGGAAACAAATGGTCCACCCAAACTGGGTAATTTGAGTAGAGTTTATTAAGGAGATTATTTATAATGGTGTTAGCAGGTTATAGGGAAATCACAGGGGGCAGTGCAGTACCCTGGGCTAGTAGAAGGCCTAACGGGACAAAGGACAGAATGGTGACTGGAGCTGGAGAGAGAGGGTCACCTGGCAGGAGTGGGGATATTCAGCCAGCCTATAGTGACCCACGGAGAGGGAGCCAGTGAATAAACACCGTGACCTTCTGCTTTCATTATTCTACCCTCTTTCTGATCTCCAATGCTCCCTATGGCATCAATTCAATAGGAAGCTATAGGGTAAAAGAGTCTGTTTATACAGCCCAATAGGTCAGCCTCCTACTTGGGCCACAGAGAAGAGTGATGAAGGGAATAGGGTGGACTAGAAGAACAAGAGGGAAACATCAAGCATGCCCTAGATCTTGGACTTGTTTTTCCCAAGACGAAATAGCTTATTCCTGGTCATATTCACAGAACCTGTGTTTGCTCTGGATTTTCCTGGTCTTGAGATAGGGAGCTCTGAACTTCTATAACCTGAAGCAGGGGAAGATTGCTAGCCACCGTCTGGTATTTAAGAAGGCAAAATATTCCTTGCAAATGCCTGGAAATTTGCAATCTGATAACAGGAGGTTTTGTTCTTTAGTTGTGTCCATTGAGATCCTAGATCAAGCCACTCCTTGAAGGGGACAGCTTTCCTGGTTGCCTGGAGAGAATGAGCACCAAAGAAAGAGAGCTGTTACCTTACAGGGACTCATGCGGGAGGAGGCCACTGGCGAATTCACAGATTCGCCTTTCAGCATCTTTTACCAATACAAAATTCACCTCAATTTTCAAAGTGTTTAGAGGGGAAGCCAAGGATGTAGAGCAGGGGAATGAAACTTAATAGCAATAATAAAAGAGAGAGAGGAGGTAAAAACAGGTTGCTGAGAAATATACAGACAGATAAAAGTGAAGACAAAGGGAAGGGTGAAGTAAAAACAAAATCGAAGTGATGAGTACTAACAATAAACGTGCAACTCGGAGCCAGAGGCAATCCCACCACTGGAGAGAAAAAGCAAGCCTCGGTCCAGCTTTTGCTGTGGAAGATGAACCAGGGGCCAAGCAGCCACCCATTGTCACAGATAGAGGACAATGCAGGCCTGGCCCAGCTCTCTGCTCTTTGTTTTGAATCCTGTATTTTGCTTTCGGAAACACCTCGGAAGTCACTTAGCCAAGGCAAGAGGAGAAGAAAAAGCCAGCTATCTGGCAGGCCTGCCTGAGCAGAACAAGAGCTTTGCTGGGCCATTTGAGACAGGTGGATGATTCAGACTATACTTCAAGGGAAGATCCCAGGAGCAGTTTGAGGATTTGGGATATGTTACCAAATTCAAAAGAAAAATCACAACCCAAGTGCCCCCTGGCTTAAGTGCCAAGTTTATTTTCACAGCCTTTGTCTTTCCGAGTTCAGCACTCTATTGCCATGTTGCTATTATACGGATGGAAAAAAATAGAACCATTTTAATGTTGTGCTGTTTGCATTTCCCGACAGTTAAGAAGCAGCCCATTATTAAGCTGGCAACATGGTTGTAGCATTAGTAGTGACTTTGCTGCTTGGGATTCAGCTCATGAAATATCTTCCTTCCTGGTACAATTTCTTTTCTTTTTCTTTTTTCTTTTCTTTTTCTATCATCTCTCGTGTTTAATTCTCATGCAGATGACTAGCTAAATGGCCATCTATGCTTTAGGTCTAATTGCTGGTCCGGGTTAAGAATGGGCTACCAAAGATGTAATCTATTAAGTTTGATGCAGTTTTGAAATGCTAGAACCCCTGGAGCTACTTTCTCATGGCTATCCCTGAGAGGCAAGGGAGCTGTCTTTGTCAGGTATGGGGAGGTGGGATGCCACAACCCAGTGGGCTCAGGGAGGTCCTGATACAGAGGAAGAAGGACTTCTGTGTTGGTGGGAGGTATCAGAGCACAACGGGGCACGAGGTCTTTAGGGCTGTCAGGGGTGAGAGGGTCTGATGCAGAGTGCTGGAGACCAGTGGGAAGAGAGACATTACTGCCAGGGATAGGGACAGTGGAGGCAGCAGAAGAGTGATTCAATGAATAAATAGAGGACAACTGGAGGCAGGCATTGCATTATTTGAGAGAATAAACATACATAAAAAAGAGAGCCAGTTGCGTGAGGTGGCTCATACCTGTAATCCCAGCACTTTGGGGGGCCAAGGTGGGCGGATCACCTGAGGTCAGGAGTTCAAGACCAGCCTGGACAAAATGGTGACACCCTATCTCTACTAAAAATGCTAAAATTAGCCAGGTGTGGTGTTGTGTGCCTGTAATCCCAGCTACGCAGGAGGCTGAGGTGGGAGAATCGCTTGAACTCAGAGGCAGAGGTTGTAGTGAGCCAAGATCACACCATTGCACTCCAGCCTGGGCAACAGAGTAAGACTCTGTCTCAGAAAAAAATAATAATAAAAAGAGAGAAAACTACAACTCTGTGGCATAGGAATGGAATTGCAGATATTAGTACAACCTCATGGCTTTTAATATATGGGTATATAGATGTAAATACAGATGTAAAATGTACACATATATATGCTTGTGTGTGTGTATGTGTACTTTGCAAGTTGCAATGTTTCTCTAAGTGCTGGATTGTTTAAAAATAAAAACAAGAAAAATAATATGAGGGCAATAGTACTATTTAAAATGGTGTATATAACTAACAATGTTATAGTACTAACAACATAGTGTTGTTAAAGCATTAAATGAGATAATTCATTCAGTGGATATAATATAATGCCTGGCACCCAGTAAGCTCTCAATAACTATTATTATTATTATCCCATGGGAGAAAAGCTTACCATGAACACTATTCTACATCTTGTTGTTCTTTTCACTAAAAATATATCTCATAAATCTTTTCATATTATATACTTTCCTTTTTAAAATTAATAAATCTTGCTAGTGTTCTTTACTATATTACTTTTATAATTAGAGAAACAAAAACAATCATTGCAAGGGGATAATCTGCCTTCATATGTCATCTGCTGATGACTCATAATTTAATTAATTCTTGTTGCTAGTGGAAACCTCTGGGTGAATAAGGCTTAGTTGTATTTTAATAGCAGTACTTCAGTGGAGAGAATAAGAAAAAAAAAATCCAACACCAAATCTTTGGAAACATGGATATTTGCACTAATTTTTCCTACTTTTGTAAGCTTTGAATCAAAATCACTGAGTAATGAAAGCAGCTGTCAAACTTCATTGCTTCAGTCTACGAACAAATCCCTACAGGTCTGCTGCGACCAGACACTATTCAGTGCGCTCGGGAGACAGCTGTGAACAAACAGGCTCTCCCCTCACGAAGCTCTCTCCTCCTGGTCGGGGGAGACAGATAAACAAATAAACACCCAACTTTCTGTGCTCCCTCAGTTAATGACAAATTAATATGAGATCTGTCCCTTTGCTTCATAAAGAAAGGCAATTTGGTAATTTTTTTTAAAGTTTGTATCTTCTTATTATTCATTTGACTTTTAGTAACCTTTTGAGCCTTGGTTCCCATATATCAAAAATGGAGATAATAATAATCATCTTATAAGGTTGTTGTAATCAAATATGTAAAATGCTTGGCAGAAAGCCAGCCCCTTAGCAGATGCTTGATAAATAGAAGCCATTATTATATGTTAAATTGTACAATTTTTGGTTCTTGTTTTTAAGACAAAAATAAAGAAGATTGATTAACAGTTATAGGACCCTAGGTTGGGTGTGTCACTGATATATCCCCAAATCTTATCAACCTGTGCCTACACCACTAGTCGTCTCTCCTTTACTGCGCCATCACAATCTCTCACCAAAGGGAATGAGGAGCCTGTTCTTCTACCGGGCTCCTTTCTAGAAGGAATCTCAAGAAATCTGTCATAGTTTCTTGTCACCTACCCTGCAGCCCACACTTTAAATGATCCCTTTGCACCGACTATCATTGTGTTTTTCCAAGCAGCTCTTCCCAGAGGCCAGGGCTCTCACGGAGTTCTCCAAAGCTCACCAAGCCCACACTTGACCTTGGAAGCCATGCTAAGCATTTGAATCTGTATCCTGAGAATACTGGGAAACTGAAATGATTAAGCAGGAGAATGACTTGACTTCATTTATATTGTAAAGGGAATCCCCAAGTTGCTTGTAAAGAATGGGATAGAAGGGGAAGAGAGAAAGCCAGGAGAGGAAGAGGATCCTGTTATCACCCCGGTAGAAAACAACAGAAGCGGGATCAGGGTGGGAGACTGGAGAGGCAAACAAAGCGTGAGCTTGAACTTCGCTCTCTTTGGAGGCAGAATTGATAGTACTTGTTGATGGATTCAGGGGAGGAGTGGGAAGGAACAGGAAGTTTTCAGTTTGAACATCTGGGTGAATTCATATGGCTGTATCATTTACTAAAGAGGAAAAGTAACATGATACTTAATAAAAACTTTACTAAGTGCCAATGGAATGAAGTTGAGTGCTTGACACTGCAGGGACCAGTGGGTGCTCCTCGGGCTTACAGCTGACCCTAACAAACCCGAAAGTCTCTCCATGGCCAGGACCAACTCACACTCCACACACAGGACTTGTAGGCATCCGCAAGCCTCAGTCCTGTGCCCAACCCATCAGTCCCCTCAAAGCAAAGAACTCCTCTCCTTCTCTATTCTGAGGCGTGTTCATTCCATCTCACAGTCACCGAGGGAATGGTCTCATGACACTGCGCAGCCAAAGTGATCAGCAAAATGCCCCAAAGCACATTTCCCTTTTCCCAAGTCTGGGCTCTTTTTTTTTTTTTTGAGACGAAGTTTCACTCGTTACCCAGGCTGGAGTGCAATGGCGCGATCTCGGCTCACCGCAACCTCCACCTCCTGGGTTCAGGCAATTCTCCTGCCTCAGCCTCCTGAGTAGCTGGGATTACAGGCACGCGCCACCATGCCCAGCTAATTTTTTGTATTAGTAGAGACGGGGTTTCACCATGTTGACCAGGATGGTCTCGATCTCTTGACCTCGTGATCCACCCACCTCGGCCTCCCAAAGTGCTGGGATTACAGGCTTGAGCCACTGCGCCCGGCCAAGTCTGGGCTCTTAGTCCTAAAGTGCAGTAAGTAGAGGAGAGTTCAGTTTAAAAGCACCATTTATGTCCAATAAAGAGTTCTTGAATTCTTCAAGAGCACAGTGTGGTTAAGAATGTCCGGAATTCCCATGATGAAGCGGAACACTCAACACCTTCAATACTGCAGCGTCTGCTCTCAGGTGCATGGAAACTTCACCATCTGATCCAGGAACCAGGGAGAGGTACTTACTTCACATTTAAAAAAATACAGGGACCATTCACATGAATTAAAAAAATAAAAGCAACTTCCAAGAGTCACTTGTTTTGGCAAACAAGCTAACAGACCGTCTCCAGTGGGTGCCCTCATAGGCACGGTCGAGGAAGCCTTTCCATCGAATGAGCTTTTCCTTCTCTCTCTTACTCGAGGGCACTTGTCAGATATGAAATGACACCAGATTTGTTTTCTAGAGCAGCTGTTACAAATGACTGGATCCAGAGCAAGGTATCTTTAAGACAGGGTGGGGAAAGGTGAACATTCCAAGGGACAGATTTAAGTGTGCAAGATTTTGTGTACAAGAAGGCCCTTGGTTCAATGTAAAGCGTAGTGAGATTGCACGCTGTCCTGGTTCCCTTTGCCTTGTTTCCTTCTCTGAGACTGGCACTCAGCTTCACTTTGCCAGCTTCTCTGGCAGCAGCAGTCAGTAGTAATACTCATATCTTTTGCTCAGCCCTTTCTGTGTACTCGTAGGCAGTGTGCTAAATGCTCAACATGCATCATCTTATAACCCTATGGTAATTCCGCGAGGGAGTGCTATCATTATACTCAGCTGATACAGGAAAAACATCAAGGTGGAGAGACGAAATCCTTTACCTGAGGTGACACATTTGGTAAGGGTCAGAAGTCAGGTTTTCGTGACTTCCAGACCCAAGCTCTTTCCACTTTGACTTCAGTCTTTTTTTGTTCCCCCTGGCTTACACTTTCTGTTTTCAACTCTGCATTCAGCTGACTTCCCCATAACAAACTGATCTTGCCCACTTCTCAGGTGCCCTGCGTGTTCCCTGGCAACCAGCTGGTCTTGAGGGCCTCATCTAACCACGTCATTGTGAAGCGCTCTCTGCTGCCCCCACCTGGCAACCTTTAACACCGGCCAGTTCCCTGTTACATGCACACTTGGTAAGAGGAGCCCGGGTTTTTCACGTATCTCTATTTTCATTAACCAGATGCTTCTGTGTTATCATTTAAATTAAAATAAAAGCAATCATTTTTCAAGCTCAGGATCTAAGAATACATTTAAGGTCTCAAAAATGGATTGAAAAGAATGTAAATTTAACTTGTAATTGGATATATGGAAAGTTAATGGGAAGTAAAGATATTTCAAATTCAAAATCCTTTGAGGCTTTTCCTAGAGATGAGAAATTATGACTTTTAAAAAGACTTTGTGTCTTTGTAATGTATATTTGCTTATAAATATGTTCGTTCATGAAACTTTGCCAGAGTGTCTCAGGAATGCCTGTCTAAAATGTAAATGTACTGTTTTGAGAAGGTTATTACTTCTTCAGCTTATTAGAAATAAGCCAGTGTGAGATCAATAATTACCTTTTGGAATGCTGAATTTTTTACTGTATTTGATTATCTTGTGTTGCAGGAATACAGTAGGCGTTTAGTTGGATGAATTACAAAGAGTACCTAAATTGCTTTTACGAGTTACAGAGTGGAGAGGAATGCTATTTGACTCAGGTTAACCTTGGAATTTTTCTTAAACATACAGTTGTTTGAGGCTTTACTCAATAAAATACTGTATTGGTACAATGAAATGGGTATCCTGTTTTCCCAAAGCTAATGACTTTCTAAAGCGCTTGACTTTCCTACTGTAAGATTAGCACTATTATTTCCAGGCCAATCAATAGGCACAACTCCAAGATTAAGAGCAATTTGGATCATTATTCTCCTTTCATTACATATTCATTATTTTCTGTTTGAATAAGACCTGTAATCAGTGTTATTTACCAATCTTTATGGTGAAACTTTAAACTACTGATTGTTTCTATCTTTGCAGGTATTAAATGCCATTTCAGATATCTTTTCAATAATTTTGTAGTTGCTAATGAAGTCCATTTTCCCAGATTTTTCAGTCCACTGAAACAACATTGAACCCCCAAGAGTCTTTAAAAGGTATTTGCTGTTTAATTGGTGGCAGCTGTTCTTTAGAAAGTTACCTAAGTATATAAAAGTGCTTTTTCTCCCCTCTTTAATAGCTTTTTATCATCGTTTAAGGGTTATCCTTGAAATCCATGCAGAATACATATGAAGGTCGCCTGAAATGCTTTGATATTGAAAATTTTAAATATTATAATCCTAACACATGCAAGAAATTATAGGATAGTACCCTTTAATTTTGGATTTAATTACTAAAACTTTAACAAAATATATTCTCTTGACTTTCTGGCTAGATTTCTTCAAGAAAAGTTATTAGTTTATTGTCATTAATTCTAAAGCATGTGCATTCTGAATTACTTGAATGCATTTTTTTTCTGCTTTGTCCTTGAATTCTTTCCAAGAATCATAAAGTATTAGATACATACAGTAATAGCAGATTTGCTTAAATGTCACTATTAATCCAGTTTATAACCCCTAACAGTTTGTACAAGGAATTTCAGAAAGAAACCCTTACATAGACATCTAATGTCCAGAATAACCAGAGCCAAACATAATGATTTTACAGTTGAAGGATAGCCAAGACGCACATTTTCTGAGTGTGGTTTTACTGGGAGTCTGTATGTGGATGAAATATGGCTTTTAAGAACATAATCTTCATGGAAAAGGCCTTTCTTGTCATAGCACTGGGCTGACTTTCAAGCCAAGGTCAAAGTACTTTCTGCAGGTCTATTTTTAGGTTTCCCATTTCTCAACAGGAGGCTCCCAGTTTGAGTGAGCGCAACGCAGATTGGACCGTGCCCTAGAGGGAACAGGAATGCCTCCTCTCTGTGGCTTCCCCTGCATCTAAATGCAGACTTCCTGCTTTGCACAGCTCCAGGGTGAATGGGCATTCTCAGCTGGCTGCCTTCTGTGGTCATCTTGCCCCAGTAAATGCTGTAGTCTCTCCTAAGGCAAAGGCATATGCAGGGCTCACCTTCCTCTTGCCTCTTTTGGATTTTATAAAAATGTGTCTACCTTACATTATTGCTATTAATCAAGAGTTTTCCAGATCTTCAAACTGCAAACCCAAGGGGGGAATGAGGTCAAAGCGATTTACTTTAGGTTGACATGGAAGACACCAGGAAAAAAAGAGTATGTTAATCAAATATATCAAATGCTATTTCTTTGTCTTTGAACTTGAATACCAGACTACATAGAAGTCTGTAAATAAATTAATAAATTAACGCATGTATGTTAGCTTTATGTTATGACCTTTCATTGAAAGGGGCAGAAGAATAAGGATGAAGAAAACCAGAAAGAAAGACAAGCAATCAACCTTGATGTAGGCAGAATCTCAGAGGGGAAAATATCTACTGTAATAATTATGTATCACTTTCCCGAAAAGGATCTCTAGATTGTTAAAAAGAGTAATCCCTGAAGTTGTTATAAGTAGTGCTTTGATTTTATGAATATATGTTCTTAAAATATTTTCCTTTCCTTATTTTCTAGTGAGGAAGGATTTAAATATCCTATCCTGGATGCTGGAAATGTTGCATCCTCTTCCCGCCAACCATTAGCTTTTACTTCCTTGCATAACAGCCCCATCTTGTGGTTATTTGTAAATTTTCCACTAAAGATATGTTGCATTTTCACAGTTACGGGCATAAGTGGAATCCTCCCTTTTACCTTTCCCAATAGGCTGAATGAAATTCAGAAGGAGAGAAGAACGGGCATGCATGAATTCAATTTAAAAGGCCAAAAACTGATGAGGGAAATACAGGGCAGGTATTCAACAAGTATTGTTTGCATTAATATTAAGCGAAGGCACAGTTCTATTAATAGGTAAAAGGTAATGAAAGCATCATTAGTTCTCTCATTATCTTTTTTTTTTTTTTTTTTTTTTTTGACAGAGTCTTGCTAGAGTGCAGTGTCACAATCCGGGCTCACTGTAATCTCCACCTCCTGGGTTCAAGTGATTCTGGTGCCTAGCCTCCCGATAGCTGGGATCACAGGCGCGCCACCACACCCAGCTAATTTTTGTGTTTATTAGAGACGGGGTTTCTCCATTTTGGCCAGGTTGGTCTCGAATTCTTGACCTCAAGTGATCCACCTGCCTCGACCTCCCAAAGTGCTGGAATTATAGGTGTGAGCCACCATGCCTGGCTTCCTCCCTCATTATCTTAATCAAGTTTCTGATCTGGCACCTGTCTGCTTCACTAGTCCCAGGAGGCTTACCAGAGCTCACGCAGAGCTCTGCAATCCAAACCCCTGTACTGGGGAACACCCTTTGGTTTCAAATGGTAGAAATACAATAGGAAATAGCTTCAGAAGAATGAAAAGGTAATGGCTTAGATAACCAGACAGCCAGAAGGACAGAGGAAATGGGTGATTCACAAAGACCTGACACAGGGTTCTGAATGCCAGCAGGACTCTTCTCCCTCCTGCGTCTCTGAGGGTTTTGCTCATTGTCTTATTTTCCCCTCTGCTTATTTTCTGGCTCTCTACAGTTTCCAGGCTCACATCTGGACTCATGGCTCTCGAACTGGAGGGAAGGCGCCTTCCTTTCCCATAAAGTTTTAAAAAAAAAGAGCCAGGGAAGAAGTCTGATTGACTTGTTTTGGGGCACATGACCACCCTTTGACCAATTGCAGTGGTCAAGGGAGTGAGGCACACTGATTGGCTTGGGTAAGTTGTCCACCCCTGAAGGGAACCAATCACTGAGAACAAGGATGTAGGGTCATGTGAAAAGATAAAAGTTTTCACACAGAACGCTCCTTTGGAGGGAGGGACTGAAGGAGCCGTTTGTTTAAAGAAGGAAGAGATGAATAGACCAACTTGGCTAACTGAAACAAACCGACTTCCTCATTTCCTCTCCTGTCTATTCCTGGCACATCACTCAACAAATATTTGCTTGATAAATAAAAGATTTTCTAATTAAATAGAAGATCCCAGGGTAGGTATAAATGGTAGTGGGGTGGGGATAGGCGTGTGTCTGCTATTTCCTGGAGCTGAAGAAACCACAAGGTTCCTTTCCTTCTTAAATTCTGGGTTTTTCCACTCCCTGGCTCTGGCCATGGATGGTCTCCCCTCTTGCTTAGAGCTCACACCGAGAATGCTGGTTTTCAATTACTTGACTCAGAGAGCATCTTCTTTGTCCTTTGGGTAACTTCTCTGCAGTCCTGGCTTTAGTGTTTTCATGCCCACTCTCTGAGCCCCGTGTATTTTCTGCTCACATAGACCAGTACATATGAACCTTTTTTAAAAAGTTCGATTGCTAATTACTCTGAGGAAAAGAGAAAATTATAAGAACAGAATAAACATGAGGAAGTTTCAAAGGTACAACAATCTTACTGACTTCTTTCCACTTTTAAGATGTTTGAAAGACACATACAATCAAAAGACACTTTCTCCCCCCAAGACATTACATTAATTTGATTTAAATACTGAAGCAACTTAGGGTGCTAAAAGCACTTTTTGCTTTTCTCCATAACGTTTTGTTTTGAGCATTTTGTTTTCTTAGATTTTGAAAATATGCTTTTGAGTCTTTATATTTCATTGTATTTTTCCCATAACTTATGTAACTATTACCCTGTTGTTGGAATTTTAGTTCCAACAACACACACACACACACACACGCTATGTGTGTGTGTGTGTGTGTGTGTGTGTGTGTGTGTGTGTGGTGGGAGGATGGAGTCTCACTGTGTCGTCCGGGCTGGAGTACAGTGGCGCAATCTCAGTTCACTGCAACCTCCACCTCCCAAGTTCAAGCACTTCTCCCACCTCAGCCTCCTGAGTAGCTGGGATTACAGGCGCGCAACACCACAACAGGTGCACAACACCACAACAGGTGCACCACCACAACTGGCTAATTTTGTATTTTTTCAGTAGGGATGGGGTTTCCCCATGTTGGCCAGGCTTGACCTCAGGATCCACCTGGCTTGGCCTCCCAAAGTGTTAGGATTACAGGCATGAGCCACTGGGTCCTGCTGATATAATTTTTAAGTTATGAATAACATTGTGATTAATTATTTTATGATATTTAACCACATCATTGATCCTTAAAAGAGATTCCTGGAAACAAAATTATTAGATTAAAGCATACAAATATTTTTATTATAAATTTATTTTCTCTCATTATAACAATTTTTAGAAAATATTAAAAATACATAAAAGAAAATAAATATAACTTATGAAGTCACTACAAGGAGATGGTAACCTACTATTTTTTTGGATCATCTTTTTATGTGTACATATACTTAAAACAATAATTACAAAGACACTGAAAATCTTTATTCACTTAATAAACTCAAAATAGGGAGAGAGATCCAAGATGGCTGATGATTAGCAGCTCGGGCACGTACCTCCCAGTGAAAGCGCAAAGAACGAGAGGACGCCACATTTTCAGACGAATATTAGTTGCTCACGGACCAGGAGATTCCCAGTGGAGGAGGTCCACGGGTCGCCAGGGCGACTCTTGTGGCTGGCGTGGCAGTTTTGCTGGTGCCTTAGCACGCCAGTTCTTGGTGCAGAGTCCGGAGATTCCCGGGCAGAAAAGCACCATCAATCTTAACACCGCTGTTTTGGCCGGCTCAGTGGATTGCTCAGATCTCGGCGCAGGGAATCAACAAGTTGGACGTCAGAGACCCAGTTAGAAAGTCGGTAATTATAAAGACGACAGACGGACAAATATATAATGAAGGGAAGAAACCAGCGTAAAAAGGTAGAGAATACTCAAAATCAGAATGCCTCTCCCTCTACAGGGGATTGCAATTCCTCATCAGTAACGGAACAAGGCTTAATAGATTACACGTGTGTTCCAATAACAGAAGCAGGTTTCAAAACGTGGGTGATAAGAAACTTCTGTGAATTAAAAGAACTTGTTCTAACCCAATGCAAAGAAACTAAGAACCTTGAAAAAAGGTTTGACGAAATGTTAACGAGAATGGACAATTTAGAGAAGAATATAAGTGAATTGATGGAGCTGAAAAACACAACACGAGAACTTCGCGAAGCATGCACAAGTTTAAACAGTCGAATTGATCAAGCAGAAGGAAGGATATCAGAAGTCGAGGACCAGCTCAGTGAAATGAAACGAGAAGACAAGAATGCAGAAAAAAGGATGAAAAGGAATGAGCAAAGTCTCCAGGAAATATGGGACTATGTGAAAAGACCTAATTTACGTTTGATAGGTGTACCTGAATGTGATGAAGAGGATGAATCCAAGTTGGAAAATACTCTTCAGGATATCATTCAGGAAAATTTTCCCAAGCTGGCAAGGCAGGGTAATATTCAACTCCAGGTAATACAGAGAACACCACAAAGATATTCTTCAAGAAGACCAACCCCAAGGCACATAATCGCCAGATTTATTAGGGTTGAAATGAAGGAGAAAATACTAAGGGCAGCCAGAGAGAAAGGTCAGGTTACCCATAAAGGGAAACCTATCAGACTTACAGCAGATCTCTCAGCAGAAACCCTACAAGCCAGAAAAGAGTGGGGACCAATATTTAACATCCTTAAAGAAAAGAACTTTCAACCCAGAACTTCCTATCCAGCCAAACTAAGCTTTATGAGCGAAGGAAAAATTAAATCTTTTGCGAACAAACAAGTACTTAGAGAGTTCACCACCACCAGGCCTGCTTTACAAGAGCTTCTGAAAGAAGCACTATACATATAAAGGAACAACCAATATCAGTCTTTCCAAAAGTATATCAAAAAGCAAAGAACTTTAACACAATAAAAAATTTACATCAACTAATGGGCAAAACAGCCAGCTAGCATCAAACACCGGTATTAAACTTATATATATTTTAATTGGATAAAAAGCCAAAACCCATCGGTATGCTGCATCTGGGCCCATCTTACATGCAACAATACACAAAGACTCAGAGGGAAGGAGGAAGACTTACCAATCAAACAGAGAGTAAAAATAAACTAATAAACAAAAAAGCAGGAGATGCAATTCTTGCCTCTGATAAAGTAGACTTTAAAGCAACAAAGATCAAAAGAGGCGAGGAATGACATTACATAATGGCAAAAGGATCAATGCAACAAGAAGAGCTAATGATTCTATAGATCAACGAGATGGAAAATTATCAAGGATATTCAGAACTTGAACTCAGACCCGGAACAAATAAACTTAATAAACATTTATAGAACTCTCCACTTCAAATACACAAAACATACATTACCACCTCACACCTATTCCAAAGGTGACTATATAATTGGAAGTAAATCACTCCTCAGTAATCGCATAGCATTTCATAGGTTTAAATTAAATATTGGTTGGTTGTTTGTTTGTTATCTTCTTCCCTTATTCCTTCCTGACTACATCATTAAGTATAATTATCAGTATAAAAGAGGTTTTCAATACCCATTACTAAATTGCATTCTAGCCTGGGCAAGAAAGCAATACTCCCATTCTCTCTCCCTCTTTCTTTTCCTTCTCCCTCCTCCCCATTCTCTCTCTCTCTTTCTCTTCCTTTTTCCTCCTTCCTATTCTCTCTCTCTCTTTCTCTTTAAAAAAAAAAAAAAAAAAAAAAAAAAAAAAAAACTCAAAATAAGTTACAAATATTAAAAATGTTAAAAAATGGTATCATTCCCTATTATATGGAGAGATATTATAATCAAATTAATCAATGCCCCATTGTTGAATATTTAGATTGTTTCATGTTTATGCTATCATAATTAATTATTATTTGAGATAGATTCTTGCTCTGTTGCTCAGGCTGGAGTACAGTGATGTGATCACAGCTCATTGCAGCCTTGAACTCCTGGCCTCAAACAATCCTCCCATCTCAGTCTCCCGAGTAGCTAAAATGACAGGCATTGCCACCAAAACTGGCTACTTTTTTTTTGTTTTAATTTTATTTTTGTAGAGATGGGATCTCACTATGTTGCACAGGCTGATCTCAAACTCCTGGCTTTAAGTGGTCCTCCCACTTCAGCCTCCCAAAGTGCTAGGATTACAGGTATGAGCCACCACACCCGGTCTATAATTCTTCTTCGTAAATCTCAATGCTCATATCTAATGCAGACATGAGGACGCATTAAAAGGACTTTTTTTTTTTTTTTTTTTTTTGAGGCAGAACCTTACTCTGTTGCCCAGGCTGGATTGCAATGGTGCCATCTTGGCTCACCACAACCTCCTCCTCCTGGGTTCAAGTGATTCTCCTGTCTCAGCCTCCCCAGTAGCTGTGATTATAGGCATGCACCACCACGCCCGGCTATAAAGGGACATTATAACTCTTTTAGCTTTAGGCATATAGGCATCCATTTGTTCCCTTGCCTGGGTTCTACTGATGTTAGGGGTTGGCCTGGTTGCCAAGCCTCAGATATTTAATTCCAGATATGGAAAGCCCTGGGGAAGAGGGGATCAGTAAGATGAGAAGACAGCACATCGTCTGTGACTTTTTCTCTCTCGTTCTGGTAGAACGTAAACAGAAGCAAAACCTCAGCTTGGGAAGCCAGCAGTGTAATTTGGCAACTCACTCGGAAGAGATGTGTTTGATGAGGAAGAGGTGAGATGATGGATAGAGTTCCTGCATGGCGACAGGCACTCAATAAATAGTTATTTTTCCTGAGAAGGAGAAGGGCGAGGCACCTTTACATATCTGGACAAAAACACCTTTATGCAGCAGTAAAACCTAAGGGAAGGACCGCACCGTAGCACATGCAGATGAAGGAAAGAGAGCTTTGTGCAGCTTGTTTGTGTGAACGGCAAGCCCAGGGGTTTTGTTTTCTTGTGTTTACGTAGGAAAATCACAGACAGGGACTTCCCAAGAGACTTTCTGTTAGCCACTGTCTGCTCCTGACAGTTACAAGAACTGCTCTTCCTCCCACAGCTGCGGCAGAAGCCTGCTTCTGCAGGGTCTCTGACGGGGAAGAACTGAGCTGTTTAGGATTGAACTGCCCACCTACTGTTAAGTAATGTTCTGTCTGTAACACAGGATTTCCTCTTAGGAAAATGTGCTGTGCACTTGGCTGCAGCATTTACTACGCATCTGCTTTATAAGCCTGTTCTGCAGCTCCAAGGCCCAGCTCCAAACTGGCAAATGGTCTCTGAAGACTTTGCCATCAGAAGGAGCCAGGCCAGAGTTGGGATGGGGTAGGGTTAGCAACTAGTCTGCTAGGAGGTCTGGTGGAATCAATTAGGCAAGTTAAGCAGGGGAGCCCATCAGTGGCTGATTGCCTCTCCTAGAACGACCGCAGCTCGCAAATACTCCCCAGAATTATTCAGGCAGCAGAGGCTCTGTAGAATGGGCTCTGCTGCAGTATCAAGCTGGAAGGTAGTAAATTTTTGTTATGAGCTTCCTCGAATCCAAGCTAAAGCCACAGTTTCCTTAATAGTTTTCCAATAGCACTCCATCTCTTATTAAAAAGTACAGTTAATCTGGACCTTCCCTTCCCACCATAATGTCACAAAAGAAATATGTTTCTGGGGCCGGGCACGGTGGCTCAAGCCTGTAATCCCAGCACTTTGGGAGGCCGAGGCGGGTGGATCACAAGGTCAAGAGATCGAGACCATCCTGGTCAACATGGTGAAACCCCGTCTCTGCTAATACAAAAAATTAGCTGGGCATGGTGGCGCATGCCTGTAATCCCAGCTACTCAGGAGGCTGAGGCAGGAGAATTGCCTGAACCCAGGAGGCGGAGGTTGCGGTGAGCTGAGATCGCGCCATTGCACTCCAGCCTGGGTAACAAGAGCGAAACTCCGCCTCAAAAAAAAAAAAAAAAAAAAAAAAGAAATATGTTTCTGATAATAAATGCTCCTTTTGCTGCATGTCTCTATTTCATCAGGACTGTGGTTGGCAAATTGCTGCTGCACAACATAAAACTAAGCAATGAAACATAACACATATGCCTTCCATAATATGCTACTGATTAATACAACTATTCTCATCAAAAACACAAAAAGAGCCCCACCCAAATAGAGATCATGCCAACTTCCACATCTTCTGCTTCCTCCCGCTCCACCCCATAACAAAACACCCAAGCCATGAAGGTTCCTAGGGAAATTTGGTTCTAAGTAACTCTTGGATCACAAATTACTTTTGAAAATGATGCTTATATTCCAAAAGAATCCTTAGATTGTATGGTGATAGATTATCTTGGAATGCCTAGCCATGCTGATTTGCAGAAGGCAGAAAACTTGGTCCAGCAACAGTAAAGAGAATAAAATTACCTGTATTCCTATCCCATAAGACACCTTTTGAGCATAATTTAATCTTCATTATGATCATTAGAAAAACTAATGGATTTTTAAAAAATTATAATTAAAAACGCACGATGTAAAATTTATCAGCTTAACAATTTTAAAGTATACAGTTTAGTAATGTTAAGCATATTCACGGTCTTGTTAAACAGATCTCCAAAACTTTTTTTTTTTTTTTTTTTTGAGATGTAGTCTAGCTCTGTTGCCAGGCGGGAGTGCAGTGGCACAATCTTGGCTGATGGCAACCTCCAACTCCTTGGTTCAAGCAATTCTCCTGTCTCAGCCTGGGATTACAGGCATGCACCACCATGCCCTGCTAATTTTTTTTTTTTTGTATTTTTAGTAGAGACGGGGATTTCATCATGTTGGTCAGGATGGTCTCGATCTCCTGACCTTGTGATCCACCTGCGTCAGGCTCCCAAAGTGCTAGGATTACAGGTGTGAGCCACCGTGCCCGGCCATCGGATCTCCAGAACTTTTTATCTTGCAAAACTAAAATTCTATACTCCTTAAACAACAACTTCCCACTTCCCCTTTCCCAGCTCTTGGCAGCCACCACTCTACTTTCTGTTTCTACGAGTTTAACTACTTTAGATACCTCATATATGTGGAATCATATAGTATTTATCTTTTTTTATGACTGGCTTATTTCACCTAACATAATATCCTCAAGGTTCAACCATGTTATAGCATGTGATAGAATTTCCTTCCTTTTTTAAGGCTGAATAATACTCCATCGTATGTATATGCCACATTTTGTTTATCCATTCATCTGTTGGATGTCTGAATTGCTTCCATTTCCTATCTATTGTGAATAGTGCTGCTGTGAACATGGATGTGCAAATATCTCTTTGAGACTTTGGTTATATAAGGATGTGGCTTTGCTCTGTGTCCCCACCAAATCTCATCTTGAATTGTAATCCCCACGTGTTAAGGGAGAAGCCTGGTAGGAGGTGATTGAATCATGGGGGCAGACTTCCCCCTTGCTGTTCTTGGGATGGTGATTCTGACAATAAATGTGTTTCTAACAATAAATGCTCCTTTTACTGCACAGCTTTGCCCCTTTGTTCTCTGTCTCTCTCTCCTGCTCCACCATGTGAAGATATGCCTGCTTCCCCTTTGCCTTCCTCCATGATTGTAAGTTTCCTGAGGCTCCCCAGCCATGCTTCCTGTACAGCCTGTGGAACTGTGAGTCAATTAAACCTCTGTTGTTCATAAATTACCCAGTCTCAGGTAGTTTTTTATAGTGGTATGAAAAAGGAATAATATGTACACCCACAAGTGAAATTGCTGGATCATATGGTGATTCCATTTTTAATTTTTTGGAGAACCACCGTACTACTTTCCATGGCAGTAGCACCATTTTACAATATGCCACCAACAGTTCACAAGGGTTCTAGTTTTTCCACATCCTCACCAACACTTTTTTTTTAACTAATAGATTTTTAAAACAATTACTTTTTTTTCTTGATGTCAATTGAGAAAAGATTTTTAAGTCATCCCTTTTCAATAAGACTCTCTTTTAGTGCCTGTTGTATTTATTAAATACTTTGTAGGGATCAAGTTATCTCATAAAGGGCTCACCATACACAGAGGTTTATGAATGACTTATGTTAGCAAAAATATTCTTGTGAATTAGATAATGTCATGGAGTTTTATACTGTTGGTGTATTTCTACCATTTATATTTTAAAACTGAGCTCAAAAAACAAATGCTGTGGGTCTAAGTCTTTTTTTTTGAGATGAGGTTTCGCTCTTGTTGCCCAGGCTGGAGTACAATGGTGCAAACTTAGCTCACTACAACCTCTGCCTCCTGGATTCAATCTCCTGCCTCAGCCTTCCATGTGGCTGGGATTACAGGCATCTGCCACCATACCCAGGTAATTTTTGTATTTTTAGTAGAGATGGGGTTTTACCATGTTGACCAGGTTGGCCTTAAACTCCTGACCTCAAGTGATCCACCTGCCTCGGCCTCCCAAAGTGCTGGGATTACAGGTGTTGGCCACCATGCCCAGCCTGGGTCTAGGTTTTGGTCACCCTAGACCATCCCCTCTTCCTCAGGAATTTGGACTTGAGATTTGTTCAAGCAACCTTGATGATTGTTAATCCTTTTCTCTAATTCTGGAGAGAGATGGAGGCTTTCTTAATAATTAAATGTTAAGATGATCCTTTTCTCTTCTCACCCCACAAGTAGAATCAGATGGTTAATGTTTCAGGCACAGGTCCAAAATCCTTCTAAATTTTCCCTCTGAACAAAAAAGAGAGCCAAGGAAGAATGAGTGACTAGATTTTGTAACTGCTCATTACGGGGCCATCTATTATGCTTTTTAGTATGCAGTATCTTAATAAGCCAAGATATTATGGCAGAGGGTCCATAACTAATCTACTGTAATAAATAAAACGAATGGCAGTGGCACTGGTCTATTCTATGGATATAATGTGCAGCTTGCACAGTGTGACATTTTAAATAAACTTTAGTCTTGAGGTATTTAAGAAAACATAAAGGCAGTAATGAAATATAGCGTACAACATTAGTTGACACAGCAATTCCTGCCTCCTAAGACCCTGTTAAATAACCAGAGCTTAAATCTTCATCTTGAAATATACAGCTCTTCTATGATTTTAAGTGAGTTGTAAAACTTTTATGGAGTGTGTCCTAACTTTATTTTTAAAATATTCTCCTCTTTTATAGCAAAGGTGACCCAAAAGTACCTTGTGAATAATAGAACAACATATTTAAGCCATAAATTCACCTCTGTGGACAATCCAGAAGTTGTCCTAGTATTTATCTCTCTCCTGGAAGGAAGCAGGAGCAGGGATGCATCTTGAAATGGCTACTTACCCAAAACTTACTGATTTTAACTCTAGAAGTAACCAAGTTTCACCTCAAATGGTCACACTTAACATTTCTACTACCAAGCTGAAACAAGGATTGAAAAGTTAAAGCTGGCTATTATAGAAACATACACTCAAATCTTTGCACAGCTGTGTTGAAACGAAAAAGCTTATACTCTCAATATCTGGTTTATGTAATTATTCATTTTTGGACATACAACTCTGTGAACTGATGTGGGCCTGTGGGGTGAGTTCATTCCCATATAGGGGGAACGAAGTTTAAACTCCAAAACTAATTAAGATACTCAAGTGCTTTTTACTTATGGCCAACATTTCACTCAGTTGCAATTCTCTGATTCTATCAAGCTTTTGTACATCTTTCACTGAAGCACAATTTTCTATCATTCTTTGTTTCTTCTTTTTAAGCTTACATACTTTGACAATAGTTGTATAGTTGTACTCTATATGTCATATATATGCATACACATTGAATACACAGTTTGGTCTTCAGCTTAACACTGTATATGAAGCCTCATTTGGATGTATTGATAGTTAATGGTGTTTTAAAAATGAGAAAACCACAGACTAAGGTATTTCTTCTCTATCCCACTGAAGTCATAGAGAATAACTAGATATCATAACCAATGAAAATCATTTAGTAAACAGCCTCTCGTGTGTGGTGTCATAGTAAGCATTAGCCAAAGGACGCTAGTTTTAGTGACTGAATAAAAGCTCTGCTTCCTGTGAAATCCCAAGAAATAGCTACTTCCAAAAATATCTAGTAAGAGTGCACTTGTTTACAGAATTCAGAAGTCTTGTTAAGACAGTTTGGATTATGCTAATATTCTGTGTTCCAATATTTATAGAGGGCAGTGAACCTGGCATTGTGTCTTTTTTTCTCATTAGGAATTTACTGAATGCAAGTGAGCATTAGCCTCCTCTTTATCTGTACTAACTGTTCCTCCCTTCTCTTCTCTCTCCTCCTCTTTTTTCTCTCAGCTCCTGGCCTTCTTCTAAGGGAGGGGCCCAAGGGCAGGGTCGACCACTCTATTGGGTGATTTATTGAGGGAACTTACTGACAGAAGCATGTTCTTGGGTGGCCCCAAGACAGGTAGATCTCCACATGGTTACTCCACAAATCCAAGGCTTATCCACCATAGGGAAAGGGTATACATGCTCTAGCAAGACAATTAAACCATCCAGAACAGGCAAGAATGCTATACATGTCATAGCCTGTAATTTGTGTGAAAACATCAAGATCGCTTTGATTTAAAATTAGGAGCACATGTTCTTACATTTGGGACAGTAAATAAAGGAGGAATCAGGAGGCCTTCATAGAACTGGGGCTGATCAAAAGTCAACATGGTACATTAGCATCCAAGATGGAGTCACTTTTGTCTCCAGAGAAGGTGAACAAGAGGCAAGTTGGTGGGATATGAAAGGAGGCAGGAGAGAGAAGAGAGGACAAACCTGGAGAGATGTCCAGACCCATTGCTGGAGGAGGGAGCGGGGGAGGAGGATAGGCTCAGGAGGGCGGGGAGGGCAGAAGACCTGTGGGTTGGGGTGGGGAGAATGTTCAGAAGCCTCCCTCCCTGGGCCACTTTCTTTAGGCACCGCCTAAGTGATTCACATTGCTTTTTCTAATGCCTTCCATCACAATCTGAAAATGGTCAAATCATTATATTGCTTTGCAGAACTATTGAAAATTCTCTTTAATGATAGCCTGTACAGGTTATTTCTCAAGAATTTATATCCTCCAAAGTGGAAGAAAATACAATCCTTTAACATACACACACGAGAGAGAGAGAGAGAGAGAGAGAGAGAGAGAGAGAGAGAGAGAGAGATTCTATCTTGATTTCATATGGATAAAATATACACTTTATTTACAAATCTCCTTGTAGCTTTCATTTTACGTGTACATCAGTATAATTTTTTTTTAAGACAGAGCTAGTATGAAGGAGTTTTTAGAGTGATAGATCTGTATCCTGAACGTGGTTACATAAATTTATACATGGGTTAAAATTCTATACACCAAAAGAAAAAAACCAATTTTATTGTATTATAATTTTTAAAAATAAAATAAAATATTTTACTGCCACAAAAAGCCCATCTTTCATATAAAATCCAAAAGCTCTCCCTTTGTACCTAGCATAAAGGCTACGGTGACTGTTGAGTAGTGACTAGATTTGATTGAAAGGCCCAGATTTGCTTTATTAAAATATTAATGTGTTAAACGCTTGTTTTTTAAAAAAGACTTGTTAAGCACTTGCTATGGAAATCTGAAAAAGTCACTTCCCCTGAGGAGTGAGTGTTTTCAAAGTGTTTGAATGGACTAAAATGCAGGTCTGTGTTCTTCTGACTTCGCTGCCCCTGTTCTTCGACTGTCCATGATCCTCCTTTGCAAAGTGGGGGTAATTCCGATTCTTTCCTCAGGTTTGGTATGAGGATCCCTCGGCTGATGTCCCAGGGAGACAGCTCTGTCAACTGCACTATGCAGGAGGAGTGTGGACATTATGACGATCAGCTCAATTTTCCCTCAAGTCCAGAGACTGGACGGTAGGGTGGAGCTGGCATCTCTGCTCCTTTGCCAAAAAGGAGAAATTGGTCTTCTCCTAGTTCCTCAGGATGCTCCCAAGCACACTCCAAATAGCCCACTGGTCACACTCCCTGATGTTCGGGGAAGAAGAACAGATGTGATACGGAATGACACCCAGAGGGCTAGAGAAGCCTGCCGAAGCAGGGAGGAATATCCGCCAGGCACAGGGCTGAGGTTCACAGGGCATGCACCGGCACTGTTTGTGCACAGACGGCAGCCATTCTGACTGGTTGGTGGCTGTGCTTCACTGGTGTTCAAGGATGTTAAACGCAATCCCTGTGGACCAGAGACCAGTGAGATGGCATAAGTAAGTGGAGCAGCTTAGCGTAAGAATTCCAAAGTCTTCAATTCATTTTTCTTTTTCCAATTTTTGATAGAGACATGATTACAGGAAAATATTTCTGGACTCCAGGAAAATTGTTAGTGCAATGAAAAATGAAAGCAGATGGGTGGCCTCAGAGAAAGTAAAGAATGATAAGAACAGGAATCAAGGGGACAGCTGCTGCTTGGCTCTACACTAGGGTGTTCTCAGCCTTTATTGGGCCACGAACCCCTCTGGCAGTCTGGTGAAGCCCATGGGTTTCTTCTCAAGATGATTCTTTTAAATAAAAAAAAAAAAAAAAGAAAATATGTAGGATTACAGAGGAAATTGTATTAAAACACAGGAGTCCACTGGATGTAGGTTAAGAGCAATAGTCTCTGTGCAGTAATATGGGTGTTGCACAGACTAAATATTTTGAGTTGCCAAGAGAAGTCAAGAACTCTAATTTTTAAAAGAAATTTTTAAATTTTTGACTGTTACCACGAAGTCTTTTTAAACACCGAGCCAGTCTAAGCATGTATCTTGATTGACTTTGGATGCTGGTCTGATATTGAAACTCAATTTTAAGATTCCAGGAGACTCTTCATAAACAAAGAAGCGTGACAATCCCATATGGTGTCAACAGATGAGACTGGGGACAGTGTGATGGCCAAACCAGGCAAAGCCTAACACATGGCTGCCTGTTCATCGGAAGAGACAAAAACACAGCAGAGAGGAAGCTGTATCCTACGTGCTGGGATTCATGTTCTTAGCAAAGCTAGTCGATGTTTTCCTTCATTTGTAATTTTAATTTTAATATCTCACCTGTTGCTATGATTTCCCATGGAGATATTTAGATAGATTGGTTAAAATTTAACGTTGGAATTTAAGATTTTAAATTTTCTTTTATCACTTATTTTCTACGAACTCTTAGAAAATGGCTTTTTCACCTTGGTGGGAAAGAGAGAGAGCTAGAATTATACCAGCAGCATAGACAGGCTCTACCTGGGAAGACAGGAGAGACAAAACAGAGGGAAGGTCCCTATTTTAAGAGAAATTTCTTAAATTATTTATCTCTATAAAAGATTTTTACCTATTAGGAACATAATTGAAATTAGATGAGATCAAATCACTATCATTTCAAGTAATTTGAAAATATATAGCTCTCTCAAAAACATCATGGAATCCATAGAAACGGAAGCCATACCATAAGGTTGGTAAGTTATTTTTTTTTAACTTGAGTCAATAAAGTATTTAGTGATGTATTAGGAAGTATTTCCTAGATGAGTGGCTTCTAACTTTTTTGATCACTGTATGTAAGTAAAGAAGTGTATTTTGCACCATGATTATATAATAAAAGTTTCGCCTGGGCACGGTGACTCTCACCTGTAATCCCAGAACTTTGGGAGGCTGAGATGGGTGAATCACAAGGTCAGGAGTTCGAGACCAACCTGGTTTCATAGTGAACCCCATCTCTACTGAAAATACAAAAAATTAGCTGAGCATAGTGGCGGGCTGTAATCCCAGCTACTGCGGAGGCTGAGGCAGGAAAATTGCTTGAACCTGGGAGGTGGAGGTTGCAGTGAGCTGAGATCACACCACTGTTCTCCAGGATGACAGAGATTTGTCTAAAAAAAAAAAGTTTCATAAAACTGTACTTGAACTAAGAGACATGTTTTCTAATTTATTATGTTGTACTTCATTTAAAAATGCTGGTCTGAACCCACTAAATTGACACAACCCAATTGCTGATTTCACTGGCCTGTGCTTTGATGAGCAACACGTTGATAAACCACCATGCTGCTTCTACAGCAGGCACAGTCCTCCATTCCCAGGTTCTCCCTCAGATGCTCCGGCGTTGAGAGTCTGGACCAAGTTCTTCTTTCCTCATCCCAACTTGGGCAAAGAATAGGCATAGAGGTTCTGTACAATAGTCAGCCAGCATCTTCTTAATTCCTTATTTATCCACTAATTCTTTCATTCCTACTAGCATTCATTCAAGGAAACATTTATTGAATGTTCAGTATGTGGCAGCCGCAGATCTTCCGTTTAGGGATACAGGCATAAAAACAGATGATTACAATGTCACAGGTTAAGGACTGAGGTGAGTATGTACAGAGAATGGTGGAGTCACAGAGGAGTGGCACCTGGTGGCAATGACCTTGAAAGCATAAGAAGGATGATCTGGGTGAAGTCTCCACCTAGACATTCTTACAGGTACCTCAGCACCCTACAAAATGAATGCTAGAGCAGGAAGTGGGTTCAGAGACAGGAGGCCTGGTTGGGAGGTGGGGGTGGGCGTGGGAAGGGAATGTATGAGGATGGGGTATGTTGAAGTCTTTGGAGAATAGTGGGGTGAGGAGGGGAGGGTGTGATGAGGTCATGGGGTTGTTGTCGGTGAGGGGTTGGCATTTGGAAGGCTTTCAGTCCAGTGCTGCTTTACCCCAATATAGAGAGATGACATTGGCAGAGGATCTCTCATTATGACACTCCATAAGAATTGCTACAAACAGCAAGGCTTAATGCTAAGCTTGGAATCTGGACTCCCAAGATCACTTCTCATGAAGAGCTTCTTCTTCCTCTGAAAGCTCAAAATGAGATCACCGAATGTTAGAACTGGAAAGAAGCTAAGTGATGGTTATTCAACTGCTTCCGTTTACAGCGGTAACACCTGAAGCCGGCGACCAGTCACTGACATGGCTGGTCAGTGGGAGAGCCTGGCCTGGAAGCTGGTCTCTTGCCTTTCGCGTCGAGTTGGGACATGGAGCTCCTGGGGTGGGGTGGACATGGTGGGAATTGGGTGGGGCGGATGGAGTAGCCTGCAAAGGAGCCTCTCCTTCTCTTTTTAATTGCCATTTGCTGCTTCCTATGCAGGCCAGAGGGAGGCACCCTAGGCCAGCAGGGCACTCTTCTGGTGGCCCATGGCTTCTTGTTTAGAGGGTTTGACCGAAGTTGCCAGGTCACTGTGGTGGAGCCTCCCTTGTTCAAGCAGCAAACATTCGGGTTGGCAGGGGATTTTGAGAACTCCTGCATGGGTCTCTTGAGCTCTCTTCAACTCTGGATCCCCTTTCTCCCAGGGCCCAAAGGAGATTGCTTAGGTCAAAAGCATTAGGCCTCTAGTTTCTTTCCTTAGTAGACTACAATGTAGCACTGTTAGAACTTTCATGTGTATTAAAAATTCACCTGAGAAACTTGTTAAAAATTCAAATCCCTGGACTTAGACATTCCAGGTCTTAGGTCTTGAGGAGGGACCCCAGCAACCTGCATTTTAAAGATCTTACTCAGGAATGCTGATATAGGCACCCCTGGAGTGTATTTCTAAAAATATGGGACTTAGAGCATATACGGTTTGAGGAAGACAAAGACCTGGGCTTCCTGAGAGGTTGTTTCTTACCCTTAGTTTAAGGACCAAAAGGCTTCTTTCAACTAATCCACTGGGGTCACTTAGAATAGCTTTCTTATCCCCAAACTGTCAGGACATCACTACAAGTTGACCTGTAGAGGAGCAGGATTGGGATGTAAACTGCACGGGAAAAGACAATCCTAGAACTCATTTAATTTAATTAGCAGTAGGGCTCCTACCCCTGGGAAAAATCAGGTGTAAGTGGCAGTTTCCACAATAGCCACAAGGTGGCCACCTTCGGCATCAATTTGAAAAGCTCAGCGCGTTACCATTAGGTTTAGCTTACTGTCAACATTAAACGTCATTAGTTTTTAACGTGAGCATTAATTTTAAAAGGATGCAAGAAGAAATGACTTCACAGGAGAGCCTTCAAACTCACATTTTAATCAAATATTGACATGATCTAGATGGAGGGATTTAGTGAGGTTTTTCCAGACCCCAGAAAAAAGATAAAAATCTGTTTGAGAAAAAGCCAGTCTTTGCAAAATGAAAAATGTCACTCAAAGGAAGTGTTTTTAAAGCATTCAGAAAAGTTGGCTTTTTGAAGAACTAGCAGGTGCAATTTGGTCATAAAAAAATTTAAAAAAAGCATCATCTGGTAAAATTTTCTTTTTATTGGTATATAATCAAGATCAGAAAATAGGGCCGGGTGCTGTGGCTCACACCTGTAATCTCAGCACTTTGGGAGGCTGAGGTGGGCGAATTACCTGAGTTCAGGAGTTCAAGACCAGCCTGGACAATGTGGTGAAACTCCATCTCTACAAAAATACAAAAATCAGCTGGGCATGATGGTGGGTGCCTGTAATCTCAGCTACTCGGGAGGCTGAGGTGGGAGAATTGCTTGAACCCAGGAGGCAAAGGTTGCAGTGAGCCGAGATTGTGCCTTTGCACTCCAGCCTGGGTGACAGAGCAAGACTCAGTCTCAAAAAAAAGGATCAGAAAATATAAAAAGGCGGGGCGTGGGGGCCATGGGTGTGGAAATGCTCTGGATAAATGCAGTAACCTCAGGGCCGTTGTGGACCAAAAATGACAGCAGAACTGTGGCTTGGCTGATGCAGACCTGAGCCTTTCTTCCCAGCAACTCCGTGTGCTTTAGATGCTATCCTAATGGTCCTGGAGTGTGGAGGCCAGCAGGCCTGCAGGGAAGGGCAGCTACAGGCAGGGAAGCCAAATGAGCTAAAAACAGGTTACAGGAGGCCTAGAGGACTTACCACAGCACAACTGCAAGCCAAGAAGCCCAGCCTCAAATCTCTGGGAGGCCAAGCCACTGGCAAGGTCACTGCTAGCCTGTGACCTCAAGGACAGAGTAGCCAGTAATTGGGGTTTTTGGTGAGGCCAGGGTCACCATTCTACAGGGATAGGTTGGAAAATATAGCAATGGCCTCAGACCACAAGGTTGCTGGTCACTCAGTGGGCTTTGGGCCATATTTGTAAACATCTGTGCACAGTCAGTGCAAAGAGCAACCCCTGGCCAGAGCCTCACACTGAAGACATCCCCTGACTCATCTGAATTCGAGAACAATGTGCCTAGAGAGGTCAGTAGAAGAAGGTCTGGAGGCATAAAGATCACATCCTCATGTTCCAAGGACACATGGGAAAGTTGGTCTCACATCCTACCCTCTCATTTAGCTTAGTCTGGAAAAAGCAACCCTGGAAAGCAAGAGGACATAATTGAGACGGGCAAAAGGCCACCAGGACATAAGAGGTGGTGATGAAGTATGGCAGCCTCCATAGCTGAGGCCGTCCTCTCCATCCGTCTTCATTGTATCTCCCGTCATGCTCTTTGTGATGTTAGGAAATGGTGGGAAGGGAAAGCTCTTGTTGACAAGAGACCTGAGGGGCTGGCTTCTTAGATATCTGGAGAGTGTGGGAGAGGATTCTGAGATGCTTCTCTTTCTGCCTCTTCTCTTATCCTCACAGAGCAGCATCGGGGGCTGAAAATTCCCGGGGCATTACCCTTGGTGCTTAGGCTGCCTTCTTTCTAGAAATATGCCTTTAGCTCTCAAGGAGAAAGTAGGACAGTGTGGGGCCCGAGCGAAGGTCCTGATTGTTCTGAGTGACAGCTGTCCTTTGGTTGTTCTCTGATCAGGCCAGCTCACTGCAGGCAAAATTGGATGACAGCATATACAGAGAGCAGGACTCATGTTCCCGATGCAAGAACGAGTGTCTCTCTAGGACCGTATCCCAGGGGAACCCTCTCTGTGCTGCTGGGTAGTTGGAGGAGAGGCTTATATGGTTGAGGAGAGGGGATACTTCATAAGTCACCCCTATGGCAAGACTCTTTTTCCTGCCATTACCTGTGGCTCCAGGAGAGGGGCTGCCCAAAGTTGGTCACTTAGAAAGAACTCAAACATGCTGACTGCCATGAGACAACCAGACCACGTATAATATAACATATAACAGGCAAGCAGTCTATATCAGTTCACTGTCACACTGCTGATAAAGACATACCCGACACTGGGAAGAAAAAGAGGTTTACTTGGACTTACAGTTCCAAATGGCTGGGGAGGCCTCAGAATCATGGCAGGGGGGGAAAGGCACTTCTTACATGGCGACAGCAAGAGTAAATGAGGAAGATGCAAAAGTGGAAACCCCTGATAAAATCATCAGATCTTGTGAGATGTATTCACTACCATTAGAACAGTATGGGGGAACCACCCCCATGATTTGAATTATCTCCCACCGGACCTCTCCCGCAACGCATGAGAAAGCGAGGAAGGCTGGCAGGCTTGCCCAGGGCTTGGAGTTCTGATCTGAGCTTCATCAGCCCCTAGCTCTCTGTAGCCAGTCTATCTGCTCACTCACTCCTCATTCCACACAACATACTCATTTGCAAGACAGTCCTTTGGAAATAAATTTTGCCTTAAACAAGACATCATTGTAAGTCTGAATGGTTCAACAGTAAAGTAAGTTAATAAGGACAATTTCTCTCCAAATATTTAGAGATAGTAAACTAAATATTTAATTTAAACTAATAATAAAATGCACGGTTCTCAGATCAAAGCAGCACTTCTTGAGTTCCTCATAATTAGATTTCTAAAAAATAAAGATTCTTTAAAAAAATGTTTTCTTTGAAGCAGATGCTGTGTTGACTAGTAGTCAAAGTTTCAGTATCTTACACATTTTAATATCACTTTAGATAATCAGCTGCATTGCTTTAATTTCCAAGCACCATGCCTTTAAGTTCCATCTGGCTGCTATGCAGATATTAGCTTTACAGGAAACTTACTGAATGGCCAATACGGTGAATGCCTTGACAAGGCCACAGATGTATAATATATAGTATATTCCTTGCCATCAGCCGAGTGGCAACTTAACATATTGTCCAACTGGGACACTTTTGAGCACAAAAGAATGCACTATTAATAATTAGCCCAGAAAACAGGTATAAACTGGGTACTCCTTACCTATAGAGCAAGGCTTTTCCTTCAAAGTTATTTTACAAAGGGAAGGAGACAGAGATGTAAAAATAGATACAGATATAAATAGAGGTATTATTCAAGACTTCATGAGGTTTCTCATATCCTAGGTCATCTCATTTCCTTTTCTTAAAAAACAAAACACTATTTAGAAAAGATACATTCACTGAAATGATTCAGTCACTGCTAGTTTTACAGTTTTATAGAGAACAACTTACAAAAATGTGTTTTAGAAAGCAGGCGTAGAAATTTGACACAGATTTAGTAATTATTCCTTAGGGTAGTCCTTCAAACTTTCAAATTTGGGTTTTGCAAACACTTAAAATAGCAAAGAGGAAAGTGGTTGTATTGTCAACTTACAGGATGAAGGGGAACCCCTACTGTTAGGAAAGTTCATGGTTTGAAAGACACTTTACAGACATCATCTCACATGATTTCAGAAAGTGCTGTATGTCAAACAATGTGCTCTGGACAAGCTGATGAAAGATAAAAAATTGGCGATTATGATGAAAGAGACGATGGAGATGGAAAATACATTTTGAGAATGTACAAAATTTTTCTGAAACATGAAGGTGGCAAAAACATTCTAAATTAAGCATTATTTTTAGGTAGTACGTGATTTTAAATATCAATAAGTAATTTAATTAACAAATTAAATGTTATGAGTAGACAACTGAGTGTTTCATCCATATCCCTAAAAGTTTATATATTCAAAATGGCCAAAACACTTTTCCTTTGGGTATTCTTATGGGAAATCACTTTGTATTTGTGGTCATCGCATATGTTGTCATCACCATATAGATTTCCTACAGCTTCGCAGATGACAGCCAGGGTAACTAAATGTCCCAGGGGCAGTTCCTTTTCATCCACTTCTCTAAGAAGCCTTTAGTCATAGACACGAGACCTAACCTAGTTTGCTATTAAGGTGACCTGGGGTACATTTATTAGAAGTAAGCTGCTGGGTGGATCTACAAAGAAGGAAGTGTCAACCTGGTCTCTTCTGATCGCTTGGGAACTTGGCATCTAGCTGGGGTGGTTAACTGGACTCTTGTACTAACCAGCTTTGCAACTTTAGGCCAGTCAGTTCCAACTTTCCAAGGGCTGTAGATGAGTTTTTTTTTCCCTAGAGCTTTTATTTATGAGAATAAAAATAAAAAGGCAGAAAAATGTTAAAATTAAATAAATGGTATAGAAAATAAATGCCTCAGAATTAAAAGGAAACAAAAGGTCAGCATGAGCCGGAGCGATTAGGGGAATCCTTTGATTTCTTACCAGGCTTCCGCCCTTCATTAGCTGTAGACTTTAGGTTCATATACTTTGGAGTAGGAAGTAAAGAGAGGGCCAGGGAGAAGAATTCACTCACTCAAGGTCCTGTGGCTACATAAAAGGCCCTCAAGAACTTAAGCATAATCTGGCCTCCCAAACCCTGAACCTGTGTAAGGCATTGCTTGGTATGTTGAGGGGCTTGGAGAAAAGGAAATCGTTGGTTCCTGGTGGTCTTCTTCTTACATTTGATATTTCATTTCTTAATTTGGCTCTTGCAAGGGACTTCAGAGATATTGAGGCCCTGGAGCGGGCTTAGGGTTGGGTGAGGAGGGCAGAGATCCGGGAATCCTGAGCCGCTGGAACATCTCCAGGACCACGGAGGTTCCTCGGCCAAGCCAGCTCTATTCTAACAAGGATTTGCAGAGGCAGCCAGTGTCGGTTTGGGAGGCCGTAGTTATCTTTCCAGTTGGTTACACATAAAACTGGTTAATCAGATACAGAAACTTCTTCGTACAACTCACTCAAACCACAAGTCTACCATCGGAAGTCTATGAAATAACATTGAGAAGGCAGATTCCATGTCTGCTACAACCCAGGTGATTCCATTTCCTACATTTTTGGTTTTCTTCAAAACTGGAATCCCTTGGATGGGTAAAAATACTAGCTTTCCTTCTTTAGCAATTTTGCGTTTTAAACAAAGATGGTTAGAATTTGATCGTGATCATGATCATCACAATTATCAGCAAAACACCTCCCTAGAGTATGTTCATCATTCAGAGCACGCACCTTCATACAGCTGAATATTGTGTGCCCTTCTGGGTGGCACCTTTCATGAGAGACACTGGAAACCAGAAAGTTCCCAGGAGAGAGCTGCCGGGACGGGACAGGGTGTGGAAACTATGATAAATCAAAATCAAAAGAACTAGGGAATCTCTGCTCTGGAGAAGAGAATCCTGACAAAAATTGAGAGCTAGCAGCTGCTTGTAAAGCAGAATTGGGAGCAGATATTGCTGATTTTGGCTTAGTAGAAATAAGAACTTAATAAAACTTAGAGCTATTCAATATTGGAATGGGTTGGGATGAAGTCATGCACATCCTATCACCAGTAACGTTCATGGCGAGACTGGGCAAACACCTTTCAGCGATCCCCTGTAGGGGACCCCCTCCATGGGCTAACTTGCAGTGAAAAGTTCTGGGTTTGAACTGGGGAGTCAAATAGATGTATGACAAAGAGCTTACCTCTGAGGGGCTTACAATCTTCCAGAACAAAGGCTGCCTATGTGAAAATATAAGCAACAACCTAAGGAAGTGCATGACATAGGACTGGGGAAACATGAAGAGCTGTGGGTGGTGAGGGCAGTGGCAGAGGAGGGCTTCATTAGGAGGTGGGACGTGGGGGAGGTGCTGAAACATGGCTGGACTGAGATCACTGGAGAGGGAGACTCAGGGCTGCATTTGGGGCTACTGGGTGCATTGTGAACAAAAGATTGTGCTGGAACACAGGATGTCTAAGACAGAGAGGAGGATTTGTGAGGATACAGATCATAAAATTACAGAGCACCACAAAGGCTGGATTCTGAAAATCCATGAGTTCTAGGTTATTGAAGTAAATCCTCTAATGGTTTTTGAGTTGCTAAATAGCAATGCTTTTCATATATGACAGGGAGCACAGAGTTCTTTGTGCAGGGCCACAGAGAGGCCAAATGTTAGGGTAGGAAGCAAGTAATATCATGGCATTTTCCCGACCTCTTTCATCTCTGCAGGCTCTGGCCCTAACAGGCTTTTGGGGGAAATTGTACATTCCTTCTGGTATTTACCAGTATTGGCCTATCCATTCTTAAGCCCTCAAATCCCGCTGTGTAATTACCCCTGGGAGGCCAGAGGTCATTTAGAACATCAAGTGTAGGCAACACCCAGCTATTAGAACTCAAACTTCAGAGCTCTATCTAAATTCTGGCCTGAAGAATTTTGAAGATGGAGGGGGCCCCAAAGGTGGGGGACCTTTGAGCTTGGTGTTTCTGGCTTGAAATGAAGGTGTTTAGTTTCTGAGGTTGGCCTGAGCAGGCTGTGTTCCTGTGTAGGGAAGGGTGTAGCTCCACTCCCAGGGAGACCTCTCTGTAACACTAGAGCCCTGGCGGCAAGAAGGCTTACAGATGCTCTCACGCTCACCTGCTCTCCCACTTCCTGCATTTAGCTGGGCTCTTAGGAAGTAAAACTGAGAAGAGACTCAGGGACGTTCCTATGGGATGGGTGGTTCCAGCAGGGAATTCTAAAGATTAGCTTCTCCAGAAGAGATCTTCCAGGGAGCTTGAGGGGAGCCAGCCAGCCAGCCAGTGAGTGTCCCTCCTCTTTCCCGGGAAGAAGGAGAAGAGGCTGGGGAATGGGCAGTCCAGCAGTTAGTCTCCATGTAGGGCAATTCCTTGGGCAAGATGGCAGCAATAACCAACTGGTTCTATGCAAGATCTACCTGCAGGCAGCTGTCCCCCATGTTATAATTAAAGGGGGTCCCACAAGTCCGCTTTTCCAAGTAGTTTCCTTTATTAGCCTATTCTCACGTTTAAAATGCTACCATTAGGACAGATTCACTGGACTTTAGCACAAATCTCACCCCAAGGTTCTCTTAAAACATACAGTTTCACAAGGGTGCAGTGAATTAGTTTATTGGCTCATTCCAACTTGTTGAGAAGAGTTCACTGCCCTGAAAGCATCAGGAGTCAGGGAAGGCAGCCAAAGACAATCAGATGTTTTGAGAGCGGAGAGTACCAAGGGTCACCTTTACTTCCTTCAGGATTTGCTCTGGGCCAACGCAGACCCAGTCAAGTAGCGTCTCCTGGCTCTGGAAGCTCAGAGCCCAGGGTAAGGCTCCACACTTGGAAGTGGATACTTTTCAAGCTAGCTGTATGTTCCATCTCTCTAGGAGGAAAAACTGGAAGCATCTAGGAGTTTGGCCGTGATCATGAATTCCAACCTTCCACCTTTGACCTGCTCTTCCTGGCGTTCTCTCCTACATTCATTTTTACCATCAGGGCGTTTGTTCTTGAAGCTGCCTGGGGATTCTTAGGGCTGTTCTCTGTGGGAAAGGAGCATGTTTTCACTGAGGAGACACAGCACTCCGCAGGTGGGAAAGCTCTCTGTTCCTCCTCCAGTGCAGAAGCCAATGTCTTCCTCTGACCTCATGCGTGAGGCCAAGGCTTCTGCTCAGATGCTTTTCAGAGAGAAGGAAACCGTCCAGCAGGTGTCAGTAAGTTCTAAGACGTGGAAGGTGCCTGGCTTCATAATCGTGTGTGCTCTTTTCCAGATTAGCTCAGCCTTCAAGGACCTCAGAAGAGACGTGACTGACAGGAGGGCCTTGAGCAACGGAGCTTCCAAGAGGAGAGCTGGGGAAGGCGAAATTGAAGTCCATTTCCTTCCAGAGAAGGACTGAGATTTGTCATGTGTGTGTGCCTGAGGATTCTAGGAAGTCTGTCCTATAAATCTGGACTAAAAACGCATATGAATGAAAAGGAAGAGATTGTTTGGCACCAGTCAGCAGTTCATTATGTCTATTCCTCTGCCACAGGGCATGATCCATTTCTGGCCTTATCTTAGGGGCAGCCTGTTCAAACCAGCCTTAAGATTCTCCTTCAAATTAAATGAGGCCTTAAACTGAGGTCGCTGTGGAAAGGTCACTGTCAGTCCAGCCTGGGGAACTCTATTCTGTATTAAGATGGCCCTCCACCAAATAAAGTGCACGTCAGAAGCCCCAGAGCCACTGTAGCTTGGATTAGAGCCCCGTTTCTGACCTGGCAACAAATGGGGTTCTGGAAGATGTGAAGCAGAAGTGTGGAAAAGAGCCCTTTCTCTTGCTACATCCTCTCCTTTTGATCAGAATTTATTAAAAGACTGCATTTTCACGCACAGTGCTAGAAACTAGAGGTTACGTGAGATATAAGACGGGGCACCTGAGTTTAAGAGGATCAGAATCTTGAAGTGGGCTCTGATATTCTGTCACTGATCAGCATATTATGCCATTCCTGTTGTGCTAGATACAATCAAAGGAACTCCTCCATTTTACAGGATCTTGATGGGTTATTAACTGGGCACCATACGCTACTACCACGGCATGGGCTTGTAACCTGGGCTGGCTAATCAGTGGCTATGCGGGAATTGCTTTATGGGTGTTATCAGTTTCTTACAGTCAGAGATGTGAAACTAATTCATACATTGATAACACTAGACCTGCCAAACTGTTGAACATTGTATAAAAACCAGCATGTAATTCTGCAGGGATGGGACTGACTGGTCCAGAGATGTTCTTATTTTACATTGTACGCAGTTGTTCAAGTACACAAGGGTTGAAACCAGTTTTCTTTTGTTAAATGGCTGTCATCCTTACAAGCTACTTGAATAGGGGATTTCTAGGAAGTTGATTTTCAACTTAAAAGTACATTAATGTTTTCCAAAAGATAAGGAGTGTGTCAAATAGTTGGCCGTAATTTACCAAGCACCTGGAGACGCTGCTGCTGCTCTGACATGTAAGTCACTTGGGCAGTAGAAGGGTCGTGAACATAGATCCTAAAAGACCAAGTTTGGAAAGAAGCTCACAAGTTTGGAAAGGAGCAGTGATAATTTAAAAAGCAAAACACTCAACTTTACTTCTTTATTCTGTAAAATTAGATATATTATCATTAGAGAAAAGCTAGAAAAAAATGCTTGCTGAGTTTAAGCCATTCTCCAAGATTCAGAGTGTCACGCATTCTGTTATTAAACTTATATTTCATGTTTCATGTTTTTTTTTTTAGGTATAATTTTTAAAGCCTTGAGCCTGAAGAGCAGAGTTGGCAAATACTCAGCTCCTTCACTATGACTGTACCCCCAAGCGCTTGGTGGAGACATCATTGATGCATCCCAGCACAGTGCCTGTGGAGTCCAGGTGTGTCTTGTAATTGACCTCAATACAGACCTCTCAGCAACAGAATTCATCACCAATCCATTAGTGTTGGCCTACTGTGTGCCATGAAAGGTGAAAGCTATTTTTCAGCATAAACTATAGCCAATGTTGCCATTTTATGTATAGACTCTGAGCAGAAATTTTGCTAGCTCTTATCTGTTCATAAGCTGGTGTAAGTAAGGCTCCGAGAAACACACAACTTCAAAATCAATCAACGATAGATTGTGACACTGATGCTATGAATATAAATGTTTATGGAAAGGCAGGTGAAGATAAGACCAGTTACTTTTAAGTTCTCTACACATCAGTTTTCTGTCCCTGTGGGCAGAAGATAAATATTCATTGAATAAATCAAAGAATGGTGAACAGCTGAAAGGGGCACAGTCAAAATTTCACATTTCCTAATGTGTTCTGCTTCACGCTGAAGGGTACCAGACACACAGTCAAGGAGACCCCAAGGTCTTCTGCATGTTCCTTAAAAGAAAGTGACACATCTCCAGCAGAACACTGGCTCAGCAGAAAGTCAGCCTGGGGCTAGGAAAGTTTCCTATCTTCAAGCTCATTTATGTTTTGGAATCTCAGGTTCATTCCCATCTTAGAGGGCTAACCAGCCTTGACATAAAGGATAGAAATGAACAATCCTTTTGGGGGATATAGTAGTTTCCTAGGGCTATTGTTACAAAATAGCACAAACTGGGTAGCTTAAAACAACAGAAATATATTCTCTGATTGTTCTAAAGGCTAGAAGTCCAAAATCCAAGTGTCAGCAGGTTTGATTTCTTCTGAGGGCTCCGAGGGAGAGTCTGTTCCCATGCCTCTCTTTAGGTTCTGGTGATGGCCAGCAGTCCCTGGGGCTCCTTGGCTTGTAGATGCATCACTCCAATCTCTGCTCCATCTTCCATGGTGTTCTCTGTGTGTGCCTGTCTTCACATGACCATCTCTTTGATCAGGACACCAGTTACATGGAATAAAGGATCTACCCTACTCTAGTATGATGTCATCTTAATTTATTACATCTGCAATGACCCAATTTCCAAATAAGTTCAATTCTGAGGAACTGGGGGTTAGGTTAAGGTTTTGGCATATTTTTTTTGGGTGGGGGGAGATACAATCTAATCCATAACAGGGAATGACGAAATATCGGATCCCATCAAATAGTGAATGTTGCCAGAGCATGTAAAATAATATCTTAGATGGTTTTGATTTATGGTGGCAGGTTCATGGGGCCTTAGAAAGAAACTAAGGCATCCAATAATGTATGTGTAATGGGTAGAACCATTTCTGCTGTGTTGTTTTCCCATCTCCACTCTGATCAGAATGTCAACAGTCACCCAAAAGACAAAAGGCGCTATATTCCATCAGCAGTCTCCAGAACCACCTCATTTTCAGTTTCCCAAGTTTAAGGATGCCAGAACACATAATTTAGTATTTGTATAAATAACACTGCTTTTTGTATTTTATTCAGGTGGCTTCTCTCTCCTGGATTATCAGTCTACCAGATGTTTTAAGTGGCTTTAATACATGGAGAAAAAGAAAAGAAAATATTCCTCAGAGGTTAAAGTGATGTGAGGCTGATTTGTTAAAAGTGTTGTGTCTTTAGGATAAATGGATGCTAAAATAGTTGATTTCAAAGAACCAGATTGATAACCCCATTTTGATTGCACCAATAATGAGGACAAGCAAAGCAAAGATTCTTTGTAGCACACATTTGCTAGTGTTCTTGTAATTTTTCACTGGGCAGATGCTGGAATGATATATATTTTGTATTATGCAGCAACAGTAGACAGACAGCTAATATTTTTCTCCAGTTCAGTTATTCATATCTTAGCACTGCTGTAGAAAGAAGTAATTCCATTCTTTTCAATGCAGAGAAAGAAAAGAGTCTGTGCTACTCTTCACCCTTGTGCTGGAGCGGCCGGTGGCTAATGCCTGTTTGCAAAACCACACTGGGAGAGAATATTTTTACTCTCTCTGCTTCCTGACCTCCCAAAAGACATCATCGTCAAGTGTAGGCATTAAGAACTCTGTTGAGGGTTTCTATAAAGATGGCAGGGAAGAATAAAGGGCTGTATGTGCCCAACACTTGGACTAATTTTAATTTTATCCCCGGGGCACCAGGTCACCAAGGCTAGTGTTACACACAGAGTAGACAATACGTTCCATCAGGGCCTCCATAATTTTCCCCAGGAAGGAAATGCTTTCCACTTGAGAGCTGCAGGGATCTGCACACTGCATTGAGGAGATCTAATCCACTTTGGCTGGTTGCACTGAGATACTCTCTGTTCCCAATTAAATCAATTATCTGGGTAATCTTCATAATTAACAGCAGGCAGAAGGCTTGTGCTGTCGGAACCGGCTATGGCAAAAATATTTGGGTGTGTGGTTTAAGCCATAGTTGCTCTGTGGGTTTCTGAGGCTGGGGCAGTGAAGAGGTCCTGGGTGTACCCTGGGGTCAGCGTTCTCAATTAGTAATGGGCTCTAACGAAGCAGCAGACCCACAGGTGGTAGAAAGGGCTTTCAACTAAAAGTCAGGAGATTGTGTTCCTGTGCAACCGCTGGCACCAGCAAGCTGTGTCACATTGAGCAAGATTCCTCACCTCAGAATGACTTTTCTATCCCTCTGTAAAATGAAGCAGTGAAACCAATTAGTATTTACAAAGCAAATGCTGAATATCAAGCACCATATTAGGCATTTTTTCATTTAATCCTTATAACCTACCTTTTATGAAAACCAAGGTACAGAAAAGTTCAGCAACTTGCTCAAGGTTACAGAGCTAGTCATTTTCAAAGGCCAGAGGGTCTTTAAGCTCCCTCCTGACTACAATTTTAATGCCTATTGCTGAGAGTCAAGCATAAGACTCAGTGACCCAACTAAGGCTTAGGTTAGTTTTGATTCTTGCTACTCAAAGTTCATGGACTAATAACATGGGAATCACCTGCCATCTCTCTGAAAATGTAGAATCTTAGATCCCAGTCCAAATCTGTTAATCAGAATCTGCATTTTAACCCAGATACTGACATGGTTCAAGCATCTATTAAAGCCTGAGAGGCACTAATCTAAGGTCGACCAAAGTCTAGTCAAATTGGAACCAAGGTTAGGAATTTCTGTTTTCTCTCATTTCCAGTAAGCTCTGAGGGCCCTAGACTGAGGCCCCAGGGGACGGGTGTTGTGCCTTCCTTCTGGAACTTAGTTTTAAGCCATTTGCTTGTGTGCAGGGCTGTGTGTTTCACCTTTTAGTTTTTTTTGCCCAAGTTGTCAGCTCCTGGTTTGCTGCTTTGTGGCCAAAAGGAAGCCTTCAGTCACCAGAAGTGGAACAGAAGTTAAAAATGATCTTTGTGGGCTGACTGCAGTGGGGAGGCCATTATGAATGGATTAATATATGTGCAGGACAAAATTCTCCAATGTCCTTTTGCAGGCAGGAGAAATTGCTGTTCTAACTCTCCCACTGGCTTCCCTCCTTTATTTAACAATGACTCCACACAAAAGCTTTCTATGGAAAGATAATTGGATTTCTAATTCTATTTGTTGAAAATTCACTTAACATTATAATAGCCCTAGTTATATTGTTTATATCAACTCATGAGTACTAAAGTACCAATTTCTGGATAGATATCTAAATTTTTGTTACATACATCTAGCATTACAAAAGCTAGAAGGGAAAAAGAAGCCAAAAATAAAAATCCATTAATAAAAACAGATACCGCATATGCCGTGCTATGCTAGGCTTAAATGTGCTGGATAAATTTAGGTTTTCAACATCTGAGTGCTATATTTATCTTACCTATGTATGTATTTGCTTAGTGTTTAATCGCTGTGATACTTTTGGCAAATGGGTCACCGAAGAAGAATATAGCCTGCTGTACTCATGACTAAAGTGCCAATTTAACTCAATCTAAAATGAATTAAACATACACTTTAATCTAAGAGTGACTACCCCTCCCTTCCTCTCAGTGGAGGTTGCAACAGAACCCTGCTTTCTGAATACACTACAGGTTCCCTTTGACATCTTCAACTCTCAAAACATTGGTTCCATCATGCTTGGCTATTTTTATTTGTAAATAAATTTGGTGGCTATAGTAGGATAAGCCTTGATCTAGAGACAGAAGATCTTGGTTGGAATGTGACTAATATTACTAGTTAGGTAACCAGGGGTTAGTCATTAAACCTGCTAGAGGCAGAATTTTCTCCTTTACATAGTAAGAATAATTGCATTGCCTATCTAATTGAAGTTAATATTTACTAACTTTGTAATACTGTTCAAATCACCTACCAAGGCCTCAATTTTCTTACCTATAAAAATGGTGCTAATAGCTGCTCAGCCTAACAGGGTGGCTGTGAGCAGTAAATGAAATAATATATGGAAATAATAAAGAACCACAGATGGTCCTCATTATCCAAGGATAGTCGATATTTTAAAAATGCAAAGAGAAATCATTTGATCACTTGAAACAAGAAGCAAATTTTTTTTACAATAAATGTATTTTTAAAGTATTGATTGAATTTTATTTTTAGAAATGAAATATATAAAATAATTTAGTATTTATTTTATATTTACCAGAATTTGAGAGTCACAATCAATTGCTAATTTCAGAATTAGGAAATGAATTAAACGTTGATTTTTTTATCTTTGCTGGCAAAATTTTAAGACCTCCTTTATTTTACATGGACTTTTGCTACAGTCATGAGAGGGTCATTTTTGCAAAAATATTAAAGGCCTTCGCTCATTTCCCAAAGAGTCTCTTTTAATTCTCTGATATTCAAATCACTCTCTTTTGAAGCTCAAATTATGTCCTCATCCAAGTCGGATGAAAGCCTACATCTTTTGTAGGATATGCAATTCCACTTTGTTGCAATCAATTTGCATTTGATTTGCATTGTATTAATGACCTCATGGGAGTGACCAATAAAGATCTTGATGCCATGTGTGAGGGTAGACAACAGTATAAGTGGAAACTTACGAGTAAATGAGAACTAATTACATAAGTGGTCAATTAATTAGTGAATCTTTTTCTGTCCTGAGAATTTTTGCTTTCCCATCAGAAGCTGGAATTGTGTAGATGTAGTTAATGAGTTAATGAGTTCCCTCTCCCATTTCCTCCACACTGAATATGATTCAATTCCCAAGAATTTGGTTGGGGACCAAGTTCTTAAAAATCAGACCATATTTCAAATGCCCTTGGTTGGGAGACACCATTTTAAGGCATCCTTTGATGTTTCCCAAGGAAAACAAAAAGCCTGTCTAATCCCTGACTTAATCTTACCTTTATAAACCTGGATTTCCAGGAATCACATTTCCTTGGGTATACATACATTTCTTCAGTGAGTTAGGGGTCAAGTAATGTTGCCTCACTTTATTCTTTGGAGCCCAGGGGCCAAAGAATGAAGTAGGCACAGGTGGGCCAAGCGTAGGAAAAAACCTCCCCACTTGCAGGAAGAGACTTAAATCCTGTGTGCTGAGCATCTCACCCCTTCCCTCCTACTTTGATTTAGGCCTGTACAGTTTTTTCTTTTCAGTCCTCTGAAGGCCAGGAGTGTTGACAATTAAAGATAAAAGCAGGCTGGGGAAGAACAATCCCTCCCTTTTTTCCCTGAGCACCTCCCATAAGCCGTAGCATCCCCTGACATGTTTAGAAGGGGAAGTGTCTGATGTGTGTCATGATCACAGACACCACCCTTCCCCCATCTTACAACAAGACCCACCTTCCTATCCTGTAGGATTAGCGTTGATTAAGGGTTGAGAACAAACAGGATTTTATGGGGTTTTTGTGAGTCTTCTTAAACAGACAGCTGTGGGCAGAAATGTAGACAAACAACAGGGCTTTTAAGGGGATCCTTAAATGATCTTGTCATGTCCTCACTGATTGAGTTACTTCTAGTTTCTGCAGACAAACCTTAGTATAACGAGAAACTTGCACTCTGAGAAACTGGGGAGACTTTTTTGGGGTGACCTTATAAGGAGAGAGAAGAAGGCCTTTTTGAATGTACTTTGTTCTCTTCTTCTTCCCAAGGAGGATAGTAGGTGGGAGAGGGGAAGCTGAGAGACTGGAGAGGCCAGTGAGGATAGGGGAGAGAGGAAGGGAGGTGCCACAGTGTTGGTGGGAAGGAGGCCTTTGGAAGAAAAGAGTGATTTCCACCCCAAGTCCTCTCACAACAAAGAGGCCCCTGCTGAGCCTTTTCCTGCCAGGCCAGGGTCTGTGAAGCTCCCCAGGGCCCTCCACAAAGAGCAAAGCCAAATGTTGACAGTCTCAAAGCCTCATTCCACCACATCTTAAGGCAGTCCTAAATGCTTGTAGCTTTTCATTTAGGAGCAGGAAGAGAGATCCCCATGGGAAACTACCCTTTGAAGGCATAAGCTCTAATGTTTAAAATCTGTTCAGAAACTATACATTTCTCTGCTCTCACTGGGGCAGCTGGTTTCTCTCTAAATAAATCACAGGGCTGGGGAGCATTTCAATGAAAGATCTCAGGGGTCTCCTTTCAACACTGCACAAAAAGCCCAGTCTCAGGGGAGCTGGCCTGAGAACATCCTCTGCAGGCTATAAGCCTCCTCATAAACTCCTTTGGGATTGGTTTGTCTGGAAGGTGGGTTTAGGAACATTGTGTAATCTCGGCATTGCAAAAGGGCATCAGGGGTTGACCAGAGTCCCATGACATCAGAAGACGAGCCTGACAGATGGGCAGAGAGAGGGAAGTAGAATCTCTGGGAAGGCATCCAGATGCCTCCTACCTTTGGCAGTCAGCACCTTGGCCATCCAGGGCCTCACAGAGTACTCATGGGAGGACAGAGAGAAGTGCAGCATTCAAAATTAACAGAATCTGAGTAAGCCTCAAATGTAAAGACCATGGTGCTCTATCTCGAGATGATGGTGATTCAATGGGAGAGGCCAGTCAGGGGGAGATTATCACTCAAGGGTCTTGCATGTGCTTGCTTAGGAGGATGCAGAGAACATAGAATTCATGAGCCTGCCCATATTGCTGCCAGCATAGTTACCATCTAGTTGGGGAGATAAGATGAAGACACTTGAAATTGGAAACAGTGATTCTCTGGGGGCAGTATGCCAACATTAACGGCGCCTTTAGCCTCTGGACTCTGATTGCATTGTGTGAATTGTAGCTCCATCCACTTATCAGCTGTATGACTTTAGGAAAGTTACTCCGCCATCAGGAAGCTCCATTTCCTCATCTCCAGTAGGTACATCATTGTGCCCACTTCACAGGGGTGGAGTGCAGATCCAATGAGCTACCTCGGGAAGGCAATCGGCCCATAAAAGGTGCCCGTAAATATTAGTTTTAGATACCTATTATCCAAAGATGGAATATAATTAAGCTCTAGAGTAGCATGGCCTAGAGTAACAGCTCAGGGAAAAGAAACTAAGTTGGATTTGAGGAGGCTTGGAAAAATGGGTTATAGACTAGCAGCAGAGAGGGGCAAAAATCATTGAGGACTTGTGGGAAATGAGAGAGCAGGCCCAGACAGGGGTGCTCCTCTTTGCAGGCCAGTGTTGATGTGGGTCTGCCTAGGTTGAGCATAGTGGGAAATTGGATTTTTTTAAATGGGGAGAACCTGAAAACTGCACTGAGGCAAATCCAACGTGCAATGACTGGGAGGAGGGTGAAGAGCAACGTGTAATGCCTCCGAGCAGGAGAGGACGCAGTGACAGTGGAGTTTCAGGGAGACTAAAGGGGCAAGGATTGCAGGATAACCGCAGAGAGAGCCTGGAGTCAAGCCAGCTAGCTAGGGAGACATAGTGGTGACCTGGGGGTGTGGCAGCCAGAATCTGAGACTATAACAACATTTACAGGGAACAGGAAGTGGGATTTAGTGACACTCATGTGCGCAATGTATACATTGTGGAACATAAAAGTCTTAAATGAATGCTTACGTTCGTTCAGATACTTTGGCTTAAAGGAACAGAAATGCACTTAAGTTAAATCAAGTAATTAAAGATTTGTAGGCAAGCATAGGAACCCAGGAAAAGCCAAATAAACTAACAAAAGGAGGCTCCAGAGAGACAGTAACCAGAGAGTCTTCTGTAACCTAAATGCTCTAGTAAGATGTTTGCTGTTTCATTTCAGTCCCTACCAATCACAGCCTTAACTCCACTCCATGTGTCTGAATGGCAGTCCTCTCCGTTCTGACAAATTCCCTGTTCTTTATAAATACATTTTCTGTTCTCAATAGTGTAATGAGTGAATATTTTGCAAATATTAAATATTAAATGAATGTATTGTCTTGCCCCTCTCAAATCCTATTCTTTACAATTTCCACCTTTCCACCTTTTCATCTTTTTCTTGAATGTATTTTCTTTTCCCTCTCAAATAATATTCTTTGCAGGTTAAGCCATGGAAACCCACTTGTCCTGCAAGAAAATAATGGGCTTGAAAACCAGGTGTGGATGACAGAGGGAATTTTCAAAATCCCTTTTAAAATTTCAGGAACGAACTTGAACGAATCAGACCATAGAATTCCTCCTGGGGCATAGAGAGAATACCCTTTCTATCTAATATGGCTTAGTCACCAGGCTTAACTAGTGATGGTGAGAGGATGATAAGATGCAGAAGACAAGGAAAACCCCATCCTTTCTAGCCTGAAGCACTGTGGGGAAAAGGAGGCAGAGAAGGAAAGACAAACTTCCCTTTATCTCCCAACACCATCTCAAGGCCAAACTTCAAGGGTAGTGGGCAGCTTTAGGAAGATTCAGGTAATCTGGGGTACTGGAGTAGCATGAGCATTTTGCTCCAGTCCATGCCTGGGACTCTAGGAAGCAGTCACTTCCCATGTTGCCCTCTGTACCTCTGGGACAACTTCATCAAGTTGTCTACCTGGAGGTGCCTTGTGGTGGAAGAGATAAATTTCCTGATGTTTTAGTTCTGGGGTCGCCTTTTGGTACTCCAGTGATGTGGATTCAATGTAGAGGAAACAGAGTTTGGGGAGCTCTATTTCTTAGTCAAGTTGTTTGGATGCTGTGACAGATGAACGGGAGGCACAACCCTTTAGGAAGGGTTATTAGCATCAGTAAAGTGTAGTGAGGCCACATGAAGCAGGGAAAGCCATCGGCCCCCGACCAAGCTGCGAGAGACCAGATCACAAATGGTACCAGCCGCCAATTGTAGTTGCAAGTACCAGCGGGGCCAGCCATGAGCAGGTGTTCAAGGTCATGGCTGTGGAGACTAGAGGAGACAAAGAATATTGAATGGGATTTAGGCCTCTTTCCCCTCAAAGCCACAAGATCGTATAAGCTCCAATCTGCCCTATAGCCCCAGACATCATATTGACATAGAGAAGGAAAAGAAATAAGATTCTAAAAAATTGAGTAACATCTAAGAATGTCAAAATTATGGCTTCAAACTAAGAACTGGACTAAAGCATTTTATTTTGTTTTGTTCCTTTTGTTACCCAGTGGGTGGGGTTCATCAACAAGATTAAGGCAGTTCTAAATCAAATAAAGAAGCTATATTTTGTCTGCACAGTGGAGTTGTAGTTTAAATAAATGTGTAACCTCATCACCAGAGTGTATGTTGCCCACAGTTTCCACTCCCTCACACCATCACTTGAATAGGATCCATCATGACTTCCCAGCCAACTCCTCAATTGCTCTTTAAATCATTACCTACTACTATTTATTATTTCAAGGACTCCCCCACTCAGAGAATCTGCTTGCCCCAAGTTGTTTTTCTGTGCCAGGTTGTATGGATTGAGATCTGAATTTTGGGTTAGGAAATAGGGAGACAGAGCTACACACAAAAGAATTTCCAAGAAACCATCCAAATGTAGATAAATTAATAGTCAATTCTTCACTAGTTCACCTGTGGTCAACATCATGACCAAAGGAGAACTGGAAAAGTGCCTTGTCAAGATATTGAAAATGTTCTGTCTTGACAACAAGTTCCTTCCCTTTAAACCTCTCCACTTATGTAATTCCTATAAACCTCTTCACTTATGTAATTCCTACAAACCTCTTCACTTATGTAATTGTGATTGAGTTTTTCTACTACCAGAAATAAGCTTAGGGAGTTCTGTAAGTTTCATCTCTTTTTCCCATATAGAGAACCAGGGAATGAGTCCATTCTTTCTTATGCAGAATTTGATTTTTATATTATAACTACTCAGATGTTATAGTTAATAAGATGTTGCCATTATAGAATAGAATATGATTTTCCAAAGAATTTAAATATATTAAAATGGATCAACTAAAACCATACCATGCTTGTTTGAAGATTCAGGAAGAAAGTTCAGAATTTTGCAGTCTCTCTGGGTTATAATCATAAAAATAAGTTATCATTGTTCTTTCTACATGTATCTAAGAGAGTTTTGGTTATTAGTCGAAGTCAGCTTATAATGTGTATCTCATGTTGTATTTGTTCTAAGTTTCATTCCATCCAAAAGCAAATTCAGGGTGTCCTGTGGTGCATTTCCTATCTCATAAACATCTTTGTCAGGAACTCCACATGTTCACACAGCGGGGGTATTGAGGTTCATTTAAGCGGAACCAATTGGAAAGCCCATTTCAGGTGATGTAGACTTTAGCATGAGCACAGGCTGGTGAGCTGCTGGCAAAGTCACATGATGCCCTCAGGGGTACTGGGAAAGAAGAGGTGGCTATTGGTTTACCGGCGCGTCTACCATCAGCTGAGTTTAAACCTGCCTTTTTCCCAGCGTATGTGTCAGTGACAAGAGAAGCATGCTGACATGAGGATCTCGTAGCTGGCATCCAGTTTGAACCCAGGCATTGTTCTCTACTCAGAAATATCACATGGGTTTACCCAAGGCCAAACCAAGAGACCAGTGGACATGAGAAGGCACAGTCTCTTTTTTGCAGCACCACTCCTTAGTGTCATATGTCAGCAAAATGCACTGCAGTATCAATATCTGTAATTGTTAAAAAAAACAGATCATGATAGAGCCAAATTATAAATGAATGTAGCTTCAGTTACAGTTGCAGATAGAAGACAGCGTATCATCCTTTATCCTATGCCACAGTGGCTCATTCATTCATTAATTTTCTTTCAACAGGTACTTGGTGAACATATACTATATGCGAGCCTCTTTATAAGTTGCAAGTCTTCCCAACTGGTTTTTCTGAATTCTAGCTGGAGCCTCTCTTACTTCAGCCCTGACTTAGGATATTTGCTTGTTTGTGGGATTTTTGCTCCCAACACAGCTCGAAATTTGAGAAGTATGGACAGTGAGCCGTCTTGAGCAGAGAGTTCAGTCGAGGGTAGATGAAAGGCTGGGGGCATCTGAGACTGCATAGCCAGATGTTCAACCAGAGAAGGATAAAGGGGTGAGGTTTTTGGGCATTTCTCCAAGCATCTGATCTATAAGGGGCACTAAACACTACTATACATAGAAAAGAAAGGACACAGATTTTTACAAGAACTCTTCTCATGGATTGTATTCTATGTGGTTGGAAGGAATACTTGGACAAGAGAGTTGGATTGGGGCGGGGCAGATGAATGTTTTGATTTCCTGAGTGGGGCCCCCAGGCTCAGTTGGAAAAACTGAGTTGCTCAGAAAAAGAAAAGAAACTGAAGGTGGACATGGTGGCTCACGCCTGTAATCCCAGCACTTTAGGAGGCCAAGGTAGGAGGATCACTTGAGTCCAGGAGTTCAAGACCAGCCTGGGCAAAATAGTAACACCCATCTCTACCAAAAAATAAAATCACTCAGGCATGGTGGCATGCACCTGTGGTCTTAGCTACTTGGGAGGTGGGAGGATTGTTCAAGCCCAAGAAGTGGAGGCTGCAGTGAGCTGTGATTGCACTACTGCACTCCAGCCCAGACGACAGAATGAGACTCTGTCTCAAACAATGACTGCAACAAAAGAAACTGAGAACTCTCTACATATCTTCCCTCTCAGCTTTTCCCACTTGTAGTGCACAGTCTCTGTTCTAGGTCGAACAAGTGATTAAAGAGTATTAGAAACTGCAAATCAGCTATACAAGGTGCCTGATTCCATGTTTAACCATATTCTTCTTGCTTCTCTGGGATCTACTATTTGTGTGGCTTGAAAAGGAGGAAAGCAGAAAGCCACATGAGGGCTAGCGGGGTGTTCAGAGATAGAGGAGAACTCCGACCCAATTTCTACCCCTGCCCTTCTGCCTGCAAAGCAGAACAGGCTTTTGAAAAATGTGATGTGAGTCAATATGTCTTTGGCCATCTCTCCTTTCTCCACTATAGCCTCTCCCCTGCTCCAGGCACCCAGTGCTGTGGGTGTGAGCCCTGGCAATTTAGAGTTCGCCAGGGTGGTTCTAGACATTCTGCTTGCCCCCCCCATCACAGTTTAATTGATACCTGTTTGGTCCCCTTAGGGCCTTATTAGGTGATTCTTACTAAAGTACTGTGTTCTAAAATAGTGGTTGACTTTGGATCCATGTCTAACTTCTCCAGATAGAGACATAGAGTTTGAAAGCAAAGCATGAGAGATGGGTAGGTTATTTCAAAGGCATGCATCTGTCATGGTGGGCTCTGTGACAGATGGAGAGAGATTTAGGGGTGTGTGCATCTGTCAGCAGCATGCTCAAAGCCACAGCACCTGCGTGGAAAAGAAGTTCCCATTTGTGCCACAGGCCTCTTCCTTTAACCTCATTGATTAAGTTCCAAGTGATTTTAAGGCACAGTACAAACCAGAGGACATCAGGTTTTGTTAAACGTTCTTTCCCTGTTTTCCTTTTTAAACTTCTTCATCTGCTTGTAGCCCAGCATAGCAGGAGAGAATGGTTTTTCAGCCTCTTTCATTTTAGGGGTAATACATTAGTGTTTTTTCTCTACTGTGAACAACAAGTGCATGGAAATCATAGTCGGGGATAATAGGCAGCAGCAATCAGACTAATACACTCTGCGGGGAGGAGGAGCGCCAGGCACTTTAATTGACTCATGCATTTGGGATCTGAGACCATTTTAAAAGATTTCAGTCTGTAGTAGAACAGTCTGTCAGCTTTCATTTGGGATTTTAAGGTGAACTGGGGAATATTACCCAGGGAGAAGAATTTTGTAAATGTTTTACACTCTTTTCTTATGAGCATATATTAGAATTCAAATATATTTCTTTAATCCTGTTGACAATTTTTCTCTTGGAAAAGACTTGAGCAAAATAGCTCTTATGTGATTTCACTTGAACCAATGGGCCCCATTACCATTTGAAATAAAAATCCCCTTCCATTTAAGCTTTTTTCTTCACTGCAGTGATTCATTTTTTATTTCTAATAATCTCCTTGATTTCTTCCATTTTATTTACCTTTGGTTTTTTCTCAAAATATTGAGTCACAGGCAACAACAGAAAGTGGAATGTTTTTGCTTAATTCCTGACACAGAAATTTAGCAGTGTTTGGCTAAAGAGTTTCAGGAGAAATAAACAGACACTTTTATGAACTGAGGTTTTCCATGAGCACATTCCCACACAGACCATCTTCTGGAGACAGGTAACATATCATTCTCCTCTTTCTGCATTAAGAAACTGTGAGAGGCATTAGCAACTATTTGCTAAAAGCACAGAAGCAGAGACTCTAAGTGAAGACTGAGAAGTAAACAGCTTGGCTCCAACGTGTTCACATGAATTACTTTAGTTTCTTTTTGTTTGTTTGTTTACTACTCTATCTTATCCTTACTTTCTAACAAGGTAAGAGATGAAAAACTGCATTAATTATAACCATCAAATTTCAGTTTCTGAAAGAGACCTTAGAATAAGAAGGATCTAGCCAGGTGTGATGGTATGCACCTGTAGTCCCAGCTACTTAGGAGGCTGAGGCAGCCTCCCCTTGACCCCGGGAGTTCAAGGCCAGTGTGGACAGCATAGCAAGACCCTGTCTCAAAAAAAGAATAAGATGGATCTGGCATTTACTGAATGAACAAAGAAGACAAAAATTCCATTATTCCAGGAGTTTTTTTAAAAAATAAGTTATTTGCTGCTGTCAAATGTGAATATGGAATTTGAAAAAGGGTGGAACTTGAAAGCAGATAATGTAACTGAATATGAACTACTGAGATGCACTGAGGTAGTCAGGAAGAATGAAAAAGACCTACTATTTGATAGCATAACAGGGTGACTATAATCAATAATAACTGTACATTTAAAAATAACTAAAAGAGTATAATTGAACTGTTTGTAAAACAAAGGATAAATGCTTGAGGGCATGGATACTTCATTATCCATGATGTGACTAGTTCACAGTGCATGCCTGAACCAAAACATGTCATGTACCCCATAAAATATATGCCTATGTACTCACAAAAATTAAAAAAATCATTGAGATCATTGAGGGCTACTCTCGGGGGTGGGGGGAGAGGAGGAGGAGAGAGAGAGAGAGAGAGAGAATGTATAGTATCTTTCATTTTATAACAAACAAGTCTGTCAAACTTCCTTTTTTTCCCATGGAATTTATAAATTGGGAGGAGCATTTTGTATACTTCATAATTAAATTAACTTTGATGATCATTTAAATCTTTCAGTGAGAGCCTGGAAAAAGAAGAGGCTAGCGGGACACACTCTCGCAGTGCTGTGCTGAGGGTATATTGAGGAATATCTGTTTTTTAGAATCTGAACTACTGGAGGAAATGACTAAAATGAATGAACAACTATTACTTGGAGAGAAGATAAATAACAACTACACTTCATCAAACACAATGCTATTCATATACAACATTCTTCACTGAGTCTTCACCCAGACCTTGGCAGTAGGGGCTCTCATTCCCATTCTGTGGAGGGATGCTGCCCAGATGGCCTGGCACACATATCCTTTGCTGGCAAATCCAGCGCTCTCTGTCCTAACCCGTGAGCCCTTCCCAGTAAATACCCTGCTACCCACAGTGGATAATTCTTCTAGCTACAAAAATATTTAGGTAGGGGTAAGGTTGCCAGAATTAGCAAATAAAAATAGAGAACACCCTTCATATGTCCTAAATATTATATAGGACATACTTAGATTTAAAAAAATTGTTATGTATCTGACAATCAAACTCAACTGGTGTCCTGTGTTTTATCTGTCAACTCTAGGTAAGAGAGTAATGGGAATGAGGCACCTGAAGAAAAAAGTAGGTAAGAAATTGGAACCCAACAATGAGTCTAAGGTCCAATAAACAGTGAGGAATGTTTCTAAGGAACAAAAGATGTATGAAGCTGTAGCCGAAGGTATGACAGTGGTGGTATCAAGATGTGGATGAACTGGAAAGAAGTATACTTGGAACAAGCTTTCAATAAACCACAGTATCGAGAGTTACTTTTATCTGGAAAGGACTCAGTTATTATTCCTTAGAGTAAGACCTACCATTCTATCCTAATGGCTAATGCCCTGGACGCCAACAGCAGCCACTCATTATATGGGTATTGAATGACTGAACTGGGAGCACAAACTTAGGAGTGATGTTAGTTGCCATGTATTAGCTCCGTCACTGTGATAAGGTTACTTCACATCTTTGGGCTTCAATGTCTTTATTTGTAGAATAGAGTTAATATTATTGCCTTTTGCTCAATAAATGGCAGAAGTGGCTTGTCTTCTTCACTGTTGTCACCACCACCACCACCATCATCATCATCTAGGGTAGGAACTGGTAAGCATTTTCTGTAAAGTCCCAGATAGTAAATATTTGAGGTTTGCGGAGCCATAATGTCAACTCTGCCATTATAGTCTGAAAACAGCTACAAACAATACATTCAAGTATGAACATGGCTGTGTTCCAATGAAACCTTATTTACAAAATCAGGCACTGGGTCAGATTTGGCCTGAAGGCTGTAGTATGCCAATCCCTGATTTAAAGCAGGGCTCCTCAATCACCTCATAAAGCTCATGATTACAGAGAAAGGATGGAGAAAGAAGGAAGGAGGTGGCCTGCAACCGGTGGATAAGCTGGAGTACATTTCTAGCAGGAGATGTGTAGGAGCCCCCACACCAAGTGTAGAGAAAAGAAGGTGGTAGAAGACTTGGGTGTCAACTGTGTATGGTGAGTAACAGCCTTTTGGGAAGCCCTAACTTAGAAGAATAAGCAAGAAAGATGCAGCCTCTCTAACAAAACCTGTAGGGCAAGGGTTGGGCTTTATGTACTTTTATAATAATACTTAACATATACTGGGTGCTCTATTATGTGCTGGCTGCTGTGCTAAGCACTTTATATGCATTATATCATTTAGTAAACCCCAAATTCTCAAAGAACAGGTATATTGCTTTCCCCACATTATAGATAAGGAAATTGAGATTTGGAAAGACTCAAGATCATAGTTATCCAGAGTCAATTTTCAAGCAGTCTGACTCCAATGTCTGAATGCCTAACTCCCATACCATGTTGCTTGTATCTTGTACAGGCCTAGTTCAGTACCATGTACAGGGCTGGATTCAGGATCATTCTATAACCATTTGTAGAACGAGTGGATGGATGGATGGATAGATGGATGGGGCTTCTATTTTTAGGTAAATCATTATCCATACAGTAGATACTTATCTTTGGCAGAATTGTTAGCATGTTTATAAACTTATGAAGCTATAGATTAGGTTTTCCAGGGAATTTAAAGCATTTCACCCACAGGATGTTTCACACACTGGCATAATTTACTCAAACTGTGAGGGATGCATCTTCTACAATTCAAATGTGGAGAATGGGGCCTGGACAGATTATATACAGGCCTTCTTAATTGGAAAAAATAAATAGTGAAAAGAATAACGCAGTGTTATTCCAAAGAAGGGGTTTTCCTTACCAGGTTTGATGGGACAATGTATCTATCTATCACAAGCATTTTCACAGAAATGTGAATTATTACCACTATCCATCTCCACAACTTCTTTTAAAATTATCTGGGTGTGGTGGCACACATCTGTAGTTTCAGCTACCGAGCCACAAGAATGGCTTGAACCAGGGGAGGTTGCAATGAGCTTAGATGGTGCCACTGCACACCAGCCTGGGTGACAAAGCAAGACTCTGTCTCAAAAACAAAATAGAAATAAAGAAAAAGTGCAAAAGGAAAAAATATAGCATATAAATAAAAAGCACCTGGTTTGCCTTTTCATGTTTTGTTTCGTTGGTCATTTTGAGTTTTTTTTTCTTTTCTTTTCTTTTCTTTTTTTTTGAGACGGAGTTTCGCTCTTGTTACCCAGGCTGGAGTGCAATGGTGCGATCTCGGCTCACTTCAACCTCCGCCTCCTGGGCTCAGGCAATTCTCCTGCCTCAGCCTCCTGAGTAGCTAGGATTACAGGCGTGCGCCACCATGCCCAGCTAATTATTTGTATTTTTAGTAGAGACGGGGTTTCACCATGTTGACCAGGATGGTCTCGATCTCTTGACCTCGTGATCCATCCGCCTCAGCCTCCCAAAGTGCTGGGATTACAGGCGTGAGCCACCGCGCCCGGCCCTTTTTTTTTTTTTTTAAAGAACAAAATCCTTACTATGTGTGGAGAAAGAAGAAAGAGAGAGAAACTAATTAATGTATTTCTCTATGTTCCCTTGGAGAATCATGGGCTTTGCATATTGAAAGTTATTTTCCTCTGATGATACAAGATTGTGCTGAAATTCCTGTAGTGGGACATGGGAAAGAGTGAGGCTGAGAAAAAGCATGAAAACCATTCCAAAGCCAGTGACTTTTGAGAATCTGGTGTGTACTAGGGGCTTGTTGGGAGACTGGCTTTGCAGCTTTTTCACTGCCTTTTCCAGAAACATCTGCCACTAGTATTTTAATTGGTTCTTCTCATCCCCATAAGTAGCCAATGACTTCTACATGATGTTGAGCTAACAATTTTTTTCCCATTAAAAATGTCTTAAACTACACGAAAATACACAAAACATGAAACTTGCTATTTTAAACATTTTTAAGTGTATATACAATTCAGTGGCATTTAGTAAATCAGTGTTGTGAATTATCACTACCATTCATCTCCACTTCTTTCAGTCTTGCAAAACTGAAACTCCATACCCATTAGACTAAACATCCCATTCCCCTTTCTCCCTAGCCCCTGACAACCACCATTCTACATTCTATCTCTAACAGTTTGACTACTCAGATACTGTCTTAGTTCATTTTCTGTTGCTTATAACAGAATACCCCAAACTGGATAATTTATAAAGAATAGGAATTTATTTCTTACAATTCTGGAGGTTGGAAAGTCCAACATTGAAGGGGTGCATCTGGTGAGAGCCTTATTGCTGGGGGCGACTCTCTCTGCTGAGTCCCAAGGCGGTGCAGGGTATCACATGGCGAGGGGGCTGAGCATGCCAATGTGCTAGCTTGGGTCTCTTTTATAAAGCCACCAGTTTCCCTCCCAGGATAATTCATTAATCCATTCATAAGGACAGAGCCCTCACCAACCAATCATCTCTTAAAGGCCCCGCCTCTTAATATTGTTACATTGGGGATTAAGTTTCAACATGAATTTTTCAAGGGACATTCAAATCATAGTAGGTACCTCACAGAAGTGAAATAATACAGTATCTTGTGTGTGTGTGTGTGTGTGTGTGAGAGAGAGAGAGACTGGCTTGCTCACTTCAAATAATATCCCCAAGGATATACATCGTTGTGTTTCTTAATGCCCCAAATGATATCCCTCTAAAAGTATTCCCATGACACGACGAACTTCTCTTTAATACAATTTGTGAAAGTTGTGATTTTTAAGTTAAAAATGGGTATTTAGTAGGCCATGCAACTATTATGTCAAGGAAGAGTAGGGAATTCAGGCATAACCAACTCCAGCATTTCCAGCAATGTCCCAGGGCCTTTCTGCTGTGTCCTGTGTTGGTATTTTTCTAAACTAAGCATTCTGCTCATGGCGGAGATCGTGTTGTCCTCACAGCTAGCAATCCAAGCTTAAAAGGTTACAGGGTGATTTGTCATTTATATGTGTGAAGGTGTTTCTAACGTCTGCATTCTTCCCTGGATGGTAAGGTCACTTTGTACCCCACATCCCTGGCACATTTCCTGGCACAGAGTAAATGAAGGGAAGGTTGACGAGGCCTAAAAGATTCATGTGTGAGGAGAGGAGAGGAAGGAGACAAGACTAAATCGGGAGGCACGATGCCTTCAGGATGATGGCGTTCTGTGGAGAAGTTCCTGATTCTTTAAAATTAGAATGCATTTGATATAAACTACACAAAGGCAGATGGTTTCAAAATCAAAGCTTTGAGAAATTGAGACCTTATTTCAACAATTGCTGAAATAAGAAAAAAGGTTCTTTTAAAATATACTTTATTTTAAAAACAGTTTTACATTGTTAAAAAATCGAGAAGCCAGTGCGGATCTCCCATCTACCCCACACTGAGTTTCCCCATTATTAATATCTTATATGACACTATGGCACATTTGTTACAATTAATGATTCAGTAGTGAAACATCATTATTAACTACAGTCTATAGTTGATTCCGATATCTTTATTTTGTTTACTTACTTTTTTCTGTTCCAGGGTCCTGTATTCATTTCCTATGACCACTGCAAAAATTTTTGACAAACTGCATGGCTTAAAAATAAAAAAAAAAGGGGCCAAGTGCGGTAGCTCACACCTGTAATCCCAGCACTTTGGGAGGCTGAGGTGGATGGATCACGAGGTCAGGAGTTCAAGACCAGCCTGACCAATATGGTGACCGCCCCCCCATCTCTATTAAAAATACAAAAATTAGCCAGGTGTGGTGACACGAGCCTGTAGTCCCAGCTACTCAGGAGGCTGAGGCAGGAGAATTGCTTGAGCCCGGGAGGCAGAGATAGCAGCAAACCAAGATCACCCCACTGCACTCCAGCCTGGGTGACAGAACAAGACTCCATCTCAAACAAACAAACAACCCAGAAATGTATTGACTTACAGTTGCAGAGGCTAGAAGCCTAAAATCAAGGTGCCAGTAAGGCTACACTCCCTCTGAAGCCTGTAGGAGAGCCCTTCCTTTTCTCTACCTGGTTTCTGGTGGCTGCTGGCAATCTTTGGTGTCCCAAGGCGTATAGCTGCCTAATTCTAATCCCTGCCTTCACCGTCAAATGGCCTTCTCCATGTATCTTCACATGGCCATCCACTTATAAGGACAGCAGTCATACTGGATTCGGGACCTACCCCACTCTAGACTGCATCCCAATTTAACTAGTTACACTACAATGACCCTATTTTCAAGTAAGGTTATATTCTGAAGTACTACTGGGGGTTAGGATGTCAATGTATCTTTTTTTAAAATTTTTTTGAGAGGAGATTCTATTCAACCCATAACAGATCTCAGCCAAGACACCATGTTATGTCATGTCTCCTTAGGCTTTGCTTGGCTGTGGCAGTTTTTCAGAATTCCCTTGTTTTCTGATGACTCAACAAATTAAGGAATACCAGATAGGTGTTTTGTAAGATGTTCCATTTTGTGGAATGTGTCTGATGCTTTTCTTATGATAACACTAGGGTTATGAGTTACTGGCAGGAAGGTCACAAAGGTAAAGTGATATTTTCATCACACCTTATCAAGGGTACACACTGTCAACAAGATTTATCACTGTTGATGTTGACCGTGGTCACCTGGCTGAGGTAGTGTTTGTCAGGTTTCTCTACTGTAAAGTTACTCTTTTTTTCTTCCTTTCCACATTGTGCATTTTGGAAGGAAGTTGGTATGCACAGCCCACACCTAAGAAATGGGGAGTTAGGCTCCTGCTCTTCAGGGTGAAAGATCTACACAAATTATTTGCAATTCATCTGTGTGGGAGATTTGCACCCTTCCCCCTCTTTATTAATTTATGTAATCATGTATTTATACCAGCACGACCTCATGGATATTTTATATGTTGGGTTATAATCCATTAGTACTCTATTTTGTTGCTCAGATTGTTCCAGCATTGCCAGTGGAAGCTCTTTCGGTTGGCACCTGTGTCCTTTTGAGAAGCCAGGGCCTATAAGAAGGTAATAAAAGTTAAACGAGGTGATAAGGGAAGGGCCTTAATCCAACAGGACCCGTGTGCTTCTTATAAGAATAAGAAGAGACACAAGGAAGCAAGGGAGTATGCTCATGCGCTTTCTTCTCTCTGTCTCTCCCCAGTCTCTGTGTGTGTGTGTGTGTGTGTGTGCGCGCACACGCGCGCACGCGCGCATGCACAGAGGAAAGGACGTGTGAGGACACACGGAGAAGGTGGTCTCCTATGAGCTAGGAAGAGAGGCTTCTCCAGAAATCAACCCTGACATTACCTTAATCTTGGACTTCTAGCCTCCTGAACCGTAAGAAAATAAATTTCTATTATTTAAGCCATCCAGTCTGTGGTATTTTTTTTTTTAACAACAGCCCTAGCAGACTAATACATCCCATCAATTTCTTTTCCAAGCACTTCCATATTTTCTGGCACTATAAAACGCTCCAGACTTATATATTTCCTGCCCAGCCCTAAAATTAGCCATTTTTTTTTTGAAGGAACTCTGGTTCCCTTTATCAGAGAATGACATTAGACACCAAGATCGGGGCAATGAAAAGGGTTTAAATAAGGAAAGTGAATGGTTCAGGAAGCTGAGAGGGAGAAAGAGTTGCAGGCACAATGCCTATGAAAAAGAAAGGCAGGGAGTTGACCAGGTCAGGCAAAGATTTCCTGGTTAGAGATTTGAGTGGTTAAGGTGAAGAGAGATGAGTGCTTGGACATGAAGAGGACAGGCACAGAAGGTCCCATAGTCAGCTGAGGAGCTCAAAGTAGAGGGCCTTGTTATTAGCTAAGCTACTGATTATCAGCCATTGAGGAGGTCTTCAAGAATTGATTAAAGATATCCATGTTCCATTGCCTGCCCCACTTCTAAAGAACAACTATCTAGTGGATTGTGACTTCAGAGTCTGTGAGATCACAGATGTCTTCAAGAAGTCCTAGCATGATGGGAAAACATGGTAGGAAGTCTCTGCACTTACAGACTTTGCTGCTCAGCTCTAGCCATCTAGTGAACTTGACCATCAGGTAACCAAGCTAGTGTCTCAGACAGCTTCATATCAGCATTTCAAATTATGCAGTCATTTAAACTGATGGCTAGGAGGACTGGTTGCACATCCATTCTGTCATTGAACTAGGCTGTTGTCTTTAAACTCAACCACTGAACTTTCTGAGCTTCCTCTGAGTGTTGTTCCACATGCAGTCACATTTTAACACAAGTTGTACATCATATATTGGCAGCCAGGAATGACCAAACTTGGACGCCTTGCTGGCACAAAAAGAGGTCTTAATGAGTTGACTTTGGTCATCTTGGGCAAAAGGGTTTAAGTGATTTATCCTAGGGAGGCTGTGTACAGACTACCGATTATTGCAAGGAGAATTTGTACAGTGTCTGGCACACAGAGCTCTGGAGTGGGAACACCTCACTTGCCGTAGTTCTCACCTCAATATGGCTTCCTCTTTTTTTCCATCTTTTTCCTCTCATCAAGCACTCGAGCCTTTGTCTCATACCCTAGCTGTTCATGGCTTCTAAGTTCAATGTTCTACCTGGACCTTTCCTCCTTCAAAGGCCCCAGTTCAAAAGATCTTGGTCTTCACAACTCATCAAAAACGCTCATTTTCTGAAATTCTAATCCCATCAAGATGTTGGGAGAATGCATTTTGCTTAGTTGGTTAAAGAAATCCATCGTAGACTGTGAATAACTTATAGGCATTAATACGTTAATTAACACGTTATGAATAAATTAAATGCATGCTTTTTTCAAGCACATCTCTGATCTGTGTGTGTGCATGTGTGCACACATGTGCATGCCCACAGGCACTCTTGACTTGTGTCCGACCTGAAGGTTATAGATCATGGTGATTAGAAGGGCAGGCTCTGGAATGAGTCTACTGAGTTTTATATCTGGACTCAATCGCATATTATTTGTGACACCTTATGAAAGCTACTAAGGCTCTCTGAGTTTTTGTGTGTCTTCATCTCTACAATAGGTCTAGTAATAAAGGCTATCACTTTAGGTTATTGTAGAGTGAAATGAGATGATATATGTAAAGCACTTCAAGGAGTGTCTGGTGCATAGTAAGTTGTTAAGTAAATATTAGTTATTGTGATAGTGGGTAATTGAGACAGTCATCCTCCCATCCCACCTCTGCTTTGAATGTCAGAAAGGTGGGACACGACTTGATATTCCTTTCACAAAAATTTCTTGCTGATGAGAAACTCATCTTCTTTTGTTTTGTTCATGAGCAGATTGCAAAATTCTAAGAAGTCAGCATCTTACCTTACAGTAATTTGAAGGTTTGTGCTATGGATTAAATTGTATTCCCTCAAAGTTTGTATGTTGAAGCCCTAACTTCCAATGAGGTAGTATTTGGAGATAAAACCTTTGGGAGGTAATTAGATTTAGATGAATTCATGAGGGTAAGGCCCCATAATGAGATTAGTGCCCTTAAAAGAAGAACCACCAGAGAGCTCACTCTCTCTCTGCCATGTGAGGACACAGTTAGAAGGTGGCCGTTTACGAGTCAGGAAGAGAGCCCTCACCAGAAACCAACCATACTGGCACCGTGATCTTTGACTTCCAGCCTCCAGAAACATGAGAAATAAATGTCCTTTAAGTCACCCAGTCTCTGGTATTTTAGTATGGCAGCCTGAGATGACTAATATAGTTTGAGTGATATCATGTCCTTACAACTATGCAAGTATTCAATATCAGGACTTTTCAGTGAACTGGTAGAAACTTAGCTTGTTCAGTTTTATCTTAATAGTGAAGTTAAGACTTAATCCACTGACATGTGATCAGGCTATGTTAATTATAGTCACAGGCCACGACCCCAGATTTCTTTCAGATAAATCATAAAATTATTATCTCTAAACAGGATAAGAATTTAGGAGTTATTTGATCTGTCTCCCATGTGACAGGTAAGGTAACTGAAGCCCAGAGTGGTTACAGGTTTAGTATAAGTCACACGGCTGGAGCCCAGACTTTCTCCCTCAAGGCCAGTGTTCCCCTCACACAAGACCTCAGTGTATATCCTCAGTCACAAGGAGGTCTGGAGGGGATGTAGAGATGAATTAGCCCAAAGCAGAGCTCCTAGAAACAGTGCAAAGATTTCCTTTCCAAAGTGTCTTTATATACATGTGAGAAAACATTGTGTAGCAGCACTGACTTTTCATTTTCACTGTAACTTAGAGAGCCAAGGAAATTGTGGCTTATTTGGTTTTTTTTTTTAAACACATTTAAACTTCCTCCTGAGCTCCTACTCCCTCGGGGGTTAGGGATGTGGGGAGTGGTGGGACTGCCACAGTGGGTGGGGCCACCTACATCTGCCAACAGACAGTATCACTGTCTCTTCCCTTTAAACAGTTTCTTCTAGATCATTTGGATTATTTGGGGTTGGTCTTTTGAATTTCTTTCCTTTCTTCCTGTTCCTTCTCAGGATGGCCTTCAATCTGTGTACAGGTTTGTGGGCTGGCCCTTGGCCTATGTGTCTGAATTGCACCTGGACCTGTATTGCCTTTGGGTGCACAGCTCAGGTAATTTGGCCCTCGCCCAGGCTTCCACTAGCTCACTGATTCTTTCAGTGGCTTCTGTCCCTTTACTGAGGCATATAGGAACTTTTGGCTCCTCTATCCCAGGAACAGGCACATTGCATCCCTCAGGCTAAAGCCTGTTTTTGTAAGTAAAGTTTTGTTGGAACATGGCCATACCTGTTCATTTACATACAGACCACAGCTGCTTTTATGCTAAAACAATAGTATTGAAATAATTATGATAGAGACTTTCTTGTCCATAAAGCTAAAATTATTTACTCTTAAGTCCTTTACAGAAAAGTTTGCTGACTACTGCTAATAGAACTTTCTATGGTGATAGAAACATTCTTTATTTGTACTGTACAATGCAGTAGTCTTGAGCCACGCATAGTTACTGAGCACTTGAAATGTGGCTAGTGCAACTAAGAAAACAAATTTTAAATTATATTTAATCTTGGTTACCTTAAATTTTAATTTAAGGAGCTGTGTGGCTAGTGGCTACCATATTGGACCTAGATGTGTAGTTCTAGATGTGGAATGGGTCTTAGGGAGCCAGGAATTCTACCTTTGGGTTTTCTCCTTGGCCATCTATTACTGCTCCTGGGACATGTATCCACGTGCAAGGTTTTTAACCAGGGGTTTGCATCTTTCCTCAGGCACAGTGGGGAAAGCATGCTATTAATCTCTAATGTTCCAGATTCTCCCATATCTAGCAAATGTTTAGTTTCCAGCACCATCTACCCTACCCCAATGTTTGACCCAAGGATAGGATGCAAAGAGGGAACACTGTAACACTCTCCCTTTTACACTATCCCTTGGGTCTCGGAGGGCAGATGTTCCCTCCTTTCTTATGTGTGGCTGGGACTTCCCTTATAGGATGCTCTATCTTCCTCCGAGATAACATTGGTTCTTTTTCCGTCAGAGGACTATCCAGTGGATGAGGCACAGAGACAGAAACCGGCTGAACTATGAGGGAGATCCATCAAACGGGCATTCCAAAATACTGTTCTTGATAGGACTGCTACATTACCTCGATTTATGAGGGGTGTGAAGCTTGACTATGCTCAGATTCAGTGCACATTTGTTGAGTATCTGATATATTTCAAGCACTCAATCCACTGTTAGGAAGGACCCAATCTGCTCCCCTGCCCCCCTTTTCTGTTCTTCTCTCACATCCCCAAACTGACAAATACAGTTTCACAATCATCCCTTTGAGTCTGATTTCAGCAGCTGTAGAGGGAATACTTGCAATATAAGCATAGCCTTTTTTTGAATGATTTATCTTTTTTTTCTGAACAATTACCTTTTCTAGAGCGCCATTCTTCACCTCATTTAGACCCACATGACTTACCTGTCCTCTTTCCCGGCTTTACTTTTCCCCAGAGCACTTTATCACCTGACAAACTCTGTGATTACCTGATGAACTAATTTTCTGCCTCCCTCTTTAGAATATAGGCTACACGACAGCAGGAATTCTATTTGATTCATTGCTGTATTCTTAATACACAGAGCAGTGCCTGACAGAAAGTAGGTACTCAAATATTTTTCAATAAATAAAAGAATCAGGATTATGCCTTGTAGTATAACTTTGATGTCTGAAAACAAACCAGGAGCCTCTCACTGCATGGTAGAGTCTGATGCCCCCCGCGGCTGCCCGCAATGCGGCTACCACCACCTGCGACATCTCCACCTCCTCCTGCCCTGCAGCCCCCGCCGCCGCCACCACCTGGGGACCAGCTATAGGACTAGGCCACCATTTTCAGTGCATAAACAAATTCCTCAGTTCTCTGGTATTCTTGGTCACACCTCTATGGAGTTTCTGAAGGGCAGTGGTGATTACTGCCAGGCACAGCACAGCCTCTATGCCGACAAGGAAACTGTAGAAATTTATTGCTACTCCACCAGGAGGCACCCATAAGAGTGATTATCCCGGACACAGAGGTGTTGAATTGAAATCAACATGCCACAGGGCATTTTACAAGAGTTCTGACCTGGATGGGGTAGACCTCAGCGTGCTTCCTTTCTGTTGCCTCGGCATTACTGGATTGAAGAGTTGCTGCTTCTTGTTAGGAGGTTCATTTCATTTATCATTACTTACAACTTCACACTCAAAGCACTGAGAATTTCAAGTGAAGTATATTGAAGTAGACTTCAGTTTCTTTGTATCATTTCTGTATTCAATTTTCAAAATTCTTTTATAACCCTTTAGAGTGTCTTTTTTTTTTCTTTCTTTCTTTCTTTTGTTTTTTTGAGACAGAGTCTCACTTTGTTGCCAGGCTGGAGTGCAGTGGCGTGATTTTGGCTCACTGCAACCTCTGCCTCCAGAGTTCAAGCCATTCCCCTGCCTCAACCTCCTGAGTAGCTGGGACTACAGACGTGCACCACCACGCCCGGCTAAGACGGGGTTTCGCCATGTTGGCCAAGATGGCCTCAATCTCTTGACCTTGTGATCCACCTGCCTCGGCCTCCCAAAGTGCTGTGATTACAAGTGTGAGCCACCACACCCGGCCGAATGTCTTTTGACTATATTAACATGGCTTGAATGAACTGCCCAGCTCCTGTGGAAGTCACATACAAGAACATGAGATTTCTTACTACACACAATCCAATCAATGCAACATTAAACAAATTTATAGATGAACTTAAGAAGTATGGAGTTACCACAATAGTAAGAGTATGTGAAGAACTTATGACACTAATCTTGTGGAGAAAGAAGATATCCATGTTCTTGATTGGCCTTTTGAGGATGGTGCACCACTATCCAACCAGATTGTTGATGACTGGTTACGCCTTGTAAAAACGAAGTTTCATGAAGAACCTGGTTGTTGTATTGCTGTTTGTTGCACTGCAGGCCTTGGGAGAGCTCTGGTACTTGTTGCCGTAGCATTAACTGAAGGCAGAATGAAAGATGAAGATGCAGTACAATTTATAAGACAAAAGCAGCGTGGAGCTATTGACAGCAAGTAACTTTTGTATTTGGAGAAGTATCGTCCTAAAATGTGGCTGCATTGCAAAGACTCCAGTAACAACTGGTCACAGAAACAACTTTTGCAGTCATACAGAACTGAAATCCCAGAAACTACGAACACTCTAGACCTTATGTAGCTTATTCCTTCAATCAGTTCAGACATTGAAAGTAGGGCCTACATGGTGATTTGCCTGCTCACTTTATGTTTACATCTCCCACATTCATACCAGCATATATCAGGTTGGCTTAACCATTGCTTTTTTTTTTTTTAACCAAGTCTTACAGTGATTATTTCATGTGTTTCTATTAATCTTACTTTTGTGCTGTTATGAAAAACCTCCATTGAAAAAAATTTACATTGCACATATCTTTAATGTTTTCAGACAGAAAGGTCTTACAGGTAATTTAATGTTTGCAGTCTGAAGTGCAACTTAACAGGGAGGGCCTGAGAAAAGAATGGGAGGGGTTATTCATTATTTTTAGTAAAATGTTGCCTTTGTCTTATGCAGAACATGTAGACTATGCCCTTTAATTTAGTAAAATATTTTTTAAAGGTAGAGACGATTTGTTATTGTAGCTGAAACAATCCTTAATAATAAAATTAATTTTTTTCCACATTTATAAGAAGTTGTTTACCAACTTATTTTTGTTTGAAAGTTATTTTTTGTTTCCTTCTCTTTCTAACCTCTCTTACAAAAAAAGAAGTGGGTTTCTGCTAATGAATTAGCAGACATCTAATATTTTATATGCCTTTTTGAGCTGTGTAACTTAATATTTGGATACTTGATAATTTATTTTATTATGTAATTGATAAAATGGTGATGTATATTAAGGTTAGTTCAACCATATATTTATACTGTCTGGGGATGTGTGGTTATAGTTCTGTAGGAGAAATAATTTGCCAGTGTTCATTAGCTTGTAAAAACTTAGTGTGAGAGCTTAAACATCTAAATAAATAGTGAAATGCATTTATCATCAAAAAAAAGAGAAAAAGAAAACAAAGCAAATTCCTTCCTTATCAGGGGTGAAGACAAAGAAAGACAAATGAGATGAAGGAGATAGGAATTCTTCACTGCCTTTGTGGGGAGAGGGAGGGTAAAAGTTATAAAGGAATATGGAATCCCACCTGCAACATGGATTGAAAAACCAAAACTTTGAGAAGATGAATGACGATCCATTATGGACAGAGAAGATTTACAAATCCATGTCCCCTGATTGCCAGATTCCAAGTTTTTACCATGCCCATTTTTTCTCTCTTGATTACAAATACTGTGCCCCAGAATAATTTCTGAAACTCACTTATTCACCTAAAATTTCAGTTGTTATCAATGATAACATTGGAGGTATCTTTTATTTTTAAATAAAATAGGCTTATGTTTCTGTTTGGAATGAACTAAAATGTTTTCGAATTATTTTTCACCTTAGCATCTTTAATTTTTCTAGCAAGTAAAATTTCTAAAGAGTTATTTCAGATGAAATTCTGTATATTTTATCTATGTCACATATATTATATTACATAACATTTTATATTATATATGTTTATAAACCATAAAGTATTCTGCATTAGTAAGGCATTGCTACTGTTATGATTATTAGCAATCCTGTAAAAACTTTTAAATAACTTTGAATAATCTTTTTCCCCCCTTGCCAAAAGTGTGAAATTATTTAAGAATTGGAAATGGCCTAACATTTAGTTACTTAATGAAAATAGCATAGATTTCCCATACTGGTGAAGTGATAGAAATCTCTACAACCTCATCAGATGGAAAGTAATGGCTCTGAAAATGCGAGAGAGGGGAGAATAGGAGAATCAATGAAATTGTTCTTATAGTACTAATTACACATTGTGAAGTGCTGGTTTTGTTTTAGGATATTTGGGATGGGATTTTACATTAAGGCATACTTAATACCAGGCTAGTTACCGAAGGAGAAACAAGTCTGGGTAAGTGTTTGGTTATTTTCTTGCCTCAGAGAATTACCTGAACATATTTCTTCCAACGATCATGATTTTATGTAAATGAGCAAAATCTGTGCAATACAAACAGCCCAAATTCGAAGCAAATGTTTGAGAAAAATCAGCACTAAAGGAAGGTTTATGTATTACCTCCCTCCTGTTTTGTTTGACTATGACAGAGATGGGAGTAGGAGTGGAAGTAGTCATTTAAGCATGCTGTTTCCTCACCTGTAAAATGAAATGGTTAGATAGTTCAGGACCACATGCTCAGATGCTTATGTGGGCCTGGCATATATTTGTATGAAGTTTGCCTGCTGAGCTTAAGATCCTAGAGAGTTACTGAGGACTTTGATAAACTAGAACAGGCTTGGCTTTCCTTAAAGCATTCAAACTCAAATGTTTAAGGCTCTTTACTGTGCATAGGGACTCAGTTTGGTCAGCAGGCCTCTGGTTGGTTGCCTCTGGAACAAATGATTGCCAAGGTACAATAAGACACATTTCATGAACGTCTGTCTTTTAGGAAACTGCTTTTGATGTCCGCCAGTGCAAGCTATGGATTTAGTGCGCATCTGATCCAAAGTTATCCTTTTTGCTTGCTCAGTGAATTGAAACTGGGCCCTTTAGTTTTCAGTTGTTAGCTGACACAAGGTTAAGCCACACTAGTAGAGTGTGCCCAAGAGATGATGCAGGATAATGGGGTTTGCTCCCTGATTCCAGTGAGCTCTCCTGGCAGTCCTGCAGTATGGGCAGCTTCTCCAGTGTCCAGCTTATGTAGAGTGCAAAGCTTCTCTAGTGCCCAGCTCCTACAGTATGGGTGACTCCTTAAGCACCCTAGAGGGAGGATTTTCAGCAAGTTCCACTGGTATGGCACCTCAGTGGTTTCTCAGCCACTCTGTGAGCCACAGCCATGCCCTTGACAATGTCTTGATCTGTTCAGGTTATTAAAACAAAACACCATAGAGTGCATGGCTTATAAACAACAGAAATTTATTTATCAAGTTCCGGAGGCTGGAAGTTTGAGATCAGAGAGCCAGCATGGTCAATTCCTGGTAAAGGCCTTCTTCCAGGTGCCCACTGCTGACTTCTTGTGGTATCCTCACATGGAGGACTCTCCAGGGACCCTTTTATAAGGGCTTTAATCTCAATCATGAGGACTCTACCCGGTCACCTAATCACCTCCCAAAGACCTCCCCAAACAAGGTCTGGATCTCAACCTTGAGTGCAGGGAGCTTTCTCTTGGGTGTTCTAGCTCAGCTCTAGGGATAGTGGCTGATCTTTGTATCTGCTATTTTTATATTGTTTAGCATTCTCTTTACTTCTCACCTTACAATCTTTTGTTACTGTAGTCTCTTCTTATAATTAACAACTCCTTATATTAAACTTTCCCTTGTCCAAATTACTGTGTGGAATCTGTCTCATGAATGGACCCAAACTGAACTAACCCCAAGCGTTCAGCAGCTTTTCCATTTATGTTGATGTCATTCAGACAGGACATCACTACCCACTCCAGACAAGCCATCGCTACTTGTCCCTACCTAGAAATCAGAGATTTCTTTCAATATATGTACAAGTCTCTTGATTCGAGTAAAGTGTTAATTATCCAAGCTCATTTAATAGATAACTGAGTACAAGAAAAGTTGTATGGTTTCCTTATGATCACATAGCCAGTTAATTATGGAGCTGGAATCAGAACCCCAGTATGCTGACTCCCAATTCAATATTATTTCCTGTCTGCCACACTGGCATTTTTCACTAAAAATATTAATTAAGCCTCTATTTGGGGGGGTGGGTAGAGCAAGATGGCCAAATAGAAGCCTCCATTGATTCTCTGCCCACAAAGGAACACAAAAATCTAACAACTAACTACAAACAAAAAAGCATTGTCATAAGAACCAAGTCAGGTGAGCAGTCACAGTACCTGGATTTAACTTTATATCACTGAAAGGACACAGTCTTGAATCACTGATGCTACGTCTTCCCTATTCCCCAGCAACAGCGATGTGGCATGAAGAGAGAATCTGAGCACTTCAGGGAGGGAGAGCACAGTGACTGTAGGACTTGATATTGGACCCAGTGCTGTTCTGTCACAGCAGAGGGCAAAGCTGAGCCGGGCTCAGCCAGCCCCTGCCCACAGAGGGAGCATTTGGATCAGCCCTAGCCAGAGGGGAATCACTCATCCCAGTGGTTGGGACTTGAGTTTCTCTGCAAGCCTCATCACCAAGGGCTAAAGGGCTCTGGAGTACTAGGTAAAATTAAAAGGCAGTCAGGGACACACAGACTGCAATTCCTAGGCAAGTCCTAGTGCTGGGCTAGGCTTAGAGCCAGTAGACTAGGGTGCCACATGACCTAGGGACACATCAGCTGGGATGGCTAAGGGAGTGCTTGCATCATCCCTCCCACAACCCCAGGCAGTGCAGCTTGCAGCAACAAAAGTGACTTCTTCCAATGTGGTGGCTCACACCTGTAATCCTAGCACTTTGGGAGGTCGAGGCAGGTAGATCAATTCAGGTCAGGAGTTCGAGACCAGCCTGGCTAACATGGTGAAACCCTGTCTCTACTAAAAATACAAAAATTAGCCATGCATGATGGTACATGCCTGTAATTCCAGCTACTGGAGAGGCTGAGGCAGGAGAACTGCTTGAACCCGGGAGGCAGAGGTTGCAGTGAGCTGAGATCATGCTATTGCACTCCAACCTGGATGAAGAAGTGAGATTCTGTCTCAAAAAAACAAACAAACAAAAAAAGTACTAAGAGAAAAGTGGACTTTGGCTTGCATCTTGAAACAGTTTAGCCACAATAAGATAGGGCACTGGGCAGAGTCATGAGTTCCCCAGACAACATTTCTATATACATCCTGGGCTAGAAGGGAACGTGCTGCTTTGAGAAGAACCAAACCCTGGCAGGATTCATCAGCTACTGACTAAAGAGCCCTTGAGCCCCAAATAACAAGAAGTGATACTTAGATAGTATACAGTGGGTCTTGGGTAAGAGTCTGAGATATGCTGGTTACAGGTGAGACCCAGCACATTCCCAGCTGCAGTGACTACTCTAACAGAAAGACTCCTGTTAGAGGAAAGAAGAGGAAAAAGTAAAAGGAACTTTGTCTTACACCTTAGGTACATACTTAGCAACAGTAGAGTAGAACATCAAGTGGGCTCTTGGGGACCCAGAGTCTAGGCCTAGGTTCTTAGACAGCATTTCTGGACCTGCCCTGGGACAGAAGGGAGCCCACTGCCCTGAAGTGTGAGTCACAGGCCCGGCAGCATTCGCCACAAGCTGACTGAAGAGTGCTTGGGCTTTACATGAACACTGGTGGTGGCCTGGCAGAACTCCCTGCAGGCCAGTGGTGGTGGCGACCACTGGGGGAGGCTCCTGTGCTAGTAGAAAAGGGAGGCAGTAACAGGAAGGACTTTTGTCTTGTTGTTTGAGGGCTAGCTTAACTACAGTAGAATAAAATATCAGGTAGATTTCGAGAGTTTTTTACTCTAATCTCTGGCTTCTAGACAGCATCTCTGTACCTGCCCAGGGTCTTGGGGAACTTGTTGCCCTAACGGAAAAGATATAAACCTGACCAGCTTCCCATCTGTTGACTGTAGAGCCCTAGGGCCTTGAGTGAACACAGGCAGTAGCCAAAGAGTGGTTACAGTGGGCCTTAGGCAAAACCTAGTGGTGTGCTGGCTTCAGGTTCAACCCAGCACAGTTCCAGTGATGGTAGCCACATGTATCCTGGCATCACTCCACCCCCAGCTCTGGGCAGCTCAGCACAGAGAGAGAGAAACTACATTTGTTTGGGAGAAAATAATGGAAGAGAACAAGAGCTCTACCTGGTAATCCAGAAAATTCTTCTAGATTTTATCCAAGAACACGAAGGTGGTACCTCTATGAGTCTACAAGAACTACAGCATTACTGATTGTGAGGCACAAATCCTTTCAAATACCTGGAAAGCCTTCCCAAGAAAAATGGGCACAAGGAAGCCCAGACTGTGAAGACTACAATGAGCACCTAAATTTTCAATTCCCAGACACCAATGAACACCCAAAAACATCAAGACCATCCAGGAAAACCTGACTTCATCAAACTAAATAAGGTACCAGAGACCAATTCTGGAAAAACAGATATGTGATCTTTCAGAAAGAGAATTCAAAAATAGCGGTTTGGAGGAAGCTCAAAGAAATTGAAGGTAACAAAGGCAAGAAATTCAGAATTCCATCAGAGAAATGTAACAAAGATACTGAACTAATTAAAAAGAATTGAGCTGAAATTCTGGAGCTGAAAAATGCAATTGACATACTAAAACAATGCATCAGAATTCCTTAAGGGCATCATCAAGCAGAAGAAAAACTTAGTGAGCTTGAAGACAGGCTATTTGAAACTATATAGTCAAAAGAGACACAAGAAAAAACAATTTTAAAAAATGAAGCATACCTACAAGATCTAGAAAACAGCCTCAAAAGGGCAAATCTAAGAGTATTGGTCTTAAAGAGGAGGTAGAGAAAGAGATAGGAGTAGAACATTTATTCAAAGAGATAATATCAAAGAACTTCCAAAATGTAGAGAAAGATATCAGCATTCAAATACAAAAATGTGATAGAATACCAAGCAGATTTAACTCAAGGAAGACTACCTCAAGGCATTTAATAATCAAACTCTCACAAAGATCAAGGATAAAGGATCCTAAAAACAGAAAGAGAAAAGAAACAACATACAAAGGAGCTACAATACGTCTGGCAGCAGACTTTTTAGTGGAAACCTTATAGGCCAGGAGAGAGTGGCATGACATATTTAAAGTGCTTAAGGAAATAAACTTTTACCCTAGAACTCATCTGATGAAAATATGCTTCAAGCATGAAAGAGAAATAAAGATTTTCCTATACAAACAAAAGCTGAGGGGGTTTTATCAACACCAGATCTGTTCTACCAGAAATGCTAAAGAAAGTTTTTCAATCTGAAAAGAAGGATAGTAACAAGCAAGAAGAAATCCTTTAAGGGCCAGGTGTAGTGGCTCACATCTGTAATTCTAGCATTTTGGGAGGCCAGTGCAGGTGGATTGCTTAAGCTTAGAAATTTGAGACTAGCTTGGGCAATGTAGTAAGACCCTGTCTCTCCAAATTTTTATTTAAAAATTAGCTGGGTGTGGTGGTGTGCACTTGCAGTCCCAGCTACTTGGGAGGCTAAGGTGAGAAAATCACTTGAGCTGGGATGCAGAGGTTTCAGTGAGCCAAGATTGTGCCACTGCACTCCAGCCAGGGTGACAGAGTGAGACCCTGTCTCAAAACAAAACAAAACAAAACAAAACAAAACAAAACAAAAAAACAGAAAAGAAAGAAAAGACATCATGCGAAGGTAGAAAACTCACTGCTTACTGGTAATAGTAAGCACACAGAAAAGCACAGAACTTTATAAAACTGTAATTGTGGTGTGTATACTACTCTTCAGTAGAAAGACTAAATAGTGAACCAGTGAAAAATAGTAACTATAACAGCTTTTCAAGACATAACATTTCAATAAGACATAAAGAGAAAAAAATAAAAAGTTAAAAAGCTGGGGGATAAAGTGTAGAGTTTTTGTTAGTTTTTTTGTTGCTTGTTCATTTGCTTGCTTATGTAATCAATGTGAAGTTGACATCACTTTAAAACAATGGGTTATATGACAGTATTTACATACTTCATAACCTCAAATTGAAAAACACACTATAGATATACAAAAGATAAAAAGCAAGAAATTAAAGCATACACCAGAGAAAATTACCTTTACTCAAAGGAAGACATGAAGGAAGGAAAGAAGGAAGAGAAGACCACACATGCACACACACAGAAACCCGGAAAACAAATAACAAAGAGGCAGTAGTAAGTCCTTATTTATCAATAATAGCATTGATTGTAAATGGACCAAACTCTCTAATGAAGAGACATAGGGTAACTGAAAGAATTTTTTTTAAGACCCATTGACCTGTTGCCTACAAAAAAAAGGCACTTCACCTATTAACACACACATAGACTGCAAATAAAGGGCTGGAAAAAGACATTCGATGCAAATAGAAACCAAAAAAGAGCAGGAGTAGCTACACTTATATCAGACAAAATAGAGTTCAAGACAAAAACTATAAGAAGAGACAAGGAAAGTCATTACATAATGATAAAGGGATCAGTTCAGCAAGAGGAAATAATAATTATAAATATATATGCACCCAACATTGGAGCACCCACATATAAAGCAAATATTATTCGAGCTAAGGAGATAGACTCCAATACAGCAATAGCTGAAGACTTCAATACCCCACTTTCAGCATTGGACAGATCTTTCAGAAAGAAAATAAGCAAAGAAACATTGGATTTAATCTGTACTGTAGAACAAAAGGACCTAAGGGATATTTACATTAGAGAACAATGTAAATGTAAATGTTCTAAGAGAATATTTTTAATGTAATAAAAATGTGAATGTTTTAAGAGAACATTTCATCCAATGACTGCAGAATACACATTTTTCTCCTCAGCACATGGATGAGGATAGATCATATATTAGGTTACAAAATAAGTCTTAAAATATTCAATAAACCTGAAATAATATCAAGCATCTTCTCTGACCGTGGACTAAAACCAGAAATCTATATCAAGTGGAATTTCAGCAACTGCATAAATACATGGAAATTAAACAATATGCTCCTGAATGACCATTGGGTCAATGAAGAAATTAAAGAGGAAACTGAAAAATTTCTTGAAAAAAGTAATAATGGAAATACAACATACCAAAACCTATGAGATACAGTGAAAGTAGTATGAAGAGGAGAATTTATAGCTATAAGCACTTACATCAAAAAAGAAGAAAATCTTCAAATAAACAACCTAATGACGCATCTCAAAAAATTAGAAAAGCAAGAACAAATCAAACCCAAAATGATTAGAAGAAATAAAGATTAAAGCAGAAATAAATAAAAAGGAAGAAAATAATAAAAAAGATCAACAAAATGAAAAGATAAATTGAGAAAACTTTAGCAAGACTATCTAAGAAAAAAAGACAAAATAAATAAAATCAGATATGAAAAATGGTTCTACTGGAATTCAAAAGATCACTAGCGGCTATTGCAAGCAACTATATGCCAATAAATTGGAAAATCTGGAAGAAATAGATAAATTCCTAGGCATATACAAGCTAACAAGTTTGAACTATGAAGAAATCCAAAACCTGAACAGACCAATAACAACTAACAAGGTTGAAGCTGTAATAAAAATTATTCTGGTAAAGAAAAGCCCAGGACCCAATGGCTTCATTGCTGAATTATAATAAACATTTAAAGAAGAACTAATACCAACCTTATTCAAACTATTCTAAAAAATAAAAGACTAGAGAATACTTCCAAACTTATTCTATGAGGACTTTATAGCCCTTGGTATATTACCCTTATACCAAAACCAGATAAAGACACATCTAAAAATGAAAACTATAGACCAATATCTCTGATGACTATTGATGCAAAAATCTTCAACAAAATACTAGCAAACCAAATTCAACAATACAATTCAGAGATTATTTATCATGACCAAGTGGGATTTATCCTAGGGAAGAAGGATGTTTCAACATATACGAATCAGTTGATGTGGTGCATCATATCAACAGAATGAAGGATGAAAATCACACGATCATGTCAATTGATGCTGAAAACACAGTTGATAGAATTCAATATTGCTTCATGATAAAAACTCTCAAAAAACTGGGTATAAGAGAAACATACTTCAACACAATAAAAGCCATATGTGAAAGATTCACAGCTACTATCATCCTGAATGTGGGAAAACTGAAAGTCTTCCCTCTAAGATCTGAAACAGGTCAAAGATGCCTGATTTCACCATTGCTATTCAACATAGTACAAGAAGTCCTAGCTATAGTGATCAGAGAAGAGAAAGATATAAAGGGTATCCAAATTGAAAAGAAGAAAGTCAGATTATCCTTGTTTGCAGTTGATTTGATCTTATATTTGGAAAAACCTAAAACCTCCATAAGAAAACTATCAGAACTGATTCACAAATTCAGTAAAGTGTCAGGATACAAAATCAACATACAAAAATCAGTAGCATTTCTATATGCCAACAGTGAACAATATGAGAAAGAAACAAAAAAGTAATCTCATTTACAATAGCCACACATAAAATTAAATACTTAGAAATTAACCAAAGGGGTGAAAGAGCTCTATAATGAAAACTAAACATTGATGAAAGAAATTGAAGAGGACACCAAATAATGGAAAAATATTCCATTTCATGGATTGGAAGAATCAATACTGTTAAATGTTCATACTATCTAAAGCAATCCCTATCAAAATAGAAAAAAAAATCCTAGAACTTATATGAAACCACAAAAGACTCAAAACAGCCAAAGCTATTCTGAACAAAAAGGAACAAAACTGGAGAAATCACATTACCTGACTTCAAATTATACTACAGAGCTATCATAACCAAAACAGCATGATACTGCCATAAAAACAGACAAATAGACTAATGGAAAAGAATAGAGAACCCAGAAACTAATCCATACACGTACAGTGAACTCATTTTTGACAAAGGTGCCAAGAACATACATTGATGAAAAGACAATCTCTTTAATATAGGGTACAGGGAAAACTGGATATCTATATGCAGAAGAATAAAACCAGACCCTATCACTCATCATATACAAAAATCAAATCAGAATGGATTAAAGGCTTAAATCAAAGGCCTCAAACTATAAAACTGCTACTGGAAAACATTGAGGAAACTCTCCAGGACATCGGACTGACCAAAAATTTCTTGAGTACCCACAAGCACAGGCAACCAAAGCAAAAATGGACAAATGGGATCACATCAAGTTAAAATTTCTGCACAACAAAGGAAACAATCAACAAAGTGCATGAAACAACCTACAGAATGGGAGGGAGAAAATATCTGCAAACTACCTATCTGACAAGGGATTAATAACCAGAATGTATAAGGAGCTCAAAACAACTCTATAGGAAGAAATCTAATAATCCAATGAAAACATGGGCAAAAGATTTAAATAGACATTTCTCAAAAGAAGAGATACAAATAGCAAACAGGCATATGAAAAGGTGCTCAACATCATTGATCATCAGAGAAATGCAAATCAAAACTACAATAAGATATCATCTCACCCCAATAAAAATGGCTTTTATTCAAATGACAGGTAATAACAAATGCTGGGGAGAATATGGAGAAAAAGGAAACCCTTGTACACTATTGGTGGGAATGTAAATTAGTAAAACCACTATGGAGAAGTTTGATGTTTCCTCAGAAAACTGTAAAATAGGGTTACCATATGATCCAGCAATCCCACTGCTGGGTATATTCTGAAAATAAAAGAAATCAGTATATATTGAAGATGTATCTGCACTCCTATGTTTGTTGCAGCTTTATTCACAACAGCCAAGATTTGGAAGCAACCTAAGTGTCCATCAACAGATGAATGGATGAATGAATGTAGTACACAGACACAATGGAGTATTATTCAGCCATACAAAGAATAAGATCTTGTCATTTGCAACAACATGGATGGAACTGGCAGTCCTTATGTTAATTGAAGTAAGCCAGGCACAGAAAGACAAACATCGTACATTCTCATTTATTTGTGGGAGATACGAATGAAAACAATTGTATTCATGGAGATAAAGAGTAGAAGATGGTTACCAGAGACTGGGAAGAGTAGTGGGGGATTGGAGTGGGGATGTGGGGATGATTAATGGGTACAAAAAGTAGTTAGAAAGAATAAAGAAGACCTAGTATTTTATAGCACAACAGGGTGACTATAATCAGTAACTGCACATTTTAAAATAATGAAAAGAGTAGAATTGGATTGTTTATAACACAAATGAGAAATGCTTGAGGGGATGGGTACCCCATTTACCCTGTGATTATTACGCACACTGCATGCCTGTACCAAAGTATCTCATGTATCCTGATATGGTATGGCTCTGTAACTCCACTCAAATCTCACCTCAAATTGTAGTAATCCCCACATGTCAAAAATGGGACCAGGTGGTGGTAGCTGAATCATGGGGGCAGTTTCCCCTACACTATTTTCATGATGGCGAGTGAGTTCTCAAGAGATCTGAGGGTTTTATAAGGGGCTTCCCCCTTTGCTTGGTTGGCCCTCATGACACCCTGTGAAGAGATGCCTTCTGCCATGATTTTAAGTTTCCTAAGACCTCCCCAGCAATGCAGAACTGTGAGTCAATTAAATCTCTTTTCTTTATAAAGTACCCAGTCTCAGATATTTCTTTATAGCAGCATGAGAACAGACTAACACATATCCCATAATATAAACACATACTATGTACTCATGAAAATTAAAAATAATTTCTTTTAAAAAGAAAAGAACAAAAAGCCTCCTTGTATATGTTCCTGTAAGATATTCAAATTTTAAGAATTTGGTCCTAGATATCCTCCTTGGGTTGGGTGACCAGGGGTTAATAAAAGAGTGTGGAATTTAGGATCAGAGAGACTTGGGCTATTCACTTTCTGGAGGACCTGGGGCAAATGAACTAACATTGTTCCAAAATGGAAATATCTACATTATAGGGTGCTTGTGATGACACAACAAGATCACAGACAGGTAGCACCTGTCATCATTAGGCAAATTTAGGAAAAAGGTGATTAAATCATGCTAAACCCATTCCACTTCACTCAATTATTTTCCCCACTCATACGTTTCTCTTACATACATACTTTTTTCAAATGGCTGAAAAAAAGGCCTTTTCCAATATTTTCTCCCTGACTTGTCACTGTTTCTACTCTCCAACAATGAGTGTGTTTCCGGCAGAGAAATGTTGAATGAGTTAAAGTGAGTCAGAGTTGAGAGAGAGGTAAGCTCCAGGCTGCCTCATTCATTGTTCTTTTACATAATCAGTGTGAACAAATATCAAGCTAACTGTATTCTGAGAAATGTATCATGGGAATCACTTTTCTGTCTGTCAGGCACTATTTTCACAGAGATAATCAAGCCATTCAGTGTAATCATCTTCTGTGTTTAAAGTCTGACTGTCTGGGGCAGAGCCTTGCTTAGATCACACAGCCACATAAATATCCCTGGACTTAGCCCCTTGACTCTATGGAATTTCCCTTTCAGAGTCTTCTCATTTGATTAAGAGATTTGCGTTCCATGAACCACACACCATTTCATGTTTAATTCCATATTCCACACATTTTTATTTAAAAAGCATATGTAAAGATAAATGATATTCAAATAACAATAATTCTATCTTTTATCATGTGCTTATAAACCAGGTATTTAATATGTATTTTCTCATTTTATCTTCCCAATATTCCTGCATGGTAATTATTATTTCCACTTTACAAGAAGAAAACACTAAGTTCTGAAAAGATTATGAGTTTGCTAGTCCAATGATACATGGGTCCATTTGGCTTTCAGAGAATTATCCTTTCAGTGTATCACACTGCCTCTTTAGGTGCTATTTGTTAGTCTACCATTCTGAAACAAAACAGCATCTATATCCTGTGACAGAATTGTGCTGTACTGTTTTTCCTGCTTCCACAGCCAGGAGAATAGCTTTTCTCTGAGTACAATTACTTTCCCTTTATCCACACACTGATTATACTCAGAAACAATGCATCATTTGGTATATTGTTGGTCTATTTTTATAAATCTTGATGCGCTTCTCCCTTCCAACTTATTGGAGGCATAGTTATCTTTCCCAGCTAGTCCAGCTCAAATCAAAACTGGGCAAACGTTGGAAATATTTTTTCTACCTTGAAGCAAAATTATGACTTTTACCAAAAAGCCAGCCTCTTATTTTGTCCACCAGACCGTGCCCTCATTAGTGTGGGAATGAAGAAGGAATTAAGGCAAAGTAGGAGAGGATTAGAATTAGTGTGGAACATCTCTGCTCCCTGATCCCCTGACCTTGTCTCACCCAGTGAGTGGAGAGGCACTGGAGAGAGGAGAGGAAAGATGTCCAGAAACCTCAGTTATTTGTTAGAAAACTACACTGTAGCATTTAAAAAGTATTCATTTAAAGGCATTTATTTTAAAATATTTTCAAATAAAATCTAACATGAAAAAATGTAGTGTGTCATGCCTGTGTACTATTCTAAATGTTGATTTGCAGTGTTGTTACATCTCAAATGAGTTACAGACATAAGAATCAAGTGTTACTAGGAAAATAAAGGAACGGATACAGTCTCATAAATTAAATCACAGAATACAGAGGAATTGTATGAAATGCTGACTTTGGAAAAACAGGACCATAAGTCCAAACACTGCTTTTGTCACTTTTTATTGCTTAACAAATATAGGGGATATTTCTAATGCTTAACAAAAATGAAGTCCACTTTAAAGAAAAGCTTGAGCCCTGGACCATATTTTTTGTCCTGCACCATGTTCTTATTTTGCTTGAGGACTAGGGCAGTTAAAACATTTTTTTCTATTGATGGGAATGCAAATTAGTAGTCATTATGGAGAATAGTATGATAGTTCCTCAAAAAACTAAAAATAGACCTACCATATGACGCAGCAATCTCACTGTGAAGTATATATCCACAAGAAAGAAAATCAGTATGCCAAAGAGATAGCTGCACTCCCATGTGTATTGCAGCACGGTTCACAATAGCCAAGATTTGGAAGCAATCTAAGTGTCTGTCAGTGGCTGAATAGATAAAGGAAATGTGGTCATATACACAACAAAATAATATTCAGCCATAAAAAGAATGAAATCCTGTCATTTGCAACAACGTGGATGGAACTGGAGCACATTAAGTAAAATAAGCCAGACACAGAAAGACAAACTTCACATATTCTCACTTATTTCAGGGAGCTAAAAATTAAAACAACTGAACTCATGGAGATAGAGAGTAGAATGATGTTACCAGAGGCTAAAAGGGGTAGCGGGGAGTGGGGAAAAAGTGGAGATGATTAATGGATGTAAAAATATAGTTAGATAAAATTAATAAAATCTAGTATTTATTTTTATTTCAATAGGTTGTTGGCGAACAGGTGGTGTTTGGTTACATGAATAAATTCTTTTATTTATTTTTATTTTAATAGGGTTTTGGGGACAGGCAGTGTTTGGTTACAGGAAAATTTTTTTTCTTTTTTTTGAGTTGGAGTCTCACTCTGTCATCCAAGCTGGAATGCAGTGGCTCTATCTCAGTCTTACTGCAAACTCTGACTCCTGGGTTCAAGCAATTCTCCTGCCTCAGCCTCCTGAGTAGCTGGGACTACAGGCACCCAGCACTACGCCCAGGTAATTTTTGTATTTTTAGTAGAGATGGGGTTTCACCATGTTGGCCAATCTGGTCTCGAACTCCTGACCTCAAGTGATCTGCCTGACTTGGCCTCCCAAAGTGCTGGGATTACAGGCATGAGCCACCACACCTGGTCTGTTTACATAAATAAGTTCTTTAGCAGTGATTTGTGAGATTTTGGTGCACTCATCTCCAGAGCAGTGTACACTGTACCCAATATGTAGCCTTGTATCCCTCATCCTCCCGACTCTTTCCTCAAGTCCCTAAAGTCTATTGTATGATTCTTGTGCATTTGCATCCTTATAGCTTAGCTTTCACTTATGAGTGATAACATACAAGTTTGGTTTTCCATTCCTGAGTTACTTCACTTAGAATAATGGTCTCCAATTGCATCTAGGTTGCTGTGAAAGTCATTATTTCATCCTTTTTATGGCTGAGTAGTATTCCATGGAATGGATGGATACATGTATACATACATACACACACACACACACACACACACACACACATGTACATATATCACAAGTTCTTTATTCACTTGATTGAGTGGCATTTGGGCTGGTTTCATATTTTTGCAACTGAGAATTGTGCTGCTATAAACATGCCTGTGCACGTATCTTTTTCATATAATGACTTCTTTTTTTTCTGGTTGGATACTCAGTAGTGGGATTGCTGGATAAATAGTAGCTCTACTTTTAGTTCTTTAAGGAATCTCAGCACTGTTTTCCATGGTTTATATTCCCACCAGCAGTGTAAAAGTGTTCCCTTTTCACCACATCCATGGCAACATCTATGATTTTTTGATTACGACCATTCTTGAAGGAGTAAGGTGGTATCGTATTGTGATTTCGATTTCCATTTCCTGATAATTAGTGTTTGGCGCTTTTTCATATTTCTTGGCCATTTGTGTATCTTCTTTTTAGAACTGTCTATACCTGTCCTTAGCCCACTTTTCAATGGGATTGTTTTATTTTTCTTGCTGAATTGAATTCTTTATAGATTCTGGATATTAGTCTTTTGTTGGATGTATAAATTGCAAAACTTTTCTCACTCTGTAGGCTGTCTGTTTGCTCTGCTGATTGTTTATTTTGCTATGCAGAAGCTTTTTCATTTAATCAAGTCCCATCTATTTGTTTTCGTTTTTGTTGTATTTGCTTTTGGGTTCTTGGTCATGAAGTCTTTGCCTAAACCAATGTCTACAAAGGTTTTTCTGATGTTATCTTCTAGGATTTTTACAGTTTCAGGTTTCAGATTTAAGTCTTCGATCCACTTCAAATTGATTTTTGTGTAAGGTGAGAGATGAGGATCCAGTTTCATTCTCCTACATGTGGCTAGCCAATGGTCCCAGCACCAGTTTTTGAATAGGAACCTGGTGCTGGGACCATTGGCTAGCCACATGTAGGAGAATGAAACTGGATCCTCATCTCTCACCTTATACAAAAAACAAAATTTCCCAAACAAAAATGTAAAGTACATTTTTGTTTGCTTTGTTGAAAATCAGTTTGCTGTTAAGTATTTGGGTTTACTTCTGGGTTCTGTATTCTATTCCATTGGTCTAGGTTTTCTAGTTTATGCACATAAAGATGTTCATAGTAGCTTCGAATAATCTCTTGTATTTATGTGGTATTTGTTGTAATATCTCCCATTTTGTCTCTAAATGATCTTATTTGGATCTTCTCTCTTCTTTTCTTGGTTAATCTCACTAATTATATATCTTTTCAAAGAAACAGCTTTTTGTTTCATTTATCTTTGGTATTTTTTTTGTTTCAATTTCATTTAGTTCTGCTCTGATCATCGTTATTTTTTTTCCTTCTGCTGGGTTTGGGTTTGGTTTGTTCTAGTTTCTGTAGTTCCTTGAAGTGTGACCTTAGATTGTCTATTTTGCTCTTTCAGATGTTTTGATGTAGACATTTAAGGCTATGAACTTTCTTCTTATCACCACATTTGCTGTATCACAGAGGTTTTGATAGGTTGTATCACTATTATCATTCAGTTCAAAGAATTTTTAAATTTCCATCTTGATTTCACTGTTGACCCAATGATAATTCAGGAGCAAGTTATTGAATTTCCATGTATTCGTATGGTTTTGAAGGTTCTTTTTTGAGTTGATTACCAATTTTATTACACTGTGGTCTGAGAGAGTACTTGATACAATTTCAGTTTTCTTGTTTTGTGGCTTATCATATGGTCTATCTTAAAAAGCGTTCCATGTGCTGATGAATAGAATGTATATTCTGCAGTTGTTGGGTAGAATGTTCTGTAAATACCTGCTAAGTCCATTTGTTCTAATGTATAGTTTAAATCCATTGTTTCTATGTTGACTTTCTGTCATGATGACCTGTCTATTGATGTCAGTGGAATACTAAAGTCCCCCACTATCAATATGTTGCCGTCTATCTTATGTTTTAGGTCTAGCAGTAATTGTTTTATAAATCTGGGAGCTCCAATGTTAGGTGCATATATGTTTAGGATTGTGCTATTTTTCTGTTGAGCAAGTTGTTTTATCATTATATAATGTCCCTCTTTGGTTTTTTAAACTGCTGTTGCTTTAAAGTTTGTTTTGTCTGATATAAGAATAGCTACTCCTGCTCATTTTTGGTTCTCATTTGCACGAAATATCTTTTTCCACCCTTTTACCTTAAGCTTATGTGAGTCCTTATGTGTTAGGTGAGTCTCTTGAAGACATCAGATACTTGGTTGGTGAATTCTTATCTATTCTGCCATTCTGTGTCTTTTAAGTGGAGCATTTCGACCATTTACATTCAATTTTTGTATTGAGATATGAGGTACTATTCTATTCGTCATGCTATTTGTTGCCTCAATACCTTGTTTTTATTTTTGTTTTCCATTGTGCTTTTGTTATACAGGTCCTGTGAGATTTATGCTTTAATGAGGTTCTATTTTGGTAGCTTTTTGAGTATTTGTTTCAAGATTTGGAGCTCCTTTTGGAAGTTCTTATAGAGCTGGCTTGGGAGTTGCAAATTCTCTCAGCCTTTGTTTGCCTGAAAAAGACTATCTTTCTGAACTAAAACAAATTTACAAGAAAAAAACAACCCCACCAAAAAGTGGGTGAAGGATAGGAACAGACACTTTTCAAAAGACGACATTTATGCAGCCAACAAACATGAAAAAATGCTCATCATCACTGGTCATTAGAGAAATGCAAATCAAAACCACATTGAGATACCATCTCATGCCACTTAGAATGGCAATCATTAAAAAAATCAGGGGACAACAGACGCTGGAGAGGATGTGGAGAAATAGGAATGCTTTTACACTGTTGGTGGGAGTGTAATTAGTTCAACCATTGTGGAAGATAGTGTGTTGATTCCTCAAGGATCTAGAACTAGAAATACCACTTGACCCAGCAATCCCATTACTGGATATATACCAAAAGGATAATAAATTATTCTATGATAAAGACACATGCACACATATGTTCATTGTGGCACTGTTCACAATAACCAACCCAAACACCCATCAATGATAGACTGGATAAAGAAAATGTGACATGCATACACCATGGAATACTATGCAGCCATAAAAAAGGATGAGTTCATGTCCCTTGCAGGAACATGGATGAAGCTGGAAACCATCATTCTCAGCAAACTGACAGAATAGAAAACCAAACACCACATGTTCTCACTCATAAGTGGGTGTTGAACAATGAGAACACATGGACACAGGGAGGGGAACATTACACACTGGGGCATGTTGGGGTGTGGGAGGTGCTAGGGGAGGGACAGCAGCGGATGGGAGTATTGGGGAGGGATAACATTAGGAGAAATACTTAATGTAGGTGACAGGGGGATGGATGCAGCAAACCACCACGGATGGCATGTATATACCTATGTAACAAACCTGCAGATCTACACATGTATCCCAGAACTTAAAAGTATAATAATAATAATAATAATAATAATAAAAGACTATCTTTCCTTCATTTATGAAGCTTAGTTTTTCTAGATTCAAAATTCTTGGCTGATAATTGTTTTGTTTAAGGAGACTAAAGATAGGGCCCCAATCCCTTCTAGCCTGTAGGGTTTCTGCTGAAAAACCTGCTATTAATGGGGGTTTTCCTTTATAGGCTACTTGATGCTTCTGCCTCACAGCTCTTAAGATTCTTTCCTTTGTCTTGACTTTAGAAAACCTGATGACTATGCCTAGGTAGTGATCTTTTTGCAATAAATTTCCCAGACGTTTTTTGAGCTTCTTGTATTTGGATGTCTAGATCTCTTACCAAGGCCTGGGAAGTGTTCTGCAATTATTCCCTCAAATATGTTTTCCAGACTTTTAGATTTATATTCTTCCTTGGGAACACCAATTATTCTTAGGTTCTGTCATTTAACACAATCTCATACTTCTTGGAGGCATTATTCATTTTTAAAAATTCTTTTTTCTTTATCTTTGTCAGAGTTAATTCGAAAGCTTTGTCTTCAAGCTCTGAAGTTCTTTATTCTACTTGCTTGATTCTATTGCTGAAACTTTCCAGTGTGTTTTGCATTTCTCTAAGTGTGTCCTTTATTTCCAGAAGTTGTGACTTTTTTATTTATTTCACTGACGCTTTTTCCCTTCATATGTTGTATCACTTTTTTGATTTCATTAAGTTGGACTTCACCTTTCTCTGGCGCCTCCTTTATTAGCTTAATAATTGACTTTCTGAATACTTTTTCTGGCAATTCAGAGATTTCCTTTTGGTTTTGATTCATTGCTGGTGAGCCAGTGTGATCTTTTAGGGGTGTTAAAGAACCTTGTCATGTTACCAGAATTGTTTTTCTGGTTCCTTCTCATTTGGGTAGACTATGTCAGAGGGAAGATCTTGGGCTCAAGGGATGCTGTTCAGATTCTTTTGTCCCATGGGGTGCTCCCTTGATGTGGTGCTCTCCCCCTTCCTCTAGGGATATGGCTTCCTGAGAGCTGAACTGCAGTGACTGTCATTTCTCTTCTGAATATAGCCACCCAGTGGAGCTACTGGACTCTGGGCTGGTACTGGGGAGTGTCTGCTCAGAGTCCTGTGATGTGAACTGTCTTCAAGTCTCTCTGCCATAGATACTAGCACTTGCTCCAGTGGAGGTTGCAGGGGAGTGAAGTGAACTCCATGAGGGTCCTTAGTTGTTTTGCTTATTGTGCTAGTTTCATGTTGGTTGGCCTCCAGCTAGGGGGTGGTGCTTTCAAAAGAGTGTTAGCTGTGATAGCGTAGGGAGGATCAGGCAGTGGGCAGGGCCATAGAGCTCCCAAGAGATTATGTCCTTTGTCTTTGGCTACCAGGGCAGGTAGAGAAAGTCCATCAGGTGGGGACAGGCTTAGGCATGTCTGGGCTTTTAGTCTCCTTGGGAGGGCTTGCAGTGGCTGCTGTGGGGGATAGGGGTGTGGTTCTGAGGCCAATGGAGTTATGTTCCTAGGGGGATAAGGGCTGCCTCTGTGCATCATGTAGGTTGCCAAGAAAGTGAGGGAAAGCTGATAGTTACAGGCTTCACCTGGCTTCTCTGCAGCCCAAATGGCTGGGCTCACTCCTACCATGTCCCTCTGACAGCACTGAATTTGTTTTCAGGCAGAGGGTAAGCAGGGCTAAGAACCTGCCCCAGGCTACCAGCCTCCCAGCTGAGAAAGTAAGCAAGGCTTTCAGATTTCATGCCTCTCTGCCTACCATGGTTTCTGTGCTGTGTCTGCACTCCCAATTCAAACACCCCCCAACTCAAGTTCTGTCCAGGAAACTCTGCATTTGGTTGAAATTGTTACAAAGTTTAGCTGGACGTTTCCTTCTCTCTGGTCATTTCCCAGTTCCTCTGGCAGCCGTCCCCCAAAACCCTTGTGAGATGAAGTCAGAAATGGCTTCCCTGGGGTCTGAAAGTGCCCATAGGGCTCTTCTCACTGCTTTTTCTATCCCTGTATTTTGCTCAACTCTCTAAATTCCTCTCAGCTCCAAGTAAGGTCAAATTCTTCTCCTGTAATCTAGGATCTGGACCTTCAGGTTCCCCAGTGAGAGTGTATGTTTGGGGGTGGACAATCCCCCTTTCACGCTTTGGGCACTCACAGTTTTTTGGCTGTCTCCAGGGGCCTGCAGCAGCAATCCACTTCCTTCAAAGGGTCTGTGGACTCTCTTGGCTGTTCCTGCAGTACAGGAACAGAAGTTTACAATGTGAGCAAAAGTTTACAATGTGAGTCTCTTGGAGCAAAAGTTTACAATGTGAGTCCCCACATGCTGCTCTGTCCATCCAAGTGGGAGCTGCAAATTAGTCTTGCCTCCTAACCACCATTTTCCCCAAGATCTAGTATTTGATAGCACAACAGAGTGACTATAGTCAACAATCATTTACTATATATTTAAAAATAACTAAAAGAGTAGAACTGGAATGTTCCTAACACAAATAAATAATTTCTTGAGGTGATGGATACCTTAATTACCCTGGTGTGATTATTACACATTGTATGCATGTATTAAAACATCAAAAGTATCCCATAAGTATATACATTTATTATTTACTCATAGTAAATAAAAATAAAATTTAAAAAAAAATTTATTTCTAATTTTTTTCACTATTATTTTTGCATGTTAAACAAAGCATGTGCCATCAGCATGGCACACTGACCCACATGGACAACTTTCCTAACAGACATAAAAGGAGTATTGTGTAAAGGTTAGCATGGGTTAGTTTTAAGTAATAAAAAAGATAACTCCAAGTTTTAGAAATGAAGACTGTAAGCTCATAAGCTGATACCACTGTGGCCCAGAGAGGATCAAACTTGGAATAGGCTGCCATGCCAAAGTGCTGGGGTTCTGCAGGATGTATACACTGGGTGCTGGTCTGCAGGAGGTGACTGTTGAACCTGAAACTTCTACATTAAGCCACGACCAGGAAACTCTGTACCTTCAGTGAAAGAGGATTAACATCCCAATGACTAGTCTTGAAATGCAAAGAAAGTTTGTCTCTGCAGCACATGTGGGTACAAAAACCGTCTCCAGTAAGAAACTGAAGTAACACGTCACTTGTGTTTGTAGAATAATGATTTATGCTACCTACATGGTGCCAAAGTCCTTAAAATAATATGTTAGGGTCGAACTGGTCCTAGACTGTGGATACACTTGTAGTCTTTAGCAGAAGCAAATAGAAACTTGCTGCCTGGGGATACTTCCAAAAATTTATGTGTACTGAATTCCCATGGTAAAATAGATATGGACTAAAAAATTAAAATTATAGGTAAAATGAAGAAAGACTAATGAGAGAAATCAGATATAACAGGAAGATGAGTAATTCAAGAACTTCAGATAGATCAACAACCTGAAAGAAATTATAAAATATCTATGTTTAAAATGATTAGACAAAAGATGAAACAGAAACATGTAGAAAAAAGGGATACAGTTTTTAAAAATAGGTAAATTTGAAAAAGTAGTAATTAGCATACCTACAAATGAAAAAAAGTTTAGTAAAATAAAAATCTTAATGGATGTTTATTTGTTACCTATTGCCACAATAATGCTGTTGCCATAGGTCCTGAAAGGCACACAGCAAGCATTTCCTACTTATGTACCTGGGGTCAGCTGGGCTGGCAAAGTGACCTTGCTGATCTTGGTGGGCTTGCTCACTTCTGGGGCTCAGCTGGCTTTTGGATGATCTAGGCTGGCCCTCACTGGGGTGATGAGGTGCCTGGGCTCTGTTTCATATGTTTCTCTTCCTCCAGGAGACCAGCCTAGGCATGTTAGTATGACAATGGGGAGGTACAAGGGCATGAACAACTGGCACATTGTCAGTTCTGCCTCATTTTCTTGATCAAAATAATGGCATGATCAAGTCCATGGTCAAGGGGCAGTCAATGTTACCCAGTTTATGATGAGAAGGCATTGCATGGAATTGGGTAGATACAGAGAGGAGTAAATAATTGAGGACATTACTGCAACTAACCACAGATAGGTTAAGAGCTGGTTAAACACACCCAGAGAATGTGTGAAGAAAAATCTGAGAAAATTTCTCATTTTGTTGCAGAGACAAACTGAATGCAAGAAAGGGAAGTTAATACATTAAGAGGTCACACTGAGATGGCCTAACATACATCTAAGATGGGTGCCAGAAGAAGATAACATATTCAAGGAAGAAATAGTGAGAAGTTCCTGAAATTAATAACAGATAGACTTTTTCATAATTTGAAAGCACAGTGAGCCATGAGAATATTTTTTTTTAAGTCACATTAAAGTTTTAATAAAGTTTTAATAAAACTTCAGGATATAAAGAGAAAATCTAGAAGCAACCAGAAAGAAGAGACAGATTAGTTACTCAAACACAAGCAAATGAAAACAAACTTTTCATCAGTGACAATGGGTACCAGAAGACAATGAATGAGTATCCTATGAGTGCTGAGGGAAAATCACTGGCAATTTGGAATTCTAGACCATGCTAAATAGTCACTCAAAAATGAGGGTAAAACAAGGATAGTTTTCAGCTCGAAGTCCATACTGAAGAAGTATTATATAATATACTTTAGAAAGAAAGAAATCCAGAAGGAAGGAGATCTGAGAAGCAATGGTGACCAAAGACATCGGCAGACATGGATAATATAAATTATTAACTGTCTATAAAGCAGTAACCATAAGACTAACAGGGAGGGAGGCATGAAAACAAGATAAATTAAGTCACTTTATACCAAAAATGTGAAGTAGTAATTAAAGTGTTCCAAGTTGCTTCTGTTATGCAGAAGAATATAGGCATTTATTAACCTTGAATTTTGTTAAGTATGCTTGTTAAAATGTAAAGGTAACTATTGAAAGAATAGAAATAAAATATATAACTTCCAAAACAACAGAGGGAAATGGGGTATACGAAGAATCATGTAATCATTTTTTTTTTTATCACTTTGTCACCCAGGCTGGAGTGCAGTGCTATGATCTTGGCTCACTGCAACCTCTGCCTCCTGAGTTCAAGCAATTCTCATGCCTCACCCTCCTGAGTAGCAGGGACTACAGGTGCCCGCCACCATGCCCAGCTAATTTTTATATTTTTAATAGAAATGGGGTTTCACCATGTTGGCTAGGCTGGTCTCAAACTCCTGATGTCAAGTTATTTGCCCGCCTCAGCCTCCCGACATGCTGGGATTACAGGTGTGAGCCACTGCACCCAGCACAGAGAACCTAATCATTCTGTAGAAGGTAGGAAGGAGATGAAAAGAAGTACAAACACACACACACACACACACACACACACACACACAACAAAATAAGAAGAAATGAGTAAAAAAAAATATATCAAGAATCACAGTATTTGTAAATGTATTAAACACAGATAAAAAACAACTTTTTGGAAATCCATTGATGTATTGCTAACCTAATACATGCCTAAAACATAATGACATGGAAATTTTGAAAAGACAATATATATAAAACCAACAAAATATCAGTATTCATCATATATAAAAATCTACAATAACACGTTTGATGATTTGACAGAAGCAGGCTTCAGAAGGTGGGAAATAACCAACTTCTCCGAGCTAAAGGAGCATGTTCAAACCCAAAGCAAGGTAGCCAAGAACCTTGAAAAAATGTTAGACAAAATGCTAACTAGAATAACCATTTAGAGAAGAACATAAATGACCTGATGCAGCTGAAAAACACAGCATGAGAACTTCATGAAGCATATACAATTTTAAAAGCCAAATCGACCAAGTGGAAAAAAAGATATCAGAGACTGAAGATTAACTCAATGAAATAAAGTGAGAAGACAAGATTCAAAAAAAAAAAAAAAAAAAAAAAAGAGTGAAAAGAAATGAACAAAGCCTCCAAGAAATATGAGATTATGTGAAAAGACCAAATCTACATTTGATTGATGTACCTGAAAGTGATGGGGAGAATTAAACTAAGTTGGAAAAACACTCTTCAGGATATTATCCAGGAGAACTTCCCTAATCTAGCAAGGAAGGCCAACATTCAAATTCAGGAAATACAGAGAACACCACAAAGATACTCCTTGAGAAGAACAACCCCAAGACACATAATTGTCAGATTCACCAGGGTTGAAATGAAGGAAAACATGCTAAGGGCAGCCAGAGAGAAAGGTCAAGTTACCCACAAAGGGAAGCCCACAGACTCACAGTGGATCTCTTGGCAGAAACCCCATAAGCCAGAAGAGAGTGGGGGCCAATATTCAACCTCCTTAAAGAAAAGAATTTTCAACCCAGAATTTCATATCCAGCCAAACTAAGCTTCACAAGTGAAGGAGAAATAAAATTCTTTATGGACAAGCAACTGCTGAGAGATTCTGTCACTACAAGACCAGCCTTACAAGAGCTCCTGAAGGAAGCACTAAACATGGAAAGGAACAACTGTAAAACCATAACAAATTGTAAAGACCATCAATGCTATAAAGAAACTACATCAACTAATGGGAAAAATAACCGGCCAGCATCATAATGGCAGGATGAAATTGACACATAACAATATTATCTTAAATGTAAATGAGATAAATGCCTCAATTAAAAGATTCAGACTGGCAAATTGTATAAAGAGTCAAAACCCAATAGTGTGCTGTATTCAGGAGACCCGTATCACATGCAAAGACATACACAGGCTCAAAATAAAGGGATGGAGGAATATTTACTAAGCGAATGGAAAGCAAAACAAAAGCAGGGGTTGCAATCCTAGTCTCTGATAAAACAGACTTTAAACCAACAAAGATCAAAAGAGACAAAGAAGGGCATTACATAATAGTAAAGGGATCAGTGCAACAAGAAGAACTGACTATTCTAAATATACATACACCCAATGCAGGAGCACCTAGATTCATAAAGCAAGTTCTTAGAGACATACAAAGAGACTTAGACTCCCACACAATAATAGTGGGAGACTTTAACACCCCACTGTCAATATCAGACAGATCAACAAGACAGAAAATTAACAAGGATATCCAGGAATTGAACTCAGCTCTGCACCAAGTGGACCTAATAGACATCTATAGAACTCTCCACCCCAAATCAACAGAATATACATTCTTCTCAGCACCACATCACACCTACTCCAAAACTGACCACATAATTGGAAGTAAAACACTCCTCAGCAAATGCAAAAGAACGGAAATCATAACAAACAGTGTCTCAGGGCACAGTGCAATCAAATTAGAACTCAAGATTAAGAAACTCACTCAAAACCGCACAACTATGTGGAAACTGGACAACCTGCTCCTAAATGACTACTGAATAAACAATGAAATGAAGGCAGAAATAAAGATGTTCTTCGAAGCCAGTGAGAACAAAGACACGATGTACAAGAATCTCTGGGACACATTTTAAAGCAGTGTGTAGAGGGAAATTTATAGCACTGAATGCCCATAAGAGAAAGGAAGAAAGATCTAAAATTGACACCCTAATGTCACAATTAAAAGAACTAGAGAAGCAAGAACAAATAAATGCAAAAGCTTGCAGAAGACAAGAAATAACTAAGATCAGAGCAGAACAGAAGGAGATAGAGACACGAAAAAGCCTTCAAAAAATCAATGAATCCAGGAGCTGTTTTTTTTTTAAAAGATCAACGAAATAGATAGACTGCTAGCCAGACTAATAAAGACAAGAGAGAAAAATCAAATAGATGCAATAAAAAATGATAAAGGATCTAAGATCAACAAAATAGACAGACCACCAGCCAGATTAATTAAAAAAAGAGAGAGAGAGAAGAATCCAATAGATGCAATAAAAAACGATAAAGGGGATATCACCACCAATTCCACAGAAATACAAACTACCATCAGAGATTACTACAAATAACTCTATGCACATAAACTACTAAACCTGGAAGAAGTGGATAAATTCCTGGACACTTGTACCCTCCCAAGCCTAAACCAGGAAGAAGTTAAAACCCTGAATAGACCAATAACAAGGGCTGAAATTGAGGCAGCAATTAGTAACCTACCAACCAAAAAAAGTCCAGGTCCAGATGGGTTCACAGTCAAATTCTACCAGACATACAAAGAGGAGCTGGTACTATTCCTTCTGAAACTATTCCAAACAATAAAAAAAGAGGGAATCCTTCCCAAATCATTTTATGAGACCAATATCATCCTGATAGCAAAACCCGGCAGACTCAACAAAAAAAGAAAACTTCAGGCCAATATCCATGATGAATGGAGATGCAAAAATCTTCAATAAAATACTGGCAAACTGATTGCAACAGCACATCGAAAAGCTTATCTATCATGATCAAGTAGGCTTCATCCTGAGGATGCATACACAAGTCTATAAACATAATCCATCACATAAACAGAACCAAAGACAAAAACCACATGATTATCTCAATAGATGCAGATGCAGAGAAGGCCTTTGAGAAAATTCAGCAGCCCTTTATGCTAAAAACTCTCAATAAACTAGGTATCGATGGAACGTATCTCAAAATAATAAAAGCTATTTACAACAAACCCACAGCCAATATCATACTGAATGGGCAAAAACTGGAAGCATTCCCTTTGAAATCTGGCACTAGACAAAGATGCCCTCTCTCACCACTCCTATTTAATATAGTACTGGAAGTTCTAGCCAGAGCAATCAGGCAAGAAAAAGAAATAAAGGGTATTCATTTAGGAAAGTAGGAAGTCAAATTGTCTCTATTTGCAGATGACATGATTGTATAACTAGAAGACCCCATCATCTCAGCCCAAAATCTCCTTAAACTGATAAGCAACTTCAGCAAAGTCTCAGGATATAAAATCAATATGCAGAAATCACAAGCATTTCTATACACTAATAACAGACTAACAAAGAGCCAAATCAAGAGTGAACTCCCATTCACAATTGCTACAAAGAGAATAAAATACCTAGGAATACAACTAACAAAGAATGTAAAGGACCTCTTCAAGGAGAACTACAAATCTCTGCTCAAGGAAATAAGAGAGGACACTAACAGATGGAAAGACGTTCCATGCTCATGGTTAGGAAGAATCAATATCGTAAAAATGGCCATACTGCCCAAAGTAATTTATAGGTTCAATGCTATCCCCATCAAGCTAACATTGACCTTCTTCACAGAATTGGAAAAAAACACTTGAAACTTGATATGGAACCAAAAGAGAGCCCGCATAGCCAGGACAATCCTAAGCAAAAATAACAAGGCTGGAGGCATGACGCTACCTGACTTAAAACTATACTACAAGCCTACAGTAAGCAAAACAGCATGGTACTGGTACCAAAACAGAGATATAGACCAATGAAACAGAACAGAGGCTTCAGAGGCAATGCCACACATCTACAACCATCTGATCTTTGACAAACCTGACAAAAACAAGCAACGGGAAAAGGATTCCCTGTTTAATAAATGGTGTTGAGAAAACTGGCTAGCCATGTGCAGAAAGCAGAAACTGGACCCCTTCCTGACACCTTACACTAAAACTAACTCCAGATGGATTAAAGACTTAAACATAAGGTCTAACACCATAAAAACCCTAGAAGAAAACCTAGGCAAAACCATTCAGAACATAGGCACTGGCAAGGTCTTCATGACTAAAACACCGAAAGCATCAGCCACAAAAGCCAAAATAGACAAATGAGATCAAATTAAACTCCAGAGCTTCTGTACAGCAAAAGAAACATCATTAGAGTCAACTGGCAACCAGTAGAATGGGAAAAACATTTTCACAATCTACCCATCTGACAAAGGGCTAATATCCCTAATGTACAAAGAACTAAAACTGATATACAAGAAAAAAACAAACAAACTTACTCAAAAGTTGGCGAAGGATATGAACACTTTTCAAAACAAGACGCAAAAGGCCAACAAACATATGAAAAAATGCTCATCATCACTGGTCATTAGAGAAATGCAAATCAAAACCACATTGAGATACCATCTCATGCCACTTAGAATGGCGATTATTAAAAAATCTGGAGACAACAGATGCTGGAGAGGATGTGGAGAAATTGGAACACTTAGACTGCTGGTGGGAGTGTAAATTAGTTCAACCATTGTGGAAGACAGTGTGGTGATTCCTCAAGGATCTAGAACTAGAAATACCACTTGACCCAGCAATCCCATTGCTGGTTATATACCAAAAGGATTGTAAATCATTCTATTATAAAGACACATGCACACGAATGTTTATTGTGGCACTGTTCACAAGAGCAAAGACTTGGAACCAACTCAAATGCCCATTAATGATATACTGAATAAAGAAAATGTGGCACATATACACCATGGAATACTATGCAGCCATAAAAAAGGATGAGATCGTGTCCTTTGCAGGGACATGGATGAAGCTGGAAGCCATCATTCTCAGCAAACTGACACAAGAACCGAAAACCAAACACCGCATGTTCTTACTCATAAGTGGGAGTTGAACAATGAGAACACATGAACATTGGGAGGGGAACATCACAAACATGGTCTGTCAGGGGGAGGGGGGCTAGAGGAGGAAGGAGAAATACCTAATGTAGATGACGGGGTGATGGATGCAGCAAACCACCATGTATAACTATGTAACAAACCTTCATGTTTGTTACATATACCTTAGAATTTAAGTGTGTATATATATATATATATATATAGTACCCACACATATACCCCAGAATTTAAGTATATATATAAAAAAAGAAATAATAAAAAGAAATCTTACTCATCAAAAAAAATCTCCTACGAATAAGTAAGACAAAAGTAAAGTACTCAGAAGAAAAAATAAGAAAGGAGAAGAAAGCTGAAAGACCACCAAACATATATAAAGGTGTTTAATCTCACTAGTAATCAGGGAAATGAAATAAAGCAAAGAGATACCATTTTACAGTCATTACATTAGCAAAAGGCTTATTGGCAAGAATATGGGGAAATGGGGTATATTATACACTGTTGAAACAAATGTAACTTGGTAAAACTATTTTTGCAGTGTAATACTATCTAGTAAAATCGAATGTATGCAAACATATTATTACCACATATTAGAGAAACTCTCATGTGCATACGCAAGAAGATACCCACAAGGATGTTTACAGGAAAAAACTGGAACACTAAAAAGCCAGTTTAAAAAGAATATATATATATATGTTACATTTATATATTATATAATATGTCATATATGATATATACATATATTTCTTATATATACACATCTACCATATATATACATATACCATATATATACACATATATAAATATACCATATACAGGTACACACACACACACACACACACACACACACCTTAAACCTATTAATGTAGTTATAAGTACATACCTATAAGGACAAGTTTTAAAAAGTACCCCAAAAGCATACCTACCAACTCTCCAACTTTAGGACAGTGACACTTCAGGAAGTGAAGGTAATCTAAGGTAAGGAATGTGAACAGGACTTTAATGAAATCTTTCTTTAAAAAAACTATATTAAATATGGCAAAATATTAACAATTGTTGAATTTGGGTAGCGACTACATAGGCATCTATTTTATCTGTATGTTTATGTTTAAAATACTTTATAATTAAAAATTTAAAATATAGTAACTAACATAAAGTAGTCACAAACACCTAACAATCATCACAGCAACAGTATTTTCTGTTCATTTATTTTCAATAAAAAAACAAGTAAAGTGCTCAAAAGAATAACATTTTGGAAATCATGACATGCCTAAGGTGAAGCATTTACAGAAATGTAAATGTGACCATGATTATACAACCAAGGTTTTCTACTTGTTTAGAAAAAAAATTAATGGTTAACTCAATATATTGCACTTAGTAGTGGTAAGAGAGTACCATAAAACACGCTGTTCTCTCACTCAGCTGAACCTAAATTAAAATCAGTCAGCTTTGAAATTTCATGACTTTGGGGACCTAGAATTCACCACCCTCACAATGTATTAGCATTATTTTCCCATAAAGAAGTAATAATCTGCGGTGTGTGTTAGAGGTTACGACTGAACCTTCCTTGAGTTCTCAGGAAAATCATCCCCTCTCCCTGCAGTGTGAGATTTGTCAAACTCACAGAGCTTCCTCCAGCTGTGGAGGCTGATTTCCCAGTGTACTTCATGTTCTGGTCAGACACTTTCATCAGATGGTGAAAGACGAACACGGGTTTTAATCTCCAAGGCCTGAAGTCACCAGAATGGCCAGTCACGGGCAGTGAGGAAGTCAGGCTAGGAGACCAACAGAAACAGCCTCTCAGCCCCCATGCCCTTTCACCCGCATTTCAGGGACAGCTCAGAGGCAGCCAGAAATTGCTCCAGGCAGGGTGCTGAGTTGGGCCCTGCTGTTTGGGTAAAATCATAGGGAAGTGTTGAGCCTGAGATGAGTTAATCGTAAAGTGTATGTGAGACATATTTTAAGGGTCAATTTAAAATTTGGCAATGAGATGACTTTAAAATCAGCTTTAGGACTGGACCATCATTTTGTTGGGGCCATTTTGTTTATCGGCATTCACAGAACACACAGCTGCTACGGTTTAACTGTGCCCTCTTTTCCTATAAATGAGTTAAATCAACAACCCTGATGACTAGCAGGATAAAATGTGGCAGAGAGATGCTCTTTATATCCCAATCCTACTTCACCTTCAACACCCAGATCAAATTTCCTTCCCTTGTTGATGCCATGCTCCTTGGACTCATCTTCTTTAATGGACTCCAACATGTACCAGCAGTGAAGTAGAAAGAGTTTCCACGGTTTTGTGGCTGCACAGACCTAGATCTGAACTCCAGTCTCCATTTACTCACTGTAGAATCTCAGGTATTTCATATAACCTCTCTAGGCTTCAATTTCCTCATCTGAAAATTGGGGAAATAATAATACCTGTCTCATAGAGTTGTTTTGAGGATGAAATGAGATACAGAGTGGAACTGCTTAGTCCAAAGCCTGGCCTGAAGAAACGCTGTTAACCACTGTTGTTCCTGACATTCTTCCTGTTCTTTTAATTATTTTTCCTTGTCCTTCAGATTTCTATTCTGAGTTGAACGTGGTTGTTTTGAACTTAGACAAAAGCTTTTATATTTTACTCCCTACTGGTATTGATTTAAAATGTGCTTTATTTCCAATGAAATAACTTTTCTTGGATTTTTGTTTGACACATGGTGCCTCATATTTTCTCAAACATCATTAAGGACAGAAAAATCCTAAAAATTGAGGTCAAGTACATGCAGAAGTCAAGGGTGTTCAGTCTTAAGGCCCTCTGTTGACAAAGCCACTAGAGGCACTGAAGACCTTCGCTGGCTTCTCAGAGTTTTCTGTTGACTCTGAGGCTTCTATGTTCGCTTAAGATCAGCCATCAGAAAACAGTGAATTTATGTTTTGGACACACTGTGGGAGTCAGGCTCCTGACAAGAAAGGCCACCAGCAAAGCCAGGGAAGTTTTAAGTAAAGTTCTTTTCATTTGGATGTTGCCAGAAGAAACAGGCTGAGAACAAAGACCATTATTATAAAATAATGAAATAAATCACTACTCATCTTCAAGCATTAACAAACTTAGCACATAGTAGGTGCTTAATAATCACTTACTGCGTGATAAGTATGACACTTCTTAGGTGGAGCCTCCATTTACCTGGAGACAGACCCTTTCTGGAATGGTTGACAACAGCCAAGTGCTCCTTACCCAAACCCCTACAAAAGCCTGTAAATAAACATTTGCACCACTTGAAACTTGTTTATCTTTTATCATTGTCCAAAGAGAAATTCCTGGAGATATATATCTATATAAATTTTTTTCTATATATATTCTTTATCTACCTACCTACCTATCTACTCTAAATATTAGGGAGCATAATTCTGGTTCAAAAATAAATGTTGTAAATCAAGAAATTTTCCTCATGCAAATTTCAGCTTTATAAAGATTCCAGATGTCAGTGCCCTGTGGGTCCTGGAAAATATGTCATTGTTTTGTATTTCTAAATCTCGTACGCAATTATTAAAACTTTTACAATATAACCACATCTCCTGAGACTGGAAACAGGAGTTTGCAACTCTTTGCAAGGATTGGGGGATGCTGCAGTGCCCCCCAGGGCCTCAGCAGGGGTCAGCCTCTACTAGACTAACGCTCGCTCAGGGAAGGTGTCTTTGTAAGCATTCAGCTGCCGCCCCTCTGCCTGGCCCTGCGTAGAAGAGCAGTGCATTTTGACAGAATTGTGGAGGGAAACACCTTCCAAAAGAGAGCAAAACAAACACTGCAGTGTCGTAGCATTTGTCCTAGGGTTACAGTTCTTCGCTGCTGATAATTATAATGGATATAGTACTTTGAAACCTATTACTAATCTATTTTTTTTTCTTTTCTGTATACATAGCCTTTTTCATAGTCCACACTCCCATCTATCTGCTGGGGAATGGGAGTTAGAGTAGGAAATTAGGATTCTTTCAATACTAATTTTGTGTCCCTAATGAGGCAATGTGAGGAAAAGTAAGAATTTAAATATGTTTATGCTTTAACACAACAAAAACTAGACCTGGACTTCAACATGGAGACTGCTAGAAACCAGAGAGAACTCAGGAGAGGATATTAGGGAAATTCACATAAGACAGAGATAAAAAGTACAAAGAGGATCTCCTCTTCTATCATGGCAGTGAGAGGGCAGGAGAAATGGGGCAAGAGGCAGGCCAAGGTCTGCAGTGACCACCCACCCTTGGGGGTGAAATTAAAGGAGGAGGGCGCGATCCTTATCCAACTAGGCATAGCCTGAGAACACTGGAGCTAGAGGCCTGCATCCTTCTATGCAGCCCAAGAAAGGTTGTGATTCTCTAGGAGAAGTTCCATATTCAGCTTAGGCCTGCGTCCAAGATGGTGTGGCGGAGGGCCAGGATGATGCTCCCTTAGGGCTGGATGGGGCCAGCTGCATCTCAGTGAGCCCATTCAGAGACCCATAGACGACTACACCTAAGTATCCAGATACTCCTGAGAACACAGCAGACAACACCTGAGCTGCAACATCACGTAGAGCCAAGGGATGGTAATTGAACTGAGTACATGGATCCAGAAACCCTTCTCTTCCTCCTTGCTCCTCCCCACCGTTCCATTTAGTACATGTCACCTCAGATGAGAGCAGTGGGCACGAACAAGAAACTGGATTAATGCATATGTAAAAGAAAATAAATAGTCGAAATGAGACTGTTTAAACCAAAGACAGAGATACTGTTAATTTGCAAGTTTAAAATCACTGTCCCCTGCTCTCTCCCCCAGGAGGGTGAGTATAGTGAGAAATACCAGATAGCTAATAGAAAATAATGTACATCTTCTTTGCACATATGTGTAATAATGTTAAACTATAACATGTCTATAGAATCAAGAAAAGAATTGTATATTTTTAATAGCTCCCCTTTTATACAAAGGATTTGAGGCAGCTATAACCTATGTATTAGAAAATAAATGCTCAAGAAAAGATCAAAAGATCTTTAATAAGTTTTAGTTATTTGTCATGAAAGGGAGAATGCTAAAGATTCACTTAGTATATGTGTTTTGACATATAGAAGGTTAGTATGAGAGGTGTGATCAAGCATTTTCTTTATTCATGAAGTGTCAATATTTCTGTGGAAGGAAAGAAGCAAGAACTGTGTTTTTTATGCCTTTATCTTCAGCATTTCCTAGACTTCCTGGAGCATGGTGTATGCTCAGTTAATATTTATTGAATGAATAAATGAAAATATAAACTGCTTAGCCTCAGAATAGATAGCTGAGGACATTTCTGGAGCTCTCTCAAGCCACTGCTGGTGATATGGGCTGATTGGAAGAGCCTGGGGAATCTGATGTGGCAGGAGGTAAGGGCTCTTGGTTACCCCATCCCCATCTGAGAGACCTGCCAAAGAAGAAGGAGATTTGAGGACTTTGCTGTGCAATGACACCCCTACTTCCATAGGCTGTGAGGCTGGGGTGTGTATGTGTGCATGTATAAGGCAGTGTTTTCTGGGCAGGGGTGCTTGCTGCAGCCTCAGTTGAACCAATACAACCTTTGCCGATACCCACTGAAGAGGCATCTAAGAATTGAGACTCTAGTCCCAGGGTTGGCTTAGGAGGCAGAGAAAGAGCACAAAAGCATGGTCTCAGGGAGGCCTAAATGCTATCCAGTTGCACATCAAGACTGTGCTTTCTTTTCCTGATATTAGCAATTCAGGGACAAAATTAAGCCAGATAGAAAATTGCCATGGAAGTCAGAATGTGAATAGTGCCGGCATCATAAAGCAAGACAGTAGGAAGTGAAGTGTTTTGTCTCAGGCCAGACACTGTGGAGCATGGATTTGGCAGATCTGATGCAAGACCCTCCTGATCACAAGGCTGGACTGGGTCATGGGCTGTACCTGGCACACAGCCTTTGTTTGCAAATCACCCAGTGGCCAGGCCTGAGTTTACCTTGTGCACTCCTGTGTGCACAATTTTTAAAAACGAAACCTTTTCCCATGCTCTTCAGGTGACTGGCCTTTTGCAATACAGTCAATCAAAAAACATTGCTGAGAAACAACCTACCATAAGAGCAGGATCGAATCTTGAGAAGATTGAAAAGTGGGAAGAATAATTTAAGACTGCCCAGAAAGCATTAACTAGTATTCTACTTTCATAGATTCCACAAGATTATTCTGAACTTCACCCAAATGACGATCACTTTTCTTAATATCTGGCTGAGTTGTTACATGGGGCCCATAAATCTTAGCTGGCGTTACCTGGCACTGTTAGTGATCAAGATCACTGGTTGACTGAATGCACTAGAATAGACATGTTAATCAGCCTAGTTAATTCGCTGGGGTAATTAATTACTGAACAGTTATCTAATTAGCTTACACTTTTACTTCTCAAAGCCAGAGGTAAATGTCAGATTGAAATTGGTGGTTCTCCTCATTACACCCTAAAAACAAATTGAGAGATAGGGCATGGAGTATCAAATAAAAGTATGCAGGTGCCAGTGATAGTAAGTGAGTCTGTTGAGTCTCAAAACTGCCAGTGCTTGCTAGGAAGGAGCAGCAGGTAGACGAGCCTGAGATGAGTCAGGAGGTAAGAGACAGATGTATTACTACAAGCTATCAACAAGAACTACTGTCCTAAGTTACAAAGGCAGCACACATGTTAAAGACTATTTTGCCCATAGTCGTCATTACCTTTTCCAAGAGAAGTGTCCCCAGGACTTTTTTGATATCTGGGCACAGTTGCAAATGTCTAGTTGGTGGTAGCAGTGGCAAAATTTAGGCTATATGGATTCCTTGTTATTGAGTCCCCTATTCTTTAACCTTACTATTCTGTAAATTTTGCTGCCCGACCAAGATGGACCAAAGGAGGCCAGTGTGGCATTCAAAGAGTTTGCCAAGAATGACTATCACCAGGAGGAGGAGTATCTTCTAACATGGAGAACTCAGTTAGGATGTGAGCACTTGATTCTTGACTGCGATGCACATTCTTAGAGAGAAGTCCAAGCATATTAGGAGGTGTCTTGTATTTGCTGCTGTTTGGCATTTATAGACATTTTAGGTTCTGACTTGCCTGAAAGCCATGAGACTATGTTCTTGAAACTCTCACCAGCATAGAACTTCAGCTGATTGCTATGGGAGTAGAGGGAAAAAAAAATCAGGATGGAGTTATCTAGTCTTCTAGATTTTTCCATCCCAAAAGTGAAAAGTGACAAGCATTAGCAAAAGTAGTGAATTCATGCCTTTCTTAGCAGAGACTCTGTTTTCTGAAAATACTAGGCTATATTTCATTATTCCATATGGATTAAACCCTGGTTCAATAGATTTTACCAACAGCCTAGGGTTTAACTAAGAAAAAAGGCCCTGGGAAATAAGTTTCATTTAGTTATCAGTCCTTCTGTGTGAACTTGAATGAGCAAAGTTCAGATAAAGGGACAGTCTGAAGTCCTGACTTTGGATGCTTTCCTAACTTGTGATAGCAAAGAATGAAAACAAGTTGGCGAGGGGCTGGAGATGGGAAATTCAAATGTTTGAGAACCAGAAGTTCTCATGTGTACTGGACACGGTTTTGAGACAGCCTGGTAAGCGTGTTTTAGAAACCAAAAGGGGGCTTGCATCTGTACAGTTGTCTCAAAGCAAATAAGTCTGTTTGCAACATCAAACCTGTGTTGGGATCAAGGACAGATGTAAGGGAAAGGTTCTCACCAATAGCTGACAAGCTAACCAACCTGGTCGAAGAGTTAGGATGCCATACCTTCAAAGCGAGCCTATCTTCTTGAGGAAGCACTGCTCTGAGAGCTGGGCTGTGGTATAAAAGGTATGTCAGGGAGGGCATTTTTTGTTTGATAGGAAAATTTAAAATGCTGAAGGAAAAAGTTCCTTAGTAATTTCACAAAAAAACTTAATTTTTAAGGGAGAGTATCATTCTAACTTGGAACTGAACTATTATGACTAGATCTATAATTTGATAGCGAGTCACAATATTTCTCTTTCTTGACATCGATTGAAGAGTAACTGTTCACATAATAGAGAGAATGGCTTCGGTTTTACCTGCCTCCAAAAGATCCATGAGCTCTGACAGGAATACATATGTGGGGTGAGTAATTTTGATTTTTTTAAATTTGTTTTGATCAGACAGATGCTCTTTGGATTTTGTATTAAATGATCAGATAGTAGGCCTCTACAGTTAAGCAAATTTCTTAAATGTGGAGATTATATCACTGGACACAGCTCATAAAACAATACAAATGTCTTTTCAATGACTTTTTTACTCCTTGGTTTTGGGGGGTTAGGGATTGGCTCATCTAAGAAGATGGAGCAAAATAAGTCACAAAAAACATGCAAAAGTTAAGCCAACCTTCAGTAGTAAACAAATGCAAGGTTCAGCCTGGGACTCACTACAGAGTTCAGCCCTTAACTCCAAGACCATGGGCTGCATAAAAAGGGCCTCCCAGTGCCCGAGGAAGGTTTAATTGTGTTGCAGGATATTGTGGCGTGATTTCATATGCTTTGTGATGGACCTGACATAGAATTTACTTCTAAAACACAGTCTATGTGATTCATCTCATGGGTAGATATAAAATTGCTGAAGCTGTCTACGAATTTAGCTCCAGTTCCTGCCCCAGGTTCACAGAACATAACAGAGCATTAATCATCGTGAGGCATAAGGAGATTTTGCTAGTTCCCTCTGACTCCCTGAGAGTTGTGTGAAATGTTTTGCTTAGAGCCTCCATTACAAGCAATTCAGAAAACACTCCATTTGCCCATCCCAAACAGAGGTAGCCCCCTGCACGTTCCCTTCTTCGGGGAAGCCCAGAAGAAAGAGAAAAGGAAAAATTATGAATATGAAGGTAATGGCAAATGGAAAGACTTCTTCCCAGATGGCACTTTCTTTTGGTTACCAATATTTAACACTCACTATGTAGTATAATTTGTGATAATTTGCTAAAAAGACTATTCTGTGTGTTAGGAAAAGTAAAAAAGTTTGAAGAGAAAACAACACATACACGCCTATTTAGTAAAAATTAGGTATTTTGGAAAAATCAAAGTGTTACAAAAACTACATTCATATTGGGTAGAAATTTGATGTGAAATCCCAAACAAAACTTTTCTTTGGTACTGATAGAGTGATCATCTTAGAATTGCTTCTTGATAAGCACAATGAAACGAGAAACTTCTATAGACATTCCCCCGAATTTTCTGACTGAGAAATCATTAGACATAAGGATAGGGCATCAAAGAAAACTAAAAAATATCTCCTAATGAATTAATAGGAGTATTATAATAAAAGTGAAAATAATTAATGGATCTGCTGGTTGGAGAACTTCTCTTTGAAGATAAGAAAAGTGGCATAGATCAGTGATTTTAACAAAGCTCAGGTCTCCTTGACCAACTCGATCCAAATTTCTAGAGATAGGGTCTAGGGATCAGTACTTTTTAAAGTGCCCCTGGTGATTCTGATATGTAGCTAGAGTTTGGAATCACTAGGATAGATGAAAAAGACTTTTTTTGTAGAGTAATGATTCATAGATTCAGTTGGGAATCCAAAGGAAAATTTTCCAGGTCGTGAAAGCAGTCTTGGCAGGGTGAAACAGAAAGTGTAATAGAATTTGGAAGAAAAGGTGTATGACAGTGTTTGTCAAACTTTAATGTACATGTGAATCACACAGAGTTTGTTAAAATGCGGATTTTGATTCAGTAGGTATGGGGTGGAATCTAAGATTTTGCATTCCTAACAAGCTCCCCACGTTTGCTGATGCTACTGGTTCACTGACCACACACTGTGTAACAAGGGACTATGGGTAAATTCTTGCCTCACAAGAAAAAAAAGGACATGTCCTTTTGCTTTGAGATTTTTAAGCTTGTTCTGAAGTAGTAAAGTATACTAACACTATGGAATACTTTATTTTTGAAACTAGTTGTATATGACCCAGTAACTAATTAAAAATCTGTTACTCTGGATGTTTTTGAGAAGGAAATTAATAGTGTTTTGTTCCACTGTCTGAACAGTTAAGTTTAATTCAACAACAGAATTTGTTAAAACTTAGGGATTCAAGAAGGATATTTGAGATAGCTTGCATCAGGGGATTCGCAGTCTTTCTAGTGGGATGGAAACTTAACTGTATTATGATGTGAAATGCTATCTACCAGCATTAGCATGAAGCAAATGCTTTAGGAACACAGTGAGAAAGAAAATTAATACTGACCAAGGAGAGAAGATGCTTGGAAAAGCGTTCATGGAAGAGGTAATATTTGAATTGGACCATGAAGAAAAATGGGAATTTTGATAGGTGAAACGTGGAAGGCAGGGGAAGGATGTTTAAAGGACAAAGGCATGAAGCAGGGGTTCTTAACTTTGGCTGCATCAAAGATCACTTGAGAAGATTTTAAAAATATTTTAAGTCTTTAAATTTAAAATACAGAGTGTCTAAATTAATTGGTGCCTTGTCACCAGTAGTTGTTTTCTTTAAAGCTCCCTGGTGATTTAAATGCACAACCAAAGTCAGAGTTAATAAAGATATAGAGAGGCAAGGCTTGGTAAAAAGTTTTGAGGTGTGTGGAATGAAAGGCATGTGGAAAGGCCAGGCCACATCCAGGATTACAGGATCACACCTGTAATTCCAGCACTTTGGGAGGCCGAGGCAGGTGGATCGCTTGAGGTTAGGAGTTCGAGATCAGCCTGGCCAACATGGCAAAACCCTGTCTCTACTAAAATTACAAAAAGTAGCCATGTGTGGTGGCGGGCACCTGTAATCCTAGTTAGGAGGCTGAGGCAGGAGAATCACTTGAACCCAGGAGGCAGAGGTTGGGGTAAGCTGAAATTGGGCCACTGCACTCCAGCCTGAATGACAGAGCAAAACTCTGTCAAGAAAGAGAGAGAGAGAGAAGAAAAGAAAAGAAAAGAGGGATAGAGAGAGAGAGAAAGGCAGGCATGTGGAGAGAAATGGGAGTAACAAAGAACAAAGCAGTGCCAGATGGTTCTTGGCAGACATGTTGATCCACTGTGGTGTGGGTGTAGATACCTTGTTATCACTAATAACTCAAGTGGCATATAATTACTACCCAAATAACCAAAAGCTACAAACGATATGCTTCATAATTATGAACTAGATTGAATTAAGGTCATTCATACAGCCATCATCAGCTCACTGTCTTGCATTCTATGGTATTTTACAAAGAAAGAGAGGAAGGACTAGTGGTCTAGCTAGCACTGTTGAGATGGGGGTTTGGGCCAGGGCCGTGGCCCCTGAGGTGGAAAGAAAGTGGTGTATTCAGCACGGTTGGTGGAGTCCTTAATGGCAGTGCTATTCAAAGTGGTGTCCACAGGCCAGCAACATCAGCACCAATGAGGAGCTTCCTAGAAATGCAAATTTGGACACATATCAGCAACCTGCTGAATCAGAATTACCAGAAGAGGAGTCCATGAAGTGTCTGGCTGATTCTTATGCATGCTAAACTTTGAGAAGGTAAAATAAAATACAAATAACTTACTCAAGGTTGTACAATCAGGACATATATGGTTGAACTTGTACTGGAACCCCAACAATTTGAATGCAGAGACCAGTAGCTTACATTACATAGCCTCCCATGCAAAGAAATTAGATGACCATTACAGTCAGACAGAACTGAACAGAAATGGCTGTTTTGTAATTTACTGGTTGTTAATCTTGCACAAGTTTCTCAACTTCTGTAAGCCTTGGCTTCTTTGTAAATTATTAATTTTACCCAGCCCATAGAGCAGTTATGAGACACATGAGTTAATGCATTTGTTATATGCAGTTTTCATGTCATTTTCATGCTTAGTGCATGAAAGTAAGTGTGAGCAAGTATTAGCCATAATTATTGTTATTATTATACTACGTTGCTTCTCAACGAATAATTTAACCCTAAAAGAAGGTTTATGTTCAGACTTTCTTGTGAGCTTTCTCTCAAAATTTTTTTATATACTCTTTGTGTAATTTTCTTTTTTCAGAAAAAGGTTTGTTCATGTTAAAAATCCTTACTTGGATTCAATGGATGAAGACATTCTCTATCACTTGGATTTGGGAACAAAAACACACAACCTACCAGCAATGTTTGGAGATGTAAAGGTAAAAACATTTCTAATTTCAGGAAAAATGATCCAGTTTTCTCTACTAATTTTTCTTCTTACCTTCCCAAAATAATCTATATACCTTTGGCTAGTGAAGTCCCAATAGGAACTGAAGCCACACTCATTCTCTGAAACAATTTGGAATGTGTATATCATGAACAATCATTTCCACCTCAACAAGACATAAAGGTTCCCTAATGAAATCCAGTGCAAACATGTTATTTGGCTACTCTGGTCCCTGGAGATAAATACAGTTTTATTGACAATACTGCCAGGTGTTGAGAATTCATTATGTTTTAACAGATTCGGCTCACTACTTAACATCTACATTTATAGCTGAATCTCACTAGTTCTCATTTTATTAAATCATAGAAATAACTCAACAAATAATTTAACCCTAACTATCAATATAATATTATTTCACTTCTGGAAAATAACCATTATCTAATATTTCATATTATTAAGACTTTTGTTTCATAAGAAATATTTCATAAAAATTATTTATCAAATACTACCAGAAAATTGTACTTCTGCATTATTTATTTTATCTGATATATATTTTAATTATATAAGCAATTTGTGTTCATTATTTAAAATAGGGAATACAAAAAAGAATATGGTTTTTAAAAAACACCCAATAGTCCTGCCACCTAAACATAGACATGATCAACTGATTTTTTTCTATCATTTTTGATGAATAGACTTTAAAATGGTTGTAATTATATAACTGCATTCTGCACTTTATCATTTAACTTTACGTCATTAACATTTCTCCATATTACATTCTTTTGAAACATTTATGGGTGTCAAATGGTATACCACATATTACAATGACTACTATTGACTTTTATGTCAAAATATTTTCCACTATAACCAGGACTCAAATGAACATTTTTGTACCTAAATATTTTTTTACATTTAGGTCAATTTGCTTAGGGTGATTCACAGAAATGGTCAAAGAGACTGAACTTTTAAGGAACTTTTGTTTTCCAAAAGACTATATCTATTTACGGTTGCACTAACGGAGAATCTTGCAGTTTTCGTCTGACTTTTTCATTCCTTTAGCAACTACAAGAACAAAAATAAAAGCTTCACATCTACTATTTCACGAATATCTGCACATTTAGCTCTCTTACGTGGGTTTAGCAGATATTAACTCTCTCCATAAAACAAGGAAATTATGTTCAGAAAGGTAGAGGGTTACAGTTACACTATAGAGTGGCAGAGCTGAGACCTGGACCAAGTTTTTCCAAGTTCAATCTCTAGGGTTTTTGCTCACTGCACTAGGTGGACCCTTTGAGTCACAGTAACTCAAGATAGTCTGTAATTATTTAGTTTTAGCTTTTTCACTTACCCAGTGGGTCAAGAGGCAGGTAAGGAAAGGGGAGGAAGAAGAGGGGGAGGTTAAAAAGGAGGAGGAGGAAGAGGGTGGAGGTAGAGGAAAAAGAAGGGAAGAAGAAAGGAAGGAAGGAGGAAGGAAAAGAAGAAAAGAAGGGAAAATGAGAAGAAATAGATCTATGATGTTTATTAACAGTAGGTGCTGAGTGGCCTTCTCCGGCTCCCTCTCTTTCAGGAAGGAAGGTGTGAGGGTGTGGGTGAGTATCCTGGCAGCGAGGTGACCCACCCTTTCTTCGCTCCTCTCCAGGCTGCGCTCCTTGCCTTTGTGTGACCTATCTCTATCTTGTGCTTCATTTTCTCAATGTAACCTCTTCCCCTGCTGCTGTGTTGGTTACTTATGCTCCAAGAGTCATTGATCAAGGCGGTCTTTAATACTCAATAATCAGATTGTACCAGAATTCGAATGTTAGATTTGAGGTTCACGCCTCACAATAATTATCCCAGAAGCTTGTTAATTAAAAGACTTTTCATAATTAAAGAACTAAGGCACATAGCTGGTTAATAAATTTAAAAGACTTGAGATAAGTATTTGAGACAGAACGTGATTTATTATCTCCATATCTGGGTGTCTGTCTCTCCTCTACCATTTATGGAGTGCTTTCTATATATCAGACTCTGTGTGGCACATGCAAATGGTACATTCAGTCCCCACAGCAACAAAAGTAGTCATTATCTCCACTTTACAGATGAGAAAACCCAGGCTTGAACATACAGTGTTATAACACATATATAATATATGTTTGTCTCTAATAGGCACGACACAGCTGGTAAGTGAAACAGCTGAGATTAAACCTTAGGTTTCTCTGATGGAAAATAGTAATGGCTCTTTCTCTGTTCAAACAAAACAAAACAACACAAAACCCAAACCAAAAGCACTATGTTTTAGTACTTGTTAGTACTTGTTTAGTACTTGTTAGTACTTGTCTAGTACTTGTTTAGTACTCCAAGTATTCGTTTCTGGGAAATCAATTGGATGGAAAACTTTGTTTTAGAGATAAAAATAAGGGAACACTCATGTATCTATCTTGCTCTCTCACATGCACGTGCATGCACATGTGTGCACAGGCACACACACACGTGCACACACGCATGCACACACACACACGCATGCACACACACAGTTGTCTCATTTCAGTTATAATCCCAGGAACTAGACCTTCATATCTCTGCCTGACCAGATTTTGTTCAGCACTTATTCTCAAACACTGTCTGTCATAACCACTATCCAACCTTATACATTCACCACCCACGTGGTTGTGGAACCTCCAGTAAATTTTGGATAAAAAGACATGTTCTGTGTAAAACGTGTTTTGTCCCATCAGAGAGCAACTCTACTGATTGAGCCATTTTGCTGAATAGGAGGCAAAAGTGTGTGTGTGTGTGTGTATGTATGTGTGTGTGTGTGTTTGTAAATTGAGGAGCAGGGAACATAGATCCAAATGATCAAAACTGGCCATTTAACCTAAACTAGAATTTTTTCAAGGCAGCAGGTAAAGTCTGATTTGTTCTTATAGATGGTTTCCTCAGAAACTTGCCGTCCTCCAGCCATATTCTTCCCTTTGAATGAGAACATTCTACATTCAATTTCTTGACTCCCTTAAATCCCAGGGCAGCAGTTCTGGCTAAGAAAAGAGGACATAATCCATCAGTACCTGAAAACTCAGCCTTGTCTTCACAGAGATGATAATCATTATTAATAGCATTATCTTCAAATAAATAACTCTGAGTGTATAAAGTTTAAACTTTATAGACTCCAGCAATCACTTCCATTTCCTTTATATTCTTACCATATCTAAAAAATTTTGCTACTTGCTACTGTGAAATCTCAGTAGCTTAATACAGTTTAAGTTTACTTTTCACTCGCATTAGGTGCAAAGTGGGTGTTCCTGGTTGATGGACAGTTTTCCTACAACTGGAAATTCAAGGACCCAGGCTCCTTCCATAATTGTTACTCTTCTTCTTTCAAGGCATAAATTGCTAAGTTTCCCAGTGTGTCAACACCTGTCCAGCAGATAAGAGCGACAGTATGTAGGGTCACCAATACGGCCTCCTTGTAAGATGGGAGATTTCTATGGGCTAAGACTAGAAATGGCACTCTTACTTCTGCTCAAATTCTAGTCGCTGGAACTTAGACATATGACCTTGTCTAACTGGAAAGGAGGCTGAGATGTTAAGTTTAGCTGGGTGCCCAGAAAGAAGGGCAAACAGTTTAGGTAAACAGCTAATCAATCTCTGCCATACTCACTAGAAAGAATCAGACAATTAATACGTATCACAGAGAATCCTTTGAAGTTATCTATTCAGTATCAACATCCAAATGTGTATTTTATAAAATCACTAACTAGTATCCTCTAATTTCTCACTAGAAATTTCTAGTAATACGCAAAATTATTACCTCATAAGACCATGTAATATGCATTTTGAAGGTATCTATATTCTCTTGTTAACATAGAAAATGCATAAAATGTAATAGACCAGATTAATACAACATGGCAAAGTTAAGACTTTTAAGATACTGGGGATATCTAAAGCTGAGTTTTTTTCTGGCAGTCATTAGGCAAAGTCCTTAACATGTTATTGTAATGCCTCTGACTCCTTGCCAGTGTGCTTCTAACTTCTTTGATAAAACCAAGACAAATGATCATTTTGTTTGAGACAAAAACACAGTAAATGTCACTTAAGGTCAATGTTAGTTGGTGGTCTTCAGCCATATTTTACTTCTCATTAAAGCAACCGGACTGAAAATTGTGTCCAGAGGTGATGTTTAGTGAGTCTGGTTTAGGAGTAAGGAAAGCTTTAAAAACCAAGCTGCTTCTGTCTGTTCATATCATCTTTATGTCTCCAGAAATATTCAGAAATTTCTGTTGATTACAGCAATATCTACAGTTCAAAGGAGAATTCAAACCACAAGCTATTCTAACATCTGTTTTGGTTTTATGGTCAATCTGAATAGTTGTAATTTACATTCACTGGCACCACACAGTGAGGTTATTTTCAAACTACTGTATTGTGTTAAAAAAACCATTTCCTTGGACTTAGATCATGAGCCAAGTCTTAACTATCAATACCAACAAAGAAGAAAATTCCATGAATTCTCAATAAAAAGTTTAAAACTCAGGTGAAACCATGGTCTTAGCCTCTTTTCTACCAGTCTTTATGGCTGACTTCTATTTCAGGCTTCTATTAAGGCTCCATCAGGAAAACTCATAAGAAGGCAGAGAAAAGACAACATTAAGGGTAGAAGAGAAGCAGAGGGCCTGGATACAGGGCTAATTACACCCCATAATTGAGAATGAGTGTAGCTCAGAAGTGATTGCTAAATGGAAATAGAATGCATCATGTAATCAGACCACCCAATAGTTAGAGTAAATCATTTGTGAATGGGGCCTTCTGTTCTATAACCTCAGTTAGGTATTTCATTAGACAGATATTCTTTATCCCTGTGATGGACCTTGTCAGCCCTCCCAATCCTGTCTAATGCTGTCCACGTCAGCCAGATATCACCAACTGCCTTTTCCTTACTAGAGGACTCAAACCAGCTTCATTTGTACTAAATTCTATAATATAGGAACAGTAAGCAAACTCAAAAGCAGGGATAGGAAATTGCTATGTGATATAAAAAATAATGATCACCATTTGTCCAACACTGAGAAGGTATCTGGATTTGTGCAACGTCCTTTGCCATATGCAATCTCACGTTCTTCTTTCAAAACTCTTTGAGGCGTACTGTGTTTTTCCTATTTTGGACAAGGTCTGAGGCACATAGATTATTTGTGTGTCACTGAGCAAGCTACTTACTCACTGATGGGGTTGGAGTTCAAAGCCAGGTTTACCCAACCTCGAAGGGCAGACCCTTCACTATGTTGTCTTCCCCCTCTCTGCATTTTCTCCACCACTTACTTCAGAATCCCAGAGGACCTGGCTCTTGCCACGTTGCGGCGGCCTGTGCTTCCTCCTGAGTGTGAGAGTCTGCCACTGCTCACCTTCTTGTTGCGGACCCCTGGCGCTTCTCTGCTCCTCTCCCTGGCATCCACTTCTGCCATTCCTGGTCTCTGGGGCTAGCGTACCCCTAAACAGACTGTTATATGAGTAACTGCCATATAACAGATGAGTATTACCATCTTCTATTAGATTCGACACCCTTGATTGCTACACCTGTCCTACTTTCAGAGAAGATAAAATGTGGATAAAACAAAAACAAAAATAAATCACTGGAATTGACGCCACAGGGAGATCCCACATTTACAATAATAAGGCTTGTTCCGTGAGAATTTCTTCTGAATAAGAAATTGAAAAGTCTTGATATGATTCCTCTAAAGTTTTAAGTTCACACAGTCCATTTCACAATAAAAATTTATGATCGGGGATTGGAAATCAGAAAACATACCTAAAACTGGTAGTTCTCCTTTTGCTCTCATATCACTTACATGCTGTGGCCTCAGAACTTACATCCTAAGCATATGTCATGGTAATGCCCAGCATTAGGCTGTCTATGTCAATTTAAGATGCTGGTTGGTGTTCACTGTAAACAAAAACACCAGGAAATACCTCCTCGAATAATATCAACATTTATTTTGATTTTGTGATTTTCTTTACTAATTTAGTGCATAAAACTTTGCATCTGTTGCCTTATCTACAGGTTGATGATGCAAATTAGCTAATTCATGGAGCATAAACCATGACATCTACACATGCTCTTAAGTAAATTAACTAAAATGTAAAATAAAACATTAGAGTTGAAAGCTGACCAGTGGTTCTTACCCCAGTTACTATGGCAGGCTCTTGTTTATTTTTATTAACAGTTTGTCTGCGTTGGTGGGAGCCCAAATAGAATGAAAGCATTTGCACTGTTTATGCAGAAGGAGCTCAGGTTGGAGGAAGCTGAAGAAGACATAAAAGATATCTGTGCTGGGACAGACAGATATTGTATGTACAAAACCGGACCTGTGCTTGCCATCAGTGTAAGTATCCATGGTTGCATTTCAGCTAGTCATTGCAGGCTAGAGAAAAAAGTGGGAACTTTTACACGTAGAGGTTCTTTTTCCCTCCTGCTTTGCATTCTTACACAATTAAACTGGGTGTCCAGGTATGAGTTCATTGTTGGAAAAAGCCCCTAGGGCAGAACATAGCATGCAGCATCATTTTCATTTATTAGTTACCACGTAGGTATTCAAGTTAGGGGGAAAATCCTCAAAGCACCCCTTCTTTCTCTTTACTTTGTAACTGATTAACACCCCTCACCCCTCCACCGCAATTTTTCTTCCTCTATCTCTTATCCAGCTTTGGGAACGTCGAGCTTTTACCACACAGAGGCTTATTTTCAGGACCGCTAAAGTGCTGCTGTTTAACACTATAATAAGCTTGCTGAAAAGCTGCTAATGCATTTCTACTGAGCTCTTATGAATTACTCTGCTGCATTTAGAATATGTGAACAGTTATGGAAGCACACAGTGTCCTAAGACAAAATGAACGGGGGACGATTTGCAGTTCTAGGGAACATGCAGACTATTTCCCCCTTGGACTCAGCTGGGCACACACTTATGAGGGCACATGTGCATAAGTATCCAATTTGCCTTCCCATGCTTGTCTCTCTGCACAGGGTGTATTCTGAAGCAACAACTCGGAAGCCATCACATTTCTGGGCAGTGCAACCCTTGTAAGAGGCACAGGCAGGCATGCCAGGGGACAGGGGAAGAATCTCCTGCACAGGGTGGCAGTTCTAAGAAACTGAGTTGTAAGTGGCTCCTACCCCAGGGAATAGGCATCATCCATTGATTGTCCTATAGTGTGGACAATCATGAAAACCCGGGAATAAAGAAGGGAAAATTATGCAACACCAATGAGGCAGCTAAATTGATCTCCTCTCTGGGCCAAGAATGCCTGAAACTTGCTCAAATGGGAGAATCCATTCACTTATTCACTTGTGCATTCAATAAACCATTACAGAATATCTACATTAGAAGGGAGCTGAATATCCACTGATCTTGGCAAATTTTTTCTTACCAACATTTGCAGGTTTAGATTACAACTGTCCTATTTTGTCCAGTAAATGGAGGACAAAAAAAAAATAAGTTTCTTAAAAATATGACACTACCATAAATAAGCAGTAAAACTTCACAGTAAGAAATAAAGCAGCAGTAGACCGATCCTGCTGTCCTGTCTGGGAAAAAGACCTGAAATATGTGTCATGCCAAGGTTAGCCAATTAGAAACGGCCTTACTAGGCAGGCAGGGGATTAACAAATTGTGATTCCTTCTTTGAAAATTCTTCCTCTTCAGTAGTGGTTGAGTGGGGGGTGTGTGTGAAAGACAGCACAGCAAGTCTATTTGTCATTTTATCAACACGTCACATAATAAGTGACAATCATTAACTTATTAAATGTCTGAGTTAGAAGGAATCTAATAGATCAAATAATAATTCATCTTCTTAACTTAAAGGTAAGAAAAAATAATACTTAGAGAGTTTATTCATTAGTCACAGAGCCAGTTCCAAAGTCCCAAACTTGTTAATCTTGAATATACAAATCAATACAAGTTCAATTCCTGGCTCCAGGAGGCTTACTAAGCATTTGGAAGTCAGGGCATATTCAATGGGAACCAGAAATGGGGAACCCAGAGGTTTGAAATTTCCACAGCTCAACAATCTTGATAGGAGGAGGAAGCTCAGGTGAAAACATCATGGTCATGGCTCCAATGGTTTTCCAAAGTCTTTGTGTCCAAGAGTAGGACACACTGAGGAACACTTTTGAGTCTCTGCTGTTATGTCAGGAATGAAGTTACTACCAGTTTCAAACTCAGTTCCAGTTTCTACAAATTACAGAATGGAAGATCTTTCTGGAGAGTTATTGTGTAGCCACCAGGAGTTGCTAAATGCTCTAGCCTAAGTCTATCCCTTTACTGGTGACATTGATTCTACTGTCCTAAATACTAAAAAAAATAACAGGGCTATGGTCATGATCTACAGTAATTTAAACTCCCATCCATGTTCAGTATAAGTTTAAAATTGTTAGGTGGGGAATCTAACCCATGTTTCTACCCTAGTACCTTTCAGAGCACACAAAATTAACAGCAAATGAAATGGATTCACTATTTCATTTAGTATGGTTGAAAAGGACTGATGATTTGGCAGCCAAAATTATATGTCCTTGAAATCAAGTCAATCTTGTAAAAAGCTCTTTTTCAAAGGCTCATCATGAAGAGACCAGTGGGAAGATGGGAAATGGCACCACCCTGCACACCTGTACACCTGTACACCATGCCATCCCACCTTCTGCTCTTGATGATGAGGGCTGAAGTCAACAGAAATGGAAGTGAGATACCTCCCTCTGATCTTCACAGACGGACACATCCATCAGCATGTCACGTAGGCGTCAGTTAGGGATGACTTACGTTTTCCTCAGCATTGGCAAAGTCTTAATGATTATGTAAATTTATCTGAGGGCCGTTAACTTGTAATGAAGGAAGAAAATATGTCCTGCTCATGTATCACTTTGTGAGATGTATGATGACTTTCTCTTTCTCTCAACAGCATGGCATGGGCATCCCCTCCATTTCTATTATGCTTCATGAACTCATCAAATTACTCCACCATGCACGGTGCTGTGATGTCACCATTATTAGAATTGGTACATCAGGGGGAATAGGTAAGATGGATTGATTTCTACTATTAGAACTCAGTGATCCCTACATACATAGTGCTGCCAAAATATACCATCATATTCAAAGTCCAGCAGAAGCCCAGATGGGCTAAAAACTGTCAGAAGGCTGGACTGGAGGAAATTTAAGGAAATCTGCCCACATTGTCTTTTTCTTTTCTCCTTTTCTTTCTTCATGGAAACCCACAGGGAGAGATCTCACTGCCTGTTGCAGGATGGTCTTAGGTGTTTATATAAAGAGTAGAAAATTTGCTAGAAAATATGTTTTGAGGGTAGGGATAAAATTCAAGTCTTAGAAATTTTTTCAAGAGACAGAAATAAACGTGTTCAAGTAAAAAAAAAAATCACAAAAATTTCCCAGTTTTATCAGCTAAGTGAGTGAACCGCAAAGCTCTTAGAAAAACACTGCTTTGTGCTCACATCAGTTACTACATTACCTCTGTTGGCTGTATCTTTTCCTCATCAGTACACCAGAAAGAAACCAGGCTGGGCTTTCAGGAAAGGCTTAAGTGATGCTTCCTAAAGTTTTCACAGAGCCTCCCACCCTTCCTTCTTCTTGGCTCTTCAGGCAGCTGTAAAGAGGCCTTGTTTTTGCTTTCAGAATGTGTTGTGATGAAGTTTAGAGGAAACATCTTCTTCAGCTTTTTCTTAAGGAGCACATCTTGTCAGGGTATGATTTTACCATGTCACCAACATGCAAATACATATTGCACGTGGTAAATAGAGAAGTTTGGTTGACAGGGAGATAGAATTGAATGGACATTAGAAAAAGGGCTGAGATTTGGGAATAGAAATGGTCGTAGAATTAGACATTTTTGGAGCAAAAAGGGATGTCAGAAATCCTCACACGAGGAGCTGGAGACATGGTGCATTCAGTATCACAAAGCCACCATGGCTGAGCCTTGCTTCACTAGAAATTAGACATGTTGGAAAAGATAATGGCCTTTCCACAGCTGTGCTCCAGGAATAAAGTCCAGCCAGGGCCCTTACATCTGGGAGAAAGTAGGACCTTTGTGGATGTCCATCCAAAGAGAGAAGTAGAGTGCCAGCAATAAATGTTAGATCAGGCATCCCTCTAGATTGTCATTTATCCAACAATACCTCAAATAATCAGTAGAAGGGAACAACGCATTTGGGCATGAATTTCAGATAAAACAGCTATTAGAGTTGCTCATAATTCTTGGGTTGTGGGGCACAAGGATCTGCCTCCATAGCCCGTATTCATGCATTGTAAAGTCCTGACCGCTCCAGTTACCACTTGATATTAATGAACACCAGCCCGGGCAAGGTGCTTTGATGACCATCAAGCTCTTGGCAATGGTCTTTTACTTCACGGCAACATGATACATACAGCACATAGGCAGTACCAATATCACAATGAAGGCCTATGTATAGTGGCAAATTAACCCTCTGTGCTGGTGTGGACACTTTCATTTTGAAGTTCTGTCCTCAATAAGAACTCTTAGCTTATCAATTAGATGTATTTGTTTATTTTGTTTTAAGCAGCATTGCATTTGGAGATGAAAGATGTACAGAGTATTATGTTGCTCACACGATCCCGTCCTACATGAGCCAACACACTTTGATAAGAATAAAGTACTCAGTTAAATAGTATGTTGACCATTGAGAAATCTTAACCATCACATAATACACTAATACGTTTAAATATTAGGATAGCATATAAATAACATCATTTTTATGTATACATTTTCAACTCCCCTCTCAATCACTTTCTTAGGACATTGTGAACAATTCAAGAAGCCACTTACTTGGCATGTTTAAAAAGTATCTGGCTGGAGGTGTGGCTCACACCTGTAAATCCCAGCACTTTGGGAGGCTGAGACAGTGGACCAGTTGAGGTCAGGAGTTTTAGACCAGCCTGGCCAACATGGTGAAAACCCATCTGTACTACAAATACAAAAAATTAGTCAGGTGTGGTGCTGTGCACCTGTAGTCCTAGCTACTCTGGAGGCTGAGGCAACGGAATTACTTGAACCCAGGAGGGAGAGGCTGCAGTGCGCCAAGATCATGCCACTACACTACAGGGTAAGACCCCATCTCAAAAAAATAAGTAAATACAAAATATTTCACCCATCAAGGATCCATCATCAGTGGCCACCTTGGGTCTCTAGTTGGATCTTCTAAAGGATTTTGTAATTAAGCCTACTTCCATCAATATCAAAATTTATGCCACCAGAAGGATAAGGCTATACTCTATAGCAGGGATTAGAAAGCCTTTTCTGTAAAGGACAAGATAGTAAATATTTTAGGATTTGCTGACTGTGTGATTTTTATTGCAACTTCTCAACTCTGCCACTATAACTTGAAAGCAGCTATAGATGGTATGTAAATAAATGGGTGTGTCTGTGTGATAATAAAACTTTATTTACAAAGACAGGTAGGATTTGGTTTATGAACCATAGGTTTGTAGAGCTATAATCTATGGCATCTTTGTGAAAGCATTCACTCATTCAACAAATTTTTATTGAGTACCTATAATGTAGCAGGCACAGAGCTAGACCAGAACTATGAATAGACATTGTTCTTGCCTTTATAGAGTTTATGTTCTATAAGAGAAAAAGATAAACAAATGAGTAATTATAAAAAGTGTTAAGACAGAGAGTCTCAGGCATTTATCAAGATATATCTTCTTATTCAGGCTCTAAATAGAAACCACACAGGGTCAAAACTGGGTCAAGGCTAAGTCTGGGGAAATTCAATGTAACCTATCCGTGTTGCCTTTTAATTTTTTCATTTGTCTGTTTCCCTTCTGTGGATTCAGATCTTTTTCAGGCAGTTACTTGAGCTGACACCTGAAGAGTGACTTGGTGTTAGTGTGATGAAAAGGTGGGGGAGGATCAGAGAGCATTCCAGGCAGGGAGACTAATAGTTGGCAGAAAACAGTTTCTTAAGTAAGCCCAAGTCCCTCGAGCAGCTCAGACTTTGTAGCCAAGGAAGGTCAGCCAAGACGCCTGATTTACATGGAGTCAAGGAGGGAACAAATGTGACAAGAATCAGAAGAAAAAGAGGCTAGAGATGCAAAGAAATTACAGTAATCAAGAAGTCGCAGAGAAGATTAAATACTAAGAAGTCACATTGCTTTATGAAAGCTACTTGCTGGCAGGCTTATTTAGTTTTTTCCTGACCTAATTTATTCAAATGTGAGCCCAAAAGCTGGCACTAATTTGCATGTCCAAGAGTCATGTTTGTCTTGAAATCTAAACCCCATCACATTGTAAATGTGCATTTGGAAAGACAACAAATGTAAATACCTCTTCTGAATGTTATTTAATTCATTTGGAAAAGAAAATAATTTTAAGGTTGAAAACAGGAAGACTCATTAGCAGCTAGCATTAATGTTAGCAGAATAGGTTAAATACTATGTGTCAAAAGTAAACTCTAAATGATATTTTTCTGTAATCATTTATTCTCACATTGCAGGGATTGCACCAGGGACTGTTGTAATAACGGATATAGCTGTAGACTCCTTCTTTAAGCCCCGGTTTGAACAGGTCATTTTGGACAACATCGTCACCCGAAGTACTGAACTTGACAAGGAATTGTCTGAAGAACTGTTCAACTGTAGCAAAGAAATCCCCAACTTCCCAACCCTCATTGGACATACAATGTGTACCTATGATTTTTATGAAGGTGAGAACAATTTATAAACTGTGAAGGCAACAGAAAAATGCCAGCCAACTCTTTGTTATTCAAACCCATAATTTATATTAAAAACTCTACTTTAGAAAATTAATATTTGTGTATTAAAAAGGAACCAAAACATCTTTTTTTACTTACTAAAGCATAGAAACACAAGAACATAATGAGCAGCAGAGAAACACTCAGAATGAATTTATATTGAGGGCGGATTTAATCCTCTAAGAACAAATTGAATACTAAAATGCAGTTAGTGATGTTCACAAAATCTTATCTCTGTTTATGCCTTTAACTTAAATGAGCAGCTCTAAGAGAAGGGAAGTATGCTGATTCTACGTTTCTGCCATTCATCTGTACCTCAAAAGGGATCTTATCCCCAAGAAACAGTGGGCCAGAAAATGGGAAGAAATGATTGGGGAGGGCGTACAAATCCCACGGGATTGCGTGCTCTCAGAGTGGGGTTTTTGTCTCTCAGCCATGAATAAGAGGTTTGGGAACCCCTTACAAAATTGAAGGTGACTGCCATGTAGCAACACTTGCTACTAGGGATGAAGGGCCAAGGGGAAAATACCTTCAGAGACAGACCCTATTCATCCCAGAAGAAAGAATCTACATAGAGTTCGTACCATGCCTTGAAGGGTATTTTGAAATCTGGCAGTATAGTTGTATTCATTTCAAAATCCATACTATTTCATTATAAATTACTTTTATTTTCCCTTTGGATCAAACTTAAGGTATTATATTGAATTTTAAAAAATTATGTTTGGAGATAGGTCACCTTATCTATACATTTTACTTCTGGTTAGTAAAGGTGGTTTTACCACATATTTGTAAAATAGGAGGGCTGTCGGGGTCTGATAGGGTTGAGACCCTCTGTCCAAGGCCACTCACAGTCCCTCCATCTCGAGGGTCACTCACTGATGTGTTAAAGCAGAGGTTGCAAATGGCAGCTCGTTGAAGTCAATGTTTCCTTTGGCTTGCACAGTATTTTTTTAAAATGTCAATTATTTTGCCAACATTTATAATATCTGGAGATTTTATATGAAAATCCACATTTCTGGCTTTTTGAAATAACTAGCATTTTAAAATGTAGAATTATATATGCATGGCAGCCTTGGCAAGCCCTGACCCACATCTGGGGCTACGTTTGCTGAAGGTTAGGTGAGGCTGCTCCCCTCAGACCAGACACCCTCGTTGACATTACCTGCTTGCCTTCTGCGATGTCTGTGTTTGAATCAGCTTAAATAGCACTCTGTTAGAGGTGTTGGCGGGCAGCTCTAATGAGAAGAGAAGGAACAAGGAGAAGCAGACTGCCAGGGGTGAAAGTAGCATGAAAGAGAAGAGGAAAGGGAGAAAAAGAGAGAAAAGAGCACTAAAAAGGGGATTGCGAAAATAACGGATGGTGACAGAGTGCTATTATCCCACTTGCTCGAATCCTTCCAAGCTTTCTTGGGAGTGGGGAGGGATTAGGTCTATTTCTGGGTATGCACAGGGTGCAGGAGGAGTAATGACATCACAGTTTCCTCTCCTTGCTTCTGTGCCCACTGGTGGATACAGGTGAAATTCACTGGTGAATGAACACTGGGGGCAGGCTGGAAAGGAAAATGTGATCACAAAGAGTGGCGTGCAGCCCGAGAGGTGTGCGGAAAGGGGGAAGGTGGACGATGTCACAAAGGGCATATGGAGAGGCACAACATCCAAGCACAGTCCTGCTCCTCAAGGAGCTTAGCAGCATTGAAGCCTCTTTTTTTTTTTCTCCCGGCACCTGTCCCTGGGTTATTCTCCAGTCATTGGAGCAACCTGAGATTTTCCTCAAAGGGCACCTCTCACAGCAACGCCCTGCTTGCTGATGTCCCTGGGCACAGTGCTGGCTGCGGCAGCCACTCAGCGGTTACTGACCCCAGAACTGAGGCCCTCAGCCATGGAGGCTCCATCCTACATATGAGACTCCTGAGCCAGGGACAGCCTCACTCCATGGTCCTCTGGTAGGAAGATTCACACAGCCCAGTATATCCTACATAGGGAGCATGCTGCAGAATTAGAGACAGCTGCAGAGTGTTCCAGTCAATAGCAAGCCTCTCGTGATGTCGCTGCCAGTGGGGTGGGACATCAAGTCACTAAATGTTCTCTCCTCCCTTTCAGGCCAAGGCCGACTAGATGGAGCACTGTGCTCCTTTTCCAGAGAAAAAAAGTTAGATTACTTGAAGAGAGCATATGAAGCTGGCGTGAGGAATATTGAAATGGAATCTACAGTGTTTGCAGCTATGTGTGGACTCTGTGGTCTAAAAGGTAAGTTTTTCATGAATGATTAGGGTCAAATTCTCCTCTTTCATGAAGCTACTTTTACACCTTAGGAGAAGAAAAAGGGGTCCAGTTAGATATTACTTTGGGTTGAAAGCATGACGTATAATTGTATGTAATCTACATTATCTCATAATGTCTGGTGAGTGGGCGGGACATTATTCCTATTATGCAAATAAGGAAACTAAACCTCAGGGGTCAAAAGCAAGTTGCCCAAGGTCACCAGCTAGTTGGTGACATGGTCAGGGCTCGACAGCAGGTTTGGTCTCCTTCATCCTGGCAGTGGCTGCTAGTTTCTATTACAATTGAATTTATGGAGACAAAATACAAACAAAATATTCCTAAAAGTGTCCATCAATCATAATTTTAAATAGCATGGTCAGGGGAGGATGAGAGGAGAATATGCTCACATGAATATCTGAGGGAAGAGCATTCTGATCAATGCAAATCCAAGGCCACAGGCAGGAGCATTCAGGGAGAATTAGAGGAACAAAGAAGAGCTCAGGAGGGGAGAGACGGTGGTGGAGAACGGGAGGAGAGAGGGAAGGTGTGGAGATTGTGTGGGTCACTGTGAGAAAGATGACTTTCACTTGGGGTGAATGGGAAGCCATTGGAGAGCTTTGAATAGAGAGGTGGCTGGATCTGACCAGTGTGTCAACAGAATCGTGGTGGCTGCTGAGCTGGGAAGACCCAAATGGGGTCAAGGGAGAAGAATAAGAGGGCGAATGCAGTAGTCTAGTGAGAGTTGATGGACAAAGTGATAGCAGTGCAGGTAGTGAGAAGTAGTCAGATTGTAGAAACATGGAAACATGTTGAAGACAAACCCAACAACATTTGCTGACGACTTGTGTAAATTTGGGGAGAAAGGCGGGAGTTAAAAATGACTCCCATGTTTATGGCCTAAACTACTGGAAGCACGAGGTTGTCATAATTGGGACAGAAAAAATGTGGGTGAAGATGTTGGAATGGCAGACATCAAAATGGGTCCAAGCATGCAGGTGAATTTACAAATCTGGAGTTTAGGTGGGTCATTTGGACTGGAGACATAAAATTCTAAGTTGACAGCATATAGATGGCATTTAAAGCTATGCAATGGATAAGATAACAAACAATGAGACACAGATGGCAAGAGGTCCTTGCTTAAACGTTAAAAGTTAAGGGAGATTGGAGAGACCAAGGAGGAGTGGCCCATGAAACTGGCAGTACACTGGGGAAGGGCGGCATCCTGACATGCAGAGAGAAAGGCTTCAAAGATGTAAAGAATTACAGCGCAATAAAGCTTCATTTTTATCATAAGTGGAATTTGACTTGCAATACTTGCCCTTATAGTCCATCAATTTTAATCTACACATAACAGAATATATGTGGTCATATTTCTAAGAACGTGCTTTAGAAAAAAGTTATAGTTCTAAGGAGATTAATTGTCGAACCACTATCCTTAACTACTTGCATCTGTCAGAATATACATTCATGTAAATTCTTGGTAAAATGTAGGAAGAACAGACAACGCATCTTTGTACTTTTTTTTCTTTTTGATATCGTATCCCTCAGTTGCCCAGGCTGGAGTATAGTGGTGGGATCTTGGCTCACTGCGATCTTTGCCTCCTGGGTTCAAGCGAATCTACTGCCTTAGCCTCCCAAATAGCTAGAATTACAAGTATGTGCCACTATGCCCAGCTAATTTTTGTATTTTTGGTAGAGAAGGGGTTCCACCATGTTGGCCAGGCTGGTCTTGACCTCCTGACGTCAAGTGATCCACCTGCCTTGGCCTCCAAAGGGCTGGGATGACAGGCGTGAGCCACTGTGCCCAGCCCATCTTTGTACTCTTTTGAAGGACATTGCTAATACCCCCTTTTAGAGAATAATAGCATCTGCTTTTCTCTCTACAAGTTAGTGGCAGTGGAAAAGCAGCACCCACACAGCCTGCAGGGACACCTGGATTCAGATGTTTCTGCTCCAGGAAATGCCTCTTCACATTTCTTTATCATATAAACAAATGATCACCTGAGTCATGTCTCCATGTAATATGTAAGTGTTGCATAATTTGTTAACCAATTTATTAATAGTTAAACATAAAATGCCTAGTTATCAACATGTTACCTTCGTGAAAACCGGGTGATGACCACCATTTCTTTCTCAAGAGGCACCAACTGGCAGCCAAGAAGAGGTCTAGGCTTTGTGGACCCTGGACTCTGAGTCTTTCTTTCTCTCTCTAGGATGATGCAGAAACCGAAGTGAAGTTATTCTAAGAGCCTTCGTGTCCTTGCTGCAAATCTTTGTGACCTTGCTCTCTCTGCTACCTGCAGGTTCCTCTCCTGGATGCTTTCTTCTCTACATTTCTGTAGTTCCTGCCACCTACTGCATTTTCTTTTTTATGATGCTGCTGAACCTGTTGGTAGCTGATTTTAGCCTGCAAATAGCTCTTTCCCAGGCCACTGCTGGAGTCTTTCATGGAGTAGACCCCTTCTAGGCTGCCAACATTCACACTAAATGTTGCATCTGCAGCTCTGTAATTCTGTAGGTCCTGGGGGTATTTCTATCTGGATGTCTTCATGGTGTCAGGGACTCTTTATCTCCCTCAGATACTACTGTTTTAAAAGGTGGATTCCTGGTATGCTGCCCCCTGGAAGATCAGCCACCAAGTATAGAGACAAAAACCCCATGCATAGGATGCTGTCATATTCTCTTCTTTCGTTACTACTTCAAAACATCCTGCTCTCATAGCACTGAAGCTTGGAACCTGGCACCTGGCACCTTTTAATTTTAACCCACTTATAACGCACTTTGTGTGAGCCAGAAAAGCTTGCTCAGGGACGGGCTGAGAATGCATTCACAGGCAGATGCTGAAACAGGAAGTTAGAGAGGATTTCCAATGGCAGGCAATATGGAAAAAAGGATTTCACCTGGCACCAAGAACCCACGGCCCTTTGGCATGTCTCCTTGGCCCCCTGCCTGCCACTGTTAGTTATGACCCACCCCATCCTCTCTCTCCAGACAGCCTTCTGGGACCTATTCTGTTCCTTTAGTACTACCAGATGACTGGATAACCAATATGAATTCATACTAAGGAGATGGCTTATATGATGGCTTCAGCATATAAATAACAAATTTTTACACAAACAAAGGTCTTCTAGAGAACCACTGTGCTAACTTAGATAAATTACTCACTGAGTTTAGACCATTTCAGAAACAGATCTTTCTATATCTACTGAGCAGGAGGCGGCCATGGGCCCACGTGGATTACCACTTATTATCTTTGCAGTTAATATCATACATCTCCCCCTAAATCTCGCCTCCTCAAAGAAGTCTTGCATGACTACCTAAACTCACTCACAATGATGTCATTTTATTTCATGTCTCTGCTTCACATTTACCACCAGTCTGTTTATATATTAACATATATTATTTCATGTGTATTAATGTATAAAGGCACATATTGATTATTTCTATTCATTAGACTATAAGTGCCTTAAGAACAGGGACCTTGTTTGTCATTGCTGTATCCCCACCACTTAGAATAATGCCTGCCATATGGGCTTTCAATAAGTATTTACTGAACAAGTGAATGAATGAAAAAAAAATGGCCACTAGACTCTTTTTGACCATAGAAAATGGCCATTGCAAACTTTAACCTTCATTCCCCAGCCATATAAGTGGCTTAGAATTATCTAAAAGACTTAAGAGTATCTCTTAATTTTCCACATAGGAGGAAGTAAAGCCTTAAAGTCAAGCCTCCCTTTGCTCTGAGGTCTATACAAATATTTATTTTGCTAGATCTGCAACCTCTGGGTCTCCCAATATTTGATAGGTGGTCAAACTACCTATAATAAAGCCATTGACACCCGTTAAGTCACTGTTGCTACCCTGATCATATTATCTTAGAAAAGAATGTTGGGAATCCAATGCTGTTTTAACAAAGATTCAGGTGAAGGGAAATAGTAGAATTCACCCAATTATTCCAAAGCTGAATTTTCAGCATAATGTAAACCTGTACAGTGGAAGCACTGTGCAATGCTCAATTAATGATCCCCTATCATTTTATAATATGCACATATCTGTGTCTCTCTTAAAATCTACTTTAAGCCCCAAACATTCTGATTAAAGATGATAATCCTCTTGCACTGTGAACTTGTGATAAGTATGGTTAACTTGTATTCATATTTTAAATACAGTGCTGCCTTTTGACACAGGCTTGCATGACAACATTGCATGACAATACACAGAGCCTAATATGTGTCTAAGATTAGGTTCTGCTTAAATCCTCTTCTACGTCTAGTTGTTCGCAGCACTCACGGTGGCTTTTCTTTGAAGAATTCAGTATTATTTCCTTGGACAGACACTGGTAATTTAGGGAAATATTTAGTCTTTATAATATTACCTTGGTACAGTTCAATGAGAGGGAGCACTCGAATCTTGACTTTAATTCCATGTTGATATTCTTCTGCTGTTCCCAATAATGAAGGATATTGGACTCTGAGAACTACATGAGGATTGTTCATAAAGGTAAAAAGTTACTACAAGGATTAAAGATTATAATCAGTTTGGAGCTAGAGTATTTCTTAACTCTAAAATGAAGATAAATCCAGATTTTGAAAAATCCTTACACCAAGGTACAAGGTGGCCAGTTGCAGTGCTCTTCACCTTTACAAGAGTAAAACAGACTGTAGCTCAGAAAGGGTATAACTTTCCCACCTTCTCAGAGCTGGGAAACAGGTGAGCTGGACTTTGAACCCAGCTCTCCTGACTCAGGCCCCTTTGCACCCTGCCCGCCACTTCTTGCCAGCAGCCTCCACGTGGAGACAACACGTTCATAGTCTCTGGACAGAAGAACCAAAATGTGCACCACTAAAAGTCAACGCAGATTTTTCCATTTTAAGTGTTGTGAACAGATAGTTGTGCCACTGCCACAAGCAAACCCTAAGGGCTGAGCACATACCAATTGACTTAGTGACGGAATCAAATAAAATATTCAACAGATACTTTAGTAGTATGCAGAGCCCTTATTTTGCCAAGAAAAATCAGTCACTGTAGCTGGAAAATCAGGCATAAATGATACGTAATTCACTTATTACTTTTCCAGGGACAAGATTTGAAAAAATGTTTCTTTTTGCTTTATTTTAACCAAGGTCTATAGTTTCGTTTGATTAATTTTAATTCCCCCCTCCTAGCCTCTGTTCCACTCTTCCCTCCCCACTGCCAACAACTCATACATTAGAGATCATTTAGGGCAATTGATTCTACCCTTTCTGTGGCTGTCATTATCTATGGCCCTCCTCTCCCCTGCTATGACCCGAACGAGGCTATCTGGATACCCCTGGTGAGCCTCCACCCCCACCTCCAGTAAGTACACAAGGCTCCATCCTTTGCCTATCACGCAGCATCTCTGGTTAAGGGTCCCACACCTGGCAGGAGTCCAAGTCCTCAAGGTTACATCTGGACCTCCTGGAGATGACAGCAGGTCTCTGAACTAACCAAATCATGTGAGGCATGTAAGCTGAGGATGTGGACTTGTGAAAAGCCTCTAAGATCTAATCCACTCTTTGCTCAGAGGATGAAATGATGTCTCGAGAGTATAATTGACCTGCCTGAGGAAACACAGATAGACTAAAACAGAGATGAACTAGCATAGAGATCTCCTGTCTGCTCACCACCACTCTCTCCACTATTCCATAAGGTGCAAAAAAGTAATATATTTATCCATTGAAAGATGACCTGTACTTGCCTCTATTTGAAAAAGCATTTGCAGCAGCTTTCAATGAAAGAAGAATACATAATAACATAATTTAAACAGAGATTTAAAAAAATAGGAGGCATTTATTTAAGGAAGTAGATAGGAAGGCCTCCTTTTTTTTTTTTTTTAGAATGACCACAGGTCACTGCAGCCTCCACCTCTTGGGCTCAAGCCATCTCCCCACCTCAGCCTCCAGAGTAGCTGGGACCACAGGTGCATCCGACCACTAAATTTGTGTGTGCGTTTGTGTGTGTGTTTGTGTGTGTGTGTGTGTGTCTGTGTGTGTGTGTTTGTGTGTGTTTCCAAAGTTGAGGTCTCACTTTGTTGCTCAGGCTGGTCTTAAACTCCCAGGGCTCAAGCAATTCTCATGCCTCAGTCTCCCAAAGTGCTGGAATTATAGGCATGAGCCACTGTGCCTGGCCAGAAAGTCTCAGCATTGAAGAGGCCACCCAGGAGTACAATACTTAATTTAAACACCTGGATTGAGCTCTGAGGTTCCTGGAGACCAAGCTGTAAATGAAGACATTGTGCATTATATAGCCACCAATAGCTAATAAACAGAAACATTTGAGGTTTGTTACAAAATCTTGATACAAATGTTAAACTTAAGTGAAATTATCAGCTATATTGTAATGGGCAGTGTCTGTAATAGCACCTGTATGAAAGATATGGGACAATTCTTCATAGATATAATGAATTGGTTCTAATTTAGCACTGTTTGGGTGCCCAAACAACTGGGGTCCAAATATGTAAATTTGTGGTAATGATGATTCAGAGATAGAGTTTAAAGTCATTAAAGCCGTCATTTTCAAACATTAATATACAAATAATTTAACTGGGAAGATTTTTTTTCATGTAGATTCACTGCCCTTTCCCAATCCCCATCCCCAATTCTGATTTGGTATATCTGGAATAAAGCCTAAATATCTCTGATTCTGATGCAAGAGGCCAGTTGAACACATTTTGAGAAACACCAACCTGGAAGAACAAATTGTTTCTATGTCTCTTACCGTTGACCAGCCCGTTTGAATATAAATTTTCCCTACCTTGTTTTTAATAAGCAGCCAACAGCCTGAAATTAATGCTTCAGCAGAGATACAGAAAGTGCAAAAGCTCTGGATTGTTGATTAAAAAACATTTCCTGTCCTTTACGTGCCAGGCATAAAGGGAGCAAAGGTGGTGTTTGCTTAATAAACTCAAAGCCTTCAGGGGCAATGGCAGAGGGTATGAACATAACCAGGAAGAAGTGGAAGAAAGGCCAGGCTGGGAACTCCAAAGTTAATCTTTGCTGCTTTGCCATTTTCCAAAGACCAGCCCTGTTTGGCTTCTGCTGTGCACACGCGCCCAGCCCTGCTATCTTTGCCCATCGTTCATGGGAAAAACTTGTTGGAAGTTCATTCTGAATCAGAGAGGTGGGGTTGAAGTGGTGGCCTGTAGGAGTGCGTGGAATTTTAAGGGTTCATGAGTGAATTTTCAGGGGCTCTGGGACCCCTGAAATTATACACAAATATTTTGTGTGTATAGGCATAAGTGTATTTTTGTGTGTGAAAAGAGATTCTAATTAAGACTTTCATCAGATTTTGAAAGGGGCCATAAATAATCTCAAAGGGCTGAGAATCACTGGGCAGTTCTAGTTCAGCTCAGGGTGCCTGAGGCTCCATGTTCAGGTCTGTGTGCTCCCAGAACATTCTAACCCCAGGTCAGTTCACTGACAATCTCCTTGGTAACAGCTAGGTCACTAAGTATCTATCTCTTCCTCCCCAGCAGCCACCCTCCCTGCCTAATCTGAGGATTATGCTAGCAAAGCTGTCAGGCTTAATTTCAGCAAATTGTTTTGGGTAATTAGTCCCTTTTAATTGCTCATGGAAATAGTAATTTTAGGTGACAAGATTATTATATGCTGCTTGTTAGTGGATTCTCCAGGGTCAAGAAAACACCACTGAGACTGCTATGGCCTGTTCTTTTCTGTCTTTGGCATTCCCCTTGAAATCCAGAAAAGACATTTAGTAAAGTCGGTTCCCACTCTGTGAAAAGTATAGAGCACTGGTTTTCTTTTATCCTTTTGCCAAAGTGAAGGATTAGAGAAGGACTTTCAACTTTTCTGTGCTACTGCCAGCCCATGTCAGGCTTCACAGACTTGCTGATCATTAACTTGAAAGGTTGTGGGAAGTTTCTAGCTCTTCCATTTGCTTGTTTACCTCTATAGCCAAGTTGCTTTATAACTGACTGAGTTTTGAATAAATAGGGTCCTAGTGATGAAATATTTGACTCAGCTCAAGTTGAATATTTTCATTGCTTTTCACGTCACTGAACAAGAGGGTGAGTCTGACCGATGGGTCAGGGCAGGTTGGCCTGGTGTTTCACCATGTGCTAGCTCAGGGGAGGAATGGTGGAAGGTGGAGAACTCTTATTAGTTTAGGAAGCTAGGAGTTGATTGGCTATGACTATCTGTGTAATACTTGGCCATTTGGTTGACCTTTCTAAGCCCTCATTTAATAATCCGTCAAAAGGGGACAAAAATAACACCTAGCTCAAGGCACAGCTGTAAAGGATTAAGTGATATCATAAATGCTTGGCATGTAGCAATAACTAAGTCAAACAAAAAAGATACATGGATTGGAGAAATGTGGAGAAATACATAGAGAAAATATTTCTAAACTGATACATCTGATAAAAGATGATATACAGAATATACAAGGAACTCAACTCAATAGCAAGAAAACAAATTAAGAAATGGGCAAAGGATCTGAATAGTTTCTAAAAGAAGACATACAAAAGGCCAACAGATATATTTAAAAAACGCTCAACCTCACTAGTCATCAGGAAAATGCAAATTAAAACCATGGTGAAGTATCACTTCATACCTGCTAGAATGGCCATAATCAAAAAAGACAAAAGATAAAAACTGCTGGCAGGATGTGGAAGAAAGAGAACCCTTGAATGCTGTTGATGGGAATGTACATTAGTACATCAATTATGAAAACAGTATGGTGGTTCTTCAAAAAACTAAACATAGGATTATGATATGACCTAGCAATCCCACCTTGGAGTACATATCTGAAGGAACTGGTATCAGTGTGCTGTAAACAGACATCTGCACTCCCATGTTTATTATTACTCTCAATAGCCAAGATATGGAATCAACCCAAGTGTCCATCAGCAGATGGACAGATTTTTAAAATGTGGTATGTATACACAATGGAATACTATTTTGTCTTGAAAAAGAAGGAAATTCTCTCATTTGCAACAAGATGGATGAATTTGGAGGCTATTAAGTGAAATAAGCCAGGCATAGATAGACAAATGCTATATGATTTTACTTATATGTGGAATCTAGAAAAATCAAACTCATAGAAGCAGAGTAGAATGGTGGTTACCAGAGGATAGGGGAGCAGGATGGGGAATGAAGAGAAACTGGTCAAAGGGTGCAAAATTTCAGTTACAAGAAGGAGTAAGTTTGAGCGATCTATTGCATAGCATAGTGATTACAGTTAGTAATTATACTGAAAAATCTCTAAGAGATTTTAATTGTTTTTACCACAAAAATGCAAGTATACGAGATGATAGATGTGTGAATTATCTTAATCATTTTATAACATATACATGTATCAAAACATCACATTGTACCTCATAATTATATGTAATTACTATTTGTCATTTAAAAATAAAGATAGCATGTATAATTATAATTACAGTATACTACTTCTTCCTAAATCTAGATCTTACAAAAAAGTCTAAAGTAGCAGAGAGGTCAAAGAAATAAACATTACCCTCATGCCCAACTCTCTCCATGCCTTCAAAGTTTGTTAATGTAGACACATCTAATCACATATGCACTGAAATCCTTTTTAAAATTATGCAGATTCAGGTGGAGATTATTACACTGTTAGCAATTCAAAGTGGTTAACACTGATTTCAATGTGGGTAACCGCATTCCTTGAAGTTAAAGATTTGATGTGAAACTGACAATAAAGAATTCATGTGGCAGTCAATTTTTCTCACTGATGAAACCAAAGACATTGCCCTTATGACAACTTTTCAAAAATGACAGTTTCATTTTTTAAAAAAGACTTTTGTTCTTTTTCCTCTAGTTTCTTATCTATCATAAGATTTCATTCTCATTCTTTAGAAATTAAATGCTAATACATTTGCTCTTTCATGGTGCTGCTTCTTACATTTAAGCATTTCAAATCATGTTTTTTCCTCTCAAATTTCATGAGGGCCAGTACTCACCTTTATTGGTAATTCCTGAGGTCAGTGTTCTATATCTCTTCTGTATTTACTTTTCTCTTCAGCAAGGGCTGCAATGCAGCAGGCAAACTCAAATATTCCACCAAGAAGTAAAATGTCACCTTGGAAATAATGGCTAGTTCTCCAGTTTTATCCTCCAGCAAGAAGATCTTCCTCTAAGAATTGGAAATAGGATAGAAAGCTGGAGATGGCGTGTCTCAAATTGCAAAGCTTTCTCCTTGTTCTCATCCTGAACATGATGCTTTCCTGAACCTTCATCTAGTCAATTGTGGAGTAAAAGAGGAAGGAGGAGTGTCTGTAACAATTTCAGTTAACTTATTTAAATCAAGTGTTTGGTGGGATTTCACAGCCAAAAAACAAACAAACAAACAAAAAACACAAAGTGCATGTGCTGTGGATGTTGGCATGCTTGGCTAATGCTTCTACAGAAAAGATGACCCCATTCCTTTCATCATTTGTGCTAATTTCTCTTCTAGCTGCTGTGGTCTGTGTGACACTTCTTGACAGACTTGACTATGATCAGATCAACTTGCCTCATGATGTCCTGGTAGAGTACCAGCAACGGCCTCAGCTCCTAATCTCCAACTTCATCAGACGGCGGCTTGGACTTTGTGACTAGACGTCCTAACGGGGATACCCAAACCTCCCCTGCAAGTTTGTAGCTCAGGTTGTAATGTGAAAGTCGTGTATTATTTGTGGCATTTTTATATAGTTCTCCTCCACATGCTAAAATCATAATGGAGAGACTTTATGAAATCCTTCTCTCTTAAAAAAAGGAATTTATTGTAGAAGAATTTAATACGTTAAATTAAATTCAAATTTCATTTTAGAAAAGTTAACTAAATCAGTTTAATAATTAAAATTTAAAAACTCCTGGATTATGCCATTTGGACTTTCATATGCAGCATTAATTAAGTTCATATCAAAATAGATCAGCCATTTGCAGATATAGTTACCAGTCACTCTGTTTCTGAAACCAATCCAGAAATTCATGTTAGAACATTGTCAGGCACTTCTATGTATTGGACGAGTGACAGAAACTGATCATCCACATTCAAAATATTTACAGAAAAAAGTGTCAATGTAATATAGGTCTATGTGGAAAAGTTACCATTAGGAAAATATGGCCACACTTCTTTTTTACCCCTGTGCAATTTCAGTGCACCACCGAATAGGATTCGAGATTTACATATGCCTGTCTGTGATTTTATTTTGGAATTTAACATCTCTGGAGTACATTTTCCTTTCAACCGAAAACCCTCAGTAATGCAAAGAAAGGCCTTCTTTTTTCTTCAGAATCGCAAGTGACTAAATTGCCTTCTAGTCATTTTTTTTTCTTTTAAAAAATGTGTTTTGAGAAGGCTGTATTTTTTAATTCCATTTCAATTTAACCAAATAGGCTGAGAAATTCGTAGCAATTGAATTAAGACTTGAGTTCAATATGTTAAAAGAATCCTTTTGTGTGACCTTGAGGCAGGTCTTGTCCAGACTGGCCTATTGCCCTACCTGTTTGATCCTCTGGGAGGCATGGTGCTCCTCCAGGCTGCACAGGCTCTCTGTGAACTGATTGCATCTTGGGTTCTTCTCAATCTGACATACTTGGGAGTTGAAATGACGGGGTAGGGAGTGGGTGGAGGATGACTCGCACACTTGTATAGTATGTAATGTTGTGTACATATATTTATATGCTCGTGGCTCAAATAAAGTTTAATTCCAACTCAGTACAGATTATTTGGTTCCCAGAGACATTGCCACATGTGACAGAATGGAGGCTTGGGGGAGGTTCCATGATGGTAGAAAACAGGTCCTAGGCTGGTTGAGTCTGAATTGTCCTGCCTCTTTGTGGGGAATGGTTTTCTCCTTTAAGCAATGACAATAAACAAGAGGTGCTTATCGTTACCAATAAACAATCCCTCAAGAGGTACATTGGGTTGTGAACTTCTTTTTGGGACCAAAGACACTTTAAGTGCTGTTTTTAGGGTATCCCAATAATTGACCATCAAATACAAAGATCAGAGCTAAAAGCAAGCTAGAATAGCATTGCAGTCATTTTCTGGTGGGGTTTTTACCTTGTTTCATAGTTTTTTAGACGAAGTAGTGGAAACCACCTCAGAGTAGTTCTATAAGCCTTCAGTTTGAACTTTTATCTGCCTGCTCCTGGACAATCTTTTTTTTCCTTTTTTTTACAGGGAGAAGGAGAGGCTATGGGTGGGAGAGGAATGAAATAACTACAGTTAATCTTCTCAACTCCTGCTAGGAATGAGTACGTGTGTGTAAACAGATGCACACATGCAAGTATTTGTGTCTATGTCTTTCTCACTAGTATTTCCTGTCTCAGTAAACGGTATCAGTTGCACAAGCCAGGAACCTGGGAAACCCCTGTGATGATTCTTTCTCCTTAATTCCCACAGCCAGTCAATCACTAAGTCTTATTAATCGATCCTCCTAAATATTCCCCCAGTCTGTTCCCTTCCTTCCATCTTTTTGGCACCCATCCTAGTACAGGCCACCATGATCTCTCCTCCAGATCACTGAGGAAGCCTCGTCCCTGATCACCCTGCCTCTATTCTTGAAATTTGATTGGGTTATTTTCCTGCTTCAAAGCCTTCACATTAGTCTCAGACTGAAGACCAAAGCCCTCTGTACAGCTTAGGCATTCCCGGCTGGGCCCAGCTTGGTAGCCCAGCTCACCTTGCCCACTTCTCCCCCTTGTTTCTGCCCTCCAGGCACATCAGCCTTGGTTCTTCAGTCTTACCCAGGGCACAAATTCACAAAGGCACAATCCCATGGGAAGGACTGCCTACAGATCCATCCAATGGGACTGCTTAGCTGCGGGGACAAGTGGGACTGAGATCCACCCCGTCCAGCTAGCTCTGTGACCTGGACAGGGTGAATCTCAGTCCACCCTGGGCCGCATCCACTGAGAGGGGCCTTTTCCTGATTTATACAATTGTGTTATGTGGGATAGTGGGGACTCTTAGTGCCAACGCCCCTTCCCATTTCAGAGACTTTTGCCATCTGTTTTCCCTGAAGGTCCCTCACTTAACTCATGCTCATGGTTTAAATCTCATCTCAGAGCTCCCTCCCTGTGGAAAGCCTTTCAGATCCTCAAACCGGATTCCTTCCGTGCTCACCCATAGGCCCTCTCCACAGCCCCCTCTACTGCTTCTTCAAAGTACACAGCTTGCAACTATGTCATGATTAGGGTCACTATTTAATTAATGCCTACTGTCTAGACTATAAGGTTCTGGAGAACAAAGACTGCACGTATTTTATTTGTGTCTGTTGCCCCAAGCACCTAAAACAGTACCAGATACATACTAGGTACTCAATAAATACTTGTCAAGTGAAGAATTAATCCTTTTCATAGCATTTCCCTTGTAAACTTTCACTATAATCTCCCAGTCTTTGCAAGACTCATGCTTTCCTTATTCAGGCCTGGTCAGCACAGCTCTCCCTGGCTGTTCCTCCCACTACATCTCATTCTGTGGGAAGGAAGGTCCTCTGTGCCATCAGCATACATCTGTGGCACTGTCTAGAACCTCTTGTTTTCTCATATGCACACAGTTTTCCCCTCTGTCAAAACCAAGCCCCAGATTCACCTCCTCTGAGGAGGTTCAATTTCTCCTTGAGTCATCACTTCTTCCTTCTTTCCTTGAGAACTAGATTTGCACTAGGAAGACAGGAATTTGTTCTCATGTAGATGCTGTATTGAGAATGTTTATCCTTTCTCATGTTCCTGGCTGTCTTCATTTGGGAGGCTCACATTTGCTTTATACTCTTAGCATGTCATAGAGTTCTGTCCTCTACAGGTATCTTCTGACTGCTTACCTATGCATGCTCCAGGTCTGGGCACCAGCTTTTTACCTCACCTGTAACATGCTTCTCTACTCATTCACTCTTGCCCTCTTTAAACACCCTTCAAGAAGCAGATCGGCCTGCAAAAACCCTCTTCTGGTCACTTCTATGTATGTTTGTGTGCATTTTTTGCATTTTTTTCTTTTGTTCATTCTTTATAAATATATATTCCTCCTTCTTCCCCAACAGAATCTGAGACATCTTACAAGGTTGAATAATAGCACATCAGGATAATATAAGTGAGAACTAAGTGGGCAAGAAAAGGAAAAGCAAAGGGAAGGAGCATCAACTGGTACAAGCCTGAAGCTAGTGCTCCTGTGATCCCATAGACTGTGCATCAGCAGAACACGGACCCTGAATTGGCTTGGGGCCAGCTAGCAGTTGCTTCATGAACAGAACAAATTTACAGCATCTTTAAAATAAAAATGCAAACTAATGATCAGGAGAAAAACAACTAGTCCTGATTCTAAGAGGTCACAGTGTGTAGAGATGAGTGTGGATCTTAGACCGCCTGGGTGTGGAGTTGGGGGATGATCCCCGGTCGGGGTCAGTGTGTTCACTCTGGGACACCGCTCTGAGGTTCTCAACATGGGTGCATACTGGATCACCAGGGAAGCCTTTTGAAAACACTGTTCAAAGCTCCACCTCAGACCAACTCAACAAGAATCTCTGGGAGTGAGACTGGGAAGCTCTATTGGGAGTGAGATGGAGTCTTGCTCTGTTGCCCAGGCTGGAGTGCAGTGGCATGATTTCAGCTCACTGCAACCTCTGCCTCCCAGGTTCAAGTGTTCTCCTGCCTCAGCCTCCTGAGTAGCTGAGACTACAGGCACGTGCTGCTGTGCCCAGCTAATTTTTTTTTTTTTTTGTATTTTTTATTAGAGATGAGGTTTCACCATGTTAGCCAGGATGGTTTCAATCTCCTGACCTTGTGATCCGCCTACCTCAGCCTCCCAAAGTGCTGGGATTACAGGCGTGAGCCACCGTGCCCGGCCAGGAAGCTCTATTTTTAAAATGTCCCCTAGTGACATGCAGCCTAAGTTAAGAGTTACCAATTTAGGAGAATGGACAGTCTGTGACTCTAGCAGGTGCTCTTCCAGCCAAATTTCTAAAACTTTGTAGGCCTTGTCTATACTGGAATAGTTATATAAAGATCAAGTTATTTTACTTGACTCACTCCTCGATGCTAGCGACAGTATCTTATTCATTTTATAACCCAGCAACTTGCAGTGTCTCACACATAGTAAGACTGAAAGGATTTTACATATGTATATAACAGTTTACAATTGACATAACATATGTGATATATTAAAATTACATATAATTATAATGACATATAATTATACATTTTACATTATATATTAATATATAACTCAATCTTACTATGTATGTGTATATATATACATATACACATGCACACACACATCTGTGTATGTGTGTATGTATGAATATATATATACACATATATATTTGGTATGCATATGTATATTCATACATATACACATACATAAATATGTGTGTGTGCATGTTTATATGCATGATATATGCAAATGATATATATACAAAAACAAAAAACTAAAACACCCCAATGAAAACTGAAACAAAAATGAACACAATTACAAAAATTAATAAATAACAAAAAGTGGCTGACTACTTCTCAGGGTAATTTTATGCAAACGTTGTCACCTGAACAAGTCTTCAGATCAACATGTATATATTAGTCAATATAATTTGCTTTTCTTTTCCATGTTTCATTCCTAAACATCAGCACAGTAAACAGTCAAGTTTAATCATTGCTTAGAAAAACTCAATCTGTGGTCCAAAATACACAAAATAACGTTTTTGACTTATTTTTATCAGCTATAGAACGTTACCTAGTACATTGCATCCTGTAGAGGCTTCATAAGAGATGTAAACTATCAACTTCAGGAATATAACAGTTTGAATTTTCTTTCTTTCTTTTACAAACACAGTTCTTAACATTTGGGATTCATTTTGGAGACCCCTGATAAAATCTGTGGACCTGATCTGCAGGAAAACACACATTCATACATATGTCCCTAAATCTGCATATATTTTCATGGGTTTGTGCACCTTTCTCGGGCCAGGTTGTGGCAGGACACCTATGTCCTCTACCAAAGGCCACAGCTCCCGTGGGTGGCCATTGCCACGCTGCTGCCCTCCCTGGGTTCTGGTAATTGCCCCGCTTCAGCCCTGTCGGATCATGGCTGTAACAGTCGTTTCCAGCTGCATCATCATCCCTTGTTGCTCCCTAAATCCTGCCCATCCATTTGTAAACAGTCCCTTCAGTAAGTTCTCTCAGTTCCCTGTTTAATTATGCCATCTGGTTCCTGCTGGGACCCAGGAATACAGCCTCCAAGATACATCTGGGGACCAAAACCATTGTGAAAATCACTGACTTAAGAAAATGAAGTCATTCTATATGAAGATCTTTCAATTACACATTTTTTTAAATTGCAAAATAGAAGCTAGTTCTTTATTTAATGGTAGAATACTTTTAAAAATATAATCTTCTGTACAAGAATGTATTCTTTTATCTAGAGATTCTCATGAACTCTCCAGGGCCTGCAGCTTGAGAAACATGATGCTCGACTTATTTTCCTGGCTGGCTGCTGGGCATCACATGCATGATAGAATTGAAAACTTGAATAAAAGACAGATTAATGGCCTCTACTGTTTGCCTCTAAGCTACAAGTCCCGTCATCCTGTCATGGAAGGAAATTAAAATTGTCTGACACATACTGAGTTTCATAAAGCCACACTGTTCCTCTCCAGGACCCTGTGTGCCTCTAGATGTCTATACCATAAATAGGTTTTTTTTTTGAGGATTTGATCAACAATCTTCACCTCAGGGTTGGAGCTAAGTAAACTAATCTTTAATTGTTAAGGTCTCCCTTTGTTCCTTTAAAAAATAAAGAGTTATACATGCTTTTTTCTTTCCCAATCCTCCAGGACTTTCTCCATCTTTTAACGATCCTAAAACAATAGCCAGTGACTGTGCAAACCACTGTCTCCTAAAATGAATAACTGGAAAAATGTACCATTTGCAATCTGCTTCATTATTCACATCTCAATGATTTTCTCCATTTCTGATTTTTTTCACTCCTCTCAAATAGAAGTCATTTAATCTAGAATCAATTTAACATTTGTTTTTCTAAAAAACTGAGCATAGCAGTTTTTCACTTGAGAACAAAAGCCCTTAAGCCACTTTTGCCCCTTGAAACATTAAGCATGATTTAAATATTATTTTTTATTAGTATAAAGTAGGTTAGAAATTCATTAGGCAAACAACCTAGACCAATATCATTATTTTGCAGAGGACTGGTCTAGAATTACTCTATCAAAAAGTAGTACTTTAGGATTGTGTCTATTTTTCTAAATTTATAATATCTCTTGGACAAGCCATTCCATCTATAGTAGCTTAATTGTTAACACTGTGAAGCACTGTGGATATTCTAGGGTTACAGACATTATCTGGGTCATTGGATTTTGCCCATCCCTTGTTAAAACAGGAAGATGGATCTTTAAAAATCTAGATGCTTTTCATATCAAAATCAATTTATTTTTTTCATTTGAGTTCAAGTTTGCATATTTCCTACCAGCATTCCAACCAACAAAAACCAATGATGAGATGAAATAAAATGTCACTTAGATTCCACGTACTCTGGGTAAATAATCGGCAGTGACCATGAGCCCTCTATTCAGATGTTTCCTACACTTCACGGTCCTATCTTCAGTGCTATCTTCTTCCTTCCACTAAGACCCCAGAGAACTCACCTCTTTCTCTCTCTTTTTTTTTTTGAGACAGAGTTTCACTCTTGTTGCCTAGGCTGGAGTACAATGGCACAATCTCTGCTCCCTGCAACCTCTACCTCCTGGGTTCAAGTAATTCTCTTGCCTCAGCCTTCCAAGCAGCTGGGACTGCAGGCATGCACCACCACGCCTGGCTAATATTTTGTATTTAGTAGAGACAGGGTTTCACCATGTTGGTCAGGCTGGTCTTGAACTCCGGACCTCAGGTGATGCACCCGCCTTGGCCTCCCAAAGTGCTGGGATTACAGGCATGAGCCACCATGCCCAGCCAGGACTCACTTCTTAAAGAGCCAGTCCCACAACAGGTTTAAGGCTGCAATGCTATGAACTCACTCCAAGTAAACAATCAAATGACAGAACAAATATATTTATAAAAAATCTACTTTCTGTAAGTCACAAGGCTAGGTGTTACGAGAGAACAAGCCACTGCCAGCTCCATAAAGCAATTTGCAACCTAGTAAGTTCAAGGCACTAAGACAAATGTGTGGATAACTATAAATCCAAGGATGATCTGATAGCCCTCAAAAGAGAGGTAGAAATAAAAGTGTTCTGAGAGGTTAAACAAAGAAAATGATACTATAGAGCTGAGAGGGTTGGAAAGGGTTTCTTGAGGTGGTTTGAAGGGTTGCAAGGTGGTTATTTGAGATGATCTTTACTTAAGGGTATCATTTTGATAGAGATTCTGGGGGAGGTGCTGTCACTAAAAGGAAAAGCATTAAACAAGAAAAAATGAGGAAAATACAGGACATATGACTAGCATGTTGAAGAATCCTGGTTGGCTAAATCTAGAAAAGTATTTTGGGAGTCTATTAGGTAGGGTCCTAAAAGTCACGTTAAGAAGATTGGACCTTATTGGCCAGGCAATGGGAAGTTATTAAAAAGTGCAAAAGCACTGGTTCTTTCTCAGATAAAGACCACTAACAAGAAACACCTGGATGTAGATGACCACTACTTGACTGGCTACTTTTCACAGTTTGCAAGGTGGTGGTGGGTGGTCAGGGGGAGGTGGATTAAAGATGAGGCCTCCAAAGACATTATTTTCTTGTGCGATGTCAGTTCCCTTTCTTGTGAAGGTCATTGACTTCAAATTTTTACCTAAAAAGTGAAGCTGCTTACATATTTCAGAATAAAAATTGCCTTTTCATGTGAAAGATCATGTGCTTCCAAAGTCTTCTTATGTTAAAAGGCTAAGGAGTGTTCAAATATGACAGAGCCTGAGCAGTAGCTGTGGGAGACAGTGGCACTGAAAGGACTGATGAGTGAGAGATGTCAGTGATGACCTCAGCATCTATGCAGATAAAACCATCTATGGTTTTGTGGCTAATAAAGAATTAGCTTTTCCAAAAAAATGTATAAAATTTAATTCATTAAAAAGTAAAGTCTCAGTGAAATTCTGATACATGCTACGACATGGATAAAACTCAGGATATTATGTTAAATGAAATACTGCACACATACAGATAAATATTGTACGATTTCACTTATATGAGGTACTTAGAGTAGACAAATTCACAGAGAAAGAAAGTAGGATACTGGTTACCAGGGGCTGAGAAAAAGAGAAAGTAGGATTTATTGCTTTATGAGCACAGAGTTTCAGTTTGGAATGATGAAAAAGTTCTGAAGATGGATAATGGTGATAGTTGCACAATAATGTGAATGTACTTAATGCTACTGAATTGTACATGCAAAAGAGTTAAAATGATAAGTGTTATGTAAGTTTCAGTATAATAAAAATGGAAGGCTCAATGAGATCTATTTTGTGGTTTTTATAATACCAAATTCTAATTTACTAATTTTATTAATTTGCTCATTGCTGATACTCCTGCCTGCTGGTTGCCATTTCCACATGGGCTTCTCTGATCTACAGGAGGAGTTAAATGACTCTAGGAAGGTTCTGTGGTGAGTGAAGAGTCACAGAAAAGGAGTTGAGTATGGTAATGGCTACAGCAGGGAGACTGCATAGCCCGATGTTCTTATCTCCAGTTTAAGACTGTATCTGCCAAGAAGTCCTGCATCTTTGAATCAGGCAGTTCAGGCATTCTTGCTCAAGACAGCATAGCTAACAAAAGTTATTTTTTAAAGCACAGTTTATCAGACTCAGGAATGCAGTGAGAAGATATGACTAGCACATCAATAGCTATCAGAAAGAAAGATTCAATCTAAAATACTAGAGAGAAGAGAAGAAGGTAGACACACCAGGGACTATTTCTACAGGATCGAAGTCTGTGGGTTTAAAATGAAATCTTCCTGTATCAATCCAATAGGCATTACCTGGATATAAATACTCTGGTGTCTCAATAACAGAAGAACTAATGAGGTAACGTATCTTTTCAGGTTGTCGTAGCACACATGGGACTCTGTGGGGTCAAAATATGTTGCCAGAGAAAGAAATTGTCATGAAGTGGAGGGAAATAATAAGAAAAAAAGAAAGGAAATATTGAGAGGGAAGGGAGACTAGTAAGAAAGGAGGACAGTTGTGGAAGGATGTTATGAGAAGAAGTTTACTGGAAATTCTGTAAGAGGGAGAGCTATTATACCCCAAAGCATTGCAAACATCTACAAAGGCTGCATGAAGCATTTTGGGTAGAGAATCAAAACATGCTAGAAAAAAAGAGAAAACTTAAAGCCAGAGTTATGATCTAAGCTTACAGCTGATAAACATGGAGGCTAAGGTTTAAAGCTCATGTAGACGTTTGGCCTAGTGTCAGGTGAGGTGGATATTGGAACTAAGACCCAACTAAAGAAGTCTTCCCACCTGCACAGGAGATTCTAGTGAATCTAGTTTGTCTCTGTTTAACAAGCAATGGGAGAAAGCATACAATTCCCTAAGAAATTCAAACTCCTTGCCTGAGTCTGGCTTGGAATTTGAATTTATGTTTCAGGAACTCCCATTTTAAAAGATACACAGAAAATTGGGCCATGGAACAGAGATGCCCCTGGCGCTCCTGCCATAATAAATGCAAAACCATGTGGAGAAGCAGACACACCCAGGTGACACAGAATTCTCACAAAATAGCCAGCTTCGTTGAAGATAAGCTCATGATAGAAAGTCACAGAATAAGCAAGTAACAACATTTGTGTGACGCACAGTCAACAGAGAGGAGGATTAGGCCCAAGAATGTGAGTTACTAGAATGGAACTTAGAAAGCGACTGCCAGAGAAAAGCTTTAAAATCATCAAAGCTATAACAGAAGTAATTAAAACACAACAATAAGAAATATGAAAAGACATATGAGGATCATGGCGGACGGGAGGCAGAACTAGATTGCAGCTTTGACTTGGACAGACAGAGCAGCGTGTGGAGGGTTGCATTGTGAATTTTTGCTCTAGAACAACTGCAGGAATAAATCAGGAAACCTGAGAGGACCCACAGACCCCCTGAAGAAAGCAGATTGCTTCTGCAGGGCCCGGAGGACAACCCAAATACTCTGAATGCCCAAACTGTGGAAGTGGGAAAGGGAGATTTTCCACCCCCAAACACATACCGCAGTGGGGAAACCGAAGGCCTCGATTATTGGAGAAGATTTTGTCCTTACCTGGAGCTGATTCAATTTAGAAAGCTGAGTGAAATGCAGGCATAGAGGAAGCAGTGGGAAAAGTCCTGGGAGCTCATTGGGTCTCCTAGCAAGCCGTTTTTGCCTGGCTTCACTGGGGCACTTTGGGAGGATGGTCGAAGGTACTGGGAAAAGGCCACAGGAAGAAGGAAATCTCCAGCTGAACTTTGTAACAATTTGAACTGATCGAGAAGCCTCCTTGTCAGAACTTGGGGGAGGGCATCAATCCGGTGTGCTGACTCCACAGGTGGGGGAAGAAGGAAAGCCATATTTGCTCTCGCAGCTGGGAGGCAGGTAACCTGGGGCAAATTCTCAGCCCTTTGCACCCACTGCCTGGAAACAGACTTGATGCTATTGGGGGGCGAGGCACGGTGGGAGTGAAACTGGCCCTTTGGATTGCATCAGAGCTAGGTGAAGCCTGTGACTGCAGGCCTTCCCCCACTTCCCTGACAATCTGCGTGACACAGTAGAGACAGTCATAATCCTCTAGGAACATAACCCCATTGACCTGGGAGCCTCACCCCCATTTCCCACAGTGGCAACAGAAAGACCCACCAAAGGAGAGTCTGAGCTCAGATGCCTAGCCCTGCCCCGACCCAATGGTCCTTCCCTACTGACCCAGGTAGCTGAAGACAAAGGGAATATACTGTTGGGATTTCTAAGGCCCCCACCCACCCACCATCTGTTCCTCCCCATACAACTACAACTGATGCTCTCTGGAAAGCACCATCTCCTGGCAGGAGGCCAACCAGCACAAAAATAGTGCATTAAACCACTGAAGCTAAGAATCCTCACAGAGTCTAATTCACCCCTCTGCCACCTCCACTGGAACAGGTGCTGGTATCCACAGCTGAGAGACCCACAGATGGTTCATATTACAGGACTCTGCGGACAACCCCACAGTATCAGTCTGGAGCCTGGTAGACTCACTAGGTGGCTAGATCCAGAAGAGAGGTAACAATCACTACAGTTTGGCTCTCAGAAAGCCACATCCATAGGAAAAAGGGGAGAGTACTACATCAAGGGAACGCCCATGGGATAAAAGAATCTGAGTAACAGCCTTCAGCCCTAGACCTTCTCTCTGACCTACCCAAATGAGAAGGAACCAGAAAACCAACTCTGGTAACATGACAAAAAAAAGGCTCTTTACCGGCAGAGACTTGACAAGAAAAGAAAACTACAGGCCAATATCCATGATGAACATAGATGCAAAAATCTTCAATAAAATACTGGCAAGCTGATTGCAACAGCACATCAAAAAGCTTATCTGCCATGATCAAGTAGGATTCATCCTGGGGATGCAAGGCTGGTTCAACATACACAAGTCTATAAACGTAATTTACCACATAAACAGAACCAAAGACAAAAACCACATGATTATCTCAATTGATGAAGAGAAGGCCTTTGACAAAATTCAACAGCCCTTTATGCTAAAAACCCTCAATAAACTAGGTATTGATGGAACATATCTCAAAATAATAAAAGCTATTTATGACAAACCAACAGCCAATATCATACTGAATGGGCAAAAACTGGAAGCATTCCCTTTGAAATCTGGCACTAGACAAGGATGCCCTCTCTCACCACTCCTATTCAATATAGTACTGGAAGTTCTAGCCAGAGCAATCAGGCAAGAAAAAGAAATAAAGGGTATTCATTTAGGAAAGGAGGAAGTCAAATTGTCTCTATTTGCAGACGACATGATTCTATATCTAGAAGACCCCATCATCTCAGTCCAAAATCTCCTGAAACTGATAAGCAACTTCAGCAAAGTCTCAGGATACAAAATCAATGTGCAAAAATCACAAGCATTCCTATACACCAATAACAGACTTAAAGAGAGCCAAATCAAGAACGAACTGCCATTCACAATTGCTACAAAGAGAATAAAATACCTAGGAATACAACTAACAAGGAACGTAAAGGACCTCTTCAAGGAGAAATACAAACCACTGCTCAACGAAATAAGAGAGGATACAAACAGATGGAGAAACATTCCATGTTCATGGTTAGGAAGAATCAATATCGTGAAAATGGCCATACTGCCCAAAGTAATTTACAGATTCAACGCTATCCCCATCAAGCTACCAATGACCTTCTTCACAGAACTGGAAAAAACCACCTTAAACTTCATATGGAACCAAAAGAGAGCCCGCATAGCCAAGTCAATTCTAAGCAAAAAGAACAAAGTGGGAGGCATCACACTACCAGACATCAAACTCTACTACAAGGCTACAGTAATCAAAACAGCATGGTACTGGTACCAAAACAGAGATATAGACCAATGGAACAGAACAGAGGCGTCGGAGGCAACACAACATATCTACAACCATCCGATCTTTGACAAACCTGATAAAAACAAGCAATGGGGAAAGGATTCCCTGTTTAATAAGTGGTGTTGGGAAAACTGGCTAGCCATATGCAGAAAGCAGAAACTCGATCCCTTCCTGACACTTTGCACTAAAATTAACTCCAGATGGATTAAAGACTTAAACATAAGACCTAACACCATAAAAACCCTAGAAGGAAACCTAGGCAAAACCATTCAGGACATAGGCGTAGGCAAGGACTTTATGACCAAAACACCAAAAGCATTGGCAACAAAAGCCAAAATAGACAAATGGGACCTAATCACACTTCACAGCTTCTGCACGGCGAAAGAAACAGTCAATAGAGTGAATCGGCAACCAACAGAATGGGAAAAAATTTTTGCAGCCTACCCATCTGACAAAGGGCTGATATCCAGAATTTACAAAGAACTAAAACAGATTTACAAGAAAAAAACAAACAAACCCATTCAAAAATGGGCGAAGGATATGAGCAGATACTTTACAAAAGAAGACATACATGAGGCCAACAAGCATATGAAAAAATGCTCATCATCACTGGTCATTAGAGAAATGCAAATCAAAACTACATTGAGATACCATCTCATGCCAGTTAGAATAGTGATCATTAAAAAATCTGGAGAAAACAGATGCTGGAGAGGATGTGGAGAAATAGGAACACTTTTACACTGTTGGTGGGAGTGTAAATTAGTTCAACCATTGTGGAAGACAGTGTGGTGATTCCTCAAGGACCTAGAAATAGAATTCCATTTGACCCAGCAATCCTATTACTGGGTATATATCCAAAGGATTATAAATTGTTCTACTATAAGGACACATGCACACGAATGTTCATTGCAGCACAGTTTACAATAGCAAAGACCTGGGACCAACCCAAATGCCCATCGATGATAGACTGGACAGGAAAAATGTGGCACATATACACCATGGAATATTATGCAGCCATCAAAAATGATGAGTTCGTGTCCTTTGTAGGGACATGGATAAACCTGGAAACCATCATTCTCAGAAAACTGACACAAGAACACAAAATCAAACATCGCATGTTCTCACTCATAGATGGGTATTGGACAATGGGAACACATGGACACAGGGAGGGGAGCACTATACACTGGGGTCTGTTGGGGGGGAGTCGGGGGGACAGTGGAGGGTGGGGAGTTGGGGGGAGATAGCATGGGGAGAAATGCCAGATATGGGTGAAGGGGAGGAAGGCAGCAAATCACACTGCCACGTGTGCACTTATGCAACAACCTTGCATGTTTTTCACATGTACCCCAAAACCTAAAATGCAATAAAAAAAAATTATTCAAATTGCACAACAATAGTAACACAACCTGTCAAAAACTCTGGGACACAGCAAAGGTGGTGCTAATAGGAAAGTTCATATCCCTAAACACCTACATGGAAAAGGAAGGAAGAGCATAAACAGACAATCAAGGTCACACCTCAAGGAACTAGAGAAACAAGAAAAAACCAAACCAAACCCAAACCTAGCAGAAGAAAGGAAATAACCAAGATCAGATCAGAACTAAATGAAATTGAAACAAACAAACAAAAAATACAAAAGATAAATGAAACAAAAACCTGGTTCTTTCAAAAGATAACTAAAATTGATAGACCATTAGCAAGATTAACCAAGAAAAGAAGAGAGAAAAATCAAAGTAAACTCAATAAGAAATGAAATGGGAGATATTACAACTGACACCACAGAAATACAAAAGATTATTCAAGGCTGCTATGAAGATATGTGCATAAACTAGAAAACCTGGAAGAGATAGATAAGTTACTAGAAAGATACAACCCTCCTAGTTTAAATCAGGAAGAATTAGATACCCTGAACAGGCCAATAACAAGCAGTGAGATTGAAAATGGTAATTCAAAAAATTACCAACAAAAAAGAGGCCAGGACCAGACGGATTCACAGCAGAATTCTACAAGACATCCAAAGAAGAATTGGTGTGAATCCTATTGACACTATTCCACAAGATGGAGAAAAAGGGAACCTTCCCTAAATCATTCTATGAAGCAAGTATCATCTTAATTCCAAAACCAGGAAAAAACATAACCAAAAAAGAAAACTACAGACCAATATCTCTCATGAACCTAGATGCTAAAATCCTTAACAAAATATTAGCTAACCAAATCCAACAACATATCAAAAAGATAATCTACTATGATCAAGTGGGTTTCATAAGAGGGATGGTTTAATATATACAAATCAATAAATATGATACACTACATAAACAGAATTAAAAACAAAAATTACATGATCTCAATAGATGCAGAAAAAACATTCGACAAAATTCAGCATCTCTTTATGATTAAAACTCTCAGCAAAATCGACATACAAAAGACATAACTCAATATAATAAAAACCATCTATGACAAACCCACAGCCAACAGAATACTGAATGAGGAAAAGTTGAAAGCATTCCCCCTGAGAACAGGAACAAGACAAGGATGCCCACTCTCGCCACTCCTCTTCAATGTAGTACTGGAAGTCCTAGACAGAGCAATCAGACAAGAGAAAAATAAAGGGCATCCAATAGATAAAGAGGAAGTAAAACTGTTGCTGTTTGCTGATGATATGATCATTTACATAGAAAACCCTAAAGACTCTCCATAAGCTCCTAGAACTTCTAAAAGTTTCAGCAAAGATTCCAGAGGTAAAATTAATGTACACAAATCAGTAGCTCCTCTATACACTAGCAGTGACCAAGCTGAGAATCAAATCAAGAACTCAACCCCTTTTTTGTTGCAACAACAAAAAATTACTTAGGAATGTACCTGACCAAGGAGGTGAAAGACCTCTACAAGGGAAACTATAAATCACTGCTGAAAGAAATCAGACAACACAAACAAATCCCAGGCTCATGGATGGGTAGAATCAATATTGTGAAAATGACCATACTGCCAAAAGCAATCTACAAATTCAATGCAATCCCCATCAAAATACCCACCATCATTCTTCACAGAACTAGAAAAACAATTCTAAAATTGATATGGAACCAAAAAAGAGCCCACGTAGCCAAAGTAAGACTAAGCAAAAAGAACAAATTTGGAGGCATCACATTACCTGATTTCAAACTATACTATAAGGCCATAGTCACCAAAACAGCATGGTACTGGCATAAAAATAGGTACATAGGTCAATGGAACAGAATAGAGAACCCCAAAATAAGCCCAAATTCTTACAGCCAACTGATCTTTGACAAAGCAAACTAAAACATAAAGTGGGGAAAGGACACTCTTTTCGAAACAAATGGTGCAGTGATAATTGGCTATCCACATGTAGGAGAATGAAACTGGATCCTCACCTCTCACCTTATACAGAAATCAACTCAAGATGGATTAAGGACTTAAATAGAAGACCTGAAACTCAAAAATTCTAGAAGATAACTCCTCTTGAAGTGATAAGAATTGGATCCCACTGACCTCCACTTTCACATCACCTCACACCTGATTTATTATGATTAATCATAAATGGTTCCCCCACTCCCAGTGTTCTCCCTGCTTCCATCTGACTGTATGTACCCTGCTCTCCTATTAACCTTCTGGAAGCATTGTCTTTGTTTTCGTGCTTCACAAAATTTGAATATTTTGTACTGTCTACATGATAAAGTTCAAACACCTTGGGCTGTCATTCATTAAACCCTAAGCCTGTTTCTGTGAAGAATGGGGTGGGGTTGGAGGATGGCAGAAGTAAAACTCACATATACCAGTAGTGATTGCATTCCAGTTTTATCAAGCCTCAAAACGGACAAAAACTGCATAGACCAGGAAACATCTGAATGTTGTTCTTTCAGAAAAAACATGGAAACAGACCAAGGGGATCTGTTTTATCATTGAACAGACCAAGGGGGTGAAAACTGGTCAGCAGCCTGCAGGGGTGAAACATCTGCTAGATCTGCACCCAATGGTTCCCAGAAATTTGTTATCTTCCCTATTGGAAAAATCCATTATCACCCCCAAAACAATCTCTGCTCCTTGTAAAGCCACTCAACAAGCCACAGGCATAGGCATGACAGGTGATTGACAGAACTCCATGCCGGTAGAACAGTCATCCATGCATAGTGTCTGGGTTCTCAGTCCCAATATTTTCAATGCATCATGTTCTACAACTTTTTTCTCTGTGCCTGCACCACAGCTTATGCAATTTCCTTTATCTACATCTGTGTAGTGATGAGGAGGTTTTTCCATTTCACCATGTCGGAGGTTTGTTGAATTGAATTAAACTACAGATTTGGATTCAGAAAGAGGAAAAAAAGGAAATTGTCTATAAACATTAAACTCTGAGGCTTCCACTGATCTCTCAAGCCAGTTTTAAGTAATTACATAATATATATAATGATATCAGTGGATAACAAAATATTCTCTTCACATTATCTGGACCTTTTCTTCTAGATGCCAGCGTCTCAATCCATGTAGATAGAAGTTGATGTTGTGCTGTGCTGGATTTCCTTTAGCAAGGCATTTATTTTCACTACCAAGTAAAGTTTGATTTTATTTTAGTAGGTTTAAAAGTATTACTTTTAATAATCTTCCCAAAGTAAATTAGTGTATATTTCAATAGTAACAGGGCATTTGCTGCATCATTTTGTTTTTAATATGCTGTGAAGATAAACATTGCAGATGAATGCCATATTTATAAAATGTCTAAAGAAATGTAAGCAAATTGTTTTTGAAATTGTTTATAAATATTAAGAGTTTTAAGCACATGTGGTGCTAAGTAATATTGACATGTCTTGGAAAATGTGCAAGATAGAAGGCAAATGAGGCAACTACTCATTCCCCAAATTTGCTTACCCACAAGCAAAATAAATTCTTTGAGAAAAAATATTTGATGAAATTAGTGAGGCTACCAGTGACATTAAAAACATGTATTTAAATACAAATCTGAATCAAGTTAAGCAGGGAAAAAAACCTTGACCCCAATACTATTAAAGGCAGGAAAGAAAAAGAACACAGGTATTTGTTAGTGCAAGAATTACAGCTGAGGGTGGAAATTATCTTTCTGGAGATTATAAAAATACGGTAATAACAGATTTGATGTCATATTTCTCCCTAAGTACTGAGGGGTACAGTGGATTCCATAAGTTGTCGAGCAGCTTGCGGATTCTATTATCATAATTCAGTCCTGTATTGAGTTTCAAATATCTACTGCTCCTAAAGGCTCAGTGTCTAAGTTCCTGAGACATTCCTTTCAGGATCTCTCTAGTATTCAGCAGTAAAATATATCAAGTGTTCATCTTCAAGTGTATCAGCAGTCATTCAGTCATTTTTCCAAAGAAATTGATCAAATCTGAGAAACAGTAGAATTCCCAGATTGTTTTTTCTTCCTAGATCAAAGTTTATCATTTTTGGGATCTGTTTGCAGTCTTTAAAAATTTTATATCTTAAACTTTTCTCATGACTTCTCCAGGCAAAGTACTGGTCTTAACAAGATTCTATTTTTCCCCTTCATGTCTTTTACCTATAAAATGGCTTCATATTTTACCTCTGAGTCCTGAACGCAGAACACAGAGGTAAAATATAGCTATGCTAGATTTTAAGAGATGGTGAAGCTGTTTTAATGAGGGCAAAATAAAACCTAGGAAAGTACAGTTTCCATAAAAAATAACCAAATATACATTAAATGTAGAAAGCATCACCCTTTCCATGATTTTTACAATTACTAGGACCATACAAATCAAAATGTATTACAAAGTTACAGTGATCAGACTAATGTCTTTAGGCTAGTGTGGTACTAGCGTAAAGACAGACAGACCAATGGAATAGAATAGAGAGCTCAGAAATAAGCCCTCGCATATACGTTCAACTGATTTTCAACAAAGGTGACGAGACCATTCAGTTAAAAAAAAGTCTTTTAAACAAACAGTCCTGAGGAAACTGGATATCCACATGCAAAAGGATGAAATTGAATTCTTACTGTATACAAAAAATAAAGGGATAAAAGCTCTAAACGTAGCCACTAAAACAATAAAATTTTTATAAGAAAACATGGAGGAAAAGCTTCATGACATTGGGTTTGGTAATCAATTTTTGGATATGACAGTAAAAGCACAGCAGCAAAAGAAAAAAATAAATAAATTGGACATCGATATTAAAAACTTGTGTACATCAGAGGATACGATCAACAGGATAAAAGGCAACCTACAGAATAGGAGAAAATATTTGGAAATTACATATATCTGATAAGGCATTAATTTCCAGAATATATGGAGCTCTCCTATAACACAACAACAATTACAAACCAATCCAATCAAAACATGGGCAAAGGACTTGAATGGACATTCCTCCAAAGAAGATATACAAATGACCAAAAAGCACCTAAAAAATTCTCAGCAGCACTAATCATTAGGAAAATGCAAATCAAAATCTCAATGAGATACAATTCACACTTACTGAAATAGCTATCATTTAAAAAAAACAAAAACAAAAAGGCAGAAAATACCAAGTGCCGGCAAGGATGTAGAGGAATTGGAACTCTTGTGCATTGTTAATGGGAATGTAAAACGGCAAAGCCACTGTGGAAAATAGCATGGCAGTTTCTCAAAAACTTAAACATAGAATTGCCATATCATTTACCGATTTCACTTCTGAGTATATTCTCAAAAGAATTAAAAGTAGGGGTTTGAACAGATATTCGCACATCAATGTTTATAGCAGTGTTATTATAGCGAAAAGATGAAAACAATCCAAATGTCCTTTGACAGAGTAATAAACAAAATTTGGTATACACATACAATGGGATGTTTTCAACCTTAAAAAGGAATGAAATTCCAATACATTCTACAACATGGGTGAACTTGAAAACATTATAGTAAGTGAAATAAGTCACACATAAAAGGACAAGTATTACATGATTCTGTTTATATGAAGTACCTAGAATAGACAAATTCATAGAGAAAAAAATTAGAATAGTGCTTATCAGAGGCTGAGGGGAAGAGGTGGGCAGTTTTTGGTTAATGGGTTTGGCGTTTCAGATTGAGATGATGAAAAAGTTCTGAAGATAAATAGGGGTGATGGTTGCAAAACAATGTGAAAGTACTTAATGCCACTTAATTGTATGCTTAAAATGGTTACAATAGTAAATTTTATATTATGTATATTTATCAAAACAAAAAGTCTATGTCATGAAAGACAAAAAAGGCCGTAGAAATGAATCAAATTAAAGGAGAACACAAAAGCAATTTAAAAGTTAAACAAAATCTTAACAATGGAAGAATCTGGGTTAAAGTTACAGCAGCTTTATTCTTGCAGCTATTGTATAAAGTTATTTTTAAGTAAAAAGTTTGTAAAAAATGAAGAAAAAGATTAAAAGAATTCAAAAGAAAGTGACATATAAAGACTATCGGCAAAGAAGATCCAACATAGTGTAATAGTATAATAAGAGTCCCAGGGGAAAAAAAGGAAACATAACAAACACTAAAAATTATAATTTAAAAAATTCCTGAAATAAAATCGAATTTATATTGTGAAAGGGAATATAATTTACTGAGTAAGTACGTTAACACAGAATGACAAACACAAAGATAAAGTTCAGTAAAACTACTATATTATAAAGAAAGTGAAAAGACTCTAATCAGGCAAAAAGATCAAGTAATTCTTAGGTAAAGAAAACCATATTAAAGCCAGCCCTTTGACATTTTATGCTAAGAAAAGAAAACATAAATAAAGTATCTTATACCAGAAAAATTTATTTTCACCTATAAAGACCACCATCAATCTGTTATTAACATTCAAGAACCCAGAAAATATTGTTTCCATGACCAATTCCTGAAGAATCTTCTGGAAAACAGGCTTCAGACAACCTAAATGACAAGAGGGACACTGATATAAAAACTGGCAATATCCATAAATATATACTTATAGAAAAAGATTCAATTATGGATAAAAGAGAGTATGTATAATATCTACATAATCCCTTGTAATATAGATACAATGATAACAAAAGGAAAAAAAAAGAATTTATTTTTTAAAATAAAATTTTAAAAATAAAAATAAAAAGAAATTTATTTTTTAAAAATCACCTTGCTGATTTTTGTATTTTTAGTAGAGACAGGGTTTCACCATGTTAGCCATGCTGGTCATGAACTCCTGGCCTCTAGTGATCCACCTGTCTCAGCCTCCCAAAGTGTTGGGATTACAGGCGCAAGACACCGCACCCAGCTCGTTTTGAATATATATCTGTATATGCATGTATATGTATATGTATAGGAGTGTGTGTGGTTTTTTTCTAACCATGCTCATTTAAAAGGTCTAGAATAGAAGACCAACTAGTAGCAATGTGGTTAGTTCCAGGTCAGAGCAAGAAATATTCAAAATGAGCTTAGAACATCTTGTTATGCCTGATAACAAACATGACAGATTTCCAAAAGTGGTTGCAAAAATATTTCTTATTTCACATACTTTTAACCAATATGACCTTGCCATCAATAAGTGGACCTTTTTTCTCACCCCTTTTTAATCTGGGAGAGTTCTACGACTGCTCTGATGAAAAGAATATGGAGGAAGAGACCCTATACCAGTTCCAGTAGATCTTATCTGGTCTAGCAGCTTGCATTTATGCCTCTTAGAATGTTTGCTCTTGGAAAATTCTATCTTGGAACCCAGCTACCATTCTATGACAGTCATCTTGAGAGGTCATGTGTAGGTGGTTGGTCCCATTGACAACCTCAAATGAGTTCCCAGCCAACAACCAGCATCAACTGCCAGCCATGTGAGTGAGTCCTCTCAGTCATTCAGCCAAGTTGAGCTTTTGGATGACTACATCCTCAACTAGCAATTGACTACAAATTTATAATATACCCTGTGGTAGGCAGAAAATGTCTCCCAAAGATGTCAATTTCCTAATCTCCATAATCTGTGAATGTTAGGTAACATGGCAAAGGGTATTCTGATTGCTACTCAACTAACCTTAAAATAGGGAGATTATTTTGAATTATCAGGGCTTAATGTAATCACAAGAGTTCTGAACAATGGAAGAGGGAGGCAGAAGAGGAGTGTGGAGTGCCGGGATGTGAGAAGGATTAGGCCTGTCATTGCTAGTTTTGAAGATAAAAGAAAGACAGCATGAGCTAAGGACTATAGGCAGCTTCTAGAAGCTGGAGAAGGCAAAGAAATTATCTCCTATAGCCTTAAGAAAGGAATACAGCCCTGTCAACACTGTGATTTTAGCCCAGTGAGATTCAATTCTGATTTCTGATCTCTCAAAACTATAAGATAAATTTACATTGTTTAAACCATTAAATTTGTGGTAATTTATTTTTACAGCAGTGATAGGAAATTAATACAGGCCCCAAGTGAGAACTATCCAGTAGAGCCCAGTCAACTCATAGAAACATGAGAAATCATTTTTAAAAATGAGTTTTGAACCAGTAAGTTTTATTGCATAGCAATAGATAGCTGGCATGGCAAGGAAGTTACCAAGTCTATTAGGCTATCTTAATAGAATTCATGAGCCAAACTGAAAAGGTTTCCATTGGGCAAGGAGGGGATACATGGAGCATCACTAAGGGTAACACTTTAATAGATTAAATGAACAAATACATTTAAATTCATAACTTCATAAAAATAAACAAAATTGATCATGTTTGCAGGATGTCAAATAATAAACTCATTACTTGTAAAACTGTTAAAAAAAACCAAAAAACCTCAAACACTTACTTAGCCTATTCCTCTTATACTATCAAATACCAGAAGAGAAAAATTTTTTCTTTATGTTATTTTTCCAGGTAATAAAGGAAAGAGTGATTGAATTTGAATGTATCACTACCATGCAATCTGTAATTAATTAATGTATGTAGGCATTGAGAATTAGTGGCAGCAAAAATTGCAAAAAGAGGTTCCATCAGACAATATTCATATCCTGCTGGGGAAACAAACCACCGCAACGAAGTAGCCTTGGAAAAAAGAAAAAAAGAGAACGACCTGAATCTTATGTCTGTAAAGCCTCTGGGTCAACTACCAATTTATGGCAAACAGAAAGAACAGAGGAGAGAGGAATACATTAAACTATTAAGACACCAAAAAGATAAAGTCAACAAAATCCAGCATAGGAAATTCTGCATATAAATTTATTTGTTTCTTCAATAAATAAAATGCAAAAGGGGAAAATGGATGGAGTGGGGAGGCCTATAGATTAAAAGACACTCAAAAGATCTAATTTAAAAGCTAAAACTGAAGTATAACATTGAAGGATGTTCCCTGGGAAAATACAACAATTTAAAAGATAGAACTAAATGGTCTAATCCTGGAGCATTTCAACATCTAGAGATGGATAGAAATGGAGGAGTCAGAAAAGGAATTGAGGAATGACCAGAGAAGCAAGAGATAAAGGAGGCTGGTATCATAGAAGCCAAGGGAAAAGCATGCTCTGAGATGTAGGAGTTGTCAACTGAATCAAATGTTGTCATGAAGTCAGTAAAACAAAAATTGAGAAGTGGTCATCAGATTTGCCAACACACAGTTCATTGGTGACCTTGCTAAAAGCAGTGTCAGAAGAGCTGAGAGCAAAGCTAAATCAGAATGAGTGACAGGAACTGGAAGATGAAAAGAGACATTTAATGGCTATTGGGAACTCTGTAAGAATGTTTGCTTGAGAAGAGGAGTAGAGATATAGCTTGGTAGCTAAGTGACAATACAGGGTTGATGGAGATTTCTTTCTAAAGTGGAATTTCTTCCAGCATATTTGTATGCTGAGAGAGAGCTTGAAGATACAGGAGAGAAATAGAATAAGCAAAAAAGAAAATTTTTGCGGAGTTGAGATGGGATGAAACCCAAAACACACATGGAAACATTGGTCTCTGAGAGAGGGAGGTTTGCTCCCTCTGCTAGAGGATGCAAAAGGTAAATGCCCATTTGGGTGTATTTGCAGATTTGGTGGTGGAGAGGTAAGGGAATTTTTACTAGATGGATTACATTCTTTCCTTTCAGTTTGAAACAAGCCCATCATCTTCAAAGATGTGGAGCTGTTTCAGGATATCCCATTTATTAATCATGGATTGAGGGTAGTGGTTTTTAAATTGTTTTGGACCATTACCCACTAATAAATATATTTTTCTTATGGCCCACTATACACAAACACAGATAACTGGAATCAAATTTCATAGCCCAGTGCTTACTCCTATTAGGTATGTTCTCTTTTCTTTCTTTTTTAAGCATACTAGGCAAACTAGACTGGCAAGAGCTACAACCTTATGAAGCAGAGCACAGGGTTGGGGAGGAGGAAAATAAAGGGGATCCTATTCTGTGTCAGAGTAAATATGACTCCCGAGCAAGGACTGGCCTTGCTGTCTCAGAAATTCATGTAAATTAAGGATATTAAATCAGAAACTGGCTAACAAGATTATTTCCAATACATTTACATACTAAAAGATTGTTTTAAATAATTTTCTTAATTTTTTTCATTTTATTGGGAATTTATAGCATTGACCTATTATAGCATATAAATAAGACACTTATGTAAACATTAAAGAATAATTAGACAGATACAATAATCACTACCCTGGTTGAGCAATAAAATGTTTCCAGTAACTTGGAAGCCCCTACTCCCAACTGTCTCTCCATCTCTGAGAGGTAATCATTACCTTGATTCTACTTTTAATCATTCTATTTTTCTCTATTATTTTGCCACCTATGCATATATCCCTAAATAACATAGGTTAGTTTGACCTGCTTTTGTACCTTAGACAAATAAAATACTACACAATATGCATGCTTTTGTATCTGACTCCTTTCACTAAATATTATGCCCATGATGCTATTTTATTCATTTTCATTGCTGGATGCAATTCTGTATATAAATACACTACATTTTTTATATTTATTTACTGTTGAACATTAGGCTCGTTTTCATTTGGGAATCCTAGTTTATGTCCTCCTACACACATGCAGGAGCTTCTCAAGAGCATCTATCTAGCAGTAGAATTGCTGGATCAAGGAGTATGAATGCTTTCAACCTTATTAGTTAAGTTCAAATGTTTCCAGTTTACACTCCCACTCCAGTATGTGCTTCCCATTGTTCTATATTATGACTAATTGATATTGCTAGATTTCTTGATATTGTTGCCAATCTGGTGGGTACATATTGGTAATTCATTGGGGCTTTAATTGATACTTCTATATTTTCATATGTTCATTAGCCATTTGGATTTCAGATTTTTTTTTTTTTCATTAAAAAAAAATGCTAGTGGGCCGGGCGCGGTGGCTCACGCCTGTAATCCCAGCACTTTGGGAGGCTGAGGCGGGTGGATCACGAGGTCAAGAGATCGAGACCATCCTGGTCAACATGGTGAAACCCCGTCTCTACTAAAAATACAAAAAATTAGCTGGGCATGGTGGCGCGTGCCTGTAATCCCAGCTACTCAGGAGGCTGAGGCAGGAGAATTGCCTGAACCAAGGAGGCAGAGGTTGCGGCGAGCCGAGATCGCACCATTGCACTCCAGTCTGGGTAACAAGAGCGAAACTCCGTCTCAAAAAAAAAAAAAAAAAAAAAAAAACAAAACTAGTTAGATCTGACCTTTGACAAACCTGAAGAAAACAAGCAATGGGGGAAGGATTCCTTAAATAAATAGTCCTTGGAGAACTGGCTAGCCATACACAGAAAATTGAAACTGGACTCCTTCCTCATATTATACAAAAATGAACTCATGATGGATTAAAGATGTCGATGTAAAACCCAAAACCATAAAAAACCTAGAAGAAAATCGAGGCAAAACCATTCAGGACAAAGGCATGAGCAGAGATTTCATGATGAAACGCCAAAAGCAATTGCAGCAAAAGCAAAAATTGACAAACGGGATCTAATTAAACTAAAGAGCTTCTGCACAGTAAAAAAAAAAAAAAAAAATTATCATCAGAGTGAACAGAGAACCTAAAGAATGAAAGCAATTTTTTGCAATCTATCCATCTGACAAAGGTCTAATACCCAGAGTCTATAAGGAACCACCACATGTCACTCAATTGTTCTCCAAATGGTGGTGCTGCCCCTCACAGTACTATCACCAGCAACTAGTCTGACTGTTGGGAAAATGTAAATGGAATGATATTCAGCTGGAATTTGAGTGTGACCCTCTGGACATCAGTGTGGATGTTGATGTTGGAAAGGATCCGTGGAGTCTGAGCAGTATCCGTGTCATGATGTTTAGAGAGGGTATGCTCTGACATGACAGGGCTTTCTTGGATCTATGTCTGAGGCATCACATCAAGCAAACTGAGGCCCCATAAAGGAACATCGTAACCTCAGGAGATACCGTAAACACTAATGCTCACTACTCCTTAGCTCTTGTTAAACAATTCTTCCTCTCTTTTTATGAGATGTCATGATGAATGAGGCAACTAGAAGGGTGTTAGAATAAATTTTGGAATGCAGGTAAGGATATTGTCCATAGAATCTTTTGTGAAGATTTATTCTAATGGGGTTGTACTTGTATTTTTTATTTCCATGATGTTGGGGATAATCATAAAATCAAAGATTCCAATAGTTGGACTGGACTTTTATTTTCTTTAACATTATTCCAGTAATTGCATGGAGACTGCAACCCCTGGGAGGTAGGTGGGAGCTACAATAGAGAGAGAAATGTCAGGGAGCTGCAATAGAGAGAGAAAGGAGGGGGGTAATCTTAATGGTAACATGGCAACTTTTAACAACACTAACTTGCTATTCTGCTTGAAAAATCATTTTTAGAAATAGTCAAATATTTATGCTTGAGTTTTATTTGAAATGCTCCTTTTCCATAAAAATCATCTAAATATTTAATAATTTGGAACTTTTGACAGCATTCCAAATATTATGAAATTTTAAATATTTCTTTTAAATAATCACACAAATATATATATTTTTCCAAATCAAAACAGATATTCCCATGCTTGAAATATTATTTCTAATTTCTAATTTATTCTTTTTTTTTTCTAATTTATTCTTAACGGCTAATTTGCAAAATGAAATTGTTTGGATGATTAACCAGTTTGCAATAAACACGGTGTACCAAATTGGTTTCTAAATTTAGAGAAAGGCTGAGTCTCCTCTTTTAATAATCAAGAAATAACAGAAATATTAATGATAATGAAGCTTCCATAATTAAAAAGTCAAATTCTGAAATAGCAAGCAGAAATGAACATTAGCAAGTAGCAGCTACGTAATTTATAATTCTCACAAACAGTTATTTTGAGCTCTTTTCATAGGATAACACAACCTCCAACATGCAGTTTACTAAAATATAGTGTATGTACTATATGTGCCAAAATTCAGTTCCATAATTTGGGGGAATTTAGTACTATTAAATATAACTTAAAGATGCAAGTATACTTAAAGATCACAAAAGAAAGGCAAAGTTGTTTTATTAGATGCTATGATTTCTATGTCTGCTATTTCAAATATTTTAGAAAGTATTATTATTCATATAAATGTTTTCAAAGAAAAATTTCCTTTACCTATAGAATTTGAGGGTGAGCTCTATATTTTAAATACAGTAGACTCCATGTCTTTTCTTGGAGGTTTTCGAGGACTAATTTTTGGTAATATCTCTTTGGCATAAAGTGTTCTATGAAGTCCAGCTTCTCGAAGTGCTAACTCAAAGCGAAGTCTAGGGTCAGAAATTATCTGTAGAAATAAAAACACAATTTAAATAAATAGCAATTCATTAAATTAAAATAACTTTTAACATTTAGTTCCATGTTTTCCCAAGATAATTTGCTTTTGCTGGACAGATGACTAGGTGACAGTAAACTTCGTGAATACAGTGACTATATTTTGGAAACATCCAAACCTTTTTTACATTATCACTTTTTAGTACATCAGCAGTTTCCAATATAAGGTGTATAGTATATTGTGCACTAGATTAGTCAAAATATAGTGCATTAAAATCATTAAAAGATAAAGTAAAAGAAGCTTACTTTCAGTACTACTATTGATTTATGACTTATTGCTGGCTGGAATTATAAAATACAGATAATCATTGATTAAAATAAATCTAATCCATAACCTTGTACATCTGTCTTTAAAATGACATCTTAATTTCTCCATCATTTGGCAATATGTAAATTAACTTTAAACACATGGCCACCACTTGAAAAACAAAATCAATAGAACTTTTCTTCCAAGGCTGGATTTCTGTTTCAAACAGAAGTAGAAAATGCCTCCATCAATCTGATTCTAAGTGGGAGTAGACATATGAGTAGTTCAGTTTCTGTTTTCATTTATAGCTGATTGGATCTTATTCCTCTTCCCCTCCTCCTAGGAATATTAAATGTCAACAGACACTGTTTGAAATAAGAACGTGGCCACATATGGATTTTACCTAATGAGGCATTTTACATGGACTTGAAGTCCCCCTAGAGGATGCGATAATAAGCTATTAAAAGCAGCCCTTCCAGGAGCTCTTAGACAAATTGAGGCAATAAAAATGTACACTGATAGCTACAGATTACAGCAACACATGGCAGATGCCCTAAAAGTAGTAAAACAAGGAGATGCATCTTTTGGTGCTCATGGCATGAGGATGGCCTTGGTGAAGATGAGCAATTAAACTAACCTTAAAGTGCAACTTAGTCTATAAAGCAGACTGCGGAGGAAGAGACCTAATGAGAAAGGAAGACACGTACAAACTCAGAGGTGAAATAGGTCAACTTGGGAGAAGGGTAGTTTGAGCAGAGCACTGGTTACCACTGAGGAACACTGGAAACAGATGCTTCTCAGACTACGACTTGAACTTCAAAGGCTTGCATGGCCATGCTGAGTCTAACGAGCTACTAGGGTTATGTTTGTTTCTGTTTTTTGCATGGAAATAATATAATCATTGTAGTTGCATAGGAAGATGGGTCTGATTGTAAGTTCAGAATAAATTAGGGTGGCAGGGAAAGAAGAGGCGGAGGCCGAAAGAGTGATTAGGAGTTTACTACAATTGTCTAGACATAAAGTAATAAATTTCTGAACTTGGCTGGTAGCAAGGAAGAGATAACTCTTAGAAACACTATGAAAAGAAGAATCAATTTTACTTGGCAACTGATCAGATAAAGGGCTTGGAGCAACAATGAGTATGAAGTCAAGAATAATACAGATTATTTATGTCTGAGAAGCAACAAATTTGAGCCTTAGAACCAGCTTTTTCCTCTTCTGTCTCAATGTCTTCTCCCTGGTCCGCTCTCATGTGCTCCAGTGATTCATGTTCAATCTGTATGCCATTGACTCCCAAAGTACATCCAGGACTCACCTCTCTCTCTTCAGCTCCACGTTGTGAGGTTTAAATTTTTTTTATTATTCAATTTTTGCATAGCTAGAGAGTGAAATTGAGATCTCCCTCCTCCTACTTGGACTTCCATCTTCCCAATTCCCTTCCCTGGAGGCAGCCCATCAGTTTCTTGTAAATGTGTACTAGATACTTTTATCCTAAACACGGTATAAGTAAAATAAATTCTTTCTTTCCCTAAATCTGTTTTTTTTTTCTGTATTCTTATATAGTTAATGGCAGCACCACCGGATGCTGCCATTAACTATATAAGAATACAGAAAAATTATAATTATATTTTTATATTTTAATTATTTATATTTTATATTTTATAATTTAATTCCAGTAAATTATAATTTACTGAATTACTACTAAGTGCCAGGAAATCTTTTAGGCAGTTGATATTTATTATCTCTAATGCTCACAAGGACTTTGTAAATAATTATTTTACAGATGAAGAAAACAAGACATAAAGATGTAAATAGCTTATACAAAAGTGCACCCAGCCAATTAATAGTTGATGTGGATTTGAATCCAAAACACCAGCTTTTAATATTACTTGCTGTCTAGCTTGCAATCATCCTTACTTTCTCCTTCCCCTCCCCTTCCCAGCCAGAGCCATCCATGAACCCACCACCATCACTATTTCTATGAAGGTTCTGCCATTTTAAAAGGAACTCACCCCAACCCACCCCCACCCCCACCAATTTTCCATTCAGGACACATATTTAACACATAAATCTGATTATAGTTATGTGTCACTTAACGACAAGGATACATTCTGAGAAATGTGTCCTTAAGCAATTTTGTTGTGTGAATGTCATAGCATATACTTACATAAACCAAGATGGTACAGCATTCTACACACCTAGCTTATATGATACAGGCCACTGCTCCTAGGCTATAGCCTGTACAGCACGTAATTGTGCTCATTATTGTAGGAAGTTGTAACACAATGCTAAGTACGTGTCAATCTAAACATAGAAGAGGAAATGCATTGTACTATGATGTTAAGACACCACTAGGCAATAGGAGTCTTTCAGCTCTCTTATAATCTTAAGGGACCACCAACATATATGTGGTCTGTCTTTGACCAAATACTGTTATGTGGCACATGACTGTATATAATAAGTTTCAAAGTCTGGCATCGGCATACAGATGCTTTAGTAGGAAGACCTACTATGCTTTTCACTGCCTGAACCTAACCCATGTTTCCAGTCTCCTCTCTCAGAATGTGTTATGTGCCCCTTGTCATGCACCTTACACTGAAGACATACCAGGAAGAGCCTTGCACCACACTCTTACGCTTGGTCAAACCCAGAGGTGAAATAGCTCAACTTGGGATGAGGGTTAGCCCAGCTGCCTGAGGCTTTTCAGCTTCTGACTTTAACTCTTTCAAGCCTCAGCTGTTCTCCCCACTTTGGCAGCTAGGATCTAGAGACACCTCTTCCTTCACCCTATGTATCCTCCCCCACAACCTATTTTGTTGTTGATGATGTGTTGTTATTATTGTAAATCATCTGAAGTGGATTTTGCTACTGCTGCCAAAAATCTTTGACTAAGACGGGGCTCAGCAGTTTTCTCTCTGATACCTTCTCTGACTTCTCTAGTCAGGATTAGCCATCCCTTCCTCTTCTTAGGGCAACCTTAGACCTTCATTATGAAGTTGATCCCACCCTAGTGGCACTGTTGCTGTACATGCTACTTTCTTCCCTGGCAGGCTTTTTTGCTCACTTCCTCCAGACAAGATCAGTCTATCTTGCTCAGATGTAACCCAGGCACCATATGCAGAGCAAAAATATAATATATGTTATATAAGTATTGGTCCAATTAATACATGAATGAATTATGCCTCTTTATAATCCCTAGCAAAGTATGCAGCACATAGTAGAGACGTAACAGGTTTATTTGGTAGTGGATGAATGGATGATTTCCTGGTTTTTAAATAATTAAATAATTATTTAGCTTCTCTCCTTAGATTTGTAGAATTGACAACTACTTTCTTAATTTCAGTGACTGATATTTATTCATTCATTTATCCATCCATCCATCCATTCATCTGTTCTCCCTCCTACCTTCCATCTGTCAATCCATCCATCTAAAAGATCTTTTTAAAACACTTTCTCAGTTACAGGCACAGATTAAAATGAACCCTAGGTCCTAAAAATGGTTAAATAAACCCTTAACACTTTTTTCCATAGAAAATACTTTATTTTATCATTAGCTCTTATGTATTAACTTCTGTTCATTTTAATTTCTAAAAGCTTTCCTCTGCTCCTCTGCTTTGTCATCAGTATCAGCTGTTTAATATAATTTATGTTATGAATTTAAATATAATTCTTAATGTAACAGAGAAACATTTAAACAAAACACAATATTAATACAGAACTCTCAAATCATATTTTGTAAAGAGATTTTTAAAAACCTTTAAAAATAAAAGTTTCAATGACAGAGTTATAGCATTTTTAGGTAACCTCTTGTTCTATGGTAACCTATTAGCTAGTTTGTAATATTAAGAATTATGTAGTAATTATGTACTATCATTTAGAAGTAAAAATTATGCTAATATGTGTGATAGTCAAGCATAAATATTGAAAACTGTTGTAACACCAAACACACACTTCTACAGTCCTTATCATCATCATGGCTTTTTCAGCAGTCATGCTAATTTCCACAATTACCTGCTGTTCATTGTATGTATTCAATGTGAAGAGTGGCTTTTGAAGAATAAATTCTTCTTCAGTTTCAATGCCCATCTTAGCTTTCGATGCCATTGTATCTGACATCATTCTAACAGGATCAAATTGAGCAACAACAGCAACCTAAAAATGAGAAAGCATGGTTACTGGGAACAAGGTACATTATTGATGTCTAATGCCCATTAAAGTTAAGAAATTTTATTAAAGGTAAAGCCTGAGAGGAAAGGGCAAATAAAACATTAATTGGCCAGTACTAAAGATCCACAAAGGAGTGAACACAAAACAAGACAGTACATATAAGACAAAATATGAAAATGCCATGGCATATAGTTATTTGCTAATGATTGAATAACTATAATTACTTTCAGATAACAATTTATCTTTCTGATATGAAGTCACAGGAAATCTTGTATAGAAAACCTTACATATTCAACCACCTTGAAAGTCACAGAAAGTTAAAAAAAAAAAAAAAGGCACTTTTTAACCATTAGCAATTTATGGTTATAGTAACAACCCCATGAAGTTTTCTAGGAAGTTTAATATGGTTGAACTAGATCTAGAGCATAACATTCATGGGTCAAGTCAAGTGTGCTGGCATTAGCGAGCAAGGTGGGTAAATTTCCTTTGCCAGGCAACTAGATTTCCAGAGACTGCTAGAAACCATTGTCCTCCTTCTACTGAAAAATTGCAGAGTCATTTTAACCCAAATGCTTTTGTGTTTTATGATAATTCAAACCTGCATCTTAATGAAAAGAAGTCAGTACTTTTGTAAATGATATGCACCATTAATAACACCTGCCTATTAATTCGGAAAGTCAAGAATTAACATGAAGAAAATGGCATTCTTAACGCATTTAAAGACTGTAATGAACTAACTGAGGGTTGAACATGCTTTAATTATTATAGGTTTCCTAGCTAAAATAGCTTACATCACAGTTCTAAATACTGAATATAGATAAGAGATAACAGCTATTTCCTCTTTCAAAATATTCACAGATGGAAAGCATTCTAATCATATAGACACTGTAGTTATCAAAGTTATGTTTTGAACAAGAATGTATTTAGTAATAGTGACATTAAGTCTTGTACCCAGAAGGCCATGGTATATTTGCTAATGGTTGAATAACTAAAATTTTGTAGGATCCAGGATTACCAGGACTTACATTTCTGTGCTTTAAATTTATCTTTATAATCTTTTTTTATCAAAGAAGATGATGATATAATAGTTGTATGCATTTACACCACATCTATACCATCTCATTTAGCTATACTTCCTTGGTTTGAATCAGTATAACATTTACTAACTTTGTGACTTCGAGGAAAGCACCTAACCTCTGTGTCCACTCTGTTTCCTCTCCTATTAAATGGGGATACGAATATTACCCACATCATAAAGTTGTTGTAGAAATTAAAGTAATACCTAACAGCATTTAGAAGAGGGCTTTACACTTAGTAAATAATAAATTTGAACTCACATCATTGCTAACCTATAAGGCAGGTACTATTATTCCCACTTTTCAGGTGAGGAAATAAAGCTTACGGAGGTTAAGTAAATGACCTGTTTCCAGTCCCAGTGAGTACAGAACCAGCTTGTACCAGGTTGGAAGGACACCAGAGGCCTAGTTCTTATCCATGATTCTGTGTTCCCTCCACCAACATAGGAGGGAAACCAAGTAGTCCTTTCCTATTTGCTGGGAAATGCTATCGATGAAGATTTTAGAGATTTTGAGTTGAAACAACCACTTCAAATTCAACACTCTGAAAAATTACCATGTGAAACTGTCACATTTCCCAAGTTCTTAAAGTCTCACTCTTGCCATCTACTACCTATTTTTATCTACTTTTGCTTATTTTCACTAGGCAAAGTGATGGGAGGCTTTTATTTCTCCACAAAATAGTTATTTTCTAAAAAGTCATTTTTAACACATTTGTTGACTGTGGAATGTTTCCAAAGGGAGGCTCCTGTACCAAAGAAGATTATCTTGCTTGAGCTCCACCAGGTTTCTCGAGAAAAGTAAACTTCGTAGACTAGATGTAGAACTTCACTGTTGTAAATAGATACTATCCAGCTAATGAACTCTAGGTGGTACGGATATAGTTAAATCTTGGGAGAGCTTTTTAAAAGGTGATGATAAAGTTCTTTCAATACACTGAGAAACTGGAAATGGTTCAATATAATCTAATTGCTCCCAGAAATGAAGAGCAGTGTACCAATTTGGAAAAGTTACATTTTATATAGCAGATGTCATGAACTAAGCCCCAGTAAGAATGCTATTAAGAGCACTCAGAAACTTTTTTTAAAACCACCCATGAAAATTTCCAAATTAAAAACACCTGTTTCCTAAGGGCTTCTAGCCGCCGTGCTCTCTCTTTGTCTTCATGAGCTTCCTGAAGGGCCGCCTCCTTTTTCTCCATCAAACGCTTTTCCAATAATTCTTGTCTATATTTAACCCTTTAAAAGTAACACAGAAGGAAGTTGTGGGAGCATCATAATAATATTGGAGATTGTACGGAAAACAGCATAGGGGCAGAACACATCTCAGAGATGACGTCACTGTCACATTTTGTTTTCACTTGTTTTTTATTGATTTATCATGTCCAAACCAAGAAAAGACACTTGTTTAAATGCAATTCATAGTAATTCTAATACCAACCAGAGAAATGCAGGAAAGTGTGGGGGTAAAATTCCATTTATCTCATTCCTCATTGAAATGACTTTAACAACTCTCAATCTGCCCACTGGCTGCTATAACTCTAACCTGCCCTGAGAGGTGACTGACTCACTCTCAAATGAGCTATATTATAGCAGTCTCCCAATGAGAAGTTTTAGCACACGTTGAATTGTTAGAAAGTCTGCATTACTGATTAAATATACAAAGTTTTCAAAGGAAAAGTAAAATAAGCTGCTATAATAATATGTCTAAATCATTTTATTTACTAGAGCTTAAACTTTACATATATTGTCATCTACATTCTCACTTTCTGGGTTGGTGTGTGTGTGTAAGCAACTTTTAAAATTGCACTTTGACATCTGTAGATGGCAGCAAAAACATGACTTTCCCTTAGCATTCTATTTCCAACCCCCTTAAAATCATCAGCTATTAAAATATGGCACACTTAAATACCAGCTTAAAACTGCGCTCTTTGGCCCTCCTCTGCTGCCTTTTTTGGGCAGCCTCCCTTGCCATCTCTTTGCCCAAGCTATTCTTCTATTGAATTATAGAGATAGAATTCATCCTTTCAAAAGAGTAGGCACCTGGGTTCTCAAGGGAGAAGCTCTTCACTCTGCCTTCCATCACAGACAGTTTAGATTTAGCTTTCTCTGTGGCGTCAGCCACAAATGTCCTTTACCCTTAGTGTGCACACCTGCATTTTCCAAGGTGGAGACACCCTCACTAGACCTTTTACATTCTGGATTCTGACATTTATTGCGTGTTCACCAGGCATCAGTTCTTGTGCTAAGTGCTTTGTATGTTTTACCTCATTTAGACCTCGCAACATTCATATGCTGGGGTGCCATATTTTAATTCCATTTTATGGATATAAAGAAATAGAAGCATAGACATGTGATTTTAAGAGACATACACATAAAAACCACTGAGAATTTGGAGAAAGGTGAGATGTCCAATCGCTGCATTGTGGGAGGGGCTGGCAAAACTTAGTAAGAGCTTCACAGAGGAGGCAGTATCTGAGCAGGGTCTTGAGGATTAGGATTCCAGGCAGAAGAGCAGGTGCAGAGTTGGCATCTGAGAGTGGCCCTCACTTACCTCAACTGAGTCATGGGGGCCACAAGAGGGGAAGAGCTCAGGGTGGCAAGAACAGAACAAGTGAATGACGAGTGACAGAGAAGCCCAGGCAAGTACTGGTGACTGAGCCTGGCAGCCACAGTGTTCCCTTAAGAAGATATGCTCCTGGGGAAAAATACCCTAGAAACAGGTTGCTCATGAGGCTGGGATGAAACGAGAGGCACAGGAGAGGAAAGGAGGGAAACATGCAGTGGATCCTTGTGGAATACAAAACCTAGAATGGGATTTAGAAGCAAAATCCTAACCTCCCTTGATAGCCATGAGTGTCATTGCCAAAATCAGGAGTCAATATAGTCAAGACACATGGATTAAGACCACAGACCAGAATGCTCCCTTTCTTTCATGTCTCCACGTCATGGAAAGCTCTATTTCTCATTCTCTCCACTTTCACTAAGGCATGACATGATACAACCTCCCTAATGAGGTTCTACTCAATTTAAGCACTGAGTACAAGCTAAGTGAACTACTGTGAAGTTTCAATTTAAAAATACCCTGGGATTTGACAATTACCATATGCTAATTCGCAGAAAAGGAAAGTTTCTCTTCCTTTGGGATATATAGGTTGCTTTGTCTGCAACAAAGTTTTTGTCTGCTTTGTGGAAAAGTAATAGTTGTTACAGTCAGGGGAGCTTGACTAGTGAGGAAAAAATTGCAAATGAGAGAAAGGCATTTGTACTTGTGTGGTAGAGAAGACTGACTCATCGTTTACTTTGAGGCTCATTCATTCATTTAACAGGTATTTGTTGAGTACCTGCTATGCATCAAGAGCTGTGTTAGGCACTAATGATACAACATCAACATGGGAGACATGCTCCCGTCCTCGAAGAACTGGCAATCCAATGTAGATACAAAGACCCAGGCAATTAGGATAAAGGGCAGCTTGTGCTCTGATAGGATAGTGGGGTAGAGACCGAGCTTTGCCAGACTTGGATTTCAGGGCAGTAGCTATAATAAGAGGAAGTGCTCTGAATTTAAGATCCAAAGAAGGAGCAGGAATGTACCAGGAGAGGAGAGAATAGAAAGAATGATTCAGACAAAAAAGTAGCATATGAAGGCCCAGAAATGAGAGTGAGAAGGTATGTCTGAAGAACTAAAAGAAATTCAGAATAACCAAAGATGAGCAAAATAAGGTGCAAAGGGCCAAGATCTGAAGCTAGAGAAGCAAGAGGAGCTGGATTGTGGGGCTTTGAAAGCATGAGGGCTTTTGATCGGGGAGAAATATCTGCTGCGATGTGGAGGATTGGTTGTTGGAAGGCAAGACTAGAGATGGGCGATCCAGATGCGAATGGAAGGTCTCCTGCTCTAGGATGGGGGAGGAGTACTCATGGGAAAATATATGGATTAAAGGACATGTGGAAAATAAAAATCAATAGAAAGTTTTTGATTATTTTATGGGAGAGGAAAAGAGATAGAGGAAGTTAAGTTTTCTGTCTTACACAGTGAACAATGGTGTTCCTCCCTAAGGTTGGGAACTTACATGAGAAACAGGGAAGTGAAGGAATTAAGTTCAGTTTGAACACAGACCAGTCTTCACAAGACATGGGCTGGAAAAATACATGGGACATCTTTACCAGTAGAACAGAATTGAAGCCACAAGGCAGATGCCATCATCTAGGAAAAGAGCATAAGGTAAGAAGAGAGGTAGGCCTGGGATTGATTCCTAAGGAAACACCACTTAGGAAAGGGACAGAAGGAGAGGAAGCCATTTAGGGAAATGAGGATGATAAGTGGTCCTAAGATGTTAAAGAAAACGGGGGGAACAACATCAAATGCTGCAGAAAGAGCAATCCTAGTGCAAAATAATTATTGGGTTAAACAACAGGGAGTCATTGGTGACCTTGGCAAGAACATCCCGTAGAGGTGGAGGCGGCGAGGTAAGGCAGTAAGAGAGGGCCTGGAGACAAACAAGTCCTGCAGCAAAACTGATGCAAATGGACAGGCGAGCGACAAGGCGGAGCTGCAGGGTGCACAGAGCCGACCACAGTTGCTTTGGCTCCAAAGTGATGATCGAGGTTACTCTGACTGCCTGAAAGGTTGGCCATGGGAAAATTTCAGGACTTAGGAGACACACTCGAATTCTTCATTTTTACAGATGCTATGGTTTAAACTCAAATAATACCTCACTTAAAAAGAAGAAACTCTTGGTGCTTCTTTCTTCTACTCTGGATAGAAAATTTTCTTTGCCTAAAGAGAAGTGATGCAGAAAAACTCCTGGGAGGAAGCCAAATACTCACATATTCATGGGGAAAGAAAATAGCAACACAGTAAAGTCAATCATTTGGAAAATTTTCCACATAAATACTTTTAGCCATTTGAGGTAGCAGATTTTCTCCAAATTAAACTGTTGCTGTGAAAGTCAATGTCAAGAAGTGGCTAAACTCAATAGTTTTTAAGTTGTGCACTGAATTCCCAAACAGAAACTTTCTTGGGTTTATTTCTCAGTCTGTTATGTGCTCCCTGAGTCTACAAAGGTTGAAAGTGCTGCAAAAGAGGCATTTTCGACTTCTCTTGGGGGAGGAGAAGCATCATAGTATTCAAAGGCAACAGCTGCTGCAGAATCAGGCACAGCACTAACAATAATCTGAAAAGGATTTTATTTAAGCCTCCAGGCCTGAGTTTAGTTGAAGGGACAGTATGCTTTCATGTAGAAATGGAGAATTTATGTATCATTTATGAGACTTTTTAATGTGTGCACTGCACTCTAAGAAATGAGTATATATATGCAAATGTTTGGAAACACCTTGATCTGTAGTAACAGCTTCCCTGTGCTTCACCGAAACTTCAGTAAGAACCAGGCAAAATCATAAGTACCAAATCTTGACTGCCCTTTTATCTGGAGTCATAGCTAACTTTTCTCTAAAAAGAAGCTACAGCCACCAAGGGGGAAAAAGACTTCTGACAAATGGCCAATAGTGGCAAGTTCAATTTAAAACAAAGAAACAAACAAAAAACTTAAGCAATAAAACGAACATAAAGACATATCTTAATCAGGGTTTCTAACTAGTATGGAACTCCCCCTCACCGCACCTAATATTTCAGGCAAGTAGTTTGTTCTACTTAATTAAAGGCAGTTTGTAAACAAACTTGCTACTTAGTGTTTAAGTCATGTGGTTTATTCAATATGGAAAAGAAATCTTTAAACAGGCACATGCCAGAGGTGCTACTATCAGGTGTTTCAGTAGCAGCATCATGGGGAACCTGTTTCTGCCTGTTGAGAAGTTCATTTTTGGCTCAGATTTTACTCAGGAGGTTGTTCTTCTCACCAAGCAGAGGGGACCCCTTCATTAGCTACAGGGTGCCCCAACAGGGAAGAACGTGTAGATCAAAGCAGGCAGGCCAGGTGCCGGCACCTTTCAAGTGAAGGGGAGAAGTCTGCCCAGAGAAAAGAATGTAAATTGCACAGGCAGATGTTCACACTAAAGGGCATCACCCCTCTAACCACACAGGCTGGGAGTCTCCACTCGGGGATTCTGGCTAAGGGCATAAGCAGAGACCAATTTCTGCAAACAGGAATGTGAATCCTGACACAAGACAGTGACATCCTGGTACAGATCGGCATGAGGCAAGAACAAAGAAAACTCACAGGGTGTCTGCAAAACCAGAAAAGATGAACCCATGCCAGCCCCAAACAGAGACCATTGTTCCAGCTCAGAGAGCTTACTGGTTCCCTTATGAAGCTGTTGGAAGCCTATCTTTTAATTGATTAATTAGTTAAATTAGTCAACATAGAGTTACTTAAGCACCCACTATGTGCCAAGCATGGTTCTAGGTGCTCAGCTTATAACAATGGCGGTGGGGGGTCGGGAATAAAACAAAAAAAGTCCCTCCTCTATTAAGTTTTACATAATGTGTGGTCTGTTATGTACAAGCATGACTAAATGAACACTGTAGTAAAGTCACACAATTGTTTTTAATACATTATTTTTGAATTTATTCATACACTTCCAAATTAGAGAGCCCCTTCTCATTGCTACAGAATGATGCTTCTCAATCACTGAAACTTATAAAATGACCTGTAATGCCAAGACCTCACGCCAGAATAATTGCATCAGAATCTGGTAGTCAGGCCCAAGTACTGGCATTTTGTTGAAAGTTCGACTAGATGATTCTAATGAGCAGCGTGGGATGAGAACCAATGCTACATAGCCTAGTGATTCTCAAATGAGGGTACATTGGAATCACCTGTGTGGCTGGTTAAACTACAGACTTCTGGGCCAGCTCCAAAGTTTCTGATTCAGTAGTTGTGAAGTGGAGCTCTGAAATCTGCATTTCTGACAAATTTCCAAGTGATGCTGATTGTGCTGGTCCTGGAACCATACTTTGAGAACTGCAGCATAAACATACAGATTAGAAGGACTCTACCTGACTATTGTTATCAAGACAAAACCAGATACAAATTACTACCTATACAGGGCTTACTTCTGTTTGCCTGTGCTAAACATGATAGTTATAGCCTCAGGACTGTTCCAAACTAGAAATTCTTGCTTGGTGCTATTGACATTCCAGAGCAGGATCTTTCAACACTGTTCTTCCCCAGCCCTTATGGCCCTGACACACATGGATGACAGGTTCCCTCAGAGACACTTATCCTTCTCAGGCTTAGATAAGTGCTGGTGATAGGCAGTTCCAACAATGGCTGTTACTGAGCCTCTTTCTTTCACTCTGATGGACAAAACACTGGTGTATCTTGATGACAGTTGAAAACCTCAGCCTACTGGCTGATATTTAAAGGGTCTATTCAGTAAAATCAAAGGAAGAGGAAACAACTCAAAGGCATCTCAGTCTTAAAAAGGAGATATGGGCCACTTTCTTTGGGAATCATTTTGGCAGCTCCAAGGGTTGGATATTTTATCACAATGAAAGCAAAAACCCATACATGAAAGTACATATGCCTGTTGGTTTTAATCAGTTCCAAGCCTTCTGTCTGAGTTCAAGTGAGCTGGAAGTGAGAGATACAAACAAGGACTTCAACCTGGGAGTCCAATGTTGAAAGCAGGACAAGCTGTGAAGACAGAGACACTGGAAGAATGTTGCAAATACCACAGTAGCTCGTTCTCCAAATTACTGCAAAAAACTATTTCTGCCACAATTATTTATTCTTTTTTTTGAACTATTCCTATCCCTTTCTACCTGACTTACTGTAATCCTTTAATATCTTTACACAACTTCAACATTTTCCTCAACTAATCCTTTTCAATAATGTTCCAAAATGAGGCTTATTATTTGTAGAGAATTTAAAATGATAAACTGACAAACACCTTAAAAAAATCACCATACCGCAATAGTCTAAATAATGTTAGTGATAAAATGCTTCCTCCACTGGAACACTCAGCCGCATCTGACCTCATTCTCCATCACTGCTTTCAATGGTTTGCCTTAATTGAAAACCAGTGCTTCCCAGGTGCCACTACTTTTATAGCAACCTCTTAAAATAGAGGGTACCTGCAGAGAGGAGGCTGCATTTTTCTGGCTCCTCAGCGACAACTCCAGAAAGTTTTACACACTGACTTTGGGATGATACCATCCTGTCTGTACTATGGTTCTTGCAATTAACTACTGGCTGACTGGGTCAGTGTCCAATATTTACTCAGCTCTGTCCACACAGTCTGTTGATCTCCAGCACCTTTAACTCCATTCCTGCTTTAACAACCTTTTCCTTAGACCAGACTTGGAGTTGTCATCACCTAGAACTGTTCCCCTGCCAAAATCTTATACTGGGGAATCCCACTATATGACTCCAAAGTCTAGGGTCATGGCTTAGACTTAGGCTGTATGCTGCACAAGTCTAGGAAGTGTCAGTCACGTGGATTTGCCTGTCACCCTCCTTCTAACACTCTCACTCATTTAACCTTACTCAATCTTTGACTTGAGCTTAGCAAGATTTTCCATTGTTCGATGATATTTAAGTTAACAAATCATTGAATAATAAAAACCATAAAAATCTGTAAGTGTTGAACAATGGAAATCTTGCTAGGTACCAGGTTAGGCCTTCTCTCCTGAAATTTTCTTTCTAATTTTGCCTTTTCTCCCAGGCTATAAGAACCAGTTAGGTTTATTTCATTCTCTCCCCAGCTTTGAAGCCCTGGGTCTATCTCTTCAAAGGCATTGTCATCAGTATCCTTTAATTATCTTGCCTTCTTCTTCTTTCTTTCTTTTTTTTTGCTAATCTACCCTGCCAATTCCAACTCTAATTCTTTGTTGTATTTATTATACACTAATGAAGTTGAACCTTACCTGGCCATTCAACACTGCTCCAGAATTATTTATTCTCCCCCCAGCTACTTGATGTTCTCCTTGAATTTTACACCATGCCTAATTCTCCCCCTTAGTGGAGAACCTCACCTGTTCCAGTGAAAAGAGCATTTATTTCCTCAGTATGCTCTGCCCGCTTCCAACCTTGTCAAGACTCATCTTCCTTCATCCTTTGCTCCTTAAACTTGGGCTCTTAATCCTATAAACCTAGTTGCTGCTAGGATCTTGCTCCAGAAGTGAACTCCTTTCTTTCCTAATTCTTCAGTGTCCCTTTCTCTAACCAACTACCTTCCGTTGTTCTTTTTCCTCTACATATAAACTTATTCAAATGGGGTGGAGGGATGTATCTTTCAACTCTGGCTCTCTTTTCAGATACTGTCTTTTTTCCTTTTGCTGCAAAATTTCTTAACTGAGGAAGCCATATTTTCTGTCTCCAGTTCTTCACTTCTCATTCAGTCCAAACCTCCCTGCAGTCTGGCCTCTGTCCGCTCCACTCTATGGAAACCACTTTCCCCAATGACACCAGTGACTCAAAATTGCAAGCTCAGAGCCGTCTTTCAGAGCTCTTTCAATATGACCTGTCTGAAATGCCTGGTATTGACGATACTTTCTTCTTAGAATGTGCTTCCTATCTCTTGGACTGCTTTCACTCTATTCCTTTTACTGGCTCCTCCTCATCTGTCTACCCAAAGTTCCAACATGAATCCTCTTCTTTTTTCAATCTAAAAACTACTTCTGAGAAATCTGACTTCAACTACAATCAGTGCACAAATATCTGCAGCCTTCATCTCCCTCAAGGTCCCAGATCCTTTGAGCTTTTATTTGTTCTTTATGTAAGTTCAAGATTACTCTCAAACAAACCTCTCAAGTGTAACTATATTACATTGCTAGTTAAATGAGGAACTGCTGCTTTAAGGGTATCTGAGTTGGGTATAAGGTTGACATCTTCCTGTGCAAAGTTAGTAATGAACCTAATGACACGTCTAAATAGAAGACCAGAAGGCCTCCTTATATGCTCTTAGAGATAAGCCACTATTGTAAACTGGGTACCATGGACAGAGCTAAGATTATGCCTGGTCAGTTATTTGGGGTTCACTCTAATCCAAAAGCAGATAATTAAGTTCCCAATATTTAATATCTTATAGCATGGCTGCAACAATTTTAGCCTGAAACATTTATAGTAGAGTTGGTTATTTCAGCTACTTAAAAACCTAAGGAAAGCACTCATAAAATATATAACTTTGAGCAATACAACTTCCTGGGGCCAAGAAAATCATTTATATGCTTCAGCAACTGCTTGAGGTGGCTTCATATTTGGGATTATTCGCTATAAACCACTTTGTATAATCTAAAAATACTGACTTTGATATTAGAAGAGTTTTTTTAAAAAAAATGTGTCTTCTTTTTAGCAGTAATTAGATACCAGAGCCAATTGCCTATTATGTCCAAATCTATATTTTAATCATTAAATCAGTACTGGGAAAACTGGCTAACCATATGCAGAAGAACAAAACTAGACCCCTACCTCTCACCATATAACTCAAGATGGATTAAAAGCCTAAGAATAAGAAGTCAAACCATAAAAATCCTAGAAGAAAATCTAGGAAATACTCTTCTAGACATTTGCCTAGGCAAAGCATTTATGACTAAGTCTTCTAAAAATGCAACAAAATAAATAATTAACAGGTAGGACCTAATTAAACAAAACGGCTACTGTGCAGCAAAAGAAACTCTCAACTGAGTGGACAGACAACCTACTGAATGGGAGAAAATGTCTGCACACCAAGCATCTGACAAGGGACTAATATCCAGAATCTACAAGGAACTTAAGGCAACAAATAAAAGAAACAAATAATCCTATTAAAAAGTAGGCAAAGGACATCAACAGACACTTCTCAAAAAAAGACATATAAGTGGCCAAGAAACATCATTAATCACCAGAGAGATGTAAAACAAAACCACAATGAGATATCATCTCACACAGGTCAGAATAGCTATAATTAAAAAGTAAAAAGGAAAAATAACAGACGCTGACAAAGTTGCAGAGAAAGGGAACACATACATTGTTGGTGGGAATGTAAACTAGTTCAGCCACTGTGGAAAGTAGTTTGAAGATTTCTCAAAGAACTAAAAAAAGAATTACCATCTGACCCAGGAATTCCATTACTGGGAATTCAGTATTCTCCCCCAAAATAAATTGTTCTTCCAAAAAGACACCTGTACTCACATGTTTATCACAGCACTGTTTACAATAGCAAAGACATGGAATCAACCCAGGTGCCCATTAATGGTGGATTGAAAAAAGAAAATGTGGTACATATCCACCACGGAATACTATGCAGTCATACAGAAGTACAAAATCATGTCTTTTGCAGCAACATGGATGCAGCTAGAGGTCATTACCCTAAGTGAATTTAATGCAGAAACAGAAAACCAAATACAGCATGTTCTCACTTATAAATGGGAGCTAAACATTGAGTACTACATGGACACAAAGATGGGAACAGTAAACACCGGGGATCCCAAAATGGGGGAGGGAGAGAGGGAGGCAAGTGTTGGAAAACTACCTATTGAGCACTATACTCACTACTTGGGTGATAGGTTCATTAGAAGGCCAAACCTCAGCATCACACAATATACTCATGTAACAAACCTGCACAAGTACTTTCTGAATCTAAAACAAAATAAAATTAAGAAAAATATATAAACCACATTGTGGTAGACAGTTGTTTTCTTTTTAAATCCCTCTAGCATTCACCTAGTAACACTGACCCCCTTCTAGTCCCCAAAGCAAGACTCATGCCCTGGATTCCCATTCTTGTGAATCAATCCATTCCCTTTTCTGCCTAAGCTAGTTTGAGTTAGGTTTTGTCAGTTGCTTCTGAAGATTCCTGACTAGTGGACATATCTCCTATGTGTAAGGAAATCTGTGTCTTTTTCTCCTCTCTAGCAGGAGGGCATGTATCTAACTGTTCCAAATGGTAATCAGTTCTTTTTCCAAATTGATGGCCCATGGAATGTTAATTTCCCACAGGATGTTAACATGTATACTATAAAAATGTGTTCAAGTAAGTTTGAGAAATACTAAGAAAAACTAAGTTTGAGAAACACTAAGAAATACTAAGTTTGAGAAATACTAAGAAAAAAACACTAAGAAAAACAAAGTAAAATAAATTTCTTTATGGCAGGAGCTTTCAGAATATTTATAATAATATGGTGGAGTACATTATGAATCTCTAAAAGGAGGGCTTGGTGTGCTTATTGCTCAGTTACCTGGTAACAGAAACCTTTTTCAATAGACCCAGTTGGGGAAATAATACTTGCCTTTCCATGAGCAAGCAGGAATGGTCAAGTAAACAAACTGAAGGGCGTAGACACATAGACACTTCCTGGTTTGTATTATAGTTATTTCTTTTCATGTCTTGTCTACTAGATTGTACACTTCCAGAGTCTAGTGGCTATGACTTAATCTCCTGTGTATCCCCAAAAACTAGCAGAGTGCCTAAAACACAGAAGATATGCACCAATAAATGAAAGAAAGAATAAACGATGAGTGATTTAAAAAGTGATGGAAAGCATTCCATTGAATATCCTAAGCTGTAGGTAAATAACAGGACACAGGAATTGACAAAATAAAAATTTAAGAATAAATTAAATACACATTATTCCTTTAAGCCTGTCTAGTCAGTGGGTATAACTTTGTAAGACATTTAATCATTTGAGAAGTTTAAAGAGAAGTTAAATTACTGGAGAACAAATCTAGTGTCTAGTTCCTTTCAAGAATAAGGAGCCAAGAATGCTAAAAGCTAAACTCAGGCATGACATCCATGACCATGACACAGACTTGCTAGGATCACAATTTTGGAGGGGCAGCACAGGCAGAAATAATATTGGCTTTCAGAAATTATTTATCATGAACTGAAATTTAAAAGGCCACCCAGGCAGATCAGCATTTATTTGCCCAATTGCCTCTATACATCCGTTTATTCAATACATTTATCCAAAGTGCCATACATGTGAATGTTTAGCAATCATATTTTTGCAAAACAAACCAAAAACCCCGAGCAATTAGAACCACCTATCAAGTAGACAAAGGCAGAGCTTACATCTGGATTTTGAGTAGTTACAGGCACCTGTCACTTGCCATCATATGAGCTCACTAACAAAAGACATCTGCCATTTAATACTAATTGAGTAATTTGCACAGTGACTCTTGAACTCACAAATGGTTTATGGTAGATATAGTTTAACTCCACAATTAATATGTATTGCATTTTAAAAATCTTTACCAGGCTATATAATCATTTTATCAGTTGTCTAAGAGGGAACTCATGTTGAAGGTTTATCTCATAATATTGGAACATTCCTTTAAATTCTTATGTCAATTTTGTTTGTAAAGAAAAAGAAATGCTTTTAAAAGTAAGAAAATGATAAGCATGAGTGACTAGTTTTATTGGAGAGCTTTTTTTTAACCTGAAAAATTCTCATAAGACTCATATAATTTCTGATGCCCCAAATTTTCATAAATGTGTTTTCAGAATCACAGATACTGAAACAGGCATTGCTTTAATAAGAAGCTTTTAAAAACCATGCTAATAAAATACACCACCATGTTATCAAATCATATTTCAGTCTAGTTCTGTCTATTTTTAACTTCTGCTACTTATTGTAAGAACTGATTTTAATTGGTCCTCATTTTTCCGGAGACAGACATCTGTATGGTTATGATGATGGGACTGGGTTCCCTTCTTCAGCAGCACTGCTGATTGAGAGAACACTGAGACAACAAAAGAAACCACAGTCCTCTCCCTCAAACAAATGATTTAAGTAAATAAGATTAATAAAACGTGGCTTCTCTAATGCTGTTTGAAAAATCCCCCTTACATTCTCTTTCTTCCTTCCCAGGTCTCTCAGAACTTCTGTATAAAGCAAACATCAAAAGGACCAAAGATTTTTGTAGCGATTCAGCCACCCACAGCAATGAAGTAAACCCTGATTTTCTTTCAGCCTAGGAAATGATCAGCGAAGAGTCTTCACAAACAGCCTCTTTAACATTTGAGGCTAAAAAAGAAAGTTAGTGGAGCAGAACAGTTACTTTCACAAAGGCCTTTAGGGTTTTTTCTTCCATTTTAAAAGTAACCCTTCTAATCCCTCCCAATAAAATATGTTTATTAGCAAAACATTTTGGCTAGGTATTTTAAACATGCTTAAAAAAATGATAAAATATATTTATGTATTGGGTGTGACTTTTTCTAGTGCTTTTTCCCCTTGGCTTTCTCAAATGCTGATTTCCTCCGGCTAGAGTTTCAACTAGCCTCTTTGGTGACTCTGCCAAGTCGCACCTCCCCTAGTACTTTCCTTTTTGTCTCAGAATTCAGCTTTTGGGATTGAGCTCTGAAATCACTGTTCCTTTTTTCTTTAGAGACAGATAACTCTACAAAGCAGTTCACCCTAGAGTCCCACCAAGTGAACCCTGGTGTTTGGATTTCAGGAAAGCCCATCTCGAGTGCCTACTTGAGGAATTTTGTTACCTACACTGTAGTTTTTTCAGGTGAGATGCTAAAGCTTGTGTTCAAGAAAGGCAAAGAGAGATGTGTGGCTTCCTCCAGCACTCAAGCAGACAATAAAGTAAAAAATAGTACAATTGATTAAATTGATAGGAAACCAACTTTACTGGAAAAGATAAAGCAATAAACTGGACAGAGATCCGGATGAATTTACAAACAATATGTAAATCACTGATAGCCCCCTCTTTTAAAGGAAACATGTATATATCTTCTCACCAACTTTATTCAAGTATGGACAGAAATAAACCTCAAGAATCCCTGTTTTTCCTTTTTTACATTAAGCTAGAGATGTGCATATGGGTCTCTCTTCGGATATCTCTCTCAAAGGAAACAGAGAAATTCCTCGAAAAGGATCATGGGCCAGAGAATAAAACAGGCTTCCAACAACTGACAATTTGTAAACTTTATTCGAATGTCTGGATTATAATTAAATCTCAAACTTGGGAAGCAGCTGGGGAAGGGTAGACAGGCTGGAAGAGAATTAGGACAGGGTTTACTAAGCAACTCAGTGGTATAGGAAAAACTACTAACTTTTATGAAACTTTATTTTAATAAAGGTTACGATGGCCAAGTGTTGGCCATCTAGACACAGCTAACAAAGGACACCAAGAGGTGGTTGTGTCTCTTTGTTCACATTCTACACAGAAGGTAAAGCAGCAGCAGTAGCGGCTCCTTAGGAAAAAGCACTCTCTCCCTTCATGAGAACTTCACAGTAATACAGCCCAGGAAATAAACAGACATGGCTCTCTCATGGGGCCTAACCATGACCCCAAACAGTAAACCCAAGGGAAAATTCCACTTAGTCCAAGTTAAGCTGACAAAAGGGGTATCAATATTGCCCCTTAAACTAGATTTATTTGCTCTGACGTAAGCTGCTTGGTAATGCCATGGTCTAAATGGAAAAAAAAATTCTATTTTATTTTTTGTGTTCTCTAAAAGCAATAAGCTTATGTCCAAAAGATTCTAATTTCTTAGAGATATTGCCAACCCTGTCAATATTTGAAAGGCAACTCACACTTTCTCTCCAAGTGACTCTAAATTTTAATCTTTATTATCCTTTCCCAGATGTCACAACTTCTCTCTGCCAGATTCCCTATTATTTCAAGAGACAAGAATATTCCTTAAGGCCTCCTTTTGAATATACATCTTTCTGATATCATGTCTCTGGTTTCCCTGAAGACTGTCACATCAACAAATCTATCTTCTGCCTGGATTCTAGGTTTTGAAAATAATTGTATCAGTTTAGCCAGGCACAATCAACATTTCTCTCTTATATCCATTCTTCAATTCAAGCATAGTGTCTTGTTTGCACTGCCCCAATTCTATGCATAAAAGTGTTGATGCAGAAATTGGCATAATTGTGAACAGAGACAAGCCTTTCTGCAAAAAAGACAACTGTTACTCATGGACCTCAGGAAGACTCTATTCTGAGACTGGTCCAATATAACATGAGCTATGGAAGTCCTAGGAGGGTATGGCTTGTGGAGTAATACCCTGATTAGTGTGCACCAAAAGCTCTTAGTATTTTTTTTTTAACCATCAAAAAGCCTTGCTCCTCTAGAAACATTTAGCGCATTCAAGCCCACACACACTCAGATAGTAATGATAATCCTTTCTTTGTTTTGGGATTTGGAAGAGCTACAAAGAATGAAAAGAGCCACAGTATTTTGACAAAGTGATGCATTCTTCTCTAGGTGTAGTTGATGGAAACTTTTGGACTTTCCCCATTCAATTGATAAAACATTATAAATGCAAGAACACTGGAGTACATAAGGCTTTATAGGAATACAATAGATAAAGATACATACTTATTAGGTATGTATGAAATACCTTATATTTTAAAAATTATCTATTTGCATAAAAATTTACAGTGTTAAAGGTATTCTCTCATACATTGTCAAGACTTTCAGTATAAAAATAGTTTATTACTCAACTAATATTTAAACAGCATCATTCACTTTCTCCACTTCTGATTAAATGAGAAAGGGTGTTGGCAAGTTTTTAAAAATTTAATAAAAATTTCTATACACCTGTTTCCAAGCAAGATTTGAAATGATAAAAACAATAATTTTAAAAATAAAAGCCAAGACAAAACCAAGTAAAAAGAGTAGATATTTCCAAGCAACTGTAACAAGTTAATTATCACAGTTGGGCCATGAATTTGCCTTTCACAGGCGTCAGCATTTGCTCAGCATATGGGACTACTGAAACTCTGCGCCTGTTTAACAGGGTGTTTCTAGACCTATCTCACCAGCAGGGGCTCTGGATTAATTATTCTGTTGTATTTCTGAGGAAGTGGTGAGTAGACCAACTGCCTTGGAATCTTCAAGGATGCCTATTTTTTAAATGCAGATTCCTGGGCCTGCCCTAGGCTTTCTGGAGATAGGGTTCTGGAATCTGCATCTCCGTATTACCCACCAGGTGATGTTTTTGCTCTCTAAAGTTTGGAAACCTCTACCTTCCTGAGAATGGTGTCCATTGCACGAGAACTATAGAACACCCAGCAACAACGAACTAGAAAATTGTTGTAGTGACCAGCTCCTCGGATATTGCTTTATGCCTTGTTATTTCTGGCCCTGTGCAGGTGTATATTGAAATGCCTGGTCCATAGTTCACTTGATTTTTTATTTTGAATGGTCCCATGTGCTTGAACTCCTCTAACTATAATGTTATTCTCTTTCCAGCATCCTATCCCCCACCTGCTCATCCACACTTTTTTGGTTCCTACCACAAACTCCTGATAGTTGTGCATGTCCCATAACCTGCTGGTTACTTCTGAGCTCAGTTTGATAGGTCTGCATGTGCTACAGTCTCTGCTTGTTTCGCTGGGATCAATTCATTCCATGCTGGTCATGGGCCCATCTGAGACCCTCTCTACCCCAGCTTCTAGCCATCAATGCGTATGTATGGACCTAACTTGGAGAAATTATCTGTTCTTTGTTCTTGAAAGGTATTTGCAGTTTATTGGCTTTATTGGCTTAGTCTCTGTATTTGAGGTATGTATCTTATGCTTTTCCCATTCTCTACACACTCTCGGACACAGTCTATTGCCCCTGCTCTTCTCCATTTTCTCCAATACATTCATTGGCTTATATTATTGTCTTCTGATGTGCCTCTTACATTTGGCAATTTCATATGAAGGTATATCCAACATTTGGCCTTTAAGTTTATGGTCCTAATTTCTAAACTAAACTTATGAATCCTTCAATCATATACTTGGGAATTTATCATCATTTAACATTCATTTACCCCCAAGTAATTTTGTTTGTTCTTTTTGCCTGTGAAGTTTTGCCTTTTTGCCAAAAATTTACAATAATAAATACTTTTCCTCCCTCTTTGTGGAATCATTAAGACTCCTGTCAAAAATCTTTGCTTAATTTTTGAGAGGTACCCATTTTCCCTAGCTCAGAGCCTCCCTTTCTGGGCATAGACCACTCAGAAAATCATTTTTAAAAGATCATGGACAGCACATTCTGGAGGTTTTCTATGATTATGTGGCTTCCAAAGCAATCTGCATGAATCTTCAGCAACCTGCAAGAAGACAGGATGGAAATACCACCTCCACACTCAGCTCCTTTATTATTCTATTCAAGGCTTCAAAGTTTTCAGGATGCCTCCCACTTTTCTTCAAATTGACCATACAAGCCAGGACAAGTACAGAGTGTCCAGTGGGCACAGTGAGGCTTAGGATCTCACTTCTGAATTTTGGGGAAGTTCACCAGGGGAGGGAGCACAGCAGATATAGCACATCACAGTAACACAGGCAATTCCATAGCAACCCATAGGGAATCATAATTAGCTCCTAATGGGACTTACATGATTTCTTCCATCAACTGGGGTGCCTGTAAACCCCAGTCATATGCCAGAGCTGATTCTTACTAGCTGAAGGAAGTTCGCCAATTTTTACATTTTGGGACCTTTGCAAGCTAGTTGTTAAACACAGCCATTATTAAACATTAAATTATGTAAATTAATAAAATCAATTATATTAAAAACAAAGATAAATACTAAAAACTCATTACTTTTTAATTATTTTACTATGTATTACTATTATCTATGCTCTTGAGATAATTTATATCTACTAAATCTGTATGGCGGAAATAATATATGATAGTGTGCAACTGCACATCTCTTCCCATCTCTGTGTTCAGTAACATAACAGTAATTTAAATAGGCTATAGTGGGATATTTACACCACAGAAATTAGCACGTGCTGCAAATCAGGACTTAACCAACTCCCTCTTCCCACCCTCAGCCAGTTGTTAAATATGTACCAGTGTATTATTGGCTGTGAACCCAGCCCACTCAGTATTAAGATGGAAAGTATAAAAGTACACCATGGTTATGGGTCAAATTTCCCATTTTTACTTAAAACTTTCTCACTTCCCCCAACCACTTTCCTTTCAATATGGTCCAACATGTCTGAAGCCCAGGCCTGTGGAAGCACAACCTATATCAAATAACTTACCTGAAAAATGTTCACACTGGCCCTCCTTTTTAAAATCATCAGAAATTGGCCAGGTGCGGTGGCTCATGCCTGTAATCCCAGCACATTGGGAGGCCGAGGCTGGCAGATCACGAGGTCAAGAGATAGAGACCATCCTGGCCAACACGGTGAAAACCCATCTCTACTAAAAAATACAAAAATTAGCTGGGCGTGGTGGCGCCTGCCTGTAGCCCCAGCTACTCAGAAGGCTGAGGCAGGAGAATTGCTTGAACCCAGGAGGCAGAGATTGTAGTGAGCCCAGATTGCACCACTGCACTCCAGCCTGGCGCCTGGTAACAGAGTGAAACTGTCTCAAAAAAAAAAAAAATCATCAGAAATTCTTTCATATAAATTTTACATCTACTTTTTCTCTGCTCCAAGTCCCCACAATTTTACCTGCATTGTCTCCCAGACCCTACTATGCACTTGTGTGTCTATGTGTTTATATCTGTGTGCTTGTGTTTATGTGTTTGTATCTGTATGTACTAGATAGTAGCTGGGCAGTTACTTCTGATTGACTCAATTAAAATATCTGTAATTTAAGCCCAGCTTAGTATCTACTAAAACACTAGAAAGTGAGATCATTAACTGTCTTAGAATCAATACTTGAGCCCTTAAGAGGGAATTCAGAAGGTTAGCAAACATTATTAAAAGATCAGAAAATGGATTCAGAAAAATCTAAAGAAACTAAGACTCTATGTGGCAATGATAAGGCTAATGGGAAACTGAAAGTGATCATGGAGAATGATTGGGAATTTTATACAAAGAAGTCTTTCTTCTCTGTTTCCACTCACAATAAGCCAGGAGAGATTCAACTTACAGCACTTCATCAAAAGAACTGTAGAAGAATTCAATAAGAGAAAATTATCTGAAGGTTCTATTTCTCCTAAAGTTGTTTTTAATCAACATTTTAATCAATGATCCTACAGAAGCTTACTCTGAAGGTAGAGAGTCTGATTACAAAAAAGTCACTCAAAAATATAATCAATGGAGGACGGGATATCTGAGTTGTCCCCACAAATAGATATGGACTCTGGCTTTTAATATCCTACAAAGTTCTGAGCTTAATTGAAGATCATATTTACTAAAGTTATCCCGAGTAGAGTATGTGTATGATTAAGGGATAAAGATATAAATGCCTAAGACACATGATACCAAATCTGACCAAAGAAACATCCTGTCTAAAATCTTGTTTCTGATAAAGTCAGTGAAGTTATTTTGCTGGAGAGCATATGAGAGCCTCCAATAATGTCCCCTAATACTTCAGGAGGTCTGTGTGTTTGTCTAATCTCATTTTAAACCAGTTTATGTATTAACATGTGCAACCTCCTATAGTAATTACTTCTCTATTTTTTATTACCCCTCTAATGATAGATATAGTTTCTATACAAGTTTCTTCCAGTATTCTGAAATTCACTAAATCTCTGTGTATGTATTATAATATTTTTTGGAATAGAAAAGGTAAAAACTACAAAATTCATTCATTAATTGGTTAATGCAATTAATTCTAATGAATTAATCAATTAATTTAAAAGTTAGAATTAACCCTATTCAAGCCCTACAAGATTTAAGACTTCCAGAGTCTTTCATAATTTGGCCTCTACTTATCTATTTAATTTTTTCTCTCACCACAACCTTTTCCCAAGCTACTCCAAATGCTTCAACAATAGTAAATTACTGAATTACTTTCAGTTTCTTAAAAGTGCCATGGAGATTTGGCAGGAGGACTTCTCCTATTTCTGGAAGGCCTTTTCTTCTACTATAAAGACATCTGACTCATCCCTGGTACCCCTACCTGGTTTAAGTGCTACTTCCATATGTTCCCATAGCACTTCGTGCTTGCCTTCCCCAGGAATATCGGAATCTCTCACTAGGCTTTTAGGTTCTTGAAAACAGAGACAGTGTCATTTTTGTCCATCATTGTATCCCAGGGAAGTAGACGTTCAATAATTGTTATTAAATGTATAAATCAAATAGGTTGGTGGATTTTAAATAATAGTATCACTGTGTTCTCAGACTAGAGGTCAGTCTATCAACTCTGCTCCTTTGAAGTTGAAGTTGAAATATGGCCCAACTTCATGGCCATTATATTCGTCATTTTCTGAATCATGCCAGGAATCATGAAGCTTCCCAAAAGCAAATTCATGATGATTTTATACACATGTCATTCATGCCTTTGCTTTCTTTCCTGGTGATGTCCAGGGTTTCACTGGACTTTTTGGCTGATATCTTCAGATAATACTTGTAATGGCTTCAAGGTCTTTTTTTTACCAGGTTGGAAATAATCATTTAGAATTATCATCCTGTAAGAATGGTTTGTAGGATAGAAAAATCAGAAACAGTGAACTGAGTTTAAATTTATCTTAAGTTAGATTCTGTTACCAGCAGCACAAATTTTATCCCTTTGTTAAACAGGGCTGAAAAGCTATTGTAAAGTTCAAGAACATCTCCCTTAAGGAACAAAAGCAGGAGAAAACTTCTATTATGATGAGTGAAATCAAACAAACCTTGATTCCGAAACAGCTTTGTTCTCAGAAAGATGGATGACTTTTTAAGGGAGGAGACCAAAACAAGAGTGAAAAACCAAAGGCAGGGCTTGGGACCAGTTAAGATTAGGTAAGCATAAAGGGGTCTGCTCAAAAGTTATATATAGGCTTGATAGGGAGAACAGAAGAGTGTCATGGCAGTAAGGTATGAATTACAAAAAGATGTCTTGGTTTATAAGATATTTTACTTGGTTTTATTCATCTGCTCTCAGGTGTATAATACTTTAAGCTTGGAAAGTAATTTTCTTGTAAACAGTTTTAATAAAAACATTTGATATTAATTTATTATTTTAATTTTAATTAATTAATTTTTTGAGATGGAGTTTCACTCTGTTACTCAGGCTAGAGGATAATGGCAAGATCTTGGTTCACCGCAACCTCCGCCTCATACGTTCAAGCAATTCTCCTGCCTCAGCCTCCCGAGTAGCTGGGATTACAGGAGTCCACCACCACTCCTGGCTAATTTTTGAATTTTAATAGAGACAGGGTTTCACCATGTTGGCCAGGCTGGTCTTGAACTCCTGACATCAGATGATCCACCAACCTTGGCCTCCCAAAGTGCTGAGATTACAGATGTAAACCACTGTGACTAGCCTTTGAGATTCATTTAAAACCAGTTTTCACTTACAAGTTATTTTAAATTATTTTTCTATAAGACTTTAGGTGCTTCTAGATGATAGTTTCTAAAATAAATTGTCATTTAAACTCCAAGTCCTGTCTCAGGACATTATAGATGAATAATGAAGGTCACTTTATGATAATTAATAGTAAAAATACAGTGATCTGCTTAGATCATTATTGGGAACAAGCAAATTTTTCTTTTTCTTTGAAAATAAAAAGGATCAAATGATATAAATCTTCCACTTTTGACTCATAGTAATTAAAGATTGATGCTTAAAGCATAAACACCTCTTTTTCTGCCTCTCTCCATAAACTTGCTTTCTTAATGATTTTAATCAAATGTTCAGGTGAAATGGCATTGATTTTATACCATGAGGCTTGGAAAAGCAGCTCAAGAGGGCTGAGTCACATTCACACTAGTCATTGTGGCAGTGATCACAGATCATCGTGATGACGGGGACAGGATAATTGAAAGATTCTGCACTCTGGTCCAAAAAAATCAGCTGCACAAGGACAGGGCTGGGGAGACAGAGTTTAGTGGTGCATGTATAAAAAAGATGGTCATTATCTAGGTTCATGCCCTGAAATTGGTTTTTATGTCTCACTGGTTTATTTTAATCTGAACAGACACAGTTTTTCCCATAATATTAAGTTTTCTGAAGCACTTAAGGAATGCTTTTTAATTTGAAGTTTTGTAGGATGTTCCTCATTTTTGATTTGTCTGGTTATTTCCCCTTGATATCCAATTATTTACTTTGGTTCCTCTTTCCCCTGAATTTCCTATAAACAGTAAGTTGGGTCTTAAACAGGGGTTGACACACTATGACCCTGGGACCAAATCCAATCTGCTGCTTTTTTTTAGAAATAAAGTTTCATTGGCACATAGCCACACCCATTTGCTTACATATTGACAGAGCTGAGAAGCTGTGATAGAGACAGGATAACCCACAAAGCCTAAAATAATTATGATCTAACTCTTTCCAAATAAAATTTGCCAAATCATCAACTAAGAAATTGATTGGGTTCAGGTAAAATATTTTGGCACCAGGGTGATGTACTTCAAATTATACCATCATGAGGCACACTGTCAGGTTGCTCCACTATCAGTGATGCTAAATCAGTGCACTTGGTTAAGGTAGTGATAGCCAGATCTCTCCATTGTAAAGGCATATTTTTCCCCTTTTAAATTAGTAATTCATAGAGTTATATACTTGGTTCTGTGTAAATATCTGATTTTCTGAAAAATCCTTTACCTAAAAGTTTCACCATCCATTGATGATATTGAATTATTACATTAGGAAGTGAAAAATGTTATTTTCTAAATCTATTATTTCTTTAGCATTTATTAGCTGACACAATAAAATAGCCTAAACTCACTCTATAATTTCCCTGCCCCAGACCTGGAATCAGCCATTTGCTTCCCAATTAGCCCTGGTTCCTTTAGGTGGGAAATAATATCTAGAAATCAATATCTAGATACTAGGTATGCTCATTGCCACTGGAGTGTCATTGTTTCTAGGCCCTATTGTGATGCTTTCTAGAGAGTAAAAAATTTATTTAAAAAATTATAAGTTCTTATTTATATTTTCATTTTATATTTAATATTACAGTTTTGAAATTTTGATTTAATATTGGCATTTTTCTTTTACACTGGGTCTTAGTCCTGTTAATATTAATATGTTGATTTACATGTTTTATTCTACTACAAATTTAAAATATCTCAAAGTCTCAATACCAGTGTTACCATTAATAACAAACCTAATGAGTGAAGTCTGGGATTTCTTTTCAGTACTTTTTCCCTAAAAATATATCTAAATAACATATACAGAGTACTGTTTTATTACTATTTTTTTTGAGACAGGGTCTCACTCTGTCACCCAGGTTGGAGTGCAGTATTATGATCTTGGCTCACTGCAACCTCCACTTGGTCCCAGGTTCAAGTGACCCTCCCACCTCAGCCTCCTGTAGCTGAAACCTACAGGCATACACTACCAGGCCTGGCTAATGTTTTTGTATTTTTGCTAGACACAGGGTTTCATCATGTTGCCCAGGCTGCTCTGGAACTCCTGAACTTAAACAATCCACCCACCTCAGCTTCCTAAAGTGCTGGGATTACAATTGTGAGCCATCAAGCCTGGCCCAGAGTTTTCAAAAGTTACTTGAAATTGTTTTTTTTTCTTCATGTAGTTATATTATCTGAGTTGGGAGGGGTTATAAAAAACTTTCTTATGACAATTGGGGAAATTTGAATATGGCTAGATACTAATTGATATTATGGAATTACCATTCATTTTCTTAGGTATCACAGTGATATCGACGTTAAGTAGGTGATTGTTGTTATTCTCGGCTAATTCATGTCAACATGAATAAAGTGTCATGATGTCTGCAACTTTCTTTCAGAATGGCATAGCAAAACAAAGTGTGTGTGTGTGTGTGTGTGTGTGTAGAGAGAGAGAGAAAGTACAAATGATAAAGCAAATTCAGCAAAATATTAAAAACCAGAAAACTGGGTAGAAATTGTTTGCACTATTCTTATAACTCTTCCTTAAGCTTGAAATTTTATCAAAAATTAAAATTTAGAGAAAATGGTGGGGAGAAAGAAAAATATTATCATTGTTCCATATGAATTTTTTAATATGTTCCATACATGCATGCGCAAACACCTTCCCACGTTGGGCAAAATTAATTAATGTATATATCTTGGGTAAAGAAGCTTTTAAATGTGCTCTGTTTTAGTAGAAGGGTCAGACCATACATAAGGCTCTGAGTGTTAGACTGTGGAAGTGAATAGGTAGAAAAGAACGTAATCAGATGAGAATGGTGTCTTAGGTTTAATAGAATGTCAAGTTTTCTCAGCTTTCCTTCATTTCTGTTCGTTTCTAAAGACTAGATAGAACCCAAATATGTAAGAATATTTTGCTTTTAAGCAGCAATAGTAATGTTTCCTCCTTCTTCCACCATCCTGCTAGACCTGGGGTCAGTGCGCATTTTGTGGAAAGGGTGGCAAATAATATGTATTTCAGCCCTGTGGGCCATACAGTCTCTGTTGGCATCTATTCAACGCTGTCATTGCAGCACACAAAAGCAGCCAGAGACAAACAAATAAGCTTGGCTCCGTTCCAATAAAACTTTACTTACGGATGCAGAAATTTTAATTTCATATAATTTCTGCACAACGCAAATTCTTTTTTATCTTCTTTTCTCAACCATTTAAAAACGTAAAAACACATTCTTAGCTTGCAGGCAATAAAAAACAGGCAGACAGCCAGATATGGACTAAGCCAGGGAACAAAAGGGAAAAGTTACAATTGAGTTTTTGTGTCGGCTGCCCTTTAGCTGCCTAGCTTAACTTTGGTAAAGGAAAGGAGCTCTCTTGGATGGTGTGACGGGTTTGAGCAGCACTATACTCTTAAGACATTGAACAGAGAGTAGGAGTCTTCTCTGAGACCTCCAAGATTAAAGAAGCCCATGAGCTGCTCTAAGTAAGGAGGCTTGCTTCAAGTTTGTAATCAGTGTGATTGAAGGAGTCATAATGAAGGTAATGGTAACTGGAACCTTGGTCTGTTAGTCCAGTATCTACTCAGTTGGAGAGCAATGTCTTATTTGCTCTCTTCCGCAAGTTGAAGCCACTTTACTCACTGTCTGTGCTTTGAGGCCTTTACCTTGACAGATCAATCTCATGTTAATATATCTGTGGATTAAATTTGGTTTGCTTTCAGATATGAACTTCTCTTATTTAAATAAATGTATATTAGATGCTAATACAACAACTTCCTAAGCAATAAGCTTTATTTACAATAATTTATATCCTTTAATAATACCTTCTATAGTGATCCTGAACCACAATGTGCAGGCATCATCACGGTGGTGTCCTCTGGCCAGTCAGAATTTTCCTCCTAAACGCTTCTCCACTATAAATGGCAAATGAGTTGAAAGCATACTCCCTCCAAAAAGAACTCATAAAAGAAAGACCTTATAGGGATGGAGACAGATATAGGGAAAGAGAAATATACAATACCCTCAGTATTAAAAGTTTGTTAGGAGAAAGATTTACATTTGTTTCATGTGGTCTCAAGCAATAGGAGGAGGACCAATATGTACCAGAGACAGATCTGGGCCTACTATCAAAAAATAAAGGAATAAAAAAAAGGAAAAGAAAAAAATTCTATAGCTATCCAAAGATGAAATATACTGCCCTCAAAGATAGCAAGTTCAACATTAGGAGATGCATATGTACCTAGGATGCGTGAAATGTAGGAACACTTAGTAGAGAAGTGGAAGAGATTTAAACATTAAAACAATTGAATTAGATGACTTTTAAGGTTTCTGATCTTTAATACTTAGGCCTGACAATTTTGAGATGGTACTTTTTCCTTTGTTTAGAACAAAAAGGCAAACATAAATAACCAAGAGACAATTCCTTATTCCTCTAGTTTAATCATAACTAAAACAAGTGTGGCTCATTCAACTATAACAAATCAAGGCCCTACCACTTACCCAGTAGTGGCTTCTTCTAGTTAGATTCCTCTTCTCATCAGTATTTATTAAGTTACCTATAGTGTGCCAGATACAAAGGTAGGATGCTGAAGACAGACACAAATTTCACTTCTCTTTACTGGAGAAGATAAAAATTTAACAAGTAATTATAATATAAAATAAGCGTTAAGATTGCACAGGAAAAGGGCACTATAGTGGTTTTCAAATAGGATCATAAATTATTGGATACTCCTCTGTTGAGACTTTGGATCTAAATGCCTTCTACTTGAATCTGGATGGGCCTTATAATTAATTTGACCAGTGGATAAAATACAAGTAACACTATGTAATTTCCAAGACAAAGTCATGAAAGCTATAAGGCTTTATGACTTTTTTCCCTTTTTTGTTGGAAGATAAGCTCTTGGAGCTTAGAGGCATTACATAGGAAGTCCGGCTCCTCTGAGGCCGCTATGCTTTGAAGAAGCCAAGCTTCCTGGAGAGACCGTGCATGGCCCCAAATGACAGTTCCCAGCTATACCCAGCTTTCTAGTCATCTCAGCTTAAACGAAAGAAGTCATCAGATTATTCCCTCCCCAGCCATGCAAGACTTCCAAGCTGAAACTCTAGAAACTATGAAGCAGAGACAACCTATCCTCTCCATCCCCTGTCCAAATTCTTGACTCCGTCCAAATTCATCTCAACAGGTATCATGAAAACATGCACCAAGAAGACCTAACTTCAACAAGGGGCCAAAGAAGGTCTTGCGGAGGAGTCACATTTGTGCAGAGAAATGAAGAACACAGGAATGGAGTCAGCCCCAGGAATGTTCCCAGAGAAGAAACATCCATTTGAAGACCCAGTAGAGGCAAGAGAAATCCTAGGGCCCTTTAGGAACTGGCACAGCCCAGCAGCCCAGCAGTCTGGAGAGGAGTGGGAGGGGCAGGAGTCTGGTGAGAGATTAAAGAGCTAAACAGAGTCCAGCCATGGGCATCCCAGAGGCAACATTAAGGCAACTGAACTTTACCCAAAGTGTGAAGAAAGACCACAGAAGGGGTTTCAGTATCTGAATGACATGACTGGCTGTGTTTGCTTTGGGGCAAGGCTGAAGTAGTGGGGCGTTGTGGCTGTAATTCAGGTGAGAGAGGATAGTGGCCCTATCAGGGTGATATCAAAGGATATCAATATTCGAAAGGTAAATTCAAAGAATTTAATAAGCCTTTGACTGTAGACGTGGGAGTGAGAGAAGGAGGAGTCACCTTGGGTTTCTGATTGGGCAGTGAGTACATCCTGTTGTCATTTACAGAAAAGGAAATACTGGAGGAAGAACAGGGTGGAGAGAGTGATGAACAGCTCTATCTGAGGCATGGAAAACGTGAAGTGCCAGAGAGACATCCATATGACAAAGCCCCAGAGACAGCTGGCTAAACATTGTAGATAGGGAAGAGGGTGTAGAGAGAAACAAATATAACAGTGTGTATTGTGCTCCAGGTACTTTAGATACATTATTTCCTTTAATTCTGCTAACAACCACTTGGGTGTGTTCAGAGACGTAGGTAACTTGACTAAGGTCATAGAGGTAGGAAGTGGTAAGGCAGGGATTTTAAAACAGATTTTTCTTACTCCACATTAAAAAAAGACAATCCTAATGCCACGTGATTCTTTATAGGTTTGGAAGGCAGCAAAATCAGCATTTGGGAATGCCTCTCCAGTCAGTTTAGTGAGTGATCTGAACAGCCGATAGTATGAACACAGGCCAGAACAGGAGAAAGGCCAGAACAGGAGAAAGCCATCCAGCTGGTCCAGCCCATGATGCAGACGCCAATGCCACTTGATCTTGATGCAGAGGGTTCACTGGTGCCCTGGTGTATTCTGGGTGACTAGAACATCTTATAGAGCATGTCAAAACCTTTATAGGTTCTTACATAGTACAGACCCTCAGGGTTCTGCAGCCCAATCATGCCTTCTTTGCAAGTTGTAATTTTTCTTTTACGATCTAGCTCTTGAATCACTATTGGACCCTGGTGATCATTATGATTAACTATCATTTGTCAAACAGATACATGTGGTAGGCATTGTAGTAAGTGTTTTCCATGTTTTAATGTATTTATTCCTCACAAGAACCATATGAGGTATGTAATTTTTTTTTAACCTCCATTTCATAAACAAGGGTTTGGCTCCTGACCTTAAGACACCAGGTAACAATGAGACTCTAGCTATTCCAATGAGCTGGGTGTCATCTGAGCCACCAGATACATTAAGCAGTGCCTAAGCAGTACCAGCTCATGAAACAAATGTGGAATGGGCCTGAAGACCCAGGTAATTTACACAGACAGGCAGCTCCCACTCAGCCTGCCACTTGTGCCACAGTGACACCCCTCCTTCAACTCACACCAACAGCCCCTAAGACACCCTCTGGAAAAAAAATGAGCCAATTTTACAGCTGGATCTACACACGCACTGGTGCAGACAGAAGCAGAGTGCTGGGATTGATGGCACTGCTCAGACACGTCCCTGAAAGGGAATGGAGGAGGAAAATTTCCCATACAAATATTATTTCAATAGGATGATTTCCATGTTCACTTTACCTGATGTAAAGAATTAGGGACTGGCTCATATTAGGTACTCAACAAATTTTTTTAGTAGATGAATAAAAGATAGATTAATAACATTTTGTGAGCAGTAGCCAATGGTTTGGCCAGTAGGTTAGGAACACTGAAGGGATAAGATTGGAGGATTTGTGAAGTGTCAGAAAGATTGTTGGAATTAGTCCAGAGTGTGCAAGTATTATATGAAGGTGGTTTTAAAGAAGTAGGTGGGAGTCATGGTCCACTGTGTGTGTATCAGTTTTCTTCCCCAGCAACCTCCTACTTGCTCAGTGGGATTATGATCAAATGCTCCTAGTAGTGGGAACAGGAGCTATGCACTGCTCAACCAAGTAGGTTGCTTTTATCAAGGCTAATCTGACTACAGCACCTGTGAGTCCTTAGCATGGTATAACACCCTGGGGAATCAGCCAGTTTTAGCCAGTTCCAATATTTTATTGCATGCTTTCTATCATGGGAAGGGCAGAAAAAATAATTGGATTTTCTTTCACTATACACTGTTTTTGTGCCAACTGTGTATCCATAGTATCCCACAGGACATTGTTTCTTCCTAAGGAAGTCCATGTACTGTATAAGAAGTAGCGCAATGGGCTGAAGCGCAGGCATTCACTGCATCACCCGGATGCTCCTGTCCTTATAAAACAACAGAACGACCAGTTGAGGACTCCGCTACAGAATGAACAGGCAAGCAGTATTTTCTGAGGTTCAATGTTGTTTTATAAGAAGTGACTTTGCTCTGATTAGTGACAAATATACAGTGCTATTTCTCACAAAGACACAATATGCACATAGTTGTACCACGAAATACAAGTGGGAATGGTGCTTTTCACAATTAAGTCAAACGATCCTTTTATAAAATTTGTATCCCATCCCTAGGACTCCAGGCTCTGCTGGTTTAACTTCTAATGCTTCCACCAGGAGGACAACAATGGTAACATTGACTTAAGATCTGATGCAAATGTTTGCCTTTTGGGATTTGTCATATAATGAAGCAAGCAGACAGAAAAGAAGGTTAAGTGTTGTCTGGATCAATGGACCTCTCAATGGGAAATAGGAGTGCTGTAATTTAATACAGGCAGGGAGAAGCAGCTGAAATCCAAAGAATTCAAGGACACCTTATGGAATTGTATGCCCAGGGGTAAAAGTCAGCTTATGCAAGCAAGTCCTTCAGAAATGAAGGTAGGAGTCAACCTATTGAGTAAAGAACTGCAATCAGTCATGATGCTGGCTGAAAGCAAAGGGTATGTGTAATTCACAGTAGAGAAGAAAAATTGTAAATCTGAATTTTGATCTTGACCATTTACAGAAGCAAGGACCACTTACAGAAGGGTGTTCATCCTTGATCTGACACACACACACACACACACACACACACACACACTCCCCTACTTTCTGTCCACTTCCTTTACCTCCCTTTTCCTTATTATTTTACATGAGGTGTTGTTATTGGTAGTGAACTTGAAAATTCCATTCACAGATCATGGAATATCAAGATAGATCATGACAAGACTAGAGGACAATAGGACAAAAAGATATGACCTGAGGATCTTGAATTTGGAGCTGGATGCTGTAACAAATGAGACTTTTAAGTTTATTCCCTTTGGGAATGAAATGAATATTTTTGGGTTGTAAAAGGTAAAACAACAATGTTAGGTGGAGAGAAATTGTTTCCTGTTTTAAGTATAAAAAGAAGGATATGTGTTGATTTTTCCAACTACAGTTGTGAACTGTAGGAGGTGTTCTCTTTCTTTTTTCTCAGCTTCTGAGCCCCCTTCCTCCTTCGGAGAAATCCCCACTGTAAGCTGAGGCCCAATGCATGCTTTCCCAGCCTCCTTTGCAGCTAGAGCATGAGTGTGGAACCTGAGCTCAGCCCTGTGGATGCTGCACTCAGAAGTCAGTGGTGCAGAGAAGCAGGGCCTGTCAAGGAGCTGCTAAGGCCCTGGGCAGGGACAGCACAACAGGAACAGGAACAAAGGCAGTGTTGCCAGCAGAGATGCCCAATGTCCTGAGACCACAGAGGAGGCGGCATGCTATGGCATCCAGTAGTCATGGTTAAACTTAAGAGGATAATTCCACGAAGGGAGTTGGGTTCCAATCCTAACTATTCTATCTTTTCAGCCTTCATTATTCTCAACTGTTTGCTAAGCTTGGGTCTGTGGCCTAACTGATGATTCTGTGGGCTACTCAAATATCTTTCCACAAAATCTTTCTACTGCAAAATTTGACTAGAAAGAATTTCTGTTGCCTGTAAGCTAAAACCTTAGTTAATGCAAAGAGGTTGGACTAGATGTATTATAAGATTCCTCCCAGCTTTAAAACTATATGATACTGTAAAATTTATATTAGAATATATAAAGAAAATAATCCCAGATTATAAACATTCTCCCTTCACTAATCTTCTAATTCTTATTTAATATCATCTGATAGCTGTATTTATGTATGTATATATATAAACATAAATAGGTTATACATACATACATATATATGTGTATGTATGTGTATATAAATAAGCATAAAATGTATATTTATAAACATATACACATACATATACACATGCACATATATAATATTTTCAGGGGTAGTCCCCCAACAGAATAAGCTTCAAGTGCCTGGGGTTCTATTGTATCCACCACAGAAGTGGCATTTTGTAAAAGCTACCATTTTATTTATCCTACTCCATGGCTTTATTCTCCTTCCTTCTTTTAACCATATCTGCTAAGTTTTTGCCTACCTAGCCCTGCAGTTTTATAAAATCTTTGCAAAGTTTATGCCCAAAACGTCAGTATTTCATTACTAAAAACTGCTTAGTAAAACCCCCTAAGAGGTTAGTAATAAAGACATCAATAAAGTATATACTGGTTGTCTCCATGTCACTCACAAATACTGTGTGAGGTACTGGAGGACACAGCATCCTTTGCTGCTGAGGAAGACCTGCAAAGCATTTACCTCTGCATTTAGGTATAAAGGTTGAATGGGAGAAGCGTAATGCAGTTGGAAAACAACCTTATGCTCCAACATAAACCTTCAAATATCTGTAGCACTAGTTATATACCAAAATAAAAGTCTGTGTTACTGAAGAGGAGAATTTGAGATAACTGATTCTCAAAAAGATCATAGCACCTAGATGTTCTGTTTGGAATTACAGCATCTGTGATCACTTCTTTGACACATACATATGAAACAAAAATAATGGTGTGCACTAAAGGGATGCAATAATGCTCATTTTATACATTAAAAATGTATTCTAAAGCATTTCTGAATGTTGTCTGGCCTCTACCAGACACATATCTGCTGACATTCCATTTTATGACCTAAACAAGTAAATGCAACAGACAAATCAACTTAGAGTACAACAAAAATCCAGCATCTTTTCAAATGAACCAAGATTTCCAAAATCAAAATCAAATTTGTAAACAACGAAGTAAAAGCAGCATAAACTACTCAGCAAACGACATGCTTCAATTGCTTGTGGTTTAGAAGGAACCACAGATGTACAGTCAACTTGGTGTACAGTCATCAGGAGGTAAATCATCATCCAAGACCTCTGGAATGACCCTCAGCTGTGCCATCTCTGCCCAGCTGGTGCTCTGTCTGCCCACTGGCACAAGCTTGATTGTTTATTTTCACATCAAAATGGCTATATATTGCTTTGTCCAAAAATTTCTTAGCTTCTCTGTCAATCATGCTTACTTGGCTAAGCTCAATTTGATAAATAATCCAGTCATATCCAAATAATCTGTATATCTGTGTCCCAATGTATGAACACACACATCTCCCACAATCAGTTGTGTTATACTGAGAAGCAGGTCATAAGTACTATTATTATTATTACTGTTGGCCACCAATGAGGTTTCTTTCCATCATTTAAATGACCGCTAACTTGCAAAACATTTATAATATACATATAAGAGACAAAACAGACAGTCCTATTAAGAACTGTATTTGTTTAATGGTTCACAGTGATCTTCAGACTACATCATTTGGCACATCCGTTTGGAATGGGGATTTGGTTGACAGAGACTTAATGAACGAGAGCATCACCACTAATTTTGAGAAATCTCATGCTGAGAAGCAAAAACATGACAAATGTTTGTAAAAATTTCTGATTAAGTCGCTTTACTAAACATACTCTTTAAAGATCTCAAACATTAGACTGCGAACTCACTTTAAATATCTTTAATGCCTTCCAATGCAACATGTTGAAATTTGCACATCGTTAAGAAAAGACATGGAAAATAGACAGAAACATCTGGTTTTGTTACTTAGAAAATGTAACAACTGTCAATTCCCTGATGTTGGCAAGCACCTCAAAACACACACTAGATTTGCAAGGCCAATTTAGAGTTAGAAAGGCAGCTGGCTCTAGTCTCTTCCTTCCCAAATGGTCATTGACATCTTAAACTTCAAATGTTTACTGTTTTACAACACAGAAAAATGCTGTTATTTGGGAAAAAATAACCTAAATCTAGTGCTGTTTTTTTTTTCTGTAGAAAGCAATGTTTTCTCCACTAAATACATACACACACATATATACATAACTGGACGATTAGAAAAAAAACCATGCAAAATTTTTGCTTGAAGAGGTTTTCTGAAACTGATAAAGTCTTCCACGAATTAAAGTTTTACCTATATGACTTCTCTGAACTCAGTGAAGGCATTGCCTGGGAAAAGAGAAATTATGGGCATTTCTACAAAAAGTGGAATTGTCTCAAGAAACCAGTAGATGACTTTGGGCCCATACTCCAGAAAGTGTAGAGATAACTCTAGCACAACGGTTCTTAAATTTTGCTGAACTTGAGAATCCCCTAAGAATTTCCCAAAAATGTGGGGGGGGAGGGGTCAGAATTTTCCCCAGAGATACGAATTGAGTTGGTCTGGGGTCTGGCTTGAGCACCAGGACTTTCAAAAGCTCCCCAGGTGATTCTAATGTAGCAAATAATGGAACAACAGCTGCTCTAGTATTACATGAGCATTGACTGAAAGTTCCTAGAATCTGTAGCATCCATTTGTTGATTGTACCCAACTTACATTTTTTTTGGTTATGAAATGATATCTAGGGGAACTAACTCCTTAGCTAAGTAAATCTGCCTTTAGAAATCTTTAAAATTATCTTCTGGAGTATATTGTTAAAACATTTTAAAAACATTAAAATTAGCACAAAAGAGGTAAAATGAGAAAAGCAAGCTATTTGTTAAATTACAAGAAACAGCAATGGAGATAAATAAATGAAAGACTACAATTATAATTATCCTTATTAAAGCAATAATTGGCAAAAACAGAGGAAGAAGATTGTTAACTACAAGACAGCTGAACTTCAGAAAAGTTAGAGACTGAATATTGCAATAAGCATTTTCAAAATGTCATAATGTAAAGGGAGAAAGGTCCCTGTGCTTGGAAGAATGGTCTAATTTCTGCTTGCTTGCTCTGCAACATTCATTGATAATAGAAAGCAATGATGCTATGGATATATGACAAATGAGATATGACCATTACGTAGCCTAGCTTTCTACTCTTCCTTGTGCATAGAATCTGTCACTACCCAACATAAAGAATACTCAGTAAAGAAAGTTTCTGGAAACAGGATAAGTGTTTAAAATCACCTGAAAACAAAATAAACATATACATCAAAGAATCGCTGAAGCTGGAGAGAACTCTGCACTGCAGTGACCTGGGCACCAGCATTGCTCTCGACAAGGTTAGTTAGGACGTGCAGTCAGAGCCCTGCCGAAAAGAAAGAACAACCACTGTATGCAAAAGAGAGACAGTTTAGCTCTCGGCAGTGGTAGGGTCGAGGGACGGGGAGAAGACCTTGGGTAAAAACTAACAGGAGGGCAAAATGGCAAGGCTTTGGAATGGCTAGAAAGAAACCTGGAGTGTAGAGTTACAGAAACTAAACAATACAAAGAATAAACATTGTGGTAAAAATAATAATAATAATAATAAAAGACAAATATATGTTCTTATGTCTGTTTTGAAGACTGTCATTTGTTACCCACAAAATTAAGGTATCTTTCACTTAATACTCATATTTTGATTAGTATTTTAACTTTTATACATTCGCTATTCAATTTGCCCACCAATTTGAAGCCCACAGCAAGACCATCAATGAAACTGAAACTTGCCTGTCGCAAGCACCCCAACATCCACCAACTCATTGTTAAGACATCAAAAATGAAAAGAAAACTACTAGAAATTAGGTAATAAAAACACAATATTTCAAACCTTAGAATATGGCTAAAAAATATACAGAAAAAAAACCTATAGCCAAATGAATTGATTATGAAATAAAATACATCAAAAACAAAATGTCTAAAGCTTTCAACCCAAGAGGCCAGAAAACGCACAATAATATTCAGTCATGTTTCACTCTTTGTCTTTCTCAGACTCCATCCTTGATGACATGAGTCATCAACTCTAAGTCATGACATGAGTCATCAACTCTTAAGTCATGTCAATACTTCACACACATCCGTCAGCTTTTGTAGCACTTCTGCTTCCCACTGCCACTTCCTTAGTTCAGATACTTTTTCTCACAGAGCTTACTGAAGGAAACTTATAATTAGCTTCTTGGTCACCAACATCTACCTATTTCAAAAATAATTTCTGTCCTCACCAGAAAAAAAAACACCTGAACTTGTCTAAAGGACCTAGCAGAAGTCTAGAACTGCAGAGCTGTTTGGAAGCATGTCCCAAGGCTGGAGGTTAAATTTGGTATATGTGTCAACTCTCCTTAATAAAATTTCAATACAAAAAAAAAATCCACAAAATTTCTAAGTGAAATTCGACATAAGGATAGCTAAGATATTTTTGAAAAGAACAATGAGTGAACACTTGTTCTACTAGATAGCAAAACAGAATAATTAAAACAGCATGGTATCAATGTAGAACTACAAACATAGATCCGTTTTTATTTAGTCTAATCAAGAGTCCATATGGATATAAAAGTATAATTAGAAACATAATATATAACAAAGGTGGCATTTTAAATCGGTGGGTAAAGATGAATCATTAAATAATTGGTGTTGAGATAGCTAGCTATCAATTTAGAACAATTTAGCTCATGTCATTCATTAAAATAAGTTCCAGATGGCTACAGAACTAAATTTTAGAGAAATATGAATAATATATACTATTTTCAAAGAATTAGGTAGGTTTATTTGCAGAGATGCCATGTATCATTTTGAAGTTTGTGCTTTACAAAAATGATCTATGACCAGAGGTACAAATGAAACATGACATCCAGCTTTGCCTCTGCTTGTCAAGCTGTATGCCATGGTTCAGAAGGGAGTCTTTTCCTAATTTGTCCACCTGAAGTAGGAGCTCTATGCACTCTGCCACCAGAAGGAGGCATCTTTTTCTAACTAGTGCAAAGGACTTACATGCCCGCAGTAACCTACGAAGAGAGGTTAGTAGTAAATAGTTGATTTGTACATACATAAATGCTTTTTTTACACAAATGGTTGCTATAGACTGAAGGTGTCTACTCAAAATTCATACGTTGAGGGCCTAACCCCCAATGTGCCAGTATTTGGAGATGGAGTCTTTGGTAGTGGAAGCCTGATGGTGGGAGTCGCACCCTTATAAGAAGAGACACTCAAGCCCTTGCTGACTCTCTCTCTCCACCGTGTGAAGACAAAGCAAGAAGGCCCCACTCTGCAAGCCAGGAAGAGAGCCCTCACTGGAACCTGACCATGCTGGCACCTTGATCTTGGGCGTCTAGCCTCCAGAACAGTGAGAAAATAAATTTCTGTTGTTAGTCTATGGTATTTTGTCATGATGGTCCAAACTAACTAGTACAGTGGTATTATATTGTTAAATGTATTGAGCTTTTTGTTCCTGTTCTTAAACTTCATTTTAATAGGTACATATAAAATAGATAGCATGTATGTATATGTGTTTAAAAATGATGAAAGCGATGACTTAGAGAAGAGACTGCATGAGGGTAGTGGTCAAGGACACTTTTGCTTTAACTTTTTAAAAAAAATTTATAAAAATGTCTTTATTATTACATGTTTTATTTGAAATATTTTTAAAATATTTATTTTAAATGTACATATATATATGCACCTACATAAAATCAAGTTTAAGAACAGCAACAAAAAGCATAATACATTTAACAATATAATACCATTGTATTAGTTAGCTTAGGCTTTCATGACAAAATGCCATAGACTGGGTGACTTGAACACAGAAAATTATTTTCTCACTATTCTGGAGGCTAGAAGCCCAAGATTAAGGTGCCAGCATGGTCAGGTTCTGGTGAGGGCTCTCTTCCTGGCTTGAAATGTAGCCTTCTTGCTTGAATATTTTGAGAAAAAATATGTTGGTATTTCATGCTATAAAAGTCAATTGATAGGAATCGTTTATATTTAATGAATACTCTGTACCAGGCAGTCAATATGTTACATTCAAAATATCATTTGATCCTTGTAACAATCTTAAGAACTAGATACTGTTTATATCCTCAATGTACAGATGAGGAAACTGAAGTACAGAGAAGTTAAATAACTCATCCAAAGGTCACACAGCTATAAAGGATAGAGCCAGAATTTTAATGTTAAACTGATTCTAGAGCCTTCCCATTTAACATCAATGGCGTGTTGAGAAATAAAAGCAGGGTATTAGGAAATTAGGCAGTTAGTGCAAATTTGGGCAAAAACAATTTTGATAAAATGATGAGGGCAAAAGACATAATTAAATAGATTGAGAAGGTATACCATTTTTTCATATTGAACCACATGAAATTGCCAATACTCAACCATTTTGACCTACAAAAATGGAATTTTATGTGGTTCAAACTAATATATCAGTTTATTTATGAACATTGTTTTTAAGAAATATAATATTATAATTTAAAAATAGAAAAGGGAAGTAAATGACAGAAGTTTTCAAAGCCTCAAAGATATGTGTGCGTGCTCTGAACACACATCTGGAAACTGCTTCAAGCCATCTTATTCTGATATGAAAAGAAGTGTCCATAGTTAAAATATCAAACACAAGGTTTATGAATTGTATTTCAGTAGTACAGAAAAATGTTTTAACCAATCAACCAAATTTCTTAGTGCTACGTAGTTATGAAAGAAGACAATTTCTAGTTACTATCAAAAGCAAAAACTACCTGCAATTTTTGTATGTTGAACTCTATCTCCCTAAGTCACAAAATGAGGAATATACTTCTATGATATAATCAAACATTTTCTGAGAATTATTTCTTTTGTATATCCTGATATTTTAAAGGCCTTTTCACTGATTTCCCATTGGCAAATAAGCATTTGACTCATAATTATCTGAATCTACAGCATTTTAGCAAGAATTGAACAAACAGCTTATAGGCTTTAAAAGTTGATCAACTCAGTCCTTAGAAGTTATTGAGTTCAATTTTACAGAGGACAAAACAGAGCCTTGTGGAGGTTACATCACAGACTTTCCCAAGGTCATGTACAATTCAAAGGAGAGTCAAGACTAAAACCTTGGTCTCCTGGCTCCTAGTCTTTAGTACTCTTTTTAGTATCTTATAATATGCCTATGTTTTCCTGTTATGTAATGTAGATTAATCTGATTTTCCTTTTCTTCTTTTTCAGCTGAAGTTCTGAATCAGCTAATCTTGATAATTATTGGGACAGGAAGCAAAAGACTGAAATGACACTGTAATCAAAGAAGCTCCCTGACTATGAGGGGTAATTTTAGTGGAAGCCTGTTTCCTAATGCCGGAACTATGTATCTGTTCTGCTTTCCCCATTCCTTTTAATTTCTGTGGCTCTCTTTTGTTTTGCTGGGATAGCTTCAGACTGATCAACTTGCCTTTGCCTTGCTCTTTAGTATTTAGCTGTTTGGGAATTCTTCTTATCCACCTCCTTGTTTCTGACCTGTATCCACTTAGGTCTTGGTTTGGTTTGTTAATCTGGGTTCTCAGTGGTGGCTTCACCTTCTAACCACAGCCCTGGCTTTGCTATATTCATGGTTCTCTCAATAATAGATTATACTAAACTCGAAAATCCTGAGGTACCTGGAAAATAATGTGCGTTTGATCCAGAAAATCCTTAAGAATGCTGAGCATCTGTTTGAAACTCCAGATTCAATCTACAACCTTGGTGATTAGAGTTTGAGATAACTGTCATATGGGTCACAAAGAAAGCTTCCTACATACAAGTGAACCTTATTGTATCAAATGGTCATGCCGTCCAAAGTTACATGTAAGTCTGAGGGGCAATTTTAAAAATAGGCTTTATTTGTTATAGTGATTTTAGGTTCACAGTGAAATTAAGCATAGAGTTCCAGAATTCTTTTTTTCAGTGACTAACTTAGGTAAATGTATCAAGGAAGCTCACTATTTCAAGGAAATTTACTGTGATTTATGTTACAAAATGAGATCTTTCTTCTTTATTGCTTGTGAAAATCACTAAGGAGCTAGCTAAATTAGACAACTATGTCAGTTATCAATGCATTGTTTCACAGCTCCAAGTCCACCCTTCATTGTCTGCTCTCTAAAAATGGAGGTGGACCCTCTGTCTATCCCTTGGAACTGGCAAAATATTAAGCGATGTCAGGAAAGGGTGCTTGAAGGACACTGCAGAGAAAGAGAATTTCCTTCCTGGTTTGTGTGTTTATGCCTTCTTGTTCCTATGGTACAGCAGCCAGCAGCACTTGTAGGGGACACAAGTGTTGCTGTGTTCATGGAGTTCCAATGGCACACCAATGATCAGTGTCCCATCAAATTTCAGAGGTACTTCCACACTCAGATTTCCACTGAGCCTTGCAAACATTTCAATAATTGGTTTCCAGTGTTGTCCTGCCTGCACCCAAGTTGGGTGTTCCGTTTGCCTAGTGACTATTGAACTAGCTCTGCTTAACCCACTCAAGAACTTCTCCACCATTCAGAGGGTCATAATAATAGCTTCTATAGTAAGGTCTGAATCCCAACCATGGAGAGGGCTCCTCAATTCCAAACTTGTTTCTTCCATGGGAACCCTTCTTCAGCCCTAGGGTATTTTTTAGCATGCTATTTACTTCTTTATATAAAAAGGATTTCCTGTTAGAGTTTCTCATTCTTTCTATTAAACTTTTCCTGTTCATTTCCCTGTTTTTTGTCTCCTGATTGACCCTAACTGATACAGTAACTTTGGAAAAAATAACTTAAATCTCTTATTGTACTCATATGTAAAATGAGGAGACTGGGTTATTTGATCTCAAATGTCCTTTCCAGTTCTAAAATTACATATTACTAGGAAATTCCAGTTTTTTCAGGTATTGGGCATGCCCTAAGTATGTTATAACAAACACTACATAGCACTGTATAATCGAGGTATGTAATTGTAAACCACCTCCAAATTTCAAAGACTAGTTTGAAGAAAAGAATGTAAAATATCTCATTGATAATTTTTGTATTGATTTCATGTTGAAATGATAATATTTGGGGGTATATTAGGCTAAATAAAATATATTATTACTAAATTTCATAACATGGATAGTAGAATATTTAAAATCACATATGTGGTCACGTATTCCTGTTGCATAGCGCTAGTATATACTGTGTTTGTGAACTGTCTCCCCACTCTCCCTCACAGTAAATGGGTCTTTCTTCTTACTTGAATAATGTTTTCCCCTTCCTGGGTCAAAAGACAGTTACAGCAGCAACTACTATCACTTTATGCACATAGTGGGTAATCAAATACTAACAAATCCTCTGTGAGGGTTTTAACTAGGAAGCTATCTAAGGAACAAAATGAAAAACCAGAGGTTCATGTATGAATATGAGAATTTAAAATGCATTATAGATATCATTGTATCCATTTGTGAATATAAATACTGACAGGATACATTAAGTATAGAAAAATGTTCCCTCTGATATTATTTATTCTAACACATTACAAAAGACTCCATTCACCACCTCTATTACCACACAATTTAAAATTTTCTTTTACCTTTCTCTGTCTTTTAGTGACTGTTCAGCCATTAATTTCTTCAGTTCTTCTAGGCGCTGAAGATCTCTCATTTCCATTTCTTGCCACTTCTGTTGTTTCTTAGCCCAGTATTTTTTAATCTATTGTATAAATGTTACATAAAATTTAAATTAACAACAGATATGTAAAAATGAGGGGAAAAGCCATAACATTATCCATTGGTTCATATTACAAAATTGAATTTAAAGGGCACTTCATCTTTTTTGTTTCATAGATATGCTTATAATATATTGGCAACAGAAAAATAAATTAAAGCACAAAGATATATGCCCTGAGAAACTGCAAGGTTTAACAATTTCTTCAGTGAATGGAAATATAACTTGTGCTGAGACCTAAGGTTTTAATCTATGGCTAAAATAATTGACTTTCCAGAAAACCACAATAAAAGTATGCTATTGTCTCTAAAGTATATGATCTACCTGTTACTCAAGAATATTTTTATCTTCTTATGGTAATGCAGTCTTTAACAAATATAGCATTAAAAACTATTTTTAATCTAAAAGCATTAGTTTATTTATGCTAATGGACAGCAGGATGTTGAAAGCTTTATGCTTCTGGGGAAGTGGCAGGAGATAGGTGGGAGGAAGGAGGTAAAGAGCAAATTAGCAGTGTTGTGGTATAAAGTAGTTCTGACTTATGTGGTAAAATAAAGGTCAAGCTTATCAAGTGCACAACGGTGAAAGCAATGTTATTATTAGGCCTGTTTCATTTCCCTCTTCTGGAAATGGAAGCAAAATGAGAAAACCAGAAGTACATACGAGCTGTTTTCAGGGAGCTGAAACCCTTATTCAGGATTTCCCAGTGTGATGGGATAATTAATGTTTATTTGACAGAGGTCCATTCCACCACTCTGGCCTGCCATGTTGGGTCTGGGTCAAGAGACTGGCTGTTCCAGGTGCGTACCTCAATGGTAAACAATGAATGATGACTGGCAGCAGGGGTCTGCTGTAGAGGCTTGGGCTAGCCTTACCCCCGAGGTGGCATTTCCTCTTTGGAGAGAGAAGTGAGTAGGAAAATCTAAGTGGTTTCCTGGCTTGCCCTAGCAACATGGTCTCTGATTTCTGGGAGAACCAAAAGAAGCATCCCAAGCACCGTAGCCAAAGACACAGCAACTCTGCAGCCACAACAGCAACATCTGTTCAATGTTCAATGAATAACTAAATAAGCCCAATGTGCAGTGATATCCACTCCAGAGATGACAGAGCTCTGGATTTAGAGAAAACAGAGATAAAGCTAGAAAGGCAGCAGCCCCAACGACGATGGAGAGTGAGAGAGAGGGTGGGTGCAGGAGAGAGAGGAAACATTGATTGATAAGGAGTGTTCTGGAGTCCTAACTGTGTAGAATTAGTAGAAGGTATATTTTAAATGTCTAGCTGATAAATGCCAGGAAATTCTACTAATGACAGACATGGAAATGTTAGCAATGATTATATCATCTCCATCTGGAAATTATAAACAATCTTTATTTTATTCTTTTCTGCATTACCTTATTTTTGCAATGAATACATATTTCTTTTATAATCAGAAAAAAATTAAGCTACTTCAAAAAAATTTTTTAAAAGAACAGATATTGAATCAAAGAGTATTTTTCTCTGGGTTAAAACAGACCAGCAATATTTCCTTACTCCCAGGATTGGCCTTAGAGGAAGTCACTGGCTCTTTTGTAGACAATCCCTTGACCACAAGGAGAGCAAACCCCAGGTTGCTGGCATCCTCAGATTTCTGACACCACTTGATACACTGTCCTATGCAGGCTCCAGATGTATGTATGTTATTCCTGGAGCTTTTTTCAATCTAAGACCAATTATTTCCATCTCTGACTCTCTGGTATCTTCAGTCATTGCTATAGTATAAATGCTCTTTCTCTCTCTCTCTATCTAATCCTTTTCAGTGTTTTCTTTTGGGTCCTTCAGATAACTATTTCCTTGTTTTCACTGAAATTCTCTTGAGTGAAGGATATTCATATTTTGATACCCCATGTGCCATGGGGCTGGGGAATAGCTTGGGCATTTTCCTCATTGTTAACTGCCAGTTTCAGACCATTATGGGATATACAATTCCTTCTCCCTTTGGTGTTTACACTACCTGGATATAGCACCTTCTACCTGTCTTTGTCATTGGCATGTGTAAATTTCCAAGTCATTCCCAAATTCTCATCAAGAATTCAGACACTCGAGTCACAGCCTTCTCAAACACAGGCAACTTCAGCCTGTCTGAATGCCCTTCTAACCTGTTATCCTCATAATTCCATGACTTCCTCCATTCTAAGGAACTTCTTCTTCCTCCAGGATTGCATTATCATTGAAAACAGTTCCAACTCAGCAATCTTGAATTATAACAATAGACTCTGTGACCAGAACCGACCCTCCCCACTTCCCATCATCCTCTGGGCTCTGATTATATAATACTGTTTCCCTAATGCAGGTCTCATCACAAGGCTTTCCTAATTAATATGCTTTTCTTCTCTCCCACTAGGCTACAAGAATTGTGATATATTCAACTAATCTGTCTAAAACATAGCATGTACTTAATAACCATTTGATTAATGACACAATTGTGAGAAATAGTACTAAATTTATGGTTTCAATTGAATCTTTAATGACAATAACCATTCCATTTGTGAATTCCGGGACAATGCCTCTCAATTTCTCACAGTGATATTCTAAAACCTGTTCACTATGTTCAGCTCCATGCCTGCTGCTATTTCCTCACTTTCATCAGAGCAAATAGAGCTCTACAAGATACCTTTCTTAATGTTCAGCCCGACAGAAGAAGAGGTATTCTTCTTTCTGTTCAAGACTAATGCTTCACCAGGGCTGCAGATACCATTCCCAATTCCACCTTATTCATAGCCTCCCTCCTCATCTGTCCCCTCTCTCCCCTGTACCTTCAGCGTCTTGCTCTTTGCTGCATCCTTCTCACATAGAATTAAACATAATTTTATCCCATTACAATAATTTAGAAATTCTTTAGAACCCCAAGATTGTAGCATCATACCTTTCATTGTTCTTCTTTGGCCAAGCATCTTAGAATACTTGCTTTCTTTCATGTGCACATCTTCTACTTTATTCCTCACCCATGCTATTCCTACCTCTGTATTCCATTCCAAAGTCACTGCTCTCACCAGTGACTTCCGAAGGATAAGATTAAATATCCTTTTCAATTACAATTTTACTTGATGTCTCTGTGTATTTTATTCCATCAACTCTTACCTATAGTATTAAACCATTATTGACTTTGCTGCTTTGACATTCATTTGATCAACAAGTACTTATTGAGCACATAATACTGGTGCCTGAAAAGAAATAAAGATTCTGCCTTGTGGAACTGAGACTTTCTAGAAAGGGAGAAAGCCAGTAAATGAATGAATGAATAGGATATCACATGTTGTATTAACTTCTAAGAAGGGGATAAGTAGGATGATAATTTAGAAAAATTTGAGTAGAATTAGTAGAAGGTATATTTTAAATGTCTTAGATAGGACATTTGGATGAAATGCCATTTGGTTGAAAACCTGGTAGATGAGAGTGAAACACTCATGGGAAGAGATGGAGGGGAGTACTTTGAGAAGAGGGTGCAACAGCATTGGATGGGGAAGATCTCACATATAGTGGGAACTGGGAAGAGGCCAAGGACTGGAGCAGGTGGTATAAGTTAAGACTAGAAGCGAGATTGGAGAGCTTCCTGGGGGTTAGATGATTAGGCCAGGATTTAGCTCTAGAAACAAGGAAAAGCCATTGAAGTGACTAAAGCAAATAGTAGCATGGTCTGATTTACATTTTAAAAGGAGAGCTCTGTCTATGAAGTGGAGCATGGATAGTAGAGAAGCTAAGGAGAAACAGGAAAACCAGACAGAAGGAAAAGGCAAAGGTGGTCCCTTAGACTCAGGAGATGGAGTCAAGTGTTGAGATCTCAGATATGCTTTTGAGTAGAATTAGAGGGCTTATTGAGGGATTCCATGTGAAGACTGGAGGAAAGAGTAATCAAGGATGATTCCTAGGTTTTTGCTTGAACAGCTGGTTGAATGGTGATACTAGTAACTGAGATAGAAGATTGGGAGAATAACAGGCATGGAAAAGGAAGACAACTGGGAGCTCAGTTTTGAACACATAACACTTGACAAGCCCAGAAGACTTCTAAGTGGAGGGGCCAGACAAACATCTGAAGGCACAAATGGGTGGCTTAGGGAAGAACTCAGTGCTGGAGACCTAAATAAAGGAGATAGCCACATAAACAGTATTTGATGCCAGAGGACTGGATGAGATCTCTAGGATGAGGATGTAAACAGGAAAGAGAAGGTGGTCATGCACTCTAATGCTTATTTGCTTTTCTACACAGTTTTCTCTACTAAAATGACTTAATTTCCCTCTTCCATTTGTGAAGCTCACTCTGTCTTTAAGACCAGAACAAATGTCACCTCCTCTTGGAATCTTCTCCTGAACCCTCTAGAAAAACAGTAGCTCCATCCATGGCACACCAATGGCTTATAGTTTATGACCCTCCTTTCTTTGACTACCTGCATTCCTTGATGTTTTTTCATGAGGTTCTGCCCCTGGATCTTTACCAATGTATCTGGGCATTTACTACATGCCTGAAAAGTTCTGCCCTCTCTCATTGTTTGGTAAATCTTTCCTATCCATTCTAAAGACTCAGTTTTAGCATTGCCTTTTCAGACTTCCTCCTCCCTCTCCTCCAGACATAGCTGGTGTACCTTCTAAGGCACTATTTGTGTATTCTTAACATAGCATTTCCCATATTGATCTGCATTATTTATCTTTGTATCCTTAGTACCTTGTATCGTATCTAACACATAACAGGGTATAATTGATCACTCTTAGGTGACTGGAAGCTTCTTCTGGTCTCTGGTCCAAGAATAACAAAGTTGTACATGGGAACCAGGCCAGCAGTTTTCTTTTCAGGATGGTAAAGGCTGAACTAAGTACTTCCCTAAGGACAGTTCCATTCATTTTTCATCAGTTAATTCATCCTACAATGTATGTATCAATCCTGTAATTGATAGACACAGGAAGTATGTATCGAGAATTATTAGCTTTTCAAGCCTCAAACTGAAGTCAAGACTAGGGTATTTAGTCCTTTGGGACATTTGTTGAGACAGAGATTTAAAATGCACTGATTTTTAGACTTTTTGAAGGATCCTTATAATGTTCCAATGATAGAAGAATCAGAAAGTCAGCATATGATAAAAGTTAAATTTATAGCTTGTCTCTTTACATCCACATGAGGTTTACAGAAAAACAAAACAAGCACTCATTATGCCTTATCTCCCCTTATTCTTCTGATTTGTATTGAATGCAAGATGTTTCTTTTCACAATCCCACATTTTGTTCATTTTAGTAAAATTAAGCCAGTAAAAGTGTAATAAACTGTAGAAAACTATATTCACCATATAGATTTCAGAGCCAAAATAATGTCATGCTATTTTTCACAGTCTAAGATCATTTTTACAACCTACCTTACTTTTGTAATCTTTCAAATTTTTTTCCTATTAAAAACTACACTTGTAGACAGAACGTTTATAATAGTAGCTCAAAGTTTAACTTTAAAAAAAGTTGGACCAGTATTATACCGCCATTAAATTCAACATGAAGTAAGAATTTCTTATTTACACATAGGAAGCAGAAAGTTAGGACAAAAGGATTAGAGTAGCAAACAGTTGGTCTCTTATTTCTTGCTGTGTGGTGTTGAATCTTTGAACAAATAGATTCGGTATATTGTTGCCAGGTCATTACCTCTGACCTGTGACTCATTCAGAAGGAGGTCATAACACTTAACCAGACTCATAAAAGATATGAAATAGGAAGTTCAAAACATCCAGTTCCAGTCCCCATAAACCATTAAGATAAAGCATATTTTTATTCCATTTTCTAGATTCTAATTAGATAGTTCCTTGTATCTTAAAGATCTACATTTTAAGGTAGGGAGTAGAATGTGCTTCTTAGCAGCTGGGAAAGGTTAGGGGCAGGGGATGAGGAGAAGTTGGTTCATGTATACAAGACAACAGTTAAGTATAATGAATAAATTATAGTGTTCAATAGCACCAGTAGGATGACTGTAGTTAATGATGATTCATTGTATATTTCAAAATAGCTAGAAGAGAATATTTGGAATGTTACCAACACAAAGAAATTATACACATTTGAGGTGATGGCTATCCCAATTACCCTGACTTGATTATTACATGTTTTATGCATGTATCAAATATCCCAGGTACCCCAAAAATTTGTACAATCACTATGTATCAATTCTTTAAAAAGATCCCCTTTTTTGGCCTGGAATATGCAACTCCACATAAAAAGTATGTTTTACATATAACATAGCATTGTTATATGTACAAACATAACAGAACATCTTAATATAAAAGTATTCTCTTTTACCGGAAATTTTCCCCATGAACTTCATTTAGATCATTGATGGTCCCTGCATCCCCTAAAATCACCACCAATTGAAGTATGACCCCTCTTTCTAGATGATCAATTTTACAATCATCTATAGTTTGCCACATAATTGTTCACAATATTGTGTAAACTTCTGAATGGTAAGGAGTGTGCCTTGTACTATCATATTTATTTGTATCTAATATCGCACCTTTCAGATGAGAGATATGAGGTATACATTTGCTAAACTGATCCAATGAAAAAGAATATAGAAAGATAGCATTGCCCAAAATACTTTTCTTGTATCAGCTCATATAAATCCAAAAACACCTGGATAGGCAACTTTTCAAACCATGAGCCAATTCATTTAGTCATGCAGGGGTATGGAGGTGCAATCAATCCCAACAGAGAATGGGGACCTGGTACTTCCCTAGGTCAAATTGTTCATGGGAGCCAGATTAAAGGTATTTCATGCTTAAGATGGGCATTCAGTCACTCCTACTCTCAAAACCTTTCAGCCAACATTATCTCTTCTGTAGTTTGATGGTATAGAGATCTCTGTGTGATTCAACCTAGGACTGGTTAAGTTTCTGAATACAAAATTGGTTTCAAAAGAATTACTTATAGGGCATTTATTATGCAAAAGTGGGAAAACTCTCTACATGAGTAAAAAACTAGAGTTAATATTTGTTTTTCAAAATAGACAGTCAATTTGGCAACCACCCTGCCTGGTTATTTGAACTTAATGGATCTCCTTTCAGTCTGCAATTAAAACTGTTTGCATTTCAGCTACTTATTAGTGCCCTAAACTTGAACATTTTAGCAAACAATCTCCAAGGTGATAAACAAGCTCATCAAGCTCTGATAGGAGGGCAAGTTGTCATACTTTTTCTGAAGAGTAAATTTAAGAAAAAATAAGAAAATAGCAAAAATCTTAAGAATTAAAAAATAAACTTTTAAAAATTAACAGGCAGGAATCTATGCAGAGATTTATGTAGGTATGTTCATCACAACCTTAAAAGGGTGAAAAACTGGAAACAATGTAATGATCCCAAATTGCAAGATTTGCGAAATGCACTATTCTGATGCAACACTATGCAACCACTAGAAATTATGTGGCAGGAAAAAAAAAAAAGGAAAATATACAAAATGTTGATCAATGAGAAAAAAGTCTGGTTTAAAATAATATATATAGTGTGATTCTGGTTAAGTTAAAATTCCTGAATATGTAGAAAGTAGAGTGTAAAGACATTGTTGATTGATTTTCTTTTGGTAATGGTTTAGGATTTTGGGTGATTTCTATTGTATTTTGTATGCTTGTTTGTATTTTCCAAATTATATACAATGGACATAAATACTTTATAATTACACACTGGAGCCTTTTGGAGGGTGGAGGTTGGGAGGAGGAAAGGAAGAGGAAAAATAACTAATGAGTGCTAGGCTTAATACCTGGGTGATGAAATAATCTATACAACAAACTCCCATGACACAAGTTTACCTACATAACAAACCTGCACTTGTACTCCTAAACTTTAAATAAAGGTTAAAAATAGTATTAATAACTATAAAAGTATATTGTATATATTATGTGTAAGTATATTATGGCCAGTTTTTATAAAGTCTGGCCAAGGAAATCAATAGTTAGGAGGCTCAGGTAAGGGGCATAACTATTATTCATTCCTGAAATTTCCAAATTCTATTCCTGTATCAGGTCAAATGACAAAAATCCTACATAGATTTCTATATAACAATTTTATTTCTTATCACCTTCGATGTGGCAGCAGTTTCATTTTCTGTAGAAAAGTTTCAAAGAATTGTGATTTAATTTTATGCCACAGGTCTTATAAAGGCTGGTGCAATCTCATAAGAGGATTGACTTAGGTTCTTGTAAAATTTCTACTGAAAATGCTATCTATTGAGTGGGTTGCACTCCTCCTCCCAATACATGCTGCCAGCTCCCGATCTGCTGGCATGTTCTCTATTATTAGCAAATAGGAGCTAAATGTTTCTCTTTAACTTTAACCATGTTCAATTACAACACCCTTCTTCAGTCTTGGTTTGCTGACATAACGATATTCCTATTCCCTTAATTTCTCATCTTTCGTTCTTTTACTGACTTTCTATTTTAATGATTCCTAATAGGAAACAGATGGCATACTCAAAATTGGGACAAGTTAAGAAGAATGTAATAAGCAGATAACTGACAAAGGAGGGTGGGAATGCAGAGCAACCACAAGGGCTCATGCAGTGCTGGGTGGGGAGGGCCCCCGATGGGAGGTGAGACCTTTGGTGAAGGATACAACTGGTCAGCACAACCCTGCAGGGCAAGGAGCTGGAGAAACAACTCTCCCAGCCTCACACCTCTCCCCAACCTTGATCTCTCATGTTCCACTTTGGCTGAACCAAACCAAAAGCCAGAGGGCAAGGAAGCCATGTGTGAAAACTGTGCTGCAGAGCAGAATGGAGAGTGATACAACCCAGGGAGAGATACCCAGCACAAGAGTATTAATGTCTTTTATTATAAATTGTTTGGAAGTAGATGATGTCTATATGCATAAATAAATAACATTAATCTCTTTTAGGTGATGTTCACTTTGGTCACTTATGTGAGCATTTTCCCATAGCAAATCTTCCTACTCAAATTGGCAATAAGCTATTTTCTGTTGTGATACAGTCCCATGTTCTTATAACATGATGAGCTAAGAAAGTATTCTGTGGTAAACACATTAGTTATCTCCCCCTTAATTGAAATGCCAGGCGGATTAAAAAATAACTGTCACGTCCTCTCTAGGAGGAAGGTCTTTTTTTCAGTATGGGCATTGAAATATTGCATAATGATCGTGTCATATTGTTGATATTGCTGAAATGAATTTGTCTGTAATCTTGTTTAATTTCTTTCTTTTCACTATTCATTAAGAAGGGAGTATATAGACTGAGGATGTTGTATTTCAAAACCTGAAGTGTCAGGGAGAGTGAAAAGTGAAAAGTAATCAAACCTGAGTCATTCAATCATGACTTAGAGCCGAGGTGATTTTTGCAATCATGTAATCCAAACACCTCATTTTACAACTAAGGAGGCAAAACCCACAGAGCCTACATAACTTGCCAAGGTCACCGCCCTTGTTAACACCTCCCAGCTTGGCATGCTTTCCTCTATACCATAACATCAAGGGAGAGTGGCATACTTTTCATTCATTAAATTCATTTATTCAGCCACTATTTTTCAGTGCCCTGCGCCAGGCACTGGAGCTGAAGCCATAAAGAAACTAGACAAATTCTCTTTTCTCATGGGGCTTACATTCTAGAAGTAGAAGTAGAAGTGAAGATAGTCAATAAATAGATGTCAGGAGGTGACAAATGCTACGGAAAAAATGAAGCAGGATAAATAGATAATGACAGGGAAAGAGGATGCCATTTTTGTTGGGCCATCAAGGACTCTTTCCGAGATGACATTTGTGCAGGACCCTGAATGCAGTGCAGGAGTGAGTCATGCAGACATCTGGGAGAGCAGTATTTCAGGCAGAGAGAACAGCCAGGGCAAAAGGCTGAGGGGACATATGCTTGAGTGTTCATGGACTAGGAAGTAGGTTGCTTGGGCTGGAGGTGAATGAAGGGAAGAGTGTTGGATATGAGATCTAACAGGTATCGGAGCAGAGCGGGGAGGCAGATCACACAGGGTCCCATATGTCCCTGCTAGGCCTCTGGATTCTATTCTGAGTAGAATGGGAAGGCATTGATGTGTTTTCTGCAGAGGAGTGACATGATCTGAAGTGAGTTTTAGAATGACCAGTCTGCCTGCTGTTTGGGAAACTGATTGGAGAGGCAGAGTGGAAACAGAAAGGGAGGAGATATAAATTAACTAGTAGATTAGGAAGCTATTATAATAGTCCTAATTATGTTTTAAAGGTAGTGCCTTCTACCCACGCCAACAGGTAAGGATATAAGGGGGGAACATAGAAGTCAAAGAGGATACCAAAGCTTTTGGCCTGAGTGCTAGGATACTAGGTTTCCATTTACTGAGAAAATAAAAACTAGGGAAAGAGTATGTTTGGAGAGAAAAGCAAGAATATAGTTTGGGAATATTAGATTTGAAGAGTTACACATGTGAGTCTGGAGTTCAAAAGAAAAATGCAGGCCCAAGGTATGAACTGGTATTAGGAAATAAATGGTATGTGAAGTCCTATGGATTGGCTGAGATCACTAGAGAGTACACATACTGAGAGGACTGAGCCCCCAGGGGACCAAAAGCTTAGAATATGGAATGCTGAGGAGGAGTCATCCAAGTTTACTGAGAGGAAGGTACCAGTGAGCTAGAGGAACAGAGAGAGAATAGCTTCCTAGAAGCCAAGGAAATCAAGTTTTCGAAGGAGGAGGCAGTGATCAATTCCATCATAATAATTCAGGTAAGGTGAGGACAAAGAATTGATCACTGAAAATATGGAGGTAAGCAATGACCTTGGCAGGTGGGACATTGCTGGAGCAGAGGGATGAAATGATTCAAGAGGGAATGGGAGGAGAGATGCTGGAGACACTGTGTATAGGCCAGGGAATGATGAGATTTTCTGAAGAGGGGAGGTCAAGGGAGGGTAGTTTACAGATGGAGGTCATAATGGTGTATTTTTAGGGTACAGGGAAAGATCTAGAAAAAGGGGGGATGGTGGTAGGAGAGAAATTCGGATGACCTTGAGTAGGAGAAAGGGGATAGGATACCGCACACAAATGGAGGGACTAGCCTTAGATGGGAGCCCGACACATCATGCACTGTAAAAAGAGGTAAGGTGAGGTAAGGGGGACAGATTCTGAGAGGTTGGCAGATATTATACTGGAAACCTGAAAAAATCATTGTCTTGTGAAATATGATGTCAGTAGGAAAAGAAATCATACTAAAATCATTACATTTTCTTCAGTCTGCTTAACAAAAGAATGGCACCAAAGGGGCAATGAAGAAGGTCTTTTATCTCTGCATAACACATCTCAATACTTCAACTATGATCAAATTATAGTGATCTGATTTCCTGTAAAGCATTTAGACATCATAATTCATTAACCCAGGGAGAAGAATCTTGAAAGAATTTTAAGAAGAATAGGGAACAGACATAATAAACAGTGTAGACTTTTAGAACATAAAAGAAATTCTACTAGAAAACAGGCAGGTACTAATAAGGACTTTTAAGATTATCAATTACCTATCCATTGAATAGGTCTGAGTAAACCAGGACAGGACTAAAGTCATTAAAGTGACCCTAAATTAAATAGTCTGAAACTGAGATTTCTCAAAATTAATTAATCACAAAATTAACAGCACATAGCACTCATGATGATGGGCAGCATAGCACAGTGTCTAAAATGAGACCTGTCAGACCACTCAGGTTCAAATCCTTACTGCACACTTCATGTCCATGTGACTTTGGGGAAATTATATAACCCCTATGTGCCTCAGTTTCTTCATTTATGAAATAAGGATTATATTAGTATCTACCCCTAGGGCTGTTAAGAAGATTAAATGAACATAGAATAGTACCTTGCACAAAGCAAGTACTGTCTAGGTGTCTGTTAATTAAATCAAATCCCTATGAATAATCAAGACCTAGCTAGAAAGTATAGCCCAAAATTTATACCTGGAGTTAATTTTAAAGATTCTTTCTCTAAAACTGTCTAATGGGAAATCTTTTCCAGAAAAACAAATACATCTGGCACCTGATTATCCAGGCTTCTCTCTCTCTCTCTCTCTCTTTTTCTTTCTCTCTTTCCCCTCCTCCCCGGCTTTTTCTTAAAACTATGTCCTGACAGAGGGTAGAAAGAGTCTATCAGCTTTGTCACTTTTTCAAAGATGTTCTAGTGGAAGTTTTTATTTTTACAAGACAGTTGAAACTGGAAGAGTGAGCTTCCAGGATTACCATTCTACCATCTATGGGTTATCACACTACCTTTTCTGTTACCTGTTGACTCATACACAGCACCAAGTGCTCAGTCTCATGTTAGAAGGTTGTTAATTTAAATTAATATGTTAATTTAATAAAATACTTTAATGTTTATTTCTAAATTTTAGTAACAAAACAAGGAACATTATAAATATTTAAAAATTAGATGATCCCTAGTTTATTTCTCCTGCATAATTAAACCCCTATTCTACTTAATTTTTTTACATATACAATAATACTTTAAGAACCAATATTAAATCTTCAGAAAATAAAGTCTGAATCCTAGTTTATTTTGGAGTCCTGTCTACATAAAATATATACTATCTTCTCCTTCTGATCATTATATTATCCTGATAGTTAATTTACCAATTAGGTTTTTTTTTTTAGTTCCCATGTTTGGAGTACTCCATCAGATTTCCAAAGAAAGACTAATAACTAAATAAAAAATACCCCCTTAAATACCTTTGCAAGATCACATGTCTAGGAGCTATTAATTCCAAGAATCACAAAAGGGAGAGTAGGAAACAGTTCATCAGAGCAGCCTTCAGCCCATAGGGAGACTTCAGCTCTACTGGCAGTGAGTTCCTTTGCAGAGAGGATGCTTGCTGTGAGAGATCTCAGGGGATGGACGTTAGAGCCAAGCTCAAGTTGGTGCTCAGAGGGTTTCAAAGACATGTTTTCAGGGTTCCAAAAGTCTATGAGAGTTCTTATATTCTATATTCTCAGGTTTATAAATATGTAAAAAGAGTGTCACTGAATGTCACTGTACTATTGAGTCCTGCCATGGTGTTTTTGTGTTCACATTTCAGATGACCCTAGTAACATATTACATAAACTGACAATATTTACAGTTTAAGTCATTTTGCCTAACTGGGATTCAGTTAGATCACTCTTTCTTTCTCTCACACACATAGACACACACACACACACACACCCCCCTCTTAAAAAAAACTCTCAGTCTCTTTGTTACACAAGGTTAACAAGGAGAGTAATGAAGGAAAAGGACATGGAAGAAACGGATGACCTGGGCCAGGACCAGCGGGTACCATCTCACAGAGATCTCTCTGCTATGTGCTGTCTTCCAGGCAGCACTCTGATTTTCCCACTACCTGAAGCCCTGAGATCTGTATCACTCTCCCTCCTCAACAGCAGAGCATTTGATGGAGATGAAAGGCAATCAGTCACAGGCATTCAAAGAAAACTGCAGAGGACAAGTCCTATATCCTGCAGTTCCTACAGGGCACATATGCCTGCAACAAAGGTCTCAATTGAAACAGATACATTAATAGAAAGAGAGTTAATAAACCCTATTGGAGTCAGTCAGGGCAAAAAGTTTGTACTCTAAGTCCTGAACTTTGATTAGCTATAGCAAAACTAATAACTTCTCTTAGCATAAGAGCATTCACACTAGAAAGCAGTCAGACCAGCAGTTGCCAGTGTGAAGATGGATGCCCAAATTACAGTTTGATGATACAGGAACAGGAAATAAGAGGAGATCTAAGCATGGATGAGAACAAAGGTATTCTTCTAACTGCCCCAACTTAAGCTAATGTTAGTTTAGGTTAGTTAAGGCTTTGTTGATACTTCCTGAAAAAGGCAGGAAGTAAGTCTCAAAGTCATACTCTACATTTGTGTGTACACATGAATATACGTATATTTGCATATACATGTATGTATGTATGTATATATATATGCACATATATATTTAACTATATAGTAAAAGTACTATATAGGCATGCTTAATTTAACCAGTATCAAACTATATAGTTCATTTCATTTCACATTTTTAGTCTCTCTCTATACTCTTTTTGTTGTGCTTATAAAGTGTGAAGCTAAAAGACATCCTTCTGTATTATTAATAAGAACTTCCACTGACCTAGAAATCGTATATCATGTTGTGACAGAGCAGGTAAACACTTCCCTTTAAAAATAACCAAAAAAAGGAAAATTTGTTGAGTGGATGATCTCTTATAATTGCATGAGGTATGGAGAATGGAGAACTGGATATAATACATGTCACAATAAAGGCCCTTGGTTGTGCTTATTGAACAAGTGAATAAATGAATGTCCATTTTGTTTGGACCCTTCATGCCCTCTTTCGAATTATCCATAATCTTACTGTCAATGTATCTTACTAGGAGTTGATACCACTATGCTATGTTAAAGGGTGGGGAGGCTACTGGAGAGGAGGCAAATGCCATACAGTACTGTGTGCTAGAGGGCATTGGTACCAATACTCAGTAGAAAAGTAAATCAAATATATTGAGCCATAGTATTTTCTGAAAGGTGACCTTGGGATTTCAAAATAAAACACACATTAGACAACTTATGTATATAGTTTACAATAAGATCAGCAAGTAATGAAACTTATGAAGTTGGTGTATGTTTGATTTGTTTGAACTATTTAGGTGCTAATGAGTATATTTTGTTGATGATTGCCACTTAGAACCATAGGATGTACTAATGAGTCAACGATTCTTTGGTTTAAAGTGAGTTATCTACAGATAACTATTTCTGCATGCCCTGTGATATAATTACAACATTTTTTTCTTACTTGACCTTTCAAAGGATTCCACAGTCACTAGTGGTGGTAGAGTACTGCCACTCTAGAGACAGTCTGCTACCAGGTGAAGAGTAACTAGGCAAAGAGAAAAAGAACTGTATTCAGGACATTTTCAAGTTTCTGAACCAGCATTAAAACCACTGCCTCTCAATAATATTATCTTTATTTCATTTCTATCTTTTCTATTTGGTTCTCATGATAATTTTCTAACTGCCTTCTGCTCTACCATTCCACTGGGTAACAATAATAAGAGTTACAATTAGAACATCATTTACTGAGTCCTTTCTAAGTGCCAGGCATGTGCTAACAGCTTCGCATGCATTTTCTTATTATACAAATGCAAATACTATACAGACACAAATACTGAAATGGAGAGAAAGTAATTTCCCTTAAGACCCCACAGTTAACAAGTGGCAGGCTGGAACTCCAGCTCAGGTCTGAGGGAACGCACAAAGCCCCGTGCTCAATACCACCCTGAGCCAGTCCCCACTTGCAGTGAACTCACTGAGTTCTTGGCCCTCCACATTTGCCACCCTGTAGTTTGCTTTTTTTCTCCTTCCACCGTAGCTCCTCTTCATCTTTATTCTGGTAAATACACCCACTTAGGTCAGCTCCAATACCTCCATATCTAGGAACTTCTTGGCTCAGGTCTTAATGAGGTTGTTAGTGTACCATTTAGTTACAGGTTTAAGGTCAATGTATGGTTGAATAAAGTTGTTTTTGGATGCTCTCCTTTTGAGCCTTTAGTGAAATATCATTTCAGTGCCATGAATGTACCAGGGGATATGGAAACTACCCTACATTTTTCTTAGGGGGAATGATCATCATCCACTCCTCACATAGCTGGGAACTTCCTCTCCTCAGGAGGGTTCACAGTATGGCCTCTCATTCTGATTGGCACATGTGGGAGAAGTGACTGAGCAAATTCAGCTCAGCCCAATCTCTCTCTTAAAATGCCATCTGTCTTCAGGAGGCACTTTCCCCCTTCTCTGCCTTACAGCAAGCAGCCTGTCCCTTTACAGGAAGATCTGGATAGTCACAGCTCTTTCTGAGTCTAAAGAGGTGAGTTTGCTCAATGGTGGAAGTATCAAAAATGCCAGGGGCCACAGGGGCCAGCCACAGTCTCTAATACCTGGACTATTAAATTCCACCCTCTTGGTTCAAGAGTCATTCATCCTTTTTCCTGAATGGTAGTACATGCTTGCAGTTGAGTCATTTTATCAGCCTGCCCCCCTGCCACTATAATCGAATTTTGGGGGTCCATTAGCCTCTTTTCACATCATATACTTTCTGTCCCTTTCAGTCCAAGCTAGCAGTGCTTCTGATACATTTTTCCCAAGAACCCAGCAGGCCCTCTGTAGACTTTATGGGAGTTCACTTCATTAGACAAAAGCTATACCATAATCTTTTTGAAATAATCTTGTCTCTCGGTCTCCTGCTGAGATGGCTAAGGGATACCACCCTTAAACTTCCTGGAGGCCCTCTAGTTTGAAAAGATCCATAAGAAGCACTCTTAATCTCCCAGAAGGGTTTTTTATATGACAAAATACTCTGACCTTTTGATCTTTTCAAGACTAAAGCAAAGGATTGTATAACACCTCAGTCTGTTCTCCACACCATACTGTTGGCAGTAATCTCTTAACTCTAAGATCTTTTCCCATGTGGATAGGTCAAGTTCCCAAACCATCAAGTCTCCATCTTTTTTGCCTAACCTTCTTCCCTCTATTTATCTCTCTTCTTTTTACTATAAGCAGCAAAAAGAATACAGGTGACACCTTCATTTTTTTTTTTTTTTTTTTTTTGATATGTTAGTTCATCAACTAGGGAGTTCATTTCTGGTTAATTTGTTTTCCATCTAACTGCAGGACATGACTGCTCTAGGCTTTCTGTCACCACATAACAGTGACCTTCCCTTCTCCAGTTTCCAGTAATACATTCATCCCTCTCTCTTTAGCACTCACCAGTCACATTGTTAGCATCCATATTTCTATAACAGTTGATTCAGGATATTTTCGTATTTTTTCTATCATCCTCAAGATGATATCTTCAAAATTCTTCCAGCTTCTTTCCACTTACAAGTTCCAAAGCCACTTCTGCATTTTTAGGTATTCATTATGGCAGCGTTTCACTTCCAGATGCTAAATTTTGTATTAGTTTTTAAAAAATTGTTGTTGTATAAAAATTGTTTCAAATTTAGCAGCTTAAAACAACACTCATTCACTAGCTCAGAATTCTGTAAATCAGAAGACTAACACAGTGTGGTTGGGCTCTCTGCTTATGGTATCACCAGGCTGAAATCAAGATGTTGACAAAACTGAGTTCTCATCTGGAGAAAAAAATCTGCTTCCAAGCCCATTCATAAAAATCCAGTTCTTTATGGCTATGGGCCTATAGGCTATCAGTCCCATTTCCTTGCTGGCTGTCAGCCCGGGCCACTCTCAGCTCCTTGAGGCTCCCACATTCCTTGCCATGTGACTCCCTCAGTCTTTTATCCATCATCCATCAGTGGTGGTCACATCCTTCTCATGTTTCAAGTCTCTGACCACCGCACCCTGCAATCACTCTGCCTTTAAAGGACTCGTGTGATTAGGTCAGGACCACTCAGATAATTTTAAGGTCTTCTGTGCCATATAATCTGACCCAATCATCGGAGTAAAACCCACAGTATTTATGGTCTGGGTGATTATACATGGGATGTCTGGAGGGTGGGTAGGGGATGCTGTGACCCATCTTAGAAGCATACTTATTTTGGTCTTATTCATTGATCCCTTTAAATTCAACAATTCTGAAAAAACAGAGTTCAAAGCCTGGGAATTTTTTAAAAAATCATTCTTCTGTGCTCACCATTTTTTAGCTCTTTAGATCAGTATATTATTAGATTAAAAGACATGGGAGAAGAGATTTTATAATGTCATGATTCGTTGCTCTGATAAGAACCTACAAATTCCCACCCTGAGAGAATGGCTCTGATCTGAACTAGGGAGGTTCTCTGAATTCTCTCCTGGGAAAGAGCTTCTGGAGTCTTCCGAAATAAGAATGGTTACAGTCCTCTAATCTGCATTGTTTATGATAGTGTACTGGCTTTTGTTTTAGACTGCTTCCCCTCTTCTTCGTTCCCTATAGGAAGCATATAATTTGGGTATTATGAGATCCCCTGAGGGCATGAGGGAACATCCAAGTGCCAACGTTCTACCAAAGCCACGCTTTTGGTATTTACTGGAATGACGTCACAAGAAGCTAAGAATTCACAAAGTGACAGATCTCTCCCCAGAAAGATCTCTAAGGTAAGGCTGAAGGTCACATGCCCAGCAGAGTATCCTGATATCCTTGAAAATGCTCCCCACCCCTTAACTGTACAAAGTGGCTGGTATGCAGATTAGGAGTTAGCTAAATTAGAGACAATTTTGACATGCTAGACGAGGGAAAGAGATATATCTTCTTTTTATGTGAGTCTTGCTTAAAACCTCCATTTTGGAAGCAAGGCTAGAACCATCCATGGGACTCTAGACCAGGCCTCATGCAGCAACATCTCCTAAATCTCACTAACGCAGAGAAATTTTTCTGTGATTTAAGCTATACGAAGAGCCACATCTAGAGAAAGGATGATGTGGAAACCAGTATTACATAAGGTCCATCTAGCATGGAAATTTTGTTTCTTACAATAGCTCCTAGGGATCATTTATGGAGAGGCATTATCTTTTGATTTTATCACGACAACAATTTCAGAGATAGATAGATGCTCCTATATCATCTAACGACTCAGGAATCAAAACTTTCCTTGAGTCTTAAGACAAAACTATGAAAAATATAACTATTGTTTTCAACTTGAGTTTTAAAGCATACAAGAAAAGTGATTTAAAAAGCTGGGCATCTGCAAGGGTAAAATTAGCATCGAATACAAACCAAAATATTATTCCAGTAAATGGGCCATAACAGACAAATCGCTGGAAAGAAGAATTAGGAGGAAGATTATCTCTTGTTCAGAAATTGTATGGTGGAGATGTACACATGGCAGTTTCTCTGCCTCTCCCGTCAGTCTCTCAGGAGAAGGGAAAGCCAGGTAGATGAGACAGCAGATGGGGGAAAAACAGAGCACCAGCTACCAAAGCAACACGTCTCATGACAGCAGGGAGCTGCTTATGGAATTTTTTGCCAAGCTGCTATTAAACGCTGAAGAACCAAAATGTGCCTCTAACAAATAAAATAGTTAAAGATAATCTATGTTTGTGGTGAGTATATGTAAAGATAGCTAGAACTTCTGGTCAATATGTCTGAGTTGACATGGAAATTTCCTTTCCTACCCCAAACACATAGAAATGCTGGAAAACTATAACACAGCTACACACACACATGTACACACACACACACACACACACACACACACACAGACACACACACTGCCACAGTGCCACAAAAAAAAGATGGGACAGAAAGTCAGAGCAGTCAGAAAGAGCTGAAGCTAAAGACTTGAGGAAAACTGCAACCCAGTATAGGTCTGCATAGCCGGTGGCCAGGCCTTTAACATTTGTCAAGGGACCTGTGCTCATAGGAGCTGGAATCAAGCTACTTAAAAAGAGCACAAAGTCACATAAGACTTGTCCAGACACAAAATAAGGACTAGATACACCATGATCCTTCTCTGCAAAAGTTCCAGGGAGACCAGAGGAGAAAAGGGGTCAAGTGCAGAACCCCAGGCCAGCGCTGTTCACCAGCCCTAAAGCAGATGTATTTTAGGCTCACGGAATAGCGTCCCAAGTATAGAAACTGATACAAAATTGTTCCCAGGCCAAAGGGTAAAATGCATATGATCCTCAACAGAGACATACATGAGAGCCACCTGTAGAGATGCTTTTGCTACCAGGTCACAGTTCATGAAGAGAAGCATAATTCATAAGAAAACGTTTAATAACATTGATTATTTGATCATTTAAAATTTCTGTGACACTATAGATAATACAGGCAAAATTAAAAGGCAAATGACCAATGGGTGGAAATATATGCAACCCATATAACTATAAAAAGAAATAGTATCTAGAATTTATAAAGAGCTTTTACATATTAATACAAAATGGATTTTAAAAGTATGAATAAGTGATTTACAGAGAAAGCAAACGGTCCAGTAAACATGAAAAGATTTTCAACTTCACGAATCATCATGGAAATGCAAATGAAAATATTAATGAGATACTTTTTAAATTTATCAGATTGGTAAAAATCAAAAAGTAAAGTTGTAGTATGTATAATCGCCCCCACCCAAATCTTATAAAGTTGAAAGTATATGAATCTACAACATAGTTATTCCCCTTCTAGGTGCACCTAGTGAAAGCCTGAACACATGCATCAGTACACGGTGGCTGCTGCAGCACAGTCTATAAGAACTAAACTTTGGAAACTTAAATGTCAACCACCAAAGAGAATGGATAAACGCTAGCTCATTTCTACTATGGAACACTATGTAGCAATTAAAAGGAGTGAACTAGGTCTATGTGTATTAACACAAGTGCATATGTTTTATTTAACTTTAAGTTCTGGGATACATGTGCAGAATGTGCAGGTTTGTTACATAGGTATACATGTGCCATGGTGGTTTGCTGCATCCATTAACCTGTCATCTAGGTTTTAAGCCCCACATACATTAGGCATTTGTCCTAATGCTCTCCCTTCCCTTGCCCCCCACCCCCCAAAACACAGACATATTTTAAAACACTGAAGAATGACATGGCATGATAGGCATTCATGAAAAAATTAAAGTCACAAATTATATGTCAAAATATCTTCAAATCTATATATGGCCTGGAAAGACAGAAGTAAAATTCATGGTCATGATTATCTCTGGGGAGGAAAGAAGGGAAATGGTATACTAAGGAAGGTCTCAAAAGAGGATTTCAACTTTATCTGTAATATTCTCTCCTTTATTTAAAATTTAAAAATCTGAAACAAAATGAAAAATGTTAACATTTTAATGCTAGGCAATGTGTGCTAATATGTATATTATAATAATCCCTCTTTAAAAAATATTTTCTAAATGAAAAAGTATTTTAAAATTAAAATAAATCATATGACTTGATCCTGTACAATTACTAGGGTTTGACCACAAATTCGGTTTAGTTTCCCACAACAATGTAATGTCCTCTATACTCTATATAAATAGGACAACAAATTTGGTAGGGCACTTCTTATCATATCTTTTATTATTAAGTACAGGACAGTGATGTAACACCCTGCATGAAGCTTAGCAAAATGCAATCAGGGACCAAAAAATGAATTCTCAGCATGGAGGCTTTCATATTTTTCAACATGTACCACTTTAATGCTCATAGGTATAGATCCCATCTTGCATTTTAAGAGGAGGAGAGGATATTTAATTTACACACATAACTAATGATACTGAAATTCTCCTCAGCCTTCATCTTTTCAGGCATAAGTGTCCTTGTTTTAAGTTGCATTTAGGTTAGTTCTTTTGGTGCCTCAGACATTAAAATTGCTTAATTCTTTCTTCTATTACTCTGTTCGGTTTTTGTTTTAGTGTTTATGAGGCAATTGTCAGCCCCATCTGCAAGCTCAAGAAGCTCTCTCTCTCTGTCTCTCCCTCTCATCTTTTAAATGCCTTTCTCTCACTTCCAGAAATCTTACAGACTAGTAATGTCCTTCCATCCTCCCTTGTGTAACCATGCCAATTCCTCAACCCAAACTTAATGTGCACAATTAATTGTACCGATTCCCATTCTCAATACTTGAGTTATTTAATTTGTCTGTCTTTACCTGTCTTTGTAAACCCCCAGTAAATGAAGCTCTTTCCAAATTTCTTCATATGACATTTAAGTTGATGCCACATGTAAACAGATGCCTACAAATATAATACTTTGTATGGTCACACTAATTCACAGTGAGGAAATGCTTTCAGGGCCCAAGTAGAGGGATATGCTTTTCACATACTGCACTTGCATAAGAGTAAATAATTGGTAAGTTCCCCACCTCCAGAGATATATATTTCACTTACATTATTTGAAACATGATCAATATTTATGAGCTTCAGAGGTACACACAATTATTCCCTTTAATCATCAACTCTCTTGATAGGGACTTGATAAAACCACCCTATTTACTTCCTTAGAAGCAGAAATCAAACTCGCTTTTGAATTAAAATAAGCACTGTGAAGTATATCTTCTTAGTAGCTGACTTTGTCAAATGATCATATTAACTTCTATGTATGTTGTTTTCCACACATGCTGCCTCTATACCAATTTGCTGATTTAAAGTCACAAAACAAATCAATAACAATGACAACTGAAGTATAATAAAATACTGGCTTATAGCTTTAAAATATATGGTTTGTTTACCCCTACATATTCAACTGGAAGGAACAACTTCTAGGCATAAGCTTCTTTGACTTAGTTGGTCACACAGTGCGAAACATCAACCATGTTCGCAAAAACGAAAAGTTTGTCCACCAATGACGATGAATTAATCAATCATTCTTAGCACTGGAAGCAGCTTTTCCAAAGAAAAGATTTTTTATACCATATAGATCAAGTCAAAACAGGTGTTTAGATTAATGATATTTCCTTTTATTCTGCTTATCACAAATTAATTGACTTTTCGTGAATTATTTCTACAGAGGTTAGCAACTCCATTTAAAAAGTTAATATATCTGATTAAATGTCTAACAAAAATATTTTTATGGTAAACTTCATAATTTTTGTTATGGGAAAAAACATAAATGCCTAAATAAGTATCTTACATATATATATGTTTAAAACAAAACCCTTAAGTGTATTCTATTGTCTATAGATTATCAACAATCACTTCTTTTGGTGAATAGTTTTAAGATTGTGCAACAAATGTTTACTCAAAGGAGGAACGATGCATTTATGTTAGTAAATGAAAAACAAAACCATCTAGCAAATAGCCAAGAAGTAAACTCTTTAAAGGGCATTTTGACTTTCCATGAATTGCACTGTCTCTAGTATAATATATTCTACCAACAAGGATGTTTTTGGCAATTATTTCCAAGTTGCCATCAACACTACCCCAGTGCAGCATTGTTATCTATTTTGCCATGTCCCTGCTTATTACAGGATTTAACAATCATCACAAACCTTGTCTTTTTTTTTTTTTTTAAACCTACAGCACCTCTTCTAATCACGGGTACCTGTGCTCACACAGATCAACAAAGCGGGTCTCCTCCATGTCAACAAATCTTTGAAGCTCAAATAAACTTTTCACTAGAAGCAACATTCCACTAGATCTTTATGAATGTTCTCAGAACTGCTTATGAGAATTTTATGCCAAACACCAAGACCAATTAAAGCTCAATCAGGCCAGTAAGCATTCATTCACACATTCATACTGACAATAGATTTCATACTTGTTTTTTCTTCTCTGCTCTTTGCAACATTTCCTTCTTCTTCCACAGTTTCTCTTTCTCCTCTTCCTTTTCTCTTCTTCTGGCAGAAATTTCCATTTCCAGTCTTGCTACCTCTTCCTGGTGGGCCCGCCATTGAATAACCTGAAATAAACAGAAAAACTTCATTCCAATAACTATGCACACTGAAATTATTTCACAGGTCATAATAAGACTAGGCTCTATATCAAACAGATGTCAATTTTTTTTCCAAATAGATGTTTAAATTCTATGTGCACATGACTGTGTGATATATCTGTGAAAGATGTATGTGTGTGTGTTAGTGTTAAAAGGAAAAAGCAACTTTAAAATCACCACGTTCAGGAATTCTTCATCTGGATTCATGGAGTGGGGTTCCTAAAGAGTCTATGATTTAACTCCAAAGAATCTGTATATTCCCACAAATAGTACATAAAAGTTTTTGTGCTTTTGCATATTTTTTTTTCGGAGGTTAAACAACTTTCAAAAATTCTCAAATAATCCTGAAATGCTGAAAAGTTTAAGAATCTCTGCTATATTTCAGTCTTCTTATTTTATAAGAATGGAAAACGGGCTTGAATTAAGATGAAAAATCATTGTAAGACACTTAAAACAACTTTCTGGGTACTGGTAGGTATTATTGGTAGAGGTATATTTGGTATAGCCTTTCTGTTGGGTATTATGTAATATGTAAATATGTGTTACAATATAAAATTTGCATAGCCTTGGTACACAACCCTATTTCCAGAACATTATTTAAAGAAGACAATTAACTGGACATGTGCACAAAAATGTACACACAGGAATGTGTACTAGAGTTCTGTTTAAAACAGAAAAATTGAAAAAGTCTGAAGTCTGGCAGTAGGAGCTGGCTTAACTCAATTGTGGTACCTTTATACAATGACTGCCATTGAAATAGGATGCCATAACTCCATATTCATCGACATAGAAAATATTCACAACATATTATTAAATGCAGAAAAGCAGATACAAAACCACATTTATGGTATGATCTCATTAATGTAAAATATCAACTATCAATCTATATATAGAAGGAGATTTGGATAGGGACTCACCAAAATAATGATATTGGTTATCTCTGAATAGAATCATTTCCTGGTATTTAAAACAAAATTATTCTTTAAACCTTTCTGTGCTGGGTGACATTTTTTCAATAAAAATGTATTATCAGTGTAAGCAGGAAACCAATGAAACTAATGAAATAAAAACAAATACTTATCTGATCCATGTATGCATCTGGCTAAGAAGCAGACAACAGGGAAATGCCGAGGCATGCAGAAGTTTTTTTATATTAGCATTCCCAATTAAAGACTTCATTTCTTACACATTTGATGTAATCATCACTTATAAATGGTAATATATAAGATGAAAATTAAATAAATAATGTCACACAAATAAAGTGACTCTAAACAATTAAGCTCATTTTGCAAAATTTTCATTTTCTAAAGTAATATTTTGCCTTGTTTATCAAAATAACCCAGGAAATTTCTACTCCTGGTTTTTAAACACAGTTCAGTTTACCCCCTCCTACTGCTTATCCTGGTCATCATATTGACCTTTTTCTTGGGAACCCCATCCCTAGAATAGATCATCCCGGCCTTCTGTCCTGACCTGCTTTCAAACCTTTCCTTTCTATAATTTATCTTCCGTCTTTCACTTGGTACAACTAAGCAGTGTTGTGTCATCCCATCACGTATTACTAGTGATCTCCCCATGAACACACAAGGGATAGTTCTCTGTTCTCTATTCTTCAACCTCATGGTGAGATTTGACCCTGTGGATCATAGCTCTATGCTTAAAACTCTTTCCTGTCCAGGTCATGACATTGCTCTTCCCTGTTTCTCTACCAACAGATACTGTTCTCTTCTTCCTGTTTCCTCTGTCTACTCTATAATCCCAACCCTACATTATCCTCTCATTAATATCCAACCTTTCTATGTTCATTATTTGATGTGCTCATCCTCTTCTAGGAGTTTGCCTCTATGACTACAAAATTTGAATTATCAGCTCTATCTTTTTGCCTGCAATCAAATCCTATATTAACAAATTCTTTAAGACTTAGCTGTTTGTATGTACACTTAAAATCCAACATTTCCAAAATTAAATTCAACATCTTTAACTTTGCCACAACTTCACATCAAACCCAGTGCACCTGCTTCTCCTTTCCAAATATCCTGGTTTGGTCTGTGGAACCACAAGTCACCAAGTAGTCTGGATTTTTTTTATTACTATGTATACGTATCGACATGACTATCTCTTTACATTTTATATCTGACTTGGAAGATCATATATTTCTTAAGCTCAGATGAACTTTTATTTATGACAAACTAATTCCCAAACCATTGAGCTTGGCTGTAGTTCCGTAGTCCATCCAAAGTTTTTCTGCCAAAAGTATTTAGAACAAGATCAGAAAGTTCAAAAGGATGATGTCAACTGATCAATTTAGGATCTAAATAATTTAGTTTTCTCACTGCCAACCAATGCCCCCCTTTGATGTAGCTAACATGTAATCTCTAAGTAGCGTTCTTCCTCTGCCTTCCCTTATTTATATGGCCATTCCTATTCCTAGTTCATCAAGTGACTCAAACTACCCCCTGCTTGGAATGCCCTCAGATTTCCCATTCTTCATAAAATATTCATGGCCCACATCTTTCCTTGAAACAGTCTACTGCCCATGCTCCTCTCTCTTGTCTTATCTCACTGACCATACCATAACTGCTCTCTGTGTATGTTGAATATATTGTTGGTTTCCACTTAGAGCACAGTCCATGCATTTGCTTTCCCCTTATACTGCCTTGCAGAGTACTGGGACATCATAGATGCTCAATAAGTATCTTTTATTTAATCCATCAGAATGAATATTTTAAATGAAACCTGATAAATAAGAAAAAAAATGCTAGTGTTGGAACACACCACCTTGCAACAATTGCTGAAATAATGAATCCTTGTTAATAATCATCAGTGGCTGCTAAAAACTTCATATTAACAATTAATGGGAGACTTTATAATGAAGGGATCAAGCTGGCAACAAACACATTGAATAATCTTAACATCATAGAGGAACAAGCAAACATTTTTCTTACTGATGGAAGCATACAGCATTCCCATGAATTATTCTTGCCAAAAAATAAAATTGAATCTGATCAAAGCTCTAGACCTACCCATCAGGTTACAGGAAATTCAGCCAACAGAAAAACACATTATGCAATAGTACATGGGAACATAATCTGCAAAATTAAAATTTGTGAATCCTCAAAGAACTTTAACAAATTACAAGAAAAAAATGAAGGAAGAACTATGAATTGAAAGAGCTTTAAGAAACATACTAACCAAATGCAGTATTTGGTTTATATTTGGGTTCTGATGTATATAAACTAATGTAAAAAGAAATTATGAGATAATTGGAGCTATTTGAATACTGATTGGTTAGTTGATGCTATTAAGGAAATACTGTTAGTTTTTAGGAATGAAAATAGTGTGGTTATGGTCTACAATTTTAGACATATACACTTTAATTTTAAAACTAGATACTTAATACTAACATGATATGATGCTTGTGATTCTTACTATTATTTCAAGGGGCATGGGGGAGTAGGTAAGAATACAGATAAAATAAATTTGAATAATGAATGGATAATTGCTGAAGTTAGGTGATAATAGATTTTTATAGGTTTTTAAAATTTTCCATAATAAAAAATTTATTGAAAAACAAAATAAACTATAAAATATAATGCATATGAAAAGAGAATTATATAATAAAATACTGTAGTCTCAAGGTTCTGAGGCAGTAGGAAGGAAGATTTGTGATACATTGAATTAGTGAAAAGAAAAATTCAGCCTTTCTGAGCACTGAGACTATTTTTATAAATTGTAATGGAAATAAGTTAGGGCTTTGTAACTATTCTTCTCATTTGCTGATTTAAAACTAACTTAGGGGAACCATCATTGAATGGCTTTTGCATATATGATGTCCTATGATTTAAACAAGCAAAAGCATAAGTGAAAATCTATAAATGGAAAAGATTTCTGTTTCCTGAGGCAAGTATAGTAAGAGAATAACCAGACCAATCAAACTGGTATAACCAGTTTACTCAACAATTTATTTAATTTACCCTTCCCTGTCTTTGGCAAGTCTAAATGATGCTTCTTTTCTCAAAAAAAAAAAAAAAGATAAAATTATGTTGATTTTTATAAAGTGATGTACACACCAGAAAATTCTGAAGCAGCTGCAAATTCAACAACCAGAAGCCAATAGTTTGTAGATCTTAAGCAATAGAAGAAAAAAAGAAAATAAAAGAAAAATGCTGTAAAACAAAAACAAAAACCCTAGAGCAAAGCTTCAGCCTTCAGAATCTAAATTGCTTCTACTTAATATTGGAATCATGGGGATGGTCAGGGACCTGTAGAATTTTACCTGAAATCAATAATTCACAGTGTTATTTCTAATTATAATGCTACCAGGAAAAAAGGGGTAAAGGCAAGAAGGTTGTTGGAAACTAGAGTGGTGAGATCTTGACAATGAGAAACAGGCTCAGCAGCAATCGATATCTAAGCAATAAGGCAAAACAGCTTTTCAGAATGCACACTGGATAAGATGAAGAATCTGGTAGCCATTGAAATAATCCTTATCCAGTGGATCCTCACAGAGATAGTCAAGGGATGTGGATGGCTCCCATGTGGAGAGAATGACAAACAATTATGGTATTTTCAAGATGCCTAAGGATAAGAAAGCTGGCAGGTGGGCAAATAAATCAATATTAGCACAATAGACTAAAGCACAGAAGACTCTGAATGAACAGTGAGCAAAAGGAAGAATAGCACAGAAGAACATTTTAGTAGTTTTATTTTAAAGGCTTTGCTAATTATATAGCTTTAAACATAATATGTGCACATATAACCATGTACCAATAATAATCACAAAAGAACATTACCACAGTAGCAGCCAGGAGTGTATGTTATAGGAAAGCATTATTTAGATTACTAACTACAGGGTATTTTTCCACATTTTAATTAATACTTTGCTTAATATACCTGCCAAGGGTCGTCTCTGAATGAGACCTTAACCTAACAGAGGATAAATGACATTTAAAATATGTTCATCTAGTGCAAATAATAAATTAATGGTTTAAAATGAAAATGGTTAGTAGCATTACATGTACTCCTCACTCTTAACGTACAGTAAAATGGTTCAAATGAAATTAATAAGCACACATTCTCAGAAAGAACAAAGTTGTAGAAAAACGAAAATGAAGGCCATGAAAACTTTAAAGGTAGTAATTGAAATTAACATCAAGGAAACAATACTAACACAATTTTAAATCAAAGTTGAGAGCTTTGAAAACAATTTATTGTGTTAGTATGGCATAAAGGAAATGAATATTGAACATCTGCTTTTGAGACCTATCTTTGCCACCAACAAAAAATACTGTTACTTTGAGCAAATGGCTCATCCAGTTCTTTCATGTGTTAAAGGGAGGGACTGGATCAGGTTACCACCTTAGTTCATTTAAGTTCTACTATTCTGAGTCTATATTTTCCTTAGAGAGATCGTAATACAAGATATTCTCTGCAGTTTATTTCTGCAAGCAAAGCCAGCTTCAATGAAAAACATCAGTATTTTGTAAACTTTTAAAATAATAACAATTAATATTATATTCTATTGGCCATATTTATGGAAACCGTGTGTGATGTGGTTGTTTTATAAGGAAAATAAAAAGAGAGGTACCAGCTGAGCAGTGCCTATAACTGACAATAATGAAATATGAAAAATTGCCATTTAAAAGAGCTTATTCTGTGCCAGGCTAATGTTTTATTAAGTTTTAAACACATGGTATGATGTAATCCTTGAAACAAGCAAGCCTGTCTACTTTACACTTCATCTGTCTAACTTCTACTTAATCTACTTAAGTCTCAGCTCAGATGCCATTTGCTCCAGGAGGCATTTCCTAACCCTCCGTGCCCAGATCAGATACCGCTCTACTTCCCTAGCACATTGTCCCTATTCTATTACAGCATGCAACAAGCGTTTGGAATGACCCATACCTCCAAGGGACTGCAAACTTCATAAGGGCAGGGACCAGATCTGTCTTATTCATAGGCTGTCTCCAGAGATTAGCACAGCATCTGATATTCAATAAGGGTTCAATAAGTACTTGTTGGGTGACTGCATGGATAATGCTCTGAAGTTAGATGAACAGTATTTTCCCTTCTGCCTCTTGCATTGGTCCTTAGAAAGAAAAAGTCTCCCACCAACATGCTACCATTTTCTGATACCCCCACTGTGGGAACTCCTAATCCCTGCTTTCCACATTCCTAGCTATTTCACTGCTTCCTAAGCTTCATCTGTGCTTATCTGATGGGGAAAATAATCAGAAAACTTGTCAGGATTTTCAGCAACTAATTTATATTTCCATCAAGGTTACAAAACATGTGTGAAAATTAGCAAACAAATCCCTTTCTCTGTCTTCTCCCTAAATGTTACTATAAGCTTCTAAATTCAGTTCAGCTGAGTAAACTTTAAATTTTCATTTTATTAAATCTTTAACAGTGTGATAGCTCCATTAAATATTGTTCAAATGTACCACTGTTTCTCAATATTACCTGCCTAAGCTTTTTAATCTTATGTATTTCGTTTATGTTTAAACTTTACTCATGAAACACAGAACCTGTGATTTTGCACGTTATTAAAGCTTTCTATTCTCCACTTGGCATTTTTGCTTAGCAGAAAAAAATTTGTTTTTCCTCTTGGCTTCACAATTATTCCTTGGTTTCTTAGGTAACTTCATAAGTTCATTTCTTTATCACCTCTCTTTTGATAACTGCTTTTCATTTTCTGTGGCCTTTTATTAGTCTTTCTCAGATGCTCAAATATAATGCACTATTATTATCTTGACAGTTCCATGTCCTTTACTTTCAAAATAAAATCTTGCAATGTTTCATTTAATTGGGTCCTGGAGGGTCTAACCTTAGTGTAAAACAAAACTTTCAGAGGAAGAAACAAACTAAATGCCAATAAGCAGAAAATTATCAACAGCTACTTTTTCCAAAGGGATAAAATTTACAAACCTATCAGTCAATTTTATTTATGAAACTGACAAAGTCAAATTGCATAATAGAAAGAATTAAAAAACCGGACTAAGGGTTAGGAACTCCCTTGCTTCTTGGCTGTGAGATCTTGGGAAATCACTTCCCAGTTCTAGGCCTCAAATCCTCTGCTAAAAATTAAGAGGACTAGATCAGTATTGTCTAAATAATTCATTAATTGGATCATGAAATCAGTTTTGTGGATAGCAACTAGCATTTTTTATGCAAGAGAATAGAATGGAAAATAACAGAGATCATGTCAATATATTAGTGCTGTGTCAAGAAATTGTTTCCATTCTGTGTATGTTCGTTTGTGATGTAAAATACTTTTCTCACCGTAGGTCACAGTCAAAGAAACTTGAAAAACACATCAGAAAGCTCTCTATAATCCCTCTCAATGCTAAGATTCTATGGTTCTGTAATAATAAAGACCAATGTTTTTATGTCACCATCATTGAGCTACAGTCTTTCTTCCTTCTGCAATCAACTGAGAAGCACAACATAGATGAGATAACCCAGGTTTTGAAATCATAAGCCAGAGTTTAAGTCCTACCTCTGTGACCTATTAAAGGTGTCCCCTGGATACATTGTTTAACCACTTAGAACCTCAGGTAAGCATAAAATGAGATAATAACAATGCACACTTGGCAGGGTTGCTATACAAACACCAACCATTTGCACAAACCAGAAACTCAGGAATCATCCTAACACTGCCTGTCCCGGATACCCCATGTATCCAAGTCCTGTTGCCTATTACTCCTCACTGTAGTTCCCACACCTCTTAGACTCATTGTGTTCTTTATAGCTCCATAAGCCCCACCCTAATTCTGTAAGAACCTCCCTGCATCCACTGTTGCCCCCCTCTCTCTACTGAGGCCAGAGTATTTTCAAAACAGATGTCTGATCCATTTCATTCCCTGTCCACACTCCCATCTCCCTGCCTAACATCTTTCAATGGTTTCCACCGCTCATGGGGGTAATGTGTAAACTCCCAGATATAGACTTTATGGCTCCCAGTATTTGGCCCAGCCTATGTCTGCAACCCCAACTCATAATTCCACATGAATTACTAATTTATTCACTATTTCATCCCTACTCCTGGAATAGTGCCTCATTCAAAGCAGATGCTCAATGAATATTTCTTGGGTGGATAAGTATCTAAAACTTAGATTAACATAAACAGAACTAAAGACAAAAACCAAGATTGTCTCAATAAATGCAGAAAAAGCTTTCAACAAAATTCAACATCCCTTCAGGTTAAAAACTCTCAATAAACTAGGTATTGAAGGAACATAGCTCAAAATAATAAGAACTGTCTATGGCAAACCCACAGCAACATCATACTGAATGGGCAAAAGCTGGAATCATTTCCCCTTGAAAACTGGCACAAGACAGTGATGCCTCTTCTCACTATTACTATGCAATATGGCATTAGAAGTCCAAACCAGAGCAATCAGGTAACAGAAAGAAATAAAGGGCATCCAAACAGAAAGATAGGAAGTCAAATTACCCCTGTTTGCAGATAGTCTCAGCCCCAAAACTCCTTCAGCTGATAAACAACTTCAGCAAAGTTTTAGGATACAAAATCAACGTACAAAAATCACTAGCATTCTTATATACCAATAATAGCCAAGCTGAGAGCCAAAACATGAATGCAATTCCATTCACAATTGCTACAAAAAGAATAAAATACCTAGGAATACAGCTAACCAGGAAAGTGAAAGATCTCTACAATGAGAATTATAGAACATTGCTCAAGGAAATCAGAGAAGACACAAACAAATAGAAAAGCATCCCATGCTCATGGATAGGAAGAATCAATATCATTAAAATAGTCATACTGCCCAAAGCAATTTATAGATTCCATGCTATTCCTTTCAAACTACCAATGATATAAATAGAAAAAAACTATTTAATAGAAAAACATAAATAGAAAAAAACTAGTTCAAAACTTTTATGAAACCAAGAAAGAGCCCAAAGAGCCAAGGCAATCATAAACAAAAAGAAGAAACAAAGCTGGAGGCATTATATTACCTGACTTCAAACTATAATACAGGGCTACAGTAACCAAAACAGCATGGTAGCGGTACAAAAACAGGCACATAAACCAATGGAACAGAATAGAGAGCCCAGAAACAAGGATGCACACGTATGATCATCTGATTTTCAACAAAGCTGACAAAAACAAGTAATGGAGGAAAGACTCCCTATTCAATAAACAGTGCTGAGATAACTGGCTAGTCATATGCAGAAGATTGAAGCTGGATCCCTTCCTCATATCATATATGAAAATCAACTCGAGATGGACTAAAGACTTCAATATAAAACCCTAAACTATAAAAATCCTGGAAGACAACCTAGGCAATACCATCCTGGATATAGGAATAGGCAAAGATTTTATTACAAATATACCAAAAGCAATCTCAACAAAAACAAAATTGACAAACAGAATCTAATTAAACTTAAGAGCTTATAGATAGCAAAGGAAAGAAACTATCAATAGAGTAAACAGACGACCTACGGAATGGGTGAACATATTTGTAAGCTATGTATCTGACAAAGATCTAATATCCAGCATCTCTAAGGAACTTAAACAAATTTACAAGAGCAAAACAAACAATCTCATTAAAAAGCAGGCAAAGGACATGAACAGACACTTTTCAAAAGAAGACATACATATGTCTTCAACAAGCATATAAGAAAAAGCTCAATATCCCTGATAATTAGAGAAATGCAAGTCAAAACCACAATGAGATACCATCTTACATCAGTCAAAATGGCCATTATTAAAAATTAAAAAAATAACAGATGCTGGCAAGGTTGTGGAGAAAAGAGAACCCTTAAACACTGTTGGTGGGAGTGTAAATTAGTTCAACCATTGTGGAAAGCAGTACAGTGATTCTTCAGAGAGCTAAAAGCAGAACTACCATTTGACTCAGCAATCACATTACTGGGTATATGGAGGAATATACATCATTCTACCATAAAAAGACATGCATGCAAATGCTCATTGCAGCACTATTAACAGTAGCAAAGATCTGGAATCAACATGCCCATCAATGACAGATTAGATAAAGAAAATGTGGTACATATACACTATGAAATGCTATACAGCCATAAAAAAGAACAAGATCATGTCTTTTGCAGAAGCATGGATGGAGCTGGTGGCTATTATCCTTAGCAAACTAAGGAACAGAAAATCAATTACTGAATATTCTTACCTTAATTTATCCTTTAGCTAAAGATAAGAACTCATAAACACAAAGATGGGAACAGCAGACATTGGAGTCTATTTGAGGGTAGAGGGTGGGAAGAGGGAGAGGAACAGAAAAAAATAACTATTGGGTACTAGGCTTAATACCTGGGTGATGAAATAATCTGTACAATAAGCCTCATGACATGAGTTTACCTATATAATAAACCTTCACATGTATTCCCCTATTAGTCTGTTTTCACAATGATATAAAGAACTACCTGAACCTAGGTAATTTATAAAGAAAAGAGGTTTCATTGACTCAGAGTTCTGCATGGCTAGGGAGGCCTCAGGAAACTTAAAATCATGGTGGAAAGTGAAGGGGAAGCAAGACATGTCTTACATAGTGGCAGGAGAGAGCAAGGGAGAATGAGCCACACTTTTAAACCGTCAGATCTCATGAGAATTCACTCATTATCATAAGAAGAGCATGGAAAAAGCCACCCCCATGATCCAATCACCTTCCACCAGGTCCCTCCCCTGAAATGTGGGATTACAACTCAACATGATACTTGGGTGGGGACAAGAGCCAAACCGTATCAACCCCTGAAACTAAAAGTTAAAAAATAATAGTAATAAAAGAAAAAAAACTCAAATTGGCAATGATATACTCATCTGGTTTCTAAACCACAGGGCCAGATGAGTACCACCTAGCATGTCCCTTCTACAATTTCATGATTTCAACGGGAAACTTTAGCCTGACCAAGTTCTTACACAGACCACACTTCCTTCCCCTTGCCCTCTCTGCCTCTTTAGCCTTTTATCGAGGAGGCAGGCTAACCTCATGTAGGTTTCACATAGCTGGTAGGACCTGGATTCAGCTTTAAATGATTCACCAAAAGGATTTAGACTGTAAGGGAACACTAAAGTTTAGAATACAATAAGACTCTACTTTAAGGCATATACTCTATGAATGGAGGCCTTGAGAAAGTCAGGCTTATGTATGCGTATAGCTATTTGCTGCAGTGGATAGAGGGCACCTACCTGTTCTTTTTGCCTCCCTGGGAAATGGTCACAATGCCTGGCACAGTAAATACTTATTAAAGGTGTATTAAATATATTTAGCACTTTATTATATTAAAAAGTTTATTAACCACTTCACATGTGTATCCCACTTTACAACTAGATTATATTCTCCCTGTATTCTGGGGACAGGTGTATGACATTTTTGTAATCCATAAAATCTACCAAATGCTAAATTCAAAGAAGAGACTCAATAACACTCATTCTTAAATATACTTGTGATCTTACAAACCTCCCTTTAAAAAGTTGAGACAGCTTTCTGTTGAGCCCTAAGTTTAATTTTAATATCAGAGATTTTCCATAAATCCACCAAATCCCAGAAATGACTCCTCTTTTGATTCTGCAATTCTGAGTTTTATTATCTTGGGCTGTGGTTAAAAATAAAATACAAATAAAATATCTAGTATGTTTACCTAACAAGGCATTTGCCTAATTAATGCAAGTTACATGGATTACAAAGAAGAAAAGGAATTATCTAAAATCCTTTCCAGTAATAAGGGGATTATGATGCCTAGCAGGGGAAGGTGAAAGATGTATATTATATAATGTAAATATACATATTTATATTATATATTATATAATGTAAAAAAGCATTAGTAAACTGTTCTTAAATGTACAGGTTTACATTAACATAACCATATTCCTCAAAGCTCTGATATTTCCTTTAGAGTTATTATTTTAATGAACAGAACCCTCAAGAGAAGTGCTCATAGATCACTAACCACTGTAACACTTTTCTGTGTGTGAGAATAAGACCATTTTGGAGCTATGAAAAGGAGTCCACTGCTGAGAACAAAAATTAAGGAAAGTGGTTATCAAGTGTGATAAAAGTGATTACAACATATGGATTTACTAACTTATAGGACCTAAATAGGAAAACTTCAATGAGAGTACTTCTTCCCTCATTAGCTCATTCCTTTCTAGATATAGCACAGGATCAAAAACAGATAATTTAAAGAAATTGGCAGTACTTTTAATCTCTTTGCTCGTTACATCTTAACTATACAGGAGACCAAGAATGGAACTCAAAGATCACAAGATGATTAACTGGGAAAAATCATAAAAGAAAGTGACTTCCATTATCATCAGCAGAGCCCCCTTCACATGGGATGTTATTCAGCAATGAGTATTTCAAACTAAATATAGTGCATTTTCTGAATGCCTTCTTCTAGAAAGAGTAGTCAGAATACACCTGGAGGAAAAAGAAGCAACATCTTCAAGAGAGAAAAAGAAGTAGAGAGGGGAGGCAAAGGATAAAATGTAAGATTAAGGGGCTACTGTATCCATGCACAGGGGCCTCACCCAGATTATCCCCCAAAATGCTAAATGGAAGTTGCAAACATCAGTTCTCTGAGTACTCACGAGATGATAAATCCAGTTATCTTGAATTTTTTTCCAAGTACATACTGAAAGGCAAGATGCTATACTGATATTACAATATGTTTGTGGAAATGGGAAATCTTATTCTTTTCCATAAAGTCTTAGTTAACCTCTGAAATGAATGTTCTGAGTAGATAAACACTAGAATAATGTGCATTATTCTGAATTCATTTGTTTTATGTTCAAGATTTAGCGAGTTTTATTTCTAAATTACAACTCCACCGAAGCTCATTTATACATTCCTCCAACTTCCCCAATCTTCAAATTACTTATTCTGCATATGTTTCTTGAAGGAATAACTATGACCCTTCATATAAAATTCTGTGCTATTCACTGAAGGAGACAGCTCAGTCCTAATCCATAAATATGTATTAAATAGAACATATAAAGCATGCTGGTGCAAATCTAATTGCCACTTATGCTAGGAGGTTTAGAAATTTGAATTTGGTTTTTCAAGTCTATGTTCTATTGCATATTTCCTGCTTACAGATAATTACTCTCAGCTAGGAAAAGATACTATCTTTCATAACAGAGCTAATGCAACCAACCAATAATCCTACATATCGTTATGTGCAAATGTCTTGGGTTTTTTTTTTTACATTTAAAATTACTTTGTCTCTTCTTAACAGTCAGTTTCTTCATATGCGTGATTCTTCTGCATCATATACATCTCATGGAAGCTTTTATCTTCACACAAGGGGAAACTTTAATCTTCAAATACTATTGTCATTAGTATTCAGATTAAAGTATATTTTATTGAATTAATAAGAAAATGTTTCTAACATAATTTATAAGTATATTTTAAAGAGTTAGTAGCATGTTAGAATCAATAACACCAATTGTACATCTCTCTTGGCTAGCTGGTCCACTTCCTCTATGCACCCTTTGGCATTCCCAATGATTCCTTTTTGCTTCTTTTCTTTTATTTTTAGGGGAAGAAGATAAATTATTTATTTATTTATTTACTTATTTATTTAGTGAGAAGGGTTTTGCTCTGTCACCCAGGCTGGAGTCCAGTGCTGCATTTCTTTTCTTTTCACTCAACCCACTGGGGCCTCAGTACCACAAATGTGCTCACAGTTCCCAAATCCTTGGCTCCAGATTCATATATCCAGCTCTCTGTTGGGTAGCCGACACATCTTCAAAATCAACACATTCAAAACAGAATCACTATCTTCCCCTCAGAATCTGTATTCCATATCTGGGTTAATGGCATCAGAGATCACCCAGTTAGTTCCCTAAGCCAAGAGCCACCCTAGACTTCTTTTTCTCCATTACCTTTTTTTTTTTTTTTTTTTTTTTGAGACGGAGTTTCGCTCTTGTTACCCAGGCTGGAGTGCAATGGCGCGATCTCGGCTCACCGCAACCTCCGCCTCCTGGGTTCAGGCAATTCTCCTGCCCCAGCTTCCTGAGTAGCTGGGATTACAGGCACGCGCCACCATGCCCAGCTAATTTTTTTGTATTAGTAGAGACGGGGTTTCACAATGTTGACCAGGATGGTCTCGATCTCTTGACCTCGTGATCCACCCGCCTCGGCCTCCCAAAGTGCTGGGATTACAGGCTTGAGCCACCGCGCCCGGCCTTCTCCATTACCTTTTACACCCTGTCACCAAATCCTCCTTAATATATCTAGACTCTGTTATCTCACCTCCAGCCCCATACTAAGTTAAGTGTTCATCTCTTTCCTAGACTGACATTTATTTCCTAACTGATTCTCCACTTTCAGATTTATCCCATGTCAATCCACTTTCCATATCCATGCCTGACTAATCCCTTCATAGTGAAAAGTCTGATCACATGATTCCCCTGACTCAAGCCTTTCAAGGGCTCTTTACGTCTCAAGCAGATGAACAAGCTCAAATAGCTGCTAGGGGCAGGCAGATACAGAAATGAGTAAAGGAGGAGCTCATGCTCCACCTCCAAGCACTTAAGGGAGGAGCTGCTTTTGACTCCAACCAGTTGCTGCCCGCATAGGAATGAGTGTAGGCCCGGGGTCACCATAAGTTCCAGTTTTTCAAGAGAAGCCGGAAGTCTGGATTTGTATGCACAATTTCCAAAATGTTCATGTTGAAAATATACCCACATTCTTTTTAAAATTTTTTATTTATTTCCATAGGTTTTTGGGGGAACAGGTGGTATTTGGCTACATGAATAAGTTCCTTAGGGGTGATTTGTGAGATTTTGGTGCACCCAATTCCCGAGCAGTATACACCGAACCCCATTTGTAGTCTTTTACCCCTCATCCTCTTCCTACCCTTTCCCCCGAACCCCAAAGTCCATTGTGTCATTCTTATGCCTTTGCATCCTCATAGCTCAGCTCCCACTTATGAGAACATACAATGTTTGGTTTTCTATTTATGTGTTACTTCACTTAGAAAAATAGTCTCCAATCCCATCCAGGTTGCTGTGAATGCCATTAATTCTTTCCTTTTTATGACTGAGTAATAGTATTTCAGTGTGTGAGTATGTGTGTGTGTATGTGTGTGCGTGTGTGTGTGTGTGTATGTGTATATATATGTGTGTGTGTGTGTGTGTATATATATATATATATATATATATATATATATATATATATATATATCACAGTTTCTTTATCCACTCCATTGATGGGCATGAAAATACATCCACATTCTTAAAAACAAACATATGAAGCCCTAGCTTAATATTCAGGCTATCAAATTTCAACCTCTCCTCAACTAGATAAAACTTTGATTCTTAGCATGGCATGCCAGGCTCTCTATTATCTGTCAAAGAACATTCATTTCTTTCTTCTCCCCACAAACCACCTGTGTTCCACCCATACCAAACGTCAAACTCACCATGCTGTTTTTAGCCCCTGTGGCTTTGGATAGCCTTCCCCACTTCTGGAATGCCCTGCCACACCTACGCACCTCTCGTTTTAACAGCAAAATGTTCTTTACTTCCCCAGACGCAGCTCAAGCATCTCTTCTTTTGTAATGCCTTCCCAGACCCAGGACGAGACAAGGCAATCATTTCACTCTTGGTTTACCACCATATCAAAGACATGTACTTCTTACAGAATTAGTCACACTGAATTGAAATTATTTATTTTACAATTGCCTTCCCTATCAGAAAATATAGGATTTTAAGGACAAGGACTGTTGTTATTTAGCTTTTTACGTTTATCCCTAGGCCGTAACCTATTAGCAGACATATAATAGTATTAGAATTAAACAGGAGATAAGTGACTATGTCATTTTAATAATAGAAAAACATGTAAGTTAGAGATCGTCATTGATCTCTAAAAGAATTTAACTCTGCTTTCATATAAACATAAAACCTCAGCTTTAACTGAAAAAGTGCCCATTATCTGCCTTTTCTCCTGGACTGATCAGTTCTTCACTCACAATGCAGTGGCTTTAGCCCTATTTTCTGTCCCTATAGTTTTGCCTTTTCTAGAATGTTATATAAAAGGAATTATACACAATGTAGTCCCTGAGGTTAGCTTTTTCCACTTAGCATCATGCATCTGATGCTCATCCATGTTGTTCCATGTATCAGTGGTTGATTCCCCTGAGTACTCTGAGAGGTATTCCATTGTATGGATGTACCACAGATTGTTTATACATTCATTAGTTGTAGGATGTTTGGGTTGTTTCTAGTTTTTGGTGATCACAAATTAAGCTGCTATACACATTCACATGCGGGTTTTTGTGTGAATATAAGTTTTTATTTCATTTGGATAAATACTCAGTAACATTGCTGAGTCATATAAGTGTATGTTTAACTTTATAAAAAGCTGCCAAACTGTTTTTCCAAAATGGCTGTACTTTTCTGCCTGTCCATCAGCAACGCATAAGGGTTCCAGTTGCTGTACTTCTTCACCAGCACTTGATATTGTCAGAGCGTGGAGGGCTAGTTTTCTTGGGGAGAGGGGTTGATTTAAGCCCTCTTATAGGGCTAGTAATATCTTACACCTCTTTTAAAGCATTTGTCTGACCTCCTTTAAAGCATTTTTTCTTTACTATTCTTTATTAGCTGATAAATCAGACATCTCTGCATGCCATCTCACATCCTTTACACCAAACTTTTTAAATTTTCCAGATTTATTGAGTTATAATTGACAAAATTATATTAAAGTATCCAACATGATGATTCTATATCTATAGATTTTGACATGACTACCACAATCAAGTTAGTTAACACATTTATTACTCTACCTAGTAACCCTTTTTGTTTGTTTTGTAGTAAGAATATGTAAGCACATTTCAAACATACAATTCAGTACTGTTAACTATAGTCGTCATGCTGTATGTTAGATCCGCTGAACTTATTTATCTTATAAACAAAAGTATGTACCCTTTGACTAAAATCTCCCCTTTCTTCCCATGCTCTTGCTCCTGGTAACCATTGTTCTACTCTCTGCTTCTATGAATTCAACTTTTAGATTCCACATGTAAGTGACATCATGCAGTATTTTACTTTCTCTAACTTATTTTACTTAGCATAGGTTCATTTGTGTTGCTGCAAATGGCAGAACTTTTTTTTCTTTTTAGGGGGGAACAATATTCTGTTGGATGCATACATGCCAAAATTGCTTGATCTTTTCATCTCTTGATGGATACTTAGGTTATTTCCATGTCTTGACTACTGTGAATAATGAACACAGAAGTGCAGGTATCTTTGATTGGTGACGATTTCATTTTCTTTGGGTATATACTCAGAAGATGAATTTCTGGGCATATGGTAGTTCTACTTTTAATTTTGTGAGGAACACCCATACCATTTTTCATAATGGCTGTACCAATTTACATTCCCACCAACAGTGTACAAGAATTCCTTTTTCTCTACATTCTTGCAGACACTTGTTATCTCTTGCCGTTTTGGTCATGCCATCCTCTCAGGTATGAGATGGTATCTAATGGTGGTTTTAACCTGCATTTCCCTGATGTTTGAGCACATGTTCATGTATCTGTTGGCTCTTGGCCAGCCTCTTAACTGCAGCTATTGTTGTGGCAACCAGCTGCTCATAGGTAGAACGTGGCAGCAACTCAACCTCATCTCACCTGCACCATGTATCTCACTTTCTGCTCCAGGGTTTCTCTGCCCTTCAGCCCCCATGTAAAATGTTTGCAAAAACTTACTCATTTTGAAGCATGTGTAAACCTAGAAATGCAAGAAAGTTTATGCCCTAATGGTCAACCCTTGACCCAATCATGGAGGGAAGCTGATAAATACATGTTTCTCTCTTCCACCCCTTGGAAGAATAGTTATAAGGCACATTCTTTATGGCTCCTCACAGGATACCTAATGGGAATGAACACAGACTGAACACTGTAGTGCCCACAGTGGTGATCAACTAAATAATGCATCCTTGGAACAGCTTTTCCTCCTTCATTGTTTGACTCTTTCAGAGGCTCTACTTTTCCTTAAGGTAGGTCATTTTCTAAAATAAATTACCTGTACATAAGCCCTTGTCTTGGACTCCACTTTGGATGCTATCCCTGCTAAGTCTAAAGGGAGTAAATAACAGAACACAGTAGTAGGTACTTCAGTTCAAAAGGGAACTTAATAACAGAACAAAGTAGAACCTACGCTAATATTCTCTGTAAGGAACACAAGTATGCATTTTTTCCTTCTTTGGTGAGTATTATTTTTAGGCATGTCTTGAAACATGAGATATAAGATTGCAAAGTTACATGGCTAAACTGTTGGATTTTTAATATTTAAGTATGTCTCTTCAATTAGAATTATAAGGATATAAGATATAAGAATATAGCATTTTAGACTTATTGAAAAACAATAACATATTAATGTCAACTTGTTAAACATTAACATTTAACTTTTATTCTTCACTAAAGTCATTTGTACATTTGCATTGTTTTATTTTACCTGCACATTTTGTGACATAGCCTCATGAGAATAATATCAAAAACAAGTGAGGTGGCTTGTGTAGGTTTGATCTCATACAGAAGCAGGATATTACTCTGTACAAGGGTTCACACCAGGGCTGGAGAGATGATGTGAGTGTACTAATCATTGTATTATTTAGGACACAAGCAAATAGCAAAGGACAGGGTTACTTTACTTTGTATGATGAAAAGAGTCCTTGATTCTGGAAACTTCAACCACTAAAGCTATACTCAACTGGCTCATATGAATCCTACAACTAAGAAATGTCCATATAGAGAACAATTCACAGGTAAACCTGGGATCTTGTAAAGGACTGGATTGTTATCACTTTTGACAACTGACACCACCTCTCCTGGCTGTCCATACAAAAGCAGCTTTTGTTAGCAAGCACGAGAAAGCTAGTCTATTCTGAAGGATAGATTTCTCAAGTTCCTTGATGATGATACAAATATAGCTCAACTCTTTTTGGCACAGCTTTCTGGCACATGCATATTACATATACATGTTGATTATATCCACAGGCACTGTTGTGGGGCGGGGGAGTACTTTTCCAATTATAGAAAGCACTCTTAGTATTTTCAAAATGGTAAAACTGATATAGTGGTAGACAGAAGCCACATATGTGTACCCTATCAGAGGACAGCTCCTGAATTTCATTCAATGGTTCATAGCTTCATAGATTAATGCTGGAAAATAGCTCCTAAGAAAAATGGGAGAGAGAGATCCAAGATGGCTGATCACTAGCAGCTTGGGCACGTAGCTCCCAGTGAAAGTGCAGAGAACGAGAGGACGCCACACTTTCAGACGAATATTTGTTGCTCACGGACCAGGAGATTCCCAGTGGAGGAGCCCCACGGGTCGCCAGGGCAACTCTTGTGGCCAGCGCGGTGGTTGTGCTGGCACCTTAGCGCAGCAGTTCTAGGTGCAGAGTCCGGAGATTCCCGGGCAGAAAAGCACCATCAATCTTAACACCGCTGTTTTGGCCGGCGCAGTGGATCGCTCAGATTTCGGCGCTGGGAATCAACAAGTTGGACGTCCGCTCAGAGACCTAGTCAGAAAGTCGGTAATTACAAAGACGACAGAGGGATAAATACATAATGAAGAGAAGAAACCAGCCTAAAAAGGCAGAGAATACTCAAAATCAGAATGCCTCTCCCTCTACAGGGGATCGCAATTCCTCATCAGTAACGGAACAAGGCTTAATGGAGAACGAGTGTGTGCCAATAACAGAAGCAGGTTTCAAAATGTGGGTGATAAGAAACTTCTGTGAATTAAAAGAACTTGTTCTAACCCAATGCAAAGAAACTAAGAACCTTGAAAAAAGGTTTGACGAAATGCTAACGAGAATGGACAATTTAGAGAGGAATATAAGTGAATTGATGGAGCTGAAAAACACAACACGAGAACTTCACAAAGTATGCACAAGTTTAAACAGTCGAATTAATCAAGCAGAAGAAAGGATATCAGAAGTCGAGGACCAGCTCAGTGAAATGAAACGAGAAGACAAGATTGGAGAAAAAAGGATAAAAAGGAATGAGCAAAGTCTCCAGGAAATATGGGACTATGTGAAAAGAGCTAATTTACGTTTGATAGGTGTACCTGAATGTGACGAAGAGAATGAATCCAAGCTGGAAAATACTCTTCAGGATATCATTCAGGAAAACTTTCTCAACCTAGCAAGGCAGGGTAATATTCAACTCCAGGTAATACAGAGAACACCAAAAAGAGATTCTTTAAGAAGACCAACCCCAAGGCACGTAATTGCCAGATTTATTAGGGTTGAAATGAAGGAGAAAATACTAAGGGCAGCCAGAGAGAAAGGTCAGGTTACCCATAAAGGGAAACCTATCAGACTTACAGCAGATCTCTCAGCAGAAACCCTGCAAGCCAGAAAAGAGTGGGGACCAGTATTTAATATCCTTAAAGAAAAGAACTTTCAACCCAGAATTTCATATCCAGCCAAACTAAGCTTTATGAGTGAAGGAAAAATTAAATCTTTTGCAAACAAACAAGTACTTAGAGACTTCACCACCACTAGGCCTGCTTTACAAGAGCTTCTGAAAGAAGCACTATACATATAAAGGAACAACCAATATCAGCCTTTCCAAAAATATATCAAAAAGCAAAGAGCATTAACACAATGAAAAATGTACACCAACTAATGGGCAAAACAGCCAGCTAGCATCAAATGACAGTATTAAACTTATATATATTCTAATTGGATAAAAAGCCAAAACCCATCAGTATGCTGCATCCAGACCCATCTCACATGCAACAATACACAAAGACTCAAAACAAAGAGAAGGAGGAAGATTTACCATCCAAACAGAGAGTAAAAATAAACAAATAAACAAAAAGCAGGAGATGCAATTCTCGCCTCTGATAAAGTAGACTTTAAAGCAACAAAGATCAAAAGAGGCAAAGAAGGACATTACATAATGGCAAAAGGATCAATGTAACAAGAAGAGCTAATGATTCTATAGATCAACGAGATAGAAAATTAACAAGGACATCCAGGACTTGAACTCAGACCCAGAACAAATAAACTTAATAAACATTTATAGAACTCTCCACTTCAAATACACAAAACATACATTACCACCTCACACCTATTCCAAAAGTGACTACATAATTGGAAGTAAATCACTCCTCAGTAATCGCATAGCATTTCATAGGTTTAAATGAAATATTGGTTGGCGGCTTGTTTGTTATTTTCTTCCTTTATTCCTTCCTGTCTACATCATTAAGCATAATTATTGGTATAAAAGTGGTTTTCAATACCCATTACTAAATTGCATTCTAGCCTGGGCAAGAAAGCAATACTCCCATTCTCTCTCTCTCTCTTCCTTTTTCTTCCTCTTCTTCATTCTTTTTTTTATTTCTTTCTAAAAAAAAAAAAAAAGAATTTGCTCAAGTGGAATCACTTTTCTATCCTTTTTTTTTTAACCTATCAAATTCCAATTCAACAAGAAGTAATTAAGAAACCAAACCCACGAATGTCTGATTTTCCATTCAACAGTTCTGATAATCCTTATACAATACTTCCTTTTTTTTTTTTATAGGGGCAGTGTCTCACTATGCTGTCCAGGCTGCTGTTGAACTCCTGGCATAATGGTTCATTCCTTGAGCCCAGGAGATCAAGGATGCAGTGAGTCATGATCGTGCCACTGCACTCCAGCTAGAGGGACAGAGAGAGACAAAAAAAAAAAAAAAAAGAAAAGCAAAATGGGAAATCTAGGTTGGATTTGATTTCAGATAAAAATGTGTAAAGGAAAATTATACAAATAATTGCATAATATTTACAATAACCAAGCATTGCAAACATTTGTAACATAGTGCCTTTGTGAAATTGATCCATTCACTGTTTCAGCATAATCATCATCACCTTCACTTTCATCATCTAATAGTCTTAATAAAGAAGACTTTTGGGGGGTTAATAAGCTACTTTGACGCTTTTATATGTACTCTTCTATATCTCTCAATTACTAATTCACCACAATTTGAGTACCTTGCAATATATCTATGTTTCCTATACAGTAGTCCCCCTTTATCTATGGTTTCACTTTCCACAGTTTCAGTTACCCAAGGTCAGCCACGGTTAGAAAAATATTAAACGGAAAATTTGAAAAATAAAACATTCATAAATTTTAAGTTGCATGCTGTTCTAAGTAGTGTGATGAAGACATCTCATGCTGTCCTGCTGTGTCCTGGCCAGGAGGTGAATCATTCCCTTGTTCAGCACATCCACACTGTATGCACCATCTACCCATTAGTTACTTTGCGGCCATCTTGGCTATCAAATCAATAGATCATAAGAAGGAAGGTGAGCACAGTACAGTAAAGTATTTTGAGAGAGACCATGTTCATGTAACTTTTATTACAATATGTTGCTATAAGTGTTTTATCATTATTCTTGTTCAGTTTTTACTGTACATAATTTATAAATTAAACTTTATCATAAGAATATACTTATATGTTATTATATATATCACATATATATAATTATATATAATATCATAGGAATTATATATATATATATATAACTTGGTACTATCTGTGGTTTCAGGCACCTACTGGGGATCTTGAAATGTATCCATCATGGATAAGTGGGGACTATTATAGTATGGAAATCAGATAATATGTGACTACTAAATATTTTTATTTAGGGTTACTACTGTCATTTAAACAACATGCCTTAAAACTAAGCTTACTGATTTTGTCACAAAAGTAAATTGCTCTTTCTGTTTCTCTATTTCTCTAACTACTTTAGCTTAGAAATATCAGGCATCTTACATCCTTTTGCTTCCATATGACAAGTTACATTAATTCATTCTGTTTTATTTGATCCTTCTCTTCTATTTCCTCCAATCCAAGTTCAAAAGGCTGGGCTGATGTTCAGCTGGTTGCTATCAGGACAAAATATAAGTTAGCTCTCAGATGACATGAAAATTGTCTAACAAGCTTAAAGACAGCATTCCAAGAGCTTTCATAAGATTTATAGTGGGAAATTCTGGGGAAAGCACAAAGAGCTTTAGTTCAATTTCAGACTTAAGACTCATCTTGGAACAATCTCAGGAACAAGCAGAGCATGTGCTAGAGGTAGAGACCAATACAGTATATGAGTCCTAAATGCCCACTGGTCTCGTTGATGGAGGACAAAGTTTGGTAATATTTCTCTATACCTCTGGTTTATGGAAGGTGAAGTATAGTTCTTGGATAAATGGAATAAAGTATTCTTGAATAAAAGTCAAGAAGAAAAAGTACACAACTGCTGCCAATTCTTTGGTAATTCTTATCTTTGACATAGATGAGAAAAAGAGGAAACTCTATAATGCCTTAACTGTAGGTTAAATATGAAGCTGTCTCCAAGCAGGGCAGACTCAGACCTTTTGATGAAGCTGCAGAATCCCCAGCCCCTGAGAGTAGGATGCATTGTGCTCTGCCAAGATGGATGTATAGTAGCTTATTGCAGAGGATGAGGCAGCCAAATGCAGGCCTATTGTGGGAAATCTATCTTCCAGGAGTATCCAGTCAACGTTCAAGAACTGTCCCTGAGTCAAGCGTATCAACTCCTATACTTCTGCGCATTCACTGGGAAAGTATGAAACAATGAAATCCAGAATGTATCTCATCCACCATAAAAACTCATCTCAGAATTTGAAATCTTATAAGTAGGTGAGGTGATGGATATATTAATTAGCTTGACTTAATCATCCCACAATGTATTCATATAGCAAAACACCACATTGTTCTCCATAAATATATGCAATTATTGTTTGTCAATTTAAAAAGGATTTAAAGTCTTGGAAACATAAGAGGTAGATTCATTTTTTTTTTTTTTTTTTGTCTAATGTGAGATCATGACTTTGGAAGAGGCTGGAGGATGTGAGAAGTGAGTAACTGGCTACGAAAAAAGGGCCAAGAAAAGACTTTCTCTCTGTGCTACAAACTGTGATTTAGATGAACATTTTATAACAATCAGAGGAAAATTTTGATAGGCATCATACAGACCTGATATAGAAGGCATCAAGCTAAAAGAAGATGATGATGGGTTAAAAGTGTATATTATGGTGATTGCAGGCATGATATATGGGGAACAACAGTGAAGGATGTGATTAGTAGTAAATATAATAACAATATATCCCCAATGTCCCCAGACTTCTTTGACCTGTGATTACACATGAAATCATATTTTCATTTGTGTACATATTGTATTGCCTCCTCATGGTCACCTCCTTCCACTATAAAATGTCCCCCAGAGTACTTCTGGGGCTTAACAGAAGATACACTAACAAGAATGTATTCAATGGGCATATGCTCTTTGTTTGCAGACCTTAGGGAAATATCTGCCACCTCTACTAGGGATCCACTAAATCTGCAGCTGCTCTTACAGAAGCTCTCCTTGAATGCCATCTCCCAATGCTCTCAAAGATGCCACACCCTAGAGGTGCTAGACGACCCTGCATTCCCTCTAGTATTTCTGTGTCACAGTGATTCTGGGTTCCTTACAGAAATGTATCATGCTTATTATTTGTATTTCTGTGCCACGGTGATTCTGGGTTCCTTAGAGAAATGCATCATACTTATTACTTGCTGATTTGATGGACTCATTCACTGTGCCATCCCTCCATCACTACCTCTTATGCATCTGTCTCAAGCACCTGCGTAGATTTATGATGCGATTATAGGCTCAATTTAGGTTCAGCATGATTTACCTTGCTATACTGTGCCTCCCTGACCCAACAACAACAAAAAATTACAAGTGCTTTGGAAAGGATTCCAACATCAGCCACTGATTCCTCAGAGAAGAGAATAGTGTTTTCTTTGCAACTCCCTGGCTCTTCCTCTGGGCTCAGAGCCAAGTGTTACTGGCCTCTAGGGCTATGTTCCAGGATAGCAGTTACTCCAACATTTAGATGACCCCATACTAGAAGCTAGAATTCATGAAGTTTTGCATGGGATTTCAGATTTTACTAGAATGTCCCTCAATGTCATTAGCCTCTGAATACAAATGAAGTTCCCCAAGTTTAGGCTCTGGCTATTCAACACGTAGTTTGTGAATCAGTAGCACAGACATCATCTAGGAGCTTGTTAGAAATGCACAGTCTGAGTGCATCTGCAGTTTAAAGAGATTTCCAGGTGATTTCCACCCCAGAATCTGCAGTTTAAAGATATTTCCAGGTGATTCAGGTTTACGTTAAAGAATGAAAAGATGATGTTATAGACTATATCCTTGAATTTTTCCATTTTAGAAAATTACATTACTGACAGCAACACTGCTCATGGGTTTGAGTTGTGAATACAAACACCTAGATCCATCTGTACCTGCAGCTGTCATAGTCACTGTGTTAAACATAGGTGCAAACATCTGGCCAATGTGTCTCCTGGTGATGTCACATCCAAACATTTACACATTGAAATACATATTCTTTTACACAAGGTTATTTTATTTTTATTTTTATTTTACCTTATTGTTAGGGCATTCGTTAATTTTATTTTCAAGTTATGTAAGTCAGTCAACTATATTTCCTATGGATTTCATTTGGAAACAGTAAATGAGATATTATAGAATATTTGTTATGAAAAGGGAGGATTGGGTCCAAGGGAATTGACAACAACAACCAAGGGTCAACAGAAGCCATCCAACAAGTTTAGAGCAGGGAAGTAACATGGTCAGATGATTTGTTTCAAAGAGGTTATTCTGGTCGCTATTTGGAAGATGGATTTAGGATCACAAGGCTGGTGGTGGAGAAGTCAATGTGGGAGAATACTACTATAGTCCAAATGAGTCTGACAGGTGGCTGGGGACTAGAAGAAATACTGGCCAGTGAGAATTCTCAGAAGCAAAGATAAAAGGATTTCAAGATGAAATTAACAAGTCAACAGAGTCAAATGGATTTATATAAATTCTATAAATTGACCACAAATTTTGCCTTGGCAGGAATGTTGCAGGGCAAGGAATGAGGAAAAAGAGAAGAAGAAGAAATACTTCATCTCTTTTCTTTGAGCAGCATTCTTCCCTTCATCCCTACTTTCTCATAAGTGATTCTGTAGTTTTTGGGAAATGCCATTGCTAAGAATCTGTTAAATAAATTCTGGTCCCAAATTAAATGCCAGTGAGCTATGTAACTTCAGGCTGGCCAATATTCTGTGACTCAATGTCCTTACCTGTGGCTTAGGGATAATAATTTGTCCTCTCTCATAAGATAGCGCTGATGACAGAAAAATATAAGTCAAAGAATTTTGCAAAATCAAGGAAGGGAACTAAATTGTGATTGTTATATCATTTAGGTTTAGACAATATAATAGGTTTCCATTCAGAGCATCTGGATGCATGAGTGGGAGCCATGCCATTTGCTTCTAGGCAATAATTAGGTTTCTCCTTTCTCAAAAAAGAAAGAACTTTTTGATATTAGCACTTCATATGGCTTTATACTAGGGGATTTATATGAACAAAAAGACTAACGGTTCTGTGGCTTTTTGGAGTCTCTTTCTTTATCAAATCCCTGTCAATCTAGTTCTATAATCAAAGTATATTCTTTAGAGACCTTTGGTGACAGCTGGAAGTCAGAGTTGCAGTTGGTTATATTTATGCAAAGTATTTTCTAAAAGATTCTTGATGGGAAAAATTTAAATTGAAATAAAATCTCTAGAGAAATCACTATTGCTTTGGAAGAGTATAAGTAGTCATGATGACTCTGAAAAACGTATATCCTATGAGTGTTTCTTTTACAATGGACGTTCCAGACAGACTCTCCTATGCACATCATCAGCAGTACTTCTCTGTACCCATAGACATTTATGGTCTGAGTATCTATTCACTTCAAAATCAAAGAATTATTATTATACCTATAGATTCCTGACAAGTCTTAGAAAGAAAAAAAAAATAATGCCTAATTTCTCAAAAAAAAAAAAAAAAAGAAGAAGTAAACGGATTTAGTTCAGTAAAAGGATTCACATATAAAATGGTTAGTTCTAAGTTATTTGTATGACTTGGAACTTTTCAAGAGTCTTATCAGGTCAGGATGAGGCACTGGGAGTTTACTGAGTTTGCATTAAAAACTGCCTCACTGTGGTAGCTCACGGCTGTAATCCTGGCACTTTGGGAGACCAATGCTAGTGGATCACTTGAGGTCAGGAGTTCGAGACCAGCCTGGCCAACATGGTGAAATCCTGTCTCTACTAAACATACAAGAAAAATTAGCTCAGCCTGGTGGCATGAGCCTGTAATCCCAGCTACTTGGGAGGCTGAGGTACGCATATTGCTTGAACCTGGGAGGCAGAGGTTGCAGTGAGCTAAGATCACACCACTGCATTCCAGCCTGGGTGATAGAGTGAGACTCTGTCTCAAAACAAAACAAAACAAACAAACAAAAAAACCTGCCTGCCTCATTATACTCACGAGCTGCCTTTAAGACTGGGCATGAAGTATCATATTAGGTGAGTTGAAACTCCGTTCAGACACACACAAGATGGCATTTCCATTATCACTGATGAGGACTTTTCTTTGAGGCATTTGAAATATTCTGAAGTAAGAAGGCATTTGATATGGTCCTTTATTACACAGATAATTATGGTGCTAAAACAGACTTTGAAAAGGCCATGTAGGTCAGACTAAGCCCTGTGATTTTAAATGCAACACATTTAAAATGAGAGTATGTATGCTTTGTTAATATGACAAATAGAAAAAGTATGATGCTTCATGCTAATTATCAGCCTACAAATTCCAAACTGCCCAGCTAATACTAGAAATTTACTAAAAGATGTAAATCCCCTACAGAGATACTAAAATTGCATTTTACATGCAAAGTATAAAAGTTTAGAGCTGGAGATAATATATTTCAACTCTCCTCTTTGACAGATGAAGAAATTCAGATACGTTAAGTCCAATGGTGGTTTGTAAATTAATATTGCAAATGTATGGACAACATAACATTATTGAAGAATTTTCCCAGCGCTATTGCATGTAGTTAGTTGTGCAGGTTGAATAAATGCACGTCGCAACTCAAGGGGATAGTAACATTTGCATAAAGTTAGGCAGTACAGTACACAACTTCCATGGCTATTCACAGCAGGGTTGGCTGTTTCATGCAAAAAGTCCTTTAAAGGATTTGGTCTACATTTTTTGAAGTAATAATGACCATTCCTGATACTTAATGTTCACACTTATTGAGAATGTTCCAAATTAGGCTAATGTTTTATCATAGTCAAGAATAATAATGACTGATCTAAACATATATTATTAGCATTTTTCTCTCTGACTCACAAATAGGGGAAATAATAGCTAAATGCTATGAAATGTTTACTAAGTGGCAGAAACTATGCCATATCATTTACATGCATGGCCCCTTTCAATACTCACAACACAATGAGTTATGTTTTTTTATTTTCATTACCTTATATACAAAGAAACTGAGACTTAGAGGGGTTAAGTAACATGTTCAGTGTTAACAAACTCATAAGTGATCTAGATATCATCTAAATGACCAGGTCAATTTGACTGGCACCTATGGTTCTAGCCACTACACTGTGTTTGATAAACCTCAATCATTAGAATGTCCACTTCCAGCCAGATCCACAAATAATCTATGGTATTAACATTTTTCCTTAAATAGACTCATTTTTTAAAAACATATATTTATTTGAAAATAAAACCAATAATGACAGATTAGTATTCCAGGCCAAACTTTCTGCTAAACAACTAAAAAAAAAACTATCCAATATTTTTTTATTTTTTATAATTAATAACAAGAATCTCTTAAAGAACTAAGAGTATGGTGAAAAATTAATGTGAAAAGTGAAGACCTCCTTTTGGAAATTTGGATAGCTACTCAAAATCAGAGATTCTTCTGTGAAAAACTGAGAGTGAGCACTAGGGCATTCACCAACTCGGGGAGAAGGACAGGGCTTTGGAAAGATCATGAAGGAATCTGAGTGAAAAACCGCAGTCCTCAGCTGGGACCCTCGGTAACTGGAGCAATACAGAAGTCTTCAAGTTTTGGTCCTGGACTTTTAATACTTTCAAGAATATGGCAGAAGAATGCAGTGTGTTCACTGGAAGAGGCTAATATTACTTACATATCAAATTATTCCTGTGAGCATTTTTAATCATATGTCTACTAAATAACCAAAGCACGAAGTACATGAAGAGAAAGACTCTGAGCCAGAACCAGCAAAAACAAAAGGCATTTGTAGGAATTATCACAGATTGTAAAACAACAGTGCTTACTACGTACATGGAGATGAAAGCTCAGCTTAAAATTTTAAGCAAGGAATTTAAAACTATGAGCATTGACATTTAAAATTTTGAAAAATAAGCAAATATCAATTCCGAAACTGAAAACTGGTGTTAAGAATTCAGTGCATTAGGCCATGCACAGTGGCTAGCACTTTTGGAGGCTGAGGCAGGTGGATCACCTGAGGTCAGGAGTTCTAGACCGCCTGGCCAACACGGTGAAACCCTATCTCTACTAAAAATACAAAAATTAGCTGGGCATGGTAGTGGGTGCCTGTAATCCCAGCTACTCAGGAGGCTTAGAAAGGAGAATTGCTTGAACCTGGGAGGCAGAGATTGCAGTAAGCCAAGATCATGACATTGCACTCTAGCCTGGGCAACAGAAGTAAAACTCAGTCTCGAAAAAAAAAAAAAAAAAAATCAGTGCATGAGATTAACAGCAGATGAGAAATAGCTAAAGAAAGAACTGATAATCAGAAAGATAGATTAGAAGAAACTCTCCAGAATAAAGCATAGCATCTGAAATAGGAAGTCAAAAAAGAAGGTAAACACAGAATCAGAAAAAGTATTTAATAATAGTAATATGCATATATCTACACATACATTCATACATACATGTACTTCAGGCAAACTAAAAATAAAAAGGAGCTTCTTTAATCTGAAAACATTCTCTTTCAGATCAGAAACAAGACAAAAACGGCCCTTAGCAACACTTCTATTCAATTCTGTAATGGAGGTTCTAATCAGTGCAGCAAGGCAAGAAAAATAAGTAAAAGATATAAGCACTGGTAAAAAGAAGCAAAATTGCCATTCATAGATAGCAATATCCTATCCATAGACAACCTAACATAATGTACAGAAAAATTATTAGAATTGATACTACTTATATTAATACCAAGGTTCCTTATAAAATCAATATAAATTGTATTTCTATGTTCTAGAAAGAATTAGACACAATTTCCTTTTTTAAAAAATATATTTTTTATTACACTTTAGGTTCTGGAGTACATGTGCAGAACACGCAGGATTGTTGCATAGGTACATACATGGCAATGTGGCTTGCTGCCTCCATCCCCCTGTCACCTATATCTGGCATATCTCCCCATGTTATCCCTCCCCAACCTCTCCACCCCCTGCTGTCCCTCCCTTATTCCCCTCCAACAGACCCCAGTGTGTTAGCTCCCCTCCCTGTTTCCATATGTTCTCATTGTTCAACACCCACCTATGAGTGAGAACATGCGGTGTTTGATATTCTGTTCTTGTGTCAGTTTGCTGAGAATGATGGTTTCCAGATTCATCCATGTCCCTAGAAAGGACACAAACTCATCATTTTTTATGGCTGCATAGTATTCCGTGGTGTATATGTGCCACATTTTCCACCTCTAGTCTATCGCTGATGGGCATTTGGGTTGGTTCCAGGTCTTCGCTATTGTAAATAGTGCCACAATGAACATACATGTGCATGTGTCTTTATAACAGAACGATTTATTTATTTATTTTATTATTATTATTTTTTAAATTGTGTTTTATTTTATTTTATTTTTTTGAGACAGAGAATCGCTCTTGTTACCCAGGCTAGAGTGCAATGGCGCGATCTCGGCTCACCGCAACCTCCACCTCCTGGGTTCAGGCAATTCTCCTGCCTCAGCCTCCTGAGTAGCTGCGATTACAGGCATGCGCCACCATGCCCAGCTAATTTTTTGTATTAGTAGAGATGGGGTTTCACCATGTTGACCAGGATGGTCTCGATCTCTTGACCTCGTGATCCACCCGCCTTGGCCTCCCAAAGTGCTGGGATTACAGGCTTGAGCCACCGTGCCCGGCTAACAGAACGATTTATAATCCTTTGAATATATACCCAGTAATGGGATTGCTGGGTCAAATGGAATTTTTATTTCTAGGTCCTTGAGGAATCACCACACTGTCTTCCACAATGGTTGAACTAATTTACACTCCCACCAACAGTGTAAAACTGTTCCTATTTCTCCACATCCTCTCCAGCATCTGTTGTCTCCAGATTTTTTAATGATCACCATTCTAAGTGGCGTGAGATGGTATCTCAATGTGGTTTTGATTTTCATTTCTCTAATGACCAGTGATCATGAGCATTTTTTTGTATGTGTGTTGGCCTCATATATGTCTTCTTTTTAAAAGTATCTGTTCATATCCTTGGCCCACTTTTGAGTTGGTTTGTTTTTTTCTTGGAAATCTGTTTTAGTTCTTTGTGGATTCTGGATATTAGCCCTTTGTCATATGGGTAGATTTTTTTCCCATTCTCTTGGTTGCCAGTTCACTCTAATGATTGTTTCTTTTGCTGTACAGAAGCTCTGGAGTTTAATTAAATTCCATTTGTCTATTTTGGCTTTTGTTGCCAATGCTTTTGGTGTTTTAGTCATGAAGTCCTTGCCTATGCCTATGTCCTGTATGGTTTTGCCTAGGTTTTCTTCAAGGGTTTTTATGGTGTTAGGTCTTATGTTCAAGTCTTTAATCCATCTGGAGTTCATTTTAGTGTAAGGTGTCAGGAAGGGGTCCAGTTTCTGCTTTCTGCACATGGCTAGCCAGTTTTGCGAACACTATTTATTCAACACGGAATCCTTTCCCCATTGCTTGTTTTTGTCAGGTTTGTCAAGATCAGATGGCTGTAGATGTGTGGCATTGCCTCTGAGGCCTCTGTTCTGTTCCATTGGTCTATGTCTCTGTTTTGGTACCAGCACCATGCTGTTTTGATTACTGTAGCCTTGTAGGATAGTTTGAAGTCAGGTAGCATGATGCCTCCAGCTTTGTTCTTTTAGAATTATTCTTTTTAGAATTGTCTTGGCTATGTGAGCTTCCTTTTGGTTCCATATGAAGTTTAAGGTGGGTTTTCCAGTTCTGTGAAGAGCGTCATAGGTAGCTTGATGGGGATAGTGTTGAGTCTATAAATTACTTTGGGCAGTATGGCCATTTTCACAATATTGACCCTTCCTAACCATGAGCATGGAATGTTTTTCCATCTGTTTGTGTCCTCTCTTATTTCCTTGAGCAGTGGTTTGTAGTTCTTCTTGAAGAGGTCCTTTATATCCTTTGTTAGTCGTATTCCTAGGTTTTTTATTCTCTTTGTAGCAATTGTGAATGGCAGTTTGCTCATGATCTGGCTCTCTTTAAGCCTGTTATTGGTGTATAGGAATGCTTGTGATTTTGCACATGGATTTTGTATCCTGAGACCTTGCTGAAGTTGCTTATGAGTTTCAGGAGATTTTGGGCTGAGACGATGGTGTCTTCTAAACATACAATCATGTTGTCTGCAAATAGAGACAATTTGACTTCCTCCTTTCCTAATTGAATACCCTTTATTTCTTTTTCTTGCCTGATTGCTCTGGCTAGAACTTCCAATACTATATTGAATAGGAGTGGTGAGAGAGGGCATCCTTGTCTAGTGCCACATTTCAAAAGGAATGCTTCCAGTTTTTGCCCATTCAGTTTGATATTGGCTGTGGGTTTGTTGTGAATAGCTTTTATTATTGGAGATACGTTCTATCGATACCCAGTTTATTGAGAGTTTTTAGCATAAAGGGATGTTGAATTTTGTCGAAGGCCTTCTCTGCATCTATTGAGATAATCCTGTGGTTTTTGTCTTTGGTTCTGTTTATGTGGCAGGTTATGTTTATAGGCTTGCGTATGTTGAACCAGCCTTGCATCCCCAGGATGAAGCCTACTTGTTTGTGATAGATAAGCTTTTTGATGTGCTGTTGCAATCTATTTGCCAGTATTTTATCGAAGATTTTTGCATCTCTGTTCATCATGGATATTGGCCTGAAGTTTTCTTTTTTTGTTGAGTCTCTGCTGGGTTTTGGTGTCAGGATGATGTTGGTGTCATAAAATGATTTGGGAAGGATTCCCTCTTTTTGGATTGTTTGGAATAGTTTCAGAAGGAGTGGTACCAGCTCCTCTTTCTATGTCTGTTAGAATTCAGCTGTGAACCCATCTGGACCTGGGCTTTTTTTGGGTTGGTAGGCTATTAATTGCTGCCTCAACTTCAGTCCTTGTTATTGGTCTATTCAGGGTTTCAACTTCTTCCTGGTTTAGGCTTGGGAGTGTGCAAGTGTCTAGGAATTTATCCATTTCTTCCAGGTTTACTGGTTTGTGTGCATAGAGTTGTTTGTAGTAATCACTGATGGTAGTTTGTATTTCTGTGGAATCGTTGGTGATATCCCCTTTATCACTTTTTATTGCATCTATTTGATTCTTCTCTCTTTCCTTTTTTATTAAGCTGGCTAGCAGTCTATTTTGTTGATCTTTTCAAAAAACCAGCTCCTGGATTTATTGATTTTTTGAAGGGTTTTTTGTGTCTCTATCTCCTTCAGTTCTGCTCTGATCTTAGTTATTTCTTGTCTACTGCTAGGTTTTGAGTTTTTTGGATCTTGCTCCTCTAGCTCCTTCAATTTTGATGATAGGGTGTCGATTTTAGATCTTTCCTTGCTTCTCATGTGGGCTTTTGTTGCTATAAATTTTCCTCTAGACACTGCTTTAAATGTGTCCCAGAGATTCTGGCATTTATGTCTTCATTCTCATTGGTTTTGAAGAACATCTTTATTTCTGCCTTCATTGCATTGTTTATCCAGTCAACATTCAAGAGCCAGTTGTTCAGTTTCCATGAAGTTGTGTGGTTCTGAATTAGTTTCTTATTCCTGAGATAATTTGATTGCACTGTGGTCTGAGAGACTGTTTGTTATGATTTCCATTCTTTTGCATTTGCTGAGGAGTGATTTACTTCCAATTATGTGGTCAATTTTAGAGTAGGTGTGATGTGGTGCTGAGAAGAATGTATATTCTGTGGATTTGGGGTGAAGAGTTCTGTAGATGTCTGTTAGGTTTGCTTGGTCCAGATCTGAGTTCACATCTTAGATATCCTTGTTAATTTTCTGTCTCATTGATCTGTCTAATACTGATAGTGGAGTATTGAAGTCTCCCACTATTATTGTGTGGGAGTCCAAGTCTCTTTGTAGGTCATTAAGAACTTGCTTTATGTATCTGGGTGCTTCTGTATTGGGTTCATATATATTTAGGATCATTAGCTCTTCTTGTTGCATTGATTCTTTTACCATTATGTAATGCTCTTCTTTGTCTCTTTTGATTTTTGTTGGTTTATAGTGTATTTTATCAGATACTAGGATTGCAACTCCTGCTTTTTTTGCTGTACATTTGCTTGGTAAATCTTCCTCCATCCCTTTATTTTGAGCCTATGTGTGTCCTTGCATGTGAGATGGATTTCCTCAATACAGCACACTATGGGTTTTGACTTTTTATCCAATTTGCGAGTCTGTGTCTTTTGATCAGGGCATTTAGCCCATTTAAATTTAAGGTTAATATTGTATGTGTGAATTTGATCCTGCCATTTTGATGCTAGCTGACTGTTTTGCCCATTAGTTGATACAGTTTCTTCATCATGTCAATGCTCTTTATCATATGGTACATTTTTGTCATGGCTGGTACTGGATGTTCCTTTCTATGTTCAGTGCTTCTTTTAGCAGCTCTTGCAAGGCAGGCCTGGTGGTGATGAAATCTCTCAGCAATTGCTTGTTCATAAGGAGTTTATTTCTCCTTCACTTATGAAGCTTAGTTTGGCTGGATATGAAATTCTAGGTTGAAAATTATTTTCTTTAAGAATGTTGAATATTGGCCCCCACTCTCTGCTGACTTGCAGGGTTTCTGTGGAGAGATCCGCTGTGAATCTGATGGACTTCCCTTTGTGGGTAACCCAACCTTTCTCTCTGGCTGTCCTTAGCATTTTTTCCTTCATTTCAACCCTGGTGTATCTGATGATTATGTGCCTTGGGGTTGCTCTTCTTGAGGAATATCTTTGTGGTGTTCTCTGTATTTTCTGGACTTCAATATTGGCCTGCCTTGCTAGGTTGGGGAAGTTCTGGGTAATATCCTGAAGAGTATTTTCCATTTTGGATTCATGCTCTCCATCACATTCAGGTACACCTACGTCTTTTCACATAATCCCATATTTCTTGGAGGCTTTGTTCATTTCTTTTCACTCTTTTCTCTCTGTTCTTGCCTTCTCATTTTATTTCATTGAGTTGATCTTCAATCTCTGATATCCTTTCTTCTGCTTGGCCAATTTGGCTATTGATGCTTCACGAAATTCTTGTGTTGTGTTTTTCAACTTCATCAGGTCATTTATATTCTTCTCTAAGCTGTTTATTCTCATTAGCCTTTCATCCAACCTTTTTTCAAGTTCTTAGTTTCTTTGCATTGGGTTAGAACATGTTATTTTAGCTCAAAGAAGTTTCTTATCACCCACCTTCTGAAGCCTGTTTCTGTCAATTCATCAGACTCATTCTCCATCCAGATTTGTTCCCTTGCTGGTGAGTAGTTGTGATCCCTTGTAGGAGGAGAGGTGTTCTGGTTTTGGGTATTTTCATCATTTTTGCGCTGGTTTCTTGCCATCTTTGTGGATTTATCTTCTTGTGGTTTTTGTAGTTGGTGACTTTCGGATGGGGTCTCTGAGTGGATGTCCTTTTTGTTTATGATAAAGTTATTTCTGTTTTTTAGCTTTTCTTCTAACAGTCAGGCCCCTCTGCTGTAGGACTGCTGGAGGTCCACTCCAGACCCCGCTTGCCAGGGGATCAACTGTGGTTGCTGCAGAACAGTAAGGGTTGCTGCCAGTTTCTTCTTCTGTTATCTTCATCCCAGAAGGATACCCACCAGATGTCAGCCTAAGCTCTGCTTTATGAGGTGTCTCTTTGGATATACAGGGGTCGGAGAGCTGCTTGAGGAGACTGTCTGTCCCTTATAGGAGCTCAAGTGCTGAACTGTGAGCTCTGTTGTTCCATTCAGAGCTGCTGGGCAGGTACATTTAAGTGTGCTGCAGTGGAACTCATAACCGCCTTTTCCCCCAGGTGCTCTGTCTTGGGAAGGCGGGGCTTTATTTATAAATTCCTGATGTGCTGCTGCCATTTTTCAGAGATGCTCTGCACAGCAAGGAGGTAGCCTAGTCACAGTCTGCCAGCAGAAGCATTGCTCAGCTGCTGTGGGCTCTGCCCAGCTGCTGTGTGAACTTCCTTGCGGTTTTGTTTATAGAGGTATAGTTAGAACTGGCTCGGTAATGATGGTCTGCCTTAATAATGGCAGAGTGCCTCAGTAATGGCTGACTGCCTCGGTAATGGTGGACCGCCTCAGTAGTCGGGGACTGCCTCGGTAGTCATTGACTGTCTTGGTAGTCGTGGACTGCCTTGGTAATGGTGGATGCTCTTCCCCCCAGAGAGCTGGAGTGTTCAGGGTCCAGCTGTGCTTGCTGTGGAACTCTCAATCCAGAGTGTTTCAGATTGCTAGTCTTTGTCAGGGTGGGACCTGCCGAGCCAGATCCTGGCTCCCTGTTTCAGCCCCCTTTATTTCGGCTGAATGGGTGGCTCTGTCTCCCAGGCATTCCAGGTGCCAATTGAAATGGCCACCCAGATTTATATCAGTTTTTATATGGAGACCCACTGTGCTGGCTGAAACAGCCGTGCTGGAAACTCATGGCACTTTTCAGCCTGGGAATCTCCTTAGACACAATTTTCTAAAGATACTATTTTTCAATAGTGTCAAAGACACAAAATATATAGAAATGAATCTGTCAAAACATTGTATAGGACCTCTGCAAAGAAACAATAAAACTTTTTAAGAGGCTGCTCTGCCTATGGAGTAGCCAGTCTTTATTCCTTTACTTTCTTAATGAAAAATAAGACAAAACAACTTTACGAGAGAAATTAAAATTAAAGAAGACCCAAGTAAGTGAAAATGTATGCTATGTCCTTTGTTTTGCAAAGCTCTCCATTTTTGCCAAATTTATTCATATATTCATTACAATATTGAACAACTTTCAATAGGACTTCTTTTTTAGAACTTGGTAAATACTTTCTAAAATGTAATGCAAAGGTCCAAGAGTTAAAAAGACACTTATGAAAAAGAACAAAAAGGTAGGAGGACATTCACTATAACAACACTCATTACAAAGCTATAATATCTAAGGCAGGATAGTATTTGCCCACACACATAGAAAAATAAAATGGAATGGAGGGTTCAGAAGTAGATTTAGAGACACTTGCCTATGGCACAGATGGAACTACAAAACAGTAGGAAGAACAGAGCTTACAATAAAAGGTACTGGGACAACTGGGTATCCTTATGATAAAAAGTAAAATTGGACATTTACCTCATAGTATTAAAAAAAAAAGCAAGTGTAGGATCATGGGTCTGCATATTAAAGGCATAATAATAAAGCCTTCAGAAGATTAAAAGGAAAATGGATTCATGACAGTATTAGTCCATTTTCATGCTGCTGATAAAGACATACCCAAGACTGAGAAGAAAAAGAGGTTTAATTGGACTTATAGTTCCACATGGCTGGGGAGGTTTCAGAATCATGGCAGGAGGGGAAAGGCACTACTTACATGGTGGCAGCAAGAGAAAAATGAGGGGGAAGCAAAAGCAGAAACCCCATAAGCTCATCAGATCTCATGAGACTTATTCACTATCACGAGAATAGCACAGGAAAGACCTGCTCCCATGATTTACTTACTTCCCACTAGGTCTCCCCACAACACATGAGAATTCTGAGAGATACAATTTAAGTTGAGATTTCAGTGGGGGTACAACCACATCATGTCAGTCAGCCCTTGTCCCCTCCCAAATCTCACGTCCTCACATTTTAAAACCAATCATGCCTTCCCAACAGTTAGCCCAAAGTCTATGCCTTCCCAACAGTTCCCCAAAGTCTCAACTCATTTCAGCATTAACTTAAAAGTTGAAGACCAAAGTCCCATCTGAGAAAAGGCAAGTCCCCTCTGCCTATGAGCCTAGAAAATCAAAAGCAAGTTAGTTACTTCCTAGATACAATGGGGATACAGGAATTGGGTAAATGGAGTCATTTCAAATGGGAGAAATTGGCCAAAACACAGGGGCTACAGGCCCCACACAAGTCCAAAATCTAGCAGGACAGTCAAATGTTAAAGTTCTAAAATAATCTCCTTTGGCTCCATGTCTCAAATCTGGGTCATTGATGCAAGAGGTGAGTTTCCATGGTCTTGGGCAGCTCTACCCCTATGGCTTTGCAGGGTACAGCCTCACTCCCTGCTGCCTTCATGGGCTGGCATTGAATGTCTGTGGCTTTTCCAGGTGCAAGTTGCAAGCTGTTGGTTGATCTACCATTCTGGGGTCTGGAGGACAGTGGCCCTCTTCTCATAGTTCCATTTGGCAGTACCCCAGTAGGGACTGTATGTGGGGGCTCCAACCCCACTTTTCCCTTCTGCACTGCCCTAGCAGAGGTTCTCCATGAGGGCCCACCCTTGCAGCAAACTTTTGCCTGGACATCCAGGTGTTTCCATATATCCTCTGAAATCCAAGCAGAGGTTTCCAAACCTTAATTCTTGACTTCTGTGCACTTGCAGGTTAACACCATGGGAAAGCTGCCAGGCCTTGGGGGTTGCACCCTCTGAAGCCATGGCCTGAGCTATACCTTAGCCCCTTTTAGTTGTAGCTGGAGTGGCTGGGATGCAGGACACCAAGTCCCTAGCACAGGAACTCTGGGTCCAGCCCATGAAATCATGTTTTCCTCCTATACCTCTGGCCCTGTGATGAGAGAGACTGTTGTGAAGACTTCTGACATTCCCTAGAGACATTTTCCTCCTTGTCTTGGGGTTTAACATTCAGCTCCTTGTTACTAATGCAAATTTCTGTAACTGGCTTAGATTTCTCCTCAGAAAATGGGATTTTCTTTTCTATTGTATTGTCAGGCTGCAACTTTTCCGAACTTTTATGCTCTGTTTCCTTTTTAAAACTGAATGCCTTTAACAAAACCCAAGTCACCTCTTGAATGCTTTGCTGCTTAGAAATTTATTCTGCCAGATACCCTAAATCATCTCTCTCAAGTTCAAAGTTCCACAAATCTTTAGAGCAGGGGCAAAATGCTGCCAGTCTCTTTGCTAAAACATAACAAGAGTCACCTTTACTCCAGTTCCCAAGTTCCTCATCTCCATCAGAGACCACCTCAGCCTGGACCTTATTGTTCATATGACTATCAGCATTTTTGTCAAAGCCATTCAATAAGTCTCTAGGAGGTTCCAGACTTTCCCACATTTTCCTGTCTTCTTCTGAGCCCTCCAAATTATTCCAACCTCTGCCTGATAACCAGTTCCAAAGTTGCGTCCACATTTTTGGGTATCTTTTTGGCAACACCTTACTCTACTGGTATCAATTTACTGTATTAGTCCATTTTCATGCTGCTGATAAAGACATACCCAAGACTGGGAAGAAAAAGAGTTTTAATTGGACTTACAGCTCCACATGGCTGGAAGAGGCCTCAGAATCATGGCAGGAGGCAAAAGGCACTTCTTACATGGTGGCAGCAAGAGAAAAATGAAGAGGACATAGAAGCGGAAACCCCTGATAAACCCATCATATCATGAGAATAGCATGGGAAAGACCAGCCCCGTGATTCAGTTACCTCCTACTAGGTCCCTCCCACAACACGTGGGAATTCTGAGAGATACAGTTCAAGTTGAGATTTGGGTGGGGACACAGCAAAGCCATATCAATGACTTTTAAGTCAGGAAATTATTTCTTACATAAAATATAAAAGCAACTGACCATAAAAGACAAAGATTGATGAATTAATTACATAAAATTTTTAAATGTTTCTTAAGTGAAAGATACTATTAAAAGAATGAAAATGAGTGATACAGGGTTGGAAAACATACCTGAAATACATATAACCCACAAAGAGATAATATGCAAAATATTTAATGAACGAGCACAAATTGATAAGAAAAAGTAGAGTAACACAACAGAAAAAAAAAGACTTAAGCAATTTCACAAAGAAAAAAATCTCCAAATAGCCATTAAACATGCTGAAAGTCCCTCAACTTAATTAGAAATCAAAGAACTGCAAGTTAAAACTACAACAAAATACAACAATACATTTTAAAACCAGATTAGTTCAAAAAATACAGTAGGATAATAGAAACATTCACAAGAATGTGGAACAGGATCTTTTATATGTAGCTGGTACAAGTTTTGGTACAAGCTTTCTGGAAAAAAAATATGTTCATACCTTGCAGAGATACATATTCTATACTGTTAGGTAGGGACCCCAGAGAAGCATGTATACCAGGGAATGCATACAAAAACATTTATAGCAACATTGTTTCTAATAACCATGAAGCACAGATAACCCCAATGTCTACCAGCAGCAAAACAGATCAATAAATTGTGGTACACAATGGCCACACACAACTATCAAATAGTAACATACTATTTGATTCTATTCACAGGAGTTCAAACACAGACAAAACTAAATTACATTACTCAGGGAGGCATACTCAGTGGTAATACCAAGGAAATGACTGACACACAAGTTTGGTTATAATGTGGGAAGGTTGAGGGGTTGAGATAGGGTGGAAATATGTCAAGTTTCTGAATAAAGGATAGAGCACGGTAGAGGTGGACCTTGGAGACACATGAGACACAGATATGCAGGTTGAGATGAGGCACAGAGGAGAGGGAGCTGAAGGATGGCAGCTGGCTGAGGACTGCACAAGCTGGGAGCACAAAGACAAGCTGGGGAAGAAAGGAGGCTGGCGGCAGGGAAGGACTGGCCACAGGCATACCCCAACACTCAGAACAGGTTGTTAGTATATAAACAACATTTCATCCCTTGGTCTCTAACCTAGCTTACTGCAAAAGCTTCCTAATGGATCTACCAGCTTCTTCACTTGTGCATTTGTCCATTATCAAGCCAACAGTTCGACTGCTTAGCTAAAGCATGTCATCCTGTGCTCACTCCAGCCATACTGTTCTAATTGCTGTTTCTTGAACACATCAGTGTGGCGTTTACACTTGCTGTTCCCTTTGCTTAGAATATACTTTGCCTAGAATTGAGTCTCAGGATTTGACTCAATTGCCATCTTCTTAATAAGGCCTTCTAGATAGTTTCATCTAAATTATCAATTCTTCCCTCCTTCCCCATGTTCTACCCTTTTATTTGCTTAATACTTTTCTCCCTACCACTTATTGCTCTCTTGTACTATTTATTATATATCTTGTTTGTTTATCTTGTTAGTCATCTTAACTTCCAATAGAAAAAAAGCTCCACAAGGATTGGGATTTTGGAATCTTTCCATGGTTTGATTCCCTAATATTTGGAAGAAGCTAGTGTACACTCAGCACTTGCTAAATATTTGTTAGATGAATGAATCCAGCCACCCATCCCATAATGAAAGCAGAACGCTTTCATTTCTTTCAGTTCTTTGGCTCTTTCTTCTCCTTCACCCAGTTCTGCCCACTCAACTTTCTCAGTCTCCCTCTACTCCTTTCTCTCCACCTCCATTACCATTACTCTAGTTCAGACCATATCATCTGTCACCAAGACAATGGCAATAGAAGCCTGACTCCCCACCTCTAGCCCTCTCTCCATAAAATCCATCTTTGCCCCTAGCTAGAGAACTAGGTGTCTGCTCAATCTTGCACGTCCTTGGGTGCAACATCAAGGAGCAGAGTTGTCTACCTGTGTGATGAGGAGCCATTGAAAGCCTTTATTAGAAGAGGGACATGTTTAAAATCAGCCTGGGAGCTGGGCACCATGGCACATGCCTGTAACACCAGCCACTCAGGAGGCTGAGGCAGGAGGATCAGCTATGACACTGATCCTCTTTTATATATATTTTATTTTTTAAAGAGATAAGGTCTCACTATATTGCCCAGGCTTGACTGGAACTTCTGGGCTCAAATGATCCTCCTGCCTCAGCCTCCTGAGTGGCTGGTATTATAGGCATGTGCCATGGTGCCCAGCTCCCAGGCTGATCTTGAAACATGTCCCTCTTCTAATAAATGCTTCCAATGGCTCCTTATCACACAGGTAGACAAAAACTCTTGTTCCTTGATGCTGCACACAAGGCCCTGCAGGATTGAGCACACACCTGGTTCTCTAGCCTTTCTCTCATTACACTCTGAGTCACACCTTAAAAATAAGAACCACTGAACTGCTTTTGCATCCTGGGAGATTGTTTCTGATCTATGGAAGACTGGCTCATCTCTTCCCAATGTCCAGAGCGTCCTTCCACTTCTCATTTTACCAAGCTAACAACCCCATCCTTGAGCAATTTGTTCAAAAGGTTACCTCTTTGGTGTTTATACTGCTGCCTCCCTCCTGTAGGCTATGTGCTGTCCTCTGTGCTCCCGTAATTCTTACACATATCTCTCCCATGGCATATACTGCACCCCATAATAACCAAATGTTTATGTGTATGCCTCCTCTACTGGAATTTGAGATCCCTGAGGATGAATTACTCATCTATTAATGTCCAGTGCCTATTGTAATGTTTGGCACAAGGTAGTGCACAAAAACTATTTGTTGAATGAGTAAATGAATAAATTACACTATATAAAAGAAAAATAATTTTTGGAGAGGTTTTCAAGATGGCCGATTAGGAGGAAGTCGGGATCGCAGCTCCGAAAGAAGGCGCAGAGGGTGAGTGGACGCTGCATTTCCAGACAGATTTTTACTGACCACAGACCAGGGGATTAACAGGAGGAGGAGCCGCACGGGTCACCAGCGCTGCTGGTTTGAGCGGAGCGGCGCGCCCCTCGGCCTACGCCCTGAGGTGGGGGGCGGCGGATCCACGTACAGAGCGAGAGAGACTGAATCACCTCTGAGCCAGCAAGGGGAGCTGAAGCAGGGATTCAAGCCAGGACACTCCCGGGCAAGGGCGTGCCACGAATCTCAGAGCCGCTGCTTTGGCTGATGCAGCGGCTCACAGGGCAGCGGATTTTTACTGCCCACAGACCAGGAGATTCACAGGTGGTGAAGCTCCACGGGTTGCCAGCGCCGCTGGTTTGACTGGCGCGGCTGCTCTGCCTGCACCCGAGGCAGGGAGCAGCGGCCCCTTGTGCAGAGTGAGCGAGACCGGATCCCCTCTGGGCCAGCAAGGGGAGCTGAGGCAGGGACTCAACCCAAGAGTTTCCTGGGCAAAGAGGACGCCTCCGGAAACACGGCTGAACACGGGACGGTCCAGCTCTGTGGAGGAGGGGCATCACCCACCGGGAAACACCCTGCAGTTCCCAGAACAATTTGCCCACAGCAGCTCAACGAAGCCTCTGCAGGCTGAGTGTGACTAGGCTGCCACCTTGTGGGCAGGGAAAACCATTGCAACAGCGGAAAATCATAACGCCCTAATTCCCTGGGACAGACCACCTAGGGGGAAGAAAAGGGGGTTTATGAGTTCAGCTACTACAGACCTAAAATTACCAAAATCAGAAAGACAGCAACTACAAAGTCGATAGGTGGATAAATCCACAAAGATGGGAAGAAACCAGCGCAAAAAGGATGAAAACACCCAAAACCAGAACACCTCTCCTCCTACAAGGGAGCACAACTCCTCACCAGCAAGGGAACAAGACTGGATGGAGAATGAGCGTGATGAAATGACAGAATCAGCTTTCAGAAAGTGGATAATAAGAAACTTCCGTGAGCTAAAAGAACATGTTCTAACCCAATGCAAAGAAACTAAGAACCTTGAAAAAAGACTTGACGAAATGTTAACGAGAATGGACAACTTAGAGAGGAATATGAGCGAATTGATGGAGCTGAAAAACACAACACGAGAACTTCGCGAAGCATGTACAAGTTTCAACAGCCGAATTGACCAAGCAGAAGAAAAGATATCAGAGGTCGAAGATCAACTCAATGAAATAAAACGAGAAGGCAAGATTAGAGAAAACAGGGTAAAAAGGAATGAACAGAGTCAACAAGAAATATGGGACTATGTGAAAAGACCTAATCTACGTTTGATAGGTGTACCTGAATGTGACGAAGAGAATGCATCCAAGCTGGAAAATACTCTTCAGGATATTATCCAGGAAAACTTCCCCAACCTAGCAAGGCAGGCCAATATGCAAGTTCAGGAAATACAGAGAACACCACAAAGATATTCCTCTAGAAGAGCAACCCCAAGGCACATAATCGTCAGATTCGCCAGGGTTGAAATGAAGGAGAAAATACTAAGGGCAGCCAGAGAGAAAGGTCGGGTTACCCACAAAGGGAAGCCCATCAGACTTACAGCAGATCTCTCAGCAGAAACCCTACAGGCCAGAAGGGAGTGGGGGCCGATATTCAACATCCTTAAAGAAAAGAACTTTCAACCCAGAATTTCATATCCAGCCAAACTAAGCTTCATAAGTGAAGGAAAAATAAAATCCTTTGAGAACAAGCAAGCACTCAGAGATTTCATCACCACCAGACCAGCTTTACAAGAGCTCCTGAAGGAGGCACTACACATAGAAAAAAACAACCAGTACCAGCCATTCCAAAAATGCACGAAATGGTAAAGAGCATCAACACAATGAAGAATCTGCATCAACCAATGGGAAAAACAGCCAGCTAGCATCAAAATGACAGGATCAAATTCACACATAACAATATTAACCCTAAATGTAAACGGACTAAATGCCCCAATCAAAAGACACAGATTGGCAAATTGGATAAAAAGCCAAAACCCATCAGTGTGCTGTATCCAGGAAACCCACCTCACAAGCAAGGATACACAAAGGCTCAAAATAAAGGGATGGAGGAAGATTTACCAAGCAAATGGAGAACAAAAAAAAGCAGGAGTTGCAATTCTCATCTCTGATAAAATAGACTTTAAAGCAACAAAGATCAAAAGAGACAAAGAAGGACATTACATAATGGTAAAAGGATCAATGCAACAAGAAGAGCTAACGATCCTAAATATATATGCACCTAATACAGGAGCACCTAGATACATAAGGCAAGTTCTTAAAGACTTACAAAGAGACCTAGACTCCCACACAATAATAGTGGGAGACTTCAACACCCCATTGTCAATATTAGACAGATCAACGAGACAGAAAATTAACAAGGATATCCAGGACTTGAACTCAGACCTGGAACAAGCAAACCTAATAGACATTTACAGAACTCTCCAGCCCAAATCCACAGAATATACATTCTTCTCAGCACCACATCACACCTACTCTAAAATTGACCACATAATTGGAAGTAAATCACTCCTCAGCAAATGCAAAAGAACGGAAACCATAACAAACAGTCTCTCAGACCACAGTGCAATCAAGTTAGAACTCAGAATTCAGAAGCCAACCCAGAACCGCACAGCCTCATGGAAATTGAACAACTTTCTCCTGAATGTTGACTGGATAAACACTGAAATGAAGGCCAAAATAAAGATGTTCTTCGAAACCAACGAGAACGAAGACACCACATACCAGAATCTCTGGGACACATTTAAAGCAGTCTCTAGAGGAAAATATATAGCAATAGGTGCCCACATGAGAAGAAAGGAGAGATCTAAAATTGACACTCTATCATCAAAATTGAAAGAGCTAGAGGAGCAAGATCAAAAAAACTCAAAACCTAGCAGAAGACAAGAAATAACTAAGATCAAAGCAGAATTGAAGGAGATAGAGACACGAAAAACCCTTCAAAAAATCAATAAATCCAGGAGCTGGTTTTTTGAAAAGATCAATAAAATAGACAGACCACTAGCCAGACTAATAAAAAAGAAAGAGAGAATAACCAAATAGATGCAGTAAAAAATGATAAAGGGGATATCATCACAGATGCCAGAGAAATTCAAACCATCATCAGAGATTATCACAAACAACTCTATGCACATAAACTAGAAAACCTGGAAGAAATGGATAAATTCCTGGACAGTTGCCTCCTCCCAAGCCTAAACCAGGAAGAAGTCGAAACCCTGAATAGACCAATAACAAGGTCTGAAGTCGAGGCAGCAATTAAGAGCCTACCACCCAAAAAAAGCCCAGGTCCAGATGGGTTCACAGCCGAATTCTACCAGACATACAAAGAGGAACTGGTACCATTCCTACTGAAACTATTTCAAATAATCCAAAAAGAAGGAATCCTTCCCAAATCATTTTATGAGACCAACATCATCCTAATACCAAAACCCGGCAGAGACTCAACAAGAAAAGAAAATTACAGGCCAATATCCATGATGAACATAGATGCAAAAATCTTCAATAAAATACTGGCAAGCCGATTGCAACAGCACATCAAAAAGCTTATCCACCATGATCAAGTAGGATTCATCCCGGGGATGCAAGGCTGGTTCAATATACATACGCAAATCTATAAATGTAATTCACCACATAAACAGAACCAAAGACAAAAACCACATGATTATCTCAATTGATGCAGAGAAGGCCTTCGACAAAATTCAACAGCCCTTTATGCTAAAAACTCTCAATAAACTAGGTATCGACAGAACGTACCTCAAAATAATAAAAGCTATTTATGACAAACCAACAGCCAATATCATACTGAATGGGCAAAAACTGGAAGCATTCTCTTTGAAATCGGGCACTAGACAAGGATGCCCTCTCTCACCACTCCTGTTCAATATAGTACTGGAAGTTCTAGCCAGAGCAATCAGACAAGAAAAAGAAATAAAGGGTATTCAATTAGGAAAGGAGGAAGTCAAATTGTCTCTATTTGCAGATGACATGATTGTATATCTAGAAGACCCTATCATCTCAGCCCAAAATCTCCTGAAACTGATAAGCAACTTCAGCAAAGTCTCAGGATACAAAATCAATGTGCAAAAATCACAAGCATTCCTATACACCAATAATAGACATAGAGAGAGCCAAATCAAGAACGAACTGCCATTCACAATTGCTACAAAGAGAATAAAATACCTAGGAATACAACTAACAAGGAACGTAAAGGACCTCTTCAAGGAGAACTACAAACCACTGCTCAACGAAATAAGAGAGGACACAAACAGATGGAGAAACATTCCATGTTCATGGTTAGGAAGAATTAATATCGTGAAAATGGCCATACTGCCCAAAGTAATTTACAGATTCAACGCTATCCCCATCAAGCTACCAATGATCTTCTTCACAGAACTGGAAAAAACCACCTTAAACTTCATATGGAACCAAAAGAGAGCCCGCATAGCCAAGTCAATTCTAAGCAAAAAGAACAAAGCAGGAGGCATCACACTACCGGACTTCAAACTCTACTACAAGGCTACGGTAATCAAAACAGCATGGTACTGGTACCAAAACAGAGATATAGACCAATGGAACTGAACAGAGGCATCGGAGGCGACACAACATATCTACAACCACCCGATCTTTGACAAACCTGATAAAAACAAGCAATGGGGAAAGGATTCCCTGTTCAATAAGTGGTGTTGGGAAAACTGGCTAACCATATGCAGAAAGCAGAAACTCGACCCCTTCCTGACACCTTACACTAAAATTGACTCCAGATGGATTAAAGACTTAAACATAAGGCCTAACACCATAAAAACCCTAGAAGGAAACCTAGGCAAAACCATTCAGGACATAGGCATAGGCAAGGACTTTATGACCAAAACACCAAAACCATTGGCAACAAAAGCCAAAATAGACAAATGGGACCTAATCAAACTCCACAGCTTCTGCACGGCAAAAGAAACAGTCAATAGAGTGAATCGGCAACCAACGGAATGGGACAAAATTTTTGCAGCCTACCCATCTGACAAAGGGCTGATATCCAGAATTTACAACGAGCTAAAAAAGATTTACAAGAAAAAAACAAACAAGCCCATTCAAAAATGGGCGAAGGATATGAACAGATACTTTACAAAAGAAGACATACAAGAGGCCAACAAACATATGAAAAAATGCTCATCATCACTGGTCATTAGAGAAATGCAAATCAAAACTACATTGAGATACCATCTCACGCCAGTTAGAATGGCGATCATTAAAAAATCTGGAGAAAAGAGATGCTGGAGAGGATGTGGAGAAATAGGAACACTTTTACACTGTTGGTGGGAGTGTAAATTAGTTCAACCATTGTGGAAAACAGTGTGGCGATTCCTCAAGGACCTAGAAATAGAAATTCCATTTGACCCAGCAATCCCATTACTGGGCATATATCCAAAGGATTATAAATCATTCTACTATAAGGACACATGCACACGAATGTTCATTGCAGCACAGTTTACAATAGCAAAGACCTGGAACCAACCCAAATGCCCATCGACGATAGACTGGACAGGAAAAATGTGGCACATATACACCATGGAATATTATGCAGCCATTAAAAATGAGGAGTTCGCGTCCTTTGTAGGGACATGGATGAACCTGGAAACCATCATTCTCAGCAAACTGACACAAGGACACAAAACCAAACACCACATGTTCTCACTCATAGGAGGGTGTTGAACAAGGAGAACACATGGACACAGGGAGGGGAGCACTATACACGGGGGTCTGTTGCGGGGGAGTGGGGGGGACAGCGGGGGGGGGGGAGTTGGGGAGGGATAGCATGGGGAGAAATGCCAGATATGGGTGAGGGGGAGGGAGGCAGCAAATCACACTGCCATGAATGCACCTATGCAACAAGTTTGCATGTTTTTCACATGTACCCCAAAACCTAAAATGCAATAAAAAAAAAAAAAGAAAAATAATTTTTGTAATAATCACTAAGTATATTACTAACAAGCAACTTGTGTCACTTTCAAATATGCAGGCATTCAACATATGTCTTTAAAGAAATAGGCACAGAGCCCAGAATAATCAGGTTTAACATGTCTTTTATGGTCTTTTCATGCCCAGAAAGTTAATTCTCTTTATTATAAATGCCTCAGGCACTGAAAGATCACTTTTTTCATTTTTTGCTCAACTTTATCCCTTTGCTAGTCTGCCTCTCTCATCCACAAAAAAGAACTTCCAGCAAGCCACTATAACCAAATGAAACATTTATTATAATAAAACAATACTGGAGAAACTCAATATACATTATTTTAGACATTTACAAAATAGGGATTTTCTCAAATAGTCTTCAGTGAAAATACTCTGATGGGAATTCATTTGGTTATAATCAGCTTGGCAAGTAATACCAAGCAGGCACTGGGTTGAGAGAATGATATGCTCCACTAGGTGGAAATGTACTTGAATATCACAGATATCAAAACAGAGATTTCCTTCAACAACTAATATATTTAATTCTTCCATTATAACCCAGAGAATTCTATGAAAATAAACGATACATTTAAAAGTATCATCTGTCCATTTGCAAACTTTCCATTCTGACCTTGAAATTCTCTTGACAAAAGCTTTCCTGTGCCATTTGGAGCTAAGAGCACGAAATCAGGACTTGAGTCTTTCTACCGAATTATTCCTTCACTCGTTGCCTAAAGTTTTCCCAATCAAACAATGCCAGGGTAAAGTGCAAACTACAAAAGGCAGCTAGATCTACCTTCTGAGTTTCTAGTTGGAGAAAAGTATACATAGAAACCAGAATGAGTTCTGGTGTTATGCAATCTATAGAAATTGCCTCAAATAGACTCAGATGAGTTAATGACATGAGCATATTTTACAATGCAATTTTTAAAAACGCCATGAAGAATATCAAAGCCAGATGTAAACTATTTGAAACACAAGTAAATTATCAAAGAACCTTAAGGAGTATACAAGATTCCTCCTATAACACTTTTTTTATAAAGTCAATTTGTTACAAATGCAGCATATTCAAATGTATAGTAAGTTATATTGAATACCCATTATGGATTAGGATTGGTGTTAGGCATTAGTGATACAAAGATCAATAAAAAAGTACCCTTCCTTTCACATGTTTAGAGTCCAGAAATAGACATATAAACAAATATGTACATCAGATATAATAAATATAATACGGGAGAGGAGCACTAGGAAGACAATGGTGGTGGGGACGGAGGAGGAGCACATTCACAATATCTATGGCATTATTGTAAAGAGCAGATCTCCAGAGGAAGTTGCACTGGTAATATACCATCATAGGAGCCAACACACATACCTTACACTTACCTGCACACTAGGTTGCATCATACGCTATTGCTGATATTATGCCATTTCTGATCTAAAGAAACAGCAAATTGACGTGTTTTAACCTATTTGTTTCTAAAGCAAAGTTTCATTTATTTATTCCATATATATTTGGCAATCACATGGCAAGTGCAGGTAGGGAGGCTAAAGAGAAGGTAGAGCAGATGGAGACCAAGAGAAGCCAAGACTATGGTCACCACTTAACCAAATCTTTTTTCCCCCTAAATTTTCCCTGAAAAAATATTATAGACTTAGCCCTCCAGGAAAACTGTACTGATCAGAGGATCCTGTGGTTGGCCTTGGAGATAATAGGCCAGAGAGAATCTTTGTGAGAATACCTGAAGCAGAGGTAGAGTCTTAGAAAGGAAGGTACCCCCAAATTCCTTGCTGGCAACTCACAACCCTGGAGTCTGCTAGTTGTCCCTGTTATTTTATTCTCCCCTTTATTGATAGTAATAATCTCTGAATTTTGGTGGTGCATCAAGTACCTAAAATAGACTACATTGCTCAGCTTGCAGCCAGGCATGGCAAATACAAATAAGTTCTGCTTCATGCAGTTAGTGAGAACAGAATGTGTAACTTCTGGAAAACTAATGAGGGGCATGGATATGGCCTTCTCTTTCCTTCCTTCCTTCCCTCCCTCCCTCCTTGGAAATCCCTCTCCCCAAGTCCCCTGGCAAGGACTAACTTATTTTCTATTCCTATAGTTTTGTATTGTAAGAAGATCATGTAAGTGAAATCATGAGGTATGTAGCCTTTTGTGTCTGACATATTTTGCTTAGCATAATGTATTTGAGATTTGTCTATGTTGTTGCTTGTATCAGTAGTGTGTTACTTTTTGTTGCTGAGTAATATTCCACTGTATGGAAGTATCACAGCTTGTTTATCCCTTCCCTGGTTGAAGGCATTTGGATTGCTTCCAGCTTTAGCAATTACAAATAAAGCTGTTATAAATGTTCACTTACAAGTTTTTGTGTCAACATAGTTTTCCATTTTAAATGAATAAACATCCATGAGTAGGATTGCTGGGTCACGTGGTAAGCATGTGTTTAACAGTATAAAGAACTGCCAAAATCAGCCAGGCATGGGAGGCCGAGGTGGGCAAATTTCTTGTGGTCAAGAGTTGTATACCAATCTGGGCAACATGGTGAAACCCTGTCTGTACTGAAGACAAAAATTAGCTGGGCATGGCAACTGGTGCCTATAATCCCAGCTATGTGGCAGGTTGCGACACAAGAATTGCTTGCACCCAGGAGGCGGAGGTTGCAGTGAACCGAGATCTCACCACTGAGACCAAACATAAACAAAACAAAACAAAAAACCTGCCAAAATGTTTCATGAAGTGACCATATTACTTTGTATTTCCTGCCAGCACTGTATGAGAATTCCAGTTGACCATATTTGACATGGTCAGATTTTTTAGACTTTCTGATAGGTAATACTAATAACCCACTGTGGTTTTAACCTGTATTTTTCTACAAATTAGTGGTTTTGAACATCTTTTCTTGTTTTATTTGAAATATATCTTCTTTGGTGAAGTGACTGAATATTCTGCTCTTTTTAAAAATTGAGTTGTTATTTACTAAGTTTTAAGAAATTTTTATAAATTCTGGACACAACTCTTTCATTAAACATGTAATTTGCAAATATTTTCTCCTAGTGGGTGACCTGTCTTTTTATTATCTTAGCAGTGTCTTTCAACAATTCTGAAGATGTCCAATTGACCAATTATATCTTTTGCACTAGATGCGCTAGGGATAGTGCATTTGGTGTCGTAGCTAAGAAATCTTTGCCAAAACCAAGATCATAAAAATTTCCCCAAGTTGTCTTCCCCCATGTTTTGTAGTTTCCAGTTTTACATATGGGTTTATGATTCATTCTGAGTTCATTTTACATAGGGTAGAAGTATGTATTAAGATTCACTTAATTTTGGATCTGGACATTCAATGGTTCATACCATTTTTTCATAGGACTACCCTTTCTTCAGCGAATTGACCGTGCATCTTTGTTGAAAAGCAACTGACTTGAGATGTGTAGATCTATTTCTGGACTCTTTATTGTGTTCCACTAGATGCACTTAAAAAAATTAATAGTCATATATTTATTTTTAACAGATATTTTAAGAATATTGGCTTTCCAACTCCAAGTTGTAATTTCCCATCCTAAATTATCCAGTACTTGAGATTATGGTTGCCAGAAATTTTGTTATATGAAGTCATGGCAAAATGCAAACATCTATATTCCAGACCAAGTATCCTCATTTGCAAAACATCTTGGGAGATATTGTTATGACTTGCCACAGAAATATAAGGCTCTCATTATAAAGAACATTAAAAAGTATAGCCTCTTTTAAACTTTATACAATAGACCCCAATGCAGACAGATATGCTTTAAAAACTAAGACATTTTAAGAGTAGGGCTACTTGGAATATCTTGCTTGGAACTAATATGCAGATTTATCAAGTCCTCGAACCCTGGGAATTTCAATTAGCTACCTGCCAAGAGCCACAGATAGTGCAATATAGCTGTATAGAGGAAATGCCATCTGCTGCTGTGACCAAAAATCACTCTGGCATTGATGCCTATGGTTCCTCAGAGCTCTCTTTCTTCTGCCAATATTATATCCATGGTTAACCACAGGGAACTTCTCCATAAATGCCCCCAACTGCTGTGACTATAGGGAAGCCAATAATGCAAGGGATTCATCACTAGCACTGATTATGCTAATGATGCATGGCACCATTGACCACACCAAAACACTCATGAACAACTGCCTTAAATTGGCAGAAACTATTGAATCCTTGCCAGTTGTTGTAGTAAACTGGACACCTAAGTTCCTCCAGTTATGTTGCTTTTTTCTTCTCTAATCAAGGAAGTATATTGTGTGGAGATCCCTAATGCTCAAAAGAAGCAACTTGCTGTATCTCCTGAGGAAACACCCCCTAAATGATGTTAGAAGCACAAATGAAAGTAAATTACCTCTACGGATGTTGACAGATTGTTATTATATGCATCTCTTTCCCTATACCTTGTCACTTGAGTCATGTGATTGATGGATGAGTTTTCTATGATTACCTCTGTCTCAAAGGTAATCCAACATAGTGTGTGCCTGCAAGATCTGTTTCAGCTTGGACCAGGAGAATGATGAATCATTACTGATTCTGTCTGCTGTTCATCTTTAACCTGCAGCTAGCAAGAAGGCCAGTCAAAATAGCATAGCAGGACCCAGACATCCTTTGTGTCAGGGTCTTTAGTTGCACACAGCAGAATCCACCACAGATAGTTTAACAGAATGCATTAATTATGGAATTTTAGAAAGTTCAAAATCTTTGGAGGGGCAGAGAAGCAAGCTCCAGACTAAGCTTCCAAAAATAACTTCCAGAACCATGTAACAAAGAGCTGGTCTGGTAGAAGCCACTCTGCCTCTGACACAATCGGGAAGTTGTTGCATCACCAATGACTCAGAACAGGCTGGCTTTGTGTGGGTCCACACCAGCCAAACGATGGACATGCCATGTCTGTTTCTTTATATAGCTCTCTTTTTCTTTATTCATCTGAATTAGTCTGTTCTCACGCTGCTAAGACAGACCTGAGACTGGGTAATATATAAAGGAAAAAGCTTTAATTGATTCACAGTTCAGCATGGCTGGGAGGCCTCAGGAAATTTACAGTCATGGCGGAAGGTGAAGCAAACATGTCTTTCTTCACATGGTGGCAGGAGAGAGAATGAGTGTCCAGCAAAGGGGAAAGCCCCTTATAAAACCATTAGATCTGGTAAGAACTCAGTATCATGAGAACAGGATAGGGGAAATCACTCCTGTGATTCAATTATCTCCACTTAGTCCCTCTCACAACACATGGGGATTATGGGAACTACAGTCCAAAATTAGATTTGGGAGGGGATACAGCCAAACCATATCACCATTGTTTTCAGGAGTTTGACTATCAAATGCCTAGATATGGTTTTTTTGTTTGTGTGTTTGTCTACCTTGGGTTGAGCTTCTTAAAAATATAGGTTGACATCTTTCATTGGATTTGGTAAGTTCTTAGATATTATTTCTTCAATCCTGCCTCTATTTAATTCTCTCTCTCCTCTTTCTGGAACTTTAATTATATATATAATATACATTTTTACCATGTTCCACATCTCGTTTATGTTCTCTGTGCTATCCTGACTTTGATTTTATTATTTTTTTCTTTATGTCCTTCAGTTGAAACATTTTCTACTGGCTTGTCTTCAAGGTCACTAATTCTGTCTTCTGCTAGGCCCAGTCTGCTGATAAAGCCCATTCAATGGATTCTTAATTTCAGGTATTACATTTTACATTTCTAGAATTTTCATTTGACTCATTTTTATATATGCAAATTCTCTGCTGAAATATTATAGATTTTCATTCATTTTTTCCATTTTTATTTCTATTTTCTTTAACAAATTAATCATAATTATCTTGAAGTTCTTGTCTTTTAACTAGGAATATCTGGATCATCTCTGAGATAGTTTGTTTCCTTGATTATCTGTCACTTTCCCTGTTTCTTTGAATGTTTGGTAGTTTTTATTATATGTTGGACATTATGAATGATATTTTATAGAGCCTCTGGGTTATGCTATTTTTCTCTAAACAGTGTTGACTCTTAGTCAGGAAAGCACTTAAGTTGCCAGAAAATCTCCTGAATCTTGTTGATGCTTTATCTTGGCCTTTTAAAGGGTAAGTCTATTTCTGTTTTCTTCATAATCCCAGAGTACAACCCTTACCCCTAAGGCATGGCCTTTCTAAGGTTTCAACTGAATGTCTAGAGAGTTCACCAAGATTTCTCTACTTTGACTAAGCTAGAACTCCAAGACATATACCCCACCCCGGCCTGTGTCCTGTGACCTCTGAAATCTCTATTCAGTTCCCAGCCTTCTAGTGGCCATTCTCTGTTGGAATTTTATATCTCATCTTGTGTATTCAGAACTTAGGAGTTGGCAAAGGACCCAAGGGATATTTTTATATAGATTTTGGAGGCTCTTTATCTGCCAGTCCTTCATCTCTAGTATCCTGTCTCCAAATCATATTTGCCTTTGCAGCCCAAACTCCAATCTCTGCTTCTCTTACCTATCAAGACTATCATTCTCTGCTTAGGCTGTTTCTTTCCACCTTATATTGAAAAATGACCTCATGAAGAAATCCAGGGTGAATATGAGGCTTACTTTTTTTAAGGATGAGATTTCAAAAATCTCATCCATATACTGGTTATCCAATGCCTGCAAACATTTTTAAATCATTTTGTCAAGTTTCTATAGTTGCTTACTGTGTGAGGGTGAGTCTGAGTACAATATCAGCCATTCATCATCTCTGGAATTGGAACTCAGAAAACTCTATTTGAATTAAATTACCACTCACATCTGATTTGTGAAACCTAAATCCAAGTCTGTTCTTCAATAGCAAAGGAGGCTGAAATCTGTGGAGAGGGCGGGGGTTGTGGAAGGAACTGATACTGTGGAGAACTATCAAATGTGGACAGAGAGAGTTCAAGTGATATTTATTCAAAAAGATATCTTCCATCTCAACATTACCTGACTTTCTTAACTACTCGTGGCTTCTTGACTGGGTCATACAATCAGCTAGAGAGACAACAAGGAGCACAAGAACAAGATGACATGAAGAAAAAACTAAGTGCCTGGTGACTTTGTTCATGCCTAAAATATACCACAATTTTATAAGTAGTCAGGTTTTATTTTTAAAACTACAATTGGCATCCCAAAACATTCAATGTTGACAATTCAGTCTTGTACTTCACTTCTTAATGACTTTGCACATCACATACTTGTTTCTACAGCAAGCTCCCTGAGAAATACATTAGAAAGAAGATAGTGAGGAGAGTACTGTATCAGCAGGTATTGAGAAGAAGAAACAAAATGCCTAAGGCTTATCCACTTCACTTCAACAAAAGTTACTGAGCTCCTACCATTTCCCAAACACTGAAAATCTAGGAAGGGGTAGGAGGCGGCTCACGTGAAGATGAATAAGATGGTGTTCCTGACTGCACTTCTGTTGGGGACATGAGAGTTTTTAGTGTGACATAATCATAATCACAGGCGAGCCAGAGTTATGTACCAGGAGTTAGGGAGAACAAAGAGTATATTGACTCTAGTCAGGGATTCAACAAAGTCTTCCTGTATCAGACATTTGAGCTGAATTTTGAAGATGAATGAGATTTATTGAGACAAAGGAAGGTAAGAGAGGCATTCCAGGCAAAGCCAACAATAGCAAGAACAAAGGCTCAGAGCCAGGAAATGGAATGTTGTACTGTGCAGTGGCAGAGGCAGAGCGAGTTTGGTATTTCTAAATCGTAATATGTAAAGTGGAATGTGTCAAGAAAGGAGGCTGGAGAGAAAGCCGGGGTCCAAGTTATTGAAAACCTGACAGCCATGCCAGAAAGTTGGGCCATCACTGTAAGCAACTGAGATGTTATCATCAGGGGATGGCATACCTGAATTGCAGTTTTTTTAAAGAGACAGGGTCTCATTCTGTCACGCAGGCTGAACTGAAGTGCAGGGATGCAATCATAGCTCACAGCAACCTTGAACTACTGGGCTCAAGAAATCCTCCTGCCTCAATCTCCTGAGTAGCTAGAACTACATGTATGCATCACTACTCCTGGCTATTTTTTTTAAACCATTTTTTTAAATAGAGACAGGGTCTTGCTATGTTGCCCAGGCTGGTCTTGAACTCCTGGCTTCAAGCAATCCTCCCACCTTAGCCTCCCAAAGCACTGGGACTACAGGTATGAACCACTGTGCCTGGCCTGAATTGAATTTTAGATAGAGCATTCTGCCTGCAATTTTGAGAAAGGATTTCACAAGGGTAGAATGTGAAACATAGTGATGAGAGGTGCAATAGCTCAGGAACAATGGTCAGGGCTTTATTATAGAAAGGAAGGGGCAGATAGATAAAATTTTCAAAAGTTGATAAATGGCTATGAAGGTAAGAGAGAAGAGGAAGCTAAGTTTCAAGAAAGAAGTGCAATTTTACCATAGGAAAATGAGAATTTCTATTTTGGACACTGAATTTGAGGCATTCAGCCTTCTAAGTTGATTTAATCAGCATGTAGCTGGATACATGAAGTTGAAGAGAGAACTGTGCAGAAATGGGAATAAAGATCTGAGAGCAGTTAGCATATCAGGGTTGGCAGAATCACGAGGATGCTTAGGAGCCAATGAAGTAGAGAAATAAGAGCTAAGGGTGAGGACAGAAGACTAGAGGGCTCCAGGGTTTTAGAAGTGGGCAGACAATGGGAAATACATGAGAAGACTAAAAACCACTGTAAGATATGGCAAAGTAAACAGTTTTATAGAAGCTGAGGGAGTAAAGAATGTCAAAGAGTTGGTCATCAACAGGGAAGTGAAGGGGAGAGGTCCAGGAGGCTCAGGATGGAAGAGCCTTGCTGGATTAGGTAATACAGTAGTCATTGGAGACATTAGAGGAAAAGATTTCGGTAGATTGAGAAGTCAGAAGTTTTTGGGACAATAATGTAGACTACTGTTTCAAAGGATTGATTTCAAATGAAAGAGTAGAGCTAGGGTCTGCCCAAGAGCTTGAGGATGACAAGAGAAGGCTTCTTCAGATAGCTTTTGACTTAGCCATGTTTACAGGCTGAAGGAAACACTGTAAAGAATAAGAGAGACAAAAACAAAGACAAGAGATAACCACTAGCATCACATTTCTAAAGTAGTTAGATGGGTCACAGTTCCGAACTTTAGGGAGAAGGACTGAACTTGAACACACAGGAGGCATCATACCTTTCATCATCTAGAGGAAGGCCAGCGTCTGGCAAGAGACAGAAAGGCATAGGGTGAGGAGGAAGAACTTAGGGGTTGTTGTCACTCCTCAATGACTTAATTTTCTTGCTAAAGTAGGAGGTGGCTTGTTTCCTGGGAGTCTGAGGATGAGGGTGCCTGGTGTCAGGTAAGGGTCCTACGGAATGGTGACCATGGGAAACAGTCATAAAAGGAATGGGGAGGGTGGGCAAATTAAGGATAGGACAAAACCCTCTCAGGTGGCATTAAGCATCCAGGTGAAGTTAACTATTCCCCTTTGGCCATCCAGCAGCAGGCCACCCAGCAAGGAAGCAAAGAAAGTTAATTATGAGATGGCTCTGAGGAGGAGGTTCCTAGCCATGCCGTGGAAAGACAAGGATGCTGCGGAAGCGAGTACACAGACTGGTTCAGGCTGTAGTCTGGGAAAACTTGGGGAATCAAAGAGCAGGTTTTGTAGGAGCAAGAGATTGAGTACTCTACTTTCTCCTGTTCCTCTCATCCTCTGGTGAGAGGTCTAAATGCCTCTGCTTGATACAGCAACTGTTACTGACAGAAAACCAAAATAAAACAAAACAGAGATGAGAGAGAGAGGGCACAAGAGCATTATTTCAAAATTCCTTTAACACTTCTCTTAAAAGACACAAATCATCTAAATTACCCCCCAATGGCCCTTTTAAATTCCAAGGCTGAGAACAAAATTATGGTTAAATGTTTAATTAATGTTTATTATAGCTGGCATATTAGTTTTAGAAAGGTCAAATTTATGATACAATGAAGTAATATTTTTCGTACTCTGTGGGCCTACTTTATAGCACACTGGAGCCTACAGTATAATAAATATCATCTATTATTTTGTAGGATTCTTGTATGCAAACCTTTGTGGGGCTGAGATAATACTGAATTACAAGTTGAATGAGCTGGTGTGAACCTCAGGCAAGTCACTTCATCTTTCAGGACTCAACTTTCAGGCTTATAAAATGAAGGGCAGGGATAAATTGCCAAGTTTCCTTCCAGGTTAAAAAAAAAATCATAAGCATAGTTTAACATTTTAAATAACTGTGGAATTTATAGATTTATTTCTTTTCCTTTATGATGTAGTTTTGATCACAATATAATTTAATGAGCCTCTGTCCCTCATCAGGAATACAAATTCCAATGATAACACCCTCTCTAGGAAAAACAGAATCCACTTTACCACAGTGCAGTATATGTTCTGATTTCCCCCATGGTCTGCCTGCATTTACCCTTTTCAGGTTTCATCCCTGAAAGTTCAGATATTTGTTTACTCTCTTGTGACCATACCTCTCCGAGGAAGCTACATGTTATGTTGTCTCTCGGAGCTGCAGCCTTGGTTCAGTGGCTAGATGCTCTGCAGCAACCTCTGCACATCTCAGCTTAGATTTGTCATTGAAGAGAATATCAGGAAATGCATAGAAAGCATCTATTAGGATGCCCAGTAAGTATGCTTGGTATATGAAACAGCATGATGTGTGAGACATCATCAAAATGTGGCATTGTTTTCGTCCTCCATTCAGATGTTTCTCCAACCATCAGATAAAAACTCAGCAGAATGCATGGCTCACTGTTGGGTTACAGAGAGGCCCATGGTAACTTTAAGTCACAAAACACAGTTTTGGTTCAAAATCAGTGCCTGGTTCCAAGAGATTAATCAGCACTTCCCTCTTCATGCAGAAGATGGCTGCTTCTTTCATTGCCTAGATGCTTAAGCCTTCAGGGCCCAGAGGTGGGAGAAGGAAAAGGAGAGGAGGACTGAAGAAAAGGAAAGCAAAGTTCTCACTTGATGGGTGAGTGGCACTGTCCTAAGTAAGCCAGGCAGGAGGCTCATGCTGACCCTTGCCCTCCTAGCAGTGCTGTTGCCCTGATTGCTAGCTGAGATTTCCAGGGAAGATGCTCCATGCTCTAGATGTGGATCATGCTCATTTGCCTTTGAGTTGCCACTTCTTTTCTATCCATCAGGTTCCTATTTATTGTTGTTCCATCCCACTGTTTTTGGGGTCTCTTTACTCCAGACAGGAACCCTGTTGGGCAGAAAAATCTTGGGGCAGAGTGTCTTTGACAATGGCCCCTTATCATTATCCAGTGAATTCTTAAATAGGGCACAAAAAAGATTGATGAATTATATTTCATTAGGACCTTTGAGGTTTCATTTAGGTGTAGAAAGTTAGAATATTGTTCTCACTTTGCCCACAAGAAAAAGCTGAATCACCTACATTAGGACTTCTTTTGAACTAATCAAAGAGCAGAGGTCACGAGGCAATAAACTAGTTTGAAATGTAAGGAAAGAGACTCCTCCAAGGAGAGCCAGGATGTGACAACTGACTTACTTGTACAGAGCACCTGGGAAAGATGAGGCCATTATGGAAGTGGGTAAAAAGATTACAGCCAAAATATTGTAATAAATTGATAAATTTTAATGATTTACAAGTTTTAATGACTTCGCAGAGCATGAGACTATAGAACCTGTGGAAGCTACAAACACAAGGGAAATTTGGACCCCCTCTCAGGCTTTTCTCCGCAGATCTCACAGAGTGCTCATGAAAAAAGATTGGAGTCAGGGTAGGAGACCAGAGAAAGCTCCTGTGGCAGTGCAGATCGGCCAGAGAGAATCCAAAGCCCTATAGAATGAACACCTATCACTGCTGGAGGAAAAGCCACAAACCCACTAGGGGTGCAAGTGTAGACCCATCACAACTGGGAGAAGGAAATGAAGAAACCCTCTTTTCCTGGGGGAGGCATAGGAAACCGTCTCCTTCACAAGAACAGCAAAAATATGAAGCAGAATTTGTCTGCTATGGGGAAAAGAGTAGAATCGCTGAGTAAGGCCTAGCCCCAAGACCCAGGGACACAGGCCTTGCCTGAGACTGAGGCTGGACTAGTATTGCAGAATGCCTCTTCCTCTATCAGACTAGCAAGTGTCTAGTGACAATCTAGTGCAGGGAGAGGAACAAGAGTGTGGCAGGGCTGGGCACAGTGGCTCACCTGCAATCTCAGTGGTTTGGGAAGCCAAGGCAGAAAGATCACTTGAGGCCAGGAGCTCAAGACTAGCCTGGGTAACATAACAAGACCCTGTCTCTACAAAATATTGAAAAATTAGCCAGGCATGGTGGTGCATGCCTGTAGTCTCAGCTATTTGGAAGATGGAGGTAGGAAGATCACTTGAGCCGAGGAATCTAGGCCGCAGTGAGCTGTGATTACATCACCACATTCCAGCCTGGGCAACAAAGTGAAACCCTGTCACTTAAAAATAAATAAATAAATAAAAAAGACACCCTCTGAGGCACAGGCTCACCAGGAAGCCTAAAGTCTACTCCCACTATAAGCAAGGTAACATTAATTGTCAAAAAATTGAAACAACTGATGAATGGAAAAACTGTAACATATCCATGTCATAGAATACTACTCAGCAACAAAAAAGAACAAACTATTGATACAAACAACATGGCTGGATTTAAAATGCATTATGCAAAATTAACAAAGCCAGACTCGAAGGCTACATACTGTTGAGTTACACTTACATGACCTTCTATAATAGGCAAAACTATAGGGATAGAGAACAGATCAGTGGTTGCCAAAGGCTGGAGGTAGATGAGGGGTTGACTACAAAGGAGTGTGAAGAATTTTTGAGTGGTGGTGGAACTGTTCTATATCTTGATTATGGTGGTAGTTACACATCATGCATTTTCAAAATTCATAGAACTATACATTTAAAGTGGTGATTTTACTGTATATACTATATCTCAAAGACATTTAAAAATTAAAAAAAAAGTACTTCATTAAAATTAAGAAGTTTTGGTCATTTAAAGATGCCATTAAGAGAGTGAAGAGACAAGTCATTGATTGGGAGAAAATAAAAAGAAATAGCTCTTGTATACAGAATATATAAAAAACATATAATTAAGTAAGAAAAAGGCACACAACCCAACAGAAAATAGGCAAAAGACTTGAGTGGGGTTTTCACAAAAGAGGATATCCAAATGGCTAATAAGCATATGAAAAGATGCTAGACAGCTTTATTCTAAGTGCAAATGAAAACCAAAATGAGGTACCATTACTCAGTCACCACATTAGATGAAATTAAAGATTAGCAATACCAATGTTGGGAAAATGTGATGCAACTGATTTGGTTGCAAATTTGTATAACCACTTTGGAAAACTATTTGGTAGTATTTACTAAAGCTAAACACCTCTGAGCCTTATGACATAGTGATTTTGCTCCTAAGTATAATTTCTATCCAATAATAATGAGTGTATATGTCCACCAAGAGACATGTTCAAGAATGTTGATAGTGCCATTATCATAATAACAAAAACCTGAAAATGACTCAAATTTCTGTTAGTAGGAAAACTTATACTACGAAATACTACACAGCAATAAAGAAGAAAAAATAGCTGTAACATGCCACAAAGATGAAACAGATATGACGAGTGCAAGAAGTACAAAGGACTATATACTATATATATCTCATTTGATTTATACGATGTTCAAAGTAGACAAAACTAATCTATGGTCATGAAGTCAGAATAGTGGTTACAGTTGGGGATTGTATTTACTGAGAAGAGGCATGAAAGAGCCTTCTGAGCTGCAGGAAACATTCTAGGTTTTGATCTCAGTGGTTTTTCATGGGTGTGTGTGTGTCTCATAAAATTTCATCCAATTGTACACATAAATACTGTGCACTTGTGTATTTTACTACATGTATGTTTACCTCAGTGCAATACAATACAAAGAAATATAACTTTCACCATAGCTCAAGAGCTAATGATAATGTGTGCAAAATGAATATAAAAAAACTAGGAACACAATAACTTGTCATGGCCCCTGGCCCCTGTGTCTTTCTTATCAGCCTGAAGATGGAGAAGAAACATGTCTTAGCACTGCAAACCATGACAGATCAGCCTTGATGCAGCTCCCATTCATTTTAGGTCCCAAGCTTGTGCCATGTCAAAATAAATACCTTTTTTGTTTTAAAAAATGCAGATGAAAGATTTTTCCTCTAATGTTTTAAAAGAGACATTTGTTTTATATGCTCTTAATTGTTATAGTTTAATTAGTCTGCCAGTTGTTTTCTATCAAGCAAATAAAATTTCTTGTTGTATCATCCTCCTACTATATCATTTATCAATTCAAGATATGTGCACTTCAAGTATGTTATTCGTCAATACAGTTTGTTTTTAATGACTCTGGCCAACACTCCTGTGGAGGCCATATCCACATCAGGCCTCCAGGATTCATGCACTGTGACCCTCCTGGGGAATGCAATTGTTCCCAACATAGCAGCCACTCTTACCGTTCTGCCTCAGAGGCAGCTCCTCTACTTCCCTCTTCCCTCTAAGCATCACACCAGTCCTCAATCCTTCTAAAAGCAAGGGTCACTTACCAACTCCCAAGCCACCCTCAATCCAGTCCCCTAGACATTCCTGGGTCTGAGGAGGAGGCAAACCCTGTCTACTCTCCCACAGTTTGCTGAGGACTCACACACAGCCCTGCAAGCTTCCCCAACGTATCTCATCATGAAGCCTCTCTCCTCCTCCTCACTTGAACTTTTTGCTGTCTTCTCATGTGAATGAGAAGTCCAAGAGTCTTTGAATCAGCATCAGACAGTTACTTCATCATTACACTTGCATTTTCATCTAGCACCTCCATCTGATGTGCATGTCTATGGTTAATATTGAATATCTCAATCAAAACTTCAATATTAACATCCTGTTATGGTAACTTTTCAGTTGAACCATGTGAAATTGTTTATCGTTGACTGTTTTTGACCTAAGAAATGCAATTTTATACAGTTCAACCTAACAGTTTTATTCAAGATAGGCTTTTTTTTTTTTTTTTTTTTTTTAAGAGAAACTAAACTTTAGGTTGAGTTTGAACAAAAGGGAAAAATAGATTCTTCAATATCCAGGCAAATGCTGAAATACCTGTACAGCATCTTACCTTGGCTTTCAGATCAGCACACAATTCCTGTTGTTTTTTCTTGTCCTTAGCCAATGCGCTCTCCATTTCATGAGTTGTACAAGCCTCGATCAGTGTCATCACAGCCTTCTGTATAAAGTCTTTCCTATTTTTATTCCAATTTGCTATCAGGATCTTTCGCTGCTCCATAGCAAAGCGATATTGGTCACAATATTTCTCATGTTCAACCTGAAAAGTAACAGAGGGTGGATACTTATACCCTTATGAAAATGAGCTTATATTTTGTGTCATTGTTACAAAAATGAATTATAACCAAATATTTTTTAAAACTGGGTGTCAAATATCTTCATCATAAATACAGCAACCAGAAAGCAGGTACTACCTCCAAAATTCTGAGCCTGTGGCTAATTGGTGACTGAAGACAAGTCATTTAATGATTCTAAGTCCTCAGTTTCCTCATATAGGATGCAGTTATATCAGGTAACCTCTAAAACCACTTTCATTTCTAAATGGTAATGATTCTATGAGCAGAAAGCAATATTTTCCCTATATATAGCTTTTAAAATACCCCATATTTACATCAATTTTGGTATTTTAACAATATCAAGTGTTTCATTTAGACAAAATGCTAATAAATGTAAAAATTGCTACACAAATCCTGAAAACTCAAGTTTTACCCTTAGTTACTGAGACATTCAGATGTTAGGATGCCTAAACTTTAAGTAGTAATAGCAATGGCGCTGAGCCCTTCCTATCCTATGCTCATGAGGCACATGGCATTTTCACATCAGCAGCAGTAGGTCCTTTTGGAAGTGAATCTCAACCATGGGAATAGCAGAGTCTTGAGGGGAAAACGGGAATGGAGGGAACCTGAGTAGCCTGGAACACCTCGGTGGGTAATTCTGAAATGCTCCCCAGAAAAAGGTGTGTCTTCCAAAGTTGAGAGTCACCGATCTAAATAAATCTTTATTTTGCCAGTATAGACCATGACTCTGAATTTAATACATTATTTAACCCTTAGGAGCTATGAGAAAAGCAGCTAGCAAACAGGATAAGGTACATCCCACCTAAAATAATAGTTGAAGTATGATTAATTCAGTACATAGTAAAACCACTTACTTGGTCTCACTTAAACGTATTAGCTACTAAAATCTGTTCTGTAAACTCCTCAGCTTTGTTTTATAAAGCCAAAAATATACTTAATATCCATCAAACATTAAGAAAGGAAGAATACACCACACAGAAATGGATGCTAATTAATCTAATGTAAGAAGTAAATGTAAAAATCTTTATCATAATAATAGGAAAATATAAAAATGTACAAGTTATGATAAAAATGACAACTTGTCACAGAAGCAAATAGAATCAATAGGGAACAAAAGGAAAGATCTAATTTAATAAATGAAAGTTGTTTAAAAATCCAGAGTGAATTACTTATTATATAACAGGTATCTGTTACCAAATAAAGGGGAAGGGGTGAAGAGGATGAAAGAGGACGGGAGAAAATGGTCACAGTAGCTGTGTGACCTTTGCTTCAGTTTTTTCACCTAAAACTAAGGATAGCACTAGTATTTTTCTCATCCACTGTTATGTGTGTTCAAGGAGTTTCCACATGACTAACATATGGTAACTTCAATATACATGTGAGTATTGTTGTTACTTGCTTAATCTAAAACAATTACAAAAATGCAGAGTACAAGATAAGATGCTATAGCATGGAGCATTTAAAAATTAAAAGTCTGTGTTTTTGTTTACATGCATGTTATAAGGTGAGTTATTGTGAAATTAATTGGTGACAGGGAAACTTCTCTTTTTTTGCCCTTGTGTTCTTGTTGACTAAAGAATGAAACTTAAATAAAAGAGTAATTTCCCAGTTCGTTTTTAGGAAAATCTCAGTCACATCTTTGAGTTCTGTATTTGGGGTATTTGTGTTTCAGATCCATCTAGGAGGATCAAGCGGAGCGGTAGTGGTGGGAAAGAGATAAAAGTACCAGCCCCAGGACAAGTGCTGGCCTCCCTGTGGCTAGAAAGACTGAGGTGGGGCAGGCTCTGTGAATGGAGGAGCAGGCATTTCACTTTCAGGCAAGACCTGGAGATGGCAAAGCCCCTTGAAGGTGAGCATCTGGCTCCACACACACTCGGGAGTCAAATACTAACAGAGCAGCTGTGGGACCACAGTGAAGATTTCTGCAGCAAGTAGGCGCAGAGACTGACTTTTGTCTGAGGAGGTTGCCCACCTCGTTATGGACAGGACAAACTTGAAAAAATGACCTGTACAGGCTTTCAAACTATTATATAACCCTATTATCTTCTAGCAGGTAAGAAAAAAATAATTTTTAAAGACCTATTTAAAATACACGTACATGCTTAATAATTATTGACTACTAAAACAATTTAACTATGTAGGTAGGTCCAGCACTCACCAAATCATGCCTAGATTTGTGAGGAAAATATCTTTGTAACATGTCCAGATACAGAGTCCTTCTTCCAAAGAGATCTCCAGGGTACTGATCCAAAATAGCCTGGTAAATCCAGTGTTCTTCTTCACTTAGTTGACAGTTTCTGGAAGCAACAAAAATGATACAATGTATTATTGAGCAATCATGAAGTCTGAAGGACTCAAACTGTTAAAGCTATTAGCAAGTGACAGTAATGATGCAAAATGAGGTTTCTGTGTTTTTAAAATACATTAGCCAAATTTAATGTCTGTTTCAGAAAAGTTTCTAAATTCTAATGCAATGAGTTCCTTCAATTCTTTATTTGGTCTTGCCACGAGTGTCAGGCATAATTCGAGTAAGTTTGATGAGACACAGTATTTTAAAAATATTTATTCTATTTTGCCTATAACAATATTTTAGAAATCATGACCAATGAATGAAATAAGCATTAGAAAATAAATGATTATGTATACAGATTAAAAAGGAATTTTATTTATTCAACAAGGTTCCTATGTCTAAACTGGAGAAAAGTATAAATGTAGACAGTTAAATGGGCAATTATGTAAAGGAAAATAAAGACAAACTGAGGAAGAGACTTATTTAAGGTTTGACTTCAAAAGAAAATCTAAAATTATCTTTTATTTAGTGCTTCATAAAGGCAATACTAAATATTGGTAGTAAAAAATAACCAACAGCATTAAAACCACTAAAGAAATGACTTGTAAATAGGATCCCTTCAAGTCACCTTTCCAATAACATGCTATGCTCCAAAAGGCCTTTTCCATTTCAGAACACTCCTAGACACCATCCTAGTTTGCATTCTTTACAGAGTATTAGCAAAGTCTTGTGCAGAGTAAAAAGTTTGCAATATCAGCTGGAACTCTAAACTGAATTAATAGCTTTTTATATTCTGAGTTTATTTTGCATATCATTATTCCTGTTTAATAAATTAGAATAATCAAATACAAATGCAATCAGGGGGAATATTATTAGCAACAAATACTTCTTAATCCAAGAGGAGACTTGTCATTGTTTATTTCTACTATATCAATGGTCTTATACTCTAAAGTTAACTGTGCAATTCAAAGAATTTTTTATATATCTTCCATGCCCCTGGAAAATATTTGACAATTTAAAACAGAATAAAACACCTCTTAAGTCAGTGATACTAATGGGAATTCCAATGTTCTCATACAAGTTTATTATTCTGATAAGTAGCAAGAGAGAAAAATTATTTTTCAAAACAAAAAATCCTTTCTGTTTCATAATAGGGGAAAAAAAGAGGGTTGAGGGTGTTCTACCAGGAAGAGGAATATTCTACAGTTCTTCAGTATGACATAATAATTTATTATAGAGCGAACTGGAAATGAATTCATTGAACACACCAAGTGTTCAGTCCTGTCTGAATCAGTTATGCATGTACAGACAAAGGCTTCTGCAAATAAAGCAGTACAAATAGGAGTATTAAGCCAGAAGAAAGGTTTGCCTGAGTAAACTTGGCATTTAAAACACCTTCAGGTTTTCGTGGACAATATCACAGGTCCTCTCGCAAGGAGCCCATCTTCATTCAAGTTAACATAAACGCATTTTAATAACAGAGTTAGCCACATAAATTCTGCATTACCATACCACAAACAACAAACAAAAATAGAACTAAAGTCCATGTCCTCATTAATGTTGATAAAATGTTTTTTTAATCAAAGGAACTTGAAAAAAGTTTGAATTTCCACCTGTATTTGATAATAAATGTGAATGTTCGGGTATGTGTACCTTGGGAAGGGGGAAGCAATAGAAGCTAGGTCTGATCCGTTCTCTGTTCCTCTAAATTGTGATTCAACTATATAATGGATGCTGTTGGTACCACACCCAGATCACCTTTATTCAATGGAATTCCCATCACCAAGATGCTGTGAATCTTGGCAGATAACTCACAGATGCCCCTTCCTTCTCTGGAGAATTGCCCTGGACCAAGTGGGAACTGCCTCTCCCACCCTCTTTCAAGGAGGCTTTCCTCTTTGAAAGGCCAACCACAACCAATGACTGACTTACCTGGAGGTACAGAAAGCCAGCCTACTTGCCTTCAGAGAGGATCAACTCTATGATACCTTTGTAGTGGGAGCAAACCGTGGCCAGTCTCCACTGACACCTTCTTGCTCACATATTCCCCCTCCTCTATTTGGCTTCCTTCACAGCCCTCCCTCTGAGAGCCAAAAAATCTCTTGTTTAGGAATCCCTGTCTCAGCTTTGTTTCAACAGAATCTACCCTAAGATAATTTACAAGCAATCTTAACCATAATTTTCAAAAATAGTTTAAATCTTTTGGTAAATGGAGATGTAATTCTAAATTAATTTCTTTGATGATATCTCATACTGAGTGGCAGTGCAAGACTGTGGCTGTCCTCAAGGAGAAAGCGCAAATGGCAAACATTTACAAAAATGCATTCCAAATAGAAGCACACATTAAGCAGTGTACATTGCTATAAATAAATATAGCAGCAGGAGAATTTACAGCACTCAGTGCATTTTTATACATTGCATGAATGTATTAATTAGCTGCCATTTTAGTGCCAATATTAAACCACTAAAACATATGAAATGATCATAAACATTAAAGCCAGATATTTCAAAGCAAGCATGCCACGAACTGTCACCATATCCATTTTGACCTTCTTGTTGATTTTAGAAGCCTCACATCCTACCAGTTTTTTCTACAAATTGCAAGTCATTTTTTAGTAAATGTAGAATAAAAATTTTAAAACATGCTTAAAGGTAATGATATATAAATATTCACAATATTATTATTTTTAGGTTATGCATTTATAGCAGTTTCCAGAGCTGCAGCCTTAAATATTGGAGCAAATATTCACATAGGCAGTAATAATGGCACAGCCTGCATCTCCATTAAATGTTGCATGTGAGGAAGAGAGAAATCTCCCTCAGCTACATACATACCCTACATATACACTAAGCCTTTGGATAGTAAAAATCTAAGAAGAATATTTAAACATAGTAGCCTCATCACAATAACAAAGTAGCCACTTCTGAGGAACATGGACTTTGAGCTTCAAAAATAAAATCAAATTCAATATATTTGCATTTCTAAACATAAATCTGGACACTTTTTAAATCAAACCTTCATCTTTTTTTGTACAGAAAAAAATGTATATAAAATAGCTGAGACTAAGGTTAGGTTTTACCTTTCAAAGTCCTTGTTGAATTCAGCTGCTTTGCTGGTGATTCTAATGACAGAACTAGCTAAACTGCATAGACAGTGAAAAATATTCTGATTGCTTATCTACTTTCTGAATTTGAAAAATGACTATAATGTTAAAAGAAAATTTTAAAGAAAACTTTTAAATTGCCCTAAGCTTTTCACAGTTTACAAAAAAAACTTTAGACAAAAAAATCTTTAGCAGTTATCTGCAATTTCTATTCCTTTTTGTCCATCTAAACTTTCTAATTTAAAGTGCTTTAGAATATTCATCTTTATCATGGCCTGCCAAGATTTTACAATCTGTGGGTTTACTGAATACTTCTAACACTTCAGGGAATTTCAGCCTACAAAAAGGTGAGGTATTTACCACTCAATTCTCATTTACCATCCCCTGCCCCACAATATGGTATCTGACCACAGATATCATTTTATTTTGATTTCTCAGGAAGTGAGATAAAAGAGATAATTCAGAAAACAACAACAGAGCTGTAAAATTCATCCTGACCCAGGCCAATTGTCTCCCTAATTCTTCCTGTTTGAATTATTCCAAAAATCGTAAAGTGACTCACAATTAACTTAGCTACTAGTGTTCCTCATAGCCATGTTTAAACCAGTTTCCTTGGGTTCTGGTTCTATGACATTCAAATAAATTTCAGGGTGGAGGACAAGCAATGGTGGTAAACAAGACACATAAAGGTAACAAGTACTTTAACAACAGAAACAAGTTTATGAAACCAAACATCATGCTCACAAACTGGCTGAAAGTTGTTTTACATTTTCTCAGAGTGAGGATGCTTTCCAGGCAAAATGGTAGTTAGTGCCTCCGAAGCTAGCTGATGCAATAGTGAACCTGACCTGAGCTTGGAGTGCAGTGAGCCACCACCATTCAATTAATGTGGATGAGAAACCATCCTCTTGCTTGACTGTATCAGGTCTGACTCTCTGTAATACACAATTTGACTTCACCTTTCAATGTTTTCTTTCTAAGACAGAATCATCCAAATACCCAATCTACTCAGCCTGGTTTCTTCATCCACCAATGATCCCAGCTCAGGTCCACTGTCCAAATATAAATCTGTGTCTGATTTTCAGTCTAGTTTACAGGAGGCTCCCTGCTCCCAGACTGATTTCTGACCAACAGAATCTACTCCTCAGATCTTCCCTGGGTATGCATCTTCTCTTCCTCAGAGATCCATTCCCATTTCCATAGTCCCTGCTTCTATCAGTCTGGCTACTTAGCTGGAAGCTGATAACCAGGATAAAGTGGACTTTCACAGGCAAGGTCAAAATCCACTGAAACAAAGAATCAAGAAAAATAAAAATAAAAATAAATAAGTGACCTATAGGGTAAAGCCAAAGCTTGTGCCAAATTCCAAAGCCTCATTCTTCTGAAAGAAGATGAAAAGATAGTAGAGTTCAAAAAGTGATGGCTTTGGGAATCTGGTCAGAATGGGAGGCTAAGCCTCCCATTCCAAATACATCTGGAAATGTATTTGGAAAATTGCCGTTTTCCAAATAGTAAGCATATTGTTTTTACTTAGATTTTTTTAGAGTAGTTTACATTCTAAATTAGAAAGCTCATTTTTTTGGAGACAGTGTCTCACTCTGTCACCCAGGCTGGTGTGCAGTGGCATGGCCATGGCTCACTGCAGCCTTGAACTCCTGGGTTCAAGCAGTCCTTCTGCCTTAGCCTCCCAGACAGCTGAGACTACAGGCACATGCCACCACACTCAGCTAATTTTTGATTTTCAGTAGAGACGGAGTCTTGCTATGTTTCCTAGCTGGTCTTGAACTTCTGAGCTCAAGCAATCCTCCCACCTCGGCCTCCCAAAGGAGGCTGGGATCCACTCTCCTCCATCCATGCTCAGCTCTGCATCAGGAAAAGTGAGCCCCATCTCCATCCCTGGCAGTGAATCTGGATTGATGTTCAGAGACTGACAAACACCCATTCACAAGCTTCCTGTGTCTCTAACACGTGTTTGGTAGGAACATGGACAAAAGATCCAATTCCGGCCAATGAAACATGAGGGGAAGTCTTCTGGGGCAAAGGTTTCTGAGCTCTTAAAAAGAATCACAAAGAAAGAAGGAAGGTCCCTCTTTGCTTCTTGATGTTGTTATGCAGAACTGTCTGGCAGGAAGTCATCTAACTTGCAGGAAGGCAGGGCAAGAGAACGCAGAACACCAGACTTCCCTGTACTTGGACTTCCCTATCTCTAGACTTCTTATTAAATAAGAAATTGCTTTATTATATAAATTACTTTGAGTTGGATTGGGCATTCTCTTATAGCTAAAGATAACCTAATAGATAGCAAACTGAAAAAGAGAAAAATGACTTTTTAAACATAGCATCCTAATATTGCTTTGGAAGAAAAGTACTCTGAAAGGATGTAGAGATAAAAGAGATGTAGACCCAATGTAGGGAGAGACCAGCATCTAAAGTGATGAATACTCTGCAGCTGAGTGCGGGCAGTCCAATGATGTTCAACACCAAGGCCATTTTTAAGACCAAAAACCCCCCCTCAAACTCAAATGAATAGAATTAGTGAAGACAAGATCATCTACAAATACATTATTTGCTCTATGTTTTAAATCCTTATATTGAACCAAAATCTGTCTCCAGGTTGCCATTTTATTCTTCATTTTTTGGGGGGCAAGAACATTTTAAAGTGCAGTAAAGTTGAATTATATAAAATTATCTTATATAGCCATTATGACTCAATATTCCAGGTCAAAAAGCAAGAGTAATAAAATTGGCCTACTTCTTTGGGGCAGTATGAGGAAAATCTTAAGTAACCATCATAAGATCTTCTGAAATTTTAATTGCCACATAAAATGTCATAATGTCATCTCAAACCAACTATGAGTGATCATTAAGAAATTATAAGAATGAATTTAAAGAGTGATGATTCTTTTCAGTTTATTTTTTAGACATTAGCAATGTTCAATTTTATGTTTTCTGATACGCACTAATACGGCAAATAAACATAAATCTCGGAATGGGGTAGTTATAATTTCTTACATTACTCGTTCTCCATAGTGTCAGTTCTTATGGTTACCTCAAAAGATTATATTTTAACTGTAATTGGATTTCAAGGTATGACGAGTAGGGAAAAGTTGTTGCTATGAACAACTGGTTTGTTATATAAAATAGGTGTTAAAATTCTTCTCACGTTAAAATTTGGCAATCTTATCCATAGAAATTTTAATCTTGCCTTTGCTTATAGCTACACATATCTTATTGTTTTTAAAATACATTCTATCTGTATTATCCAACAACAAATGTCAATTGTCCTAGACACAAACCCATCAAACTGCTATGTTTCCATTTTCTTCAATGATATTTATGCAAATTAATTTGATTTCACACTTAGTGAAGAATAGAAACCCCTTACAAATGACTTTCACCCCTTCGTCATATAAATCCCAGATCTTTCAGTTTCCTGGAGTATTGAAAATGTAGCCTCATGCACCATTACCTTGTGTAGTCACTAGCTAAAAACAATTACATCGAAAAGGCAGGGGAAGATGCGAGTTATATTACTAATAAAGACTTAAACTAGGAATTTAAGCCACTATTCTTAAATACCTAGATATACTTTTTACATATACATAACATGCAAGTAAATATAACTAAGCAAAGGTAAACTCCAAGACTAGTTTTTGAGGGTATCCTGCAGAAATTAAACCTTTTTTTCCCCTTGATAAAATGCATTCCACCATAGCCCAGAGAATTTAAAATGTTTTATTCCCACAACAAACTCAAAATAGGTTGAATAAACACCAAATGTGGTTTTTGGTGTTTAAAGAAAGAGTATCAAACTATAAAGTAGTTATTATGAATGATGTATTTTAAGAGAAAGCTACTAAAGATACGTGACAAAAATAAAATCATGGTCCACACTATTACTCACTCCTTCCAAAAATCTAAACCCCAACATCAACTTGGATAAGAGAAAATGGAAGCTGCAGTGACCCAGGATGTTGGGTGACGGGTCAGCTAAACAATGTGACTATGTGAACACCGGAAGATCAGGTAGTTATGCTGCTGTTTCTAGGAACTTCTCCCTTATTAATCACCCTTGGCATACAACCAACCCAGACTGGAAGTGTAGAACCTGAGACTGGGCATGTAGGCACTGAAACTTTCCAACAGCTCTGACATTTCATTCTCAGAGAAAAATGCCACGTGGGAATTATGGCTCCAATGTTTCAACTTGTGACCTCATCAAGCAAGCAAATTTCAGTTACTTATTATGCCTCTTTCCCTCTCTTTCTTCTGTCTTGTATTCATCAAGAATGGTCATATATGTAAGCATTTGTTTATTTCACATATTTTTTAAAGAAAGTTACGTTAAGCCACACTATGTTTCCTGAGTGTTGCCTTCTGATGCTGACTTTTACCCATCTCATCTTTATTAGCCATAGAGTATATGGTTTATTTTGAAACAAAGGAAAAGTCAAGTTTATTATAAAAATTATGCATAGATTTCTCTTTTAGCAAAACTTTCACATAAGGACAGTAAAAGAACTGTGCTACACAAATAAATATTAAAAGAGAAAGAGAATATGAACATGACACTGATGATATTCACATGACAGCACTCTCCAATGCCCTGATCTCCAAGTACAGATGAATCAAATGATATAAAGTCTACTAATGAGAACATAAATTATTTGTATTTGTCTAGAAGGAAATTTACCAATGCTACCAAAAGTCTTAGAATTTTTCCTCAAGGATCTAGAAATAGAAATACCATATGACCCAGGAATCCCATTACTGAGTATACACCCAAAGGATTATAAATCATTCTATTATAAGGATACCGGCACATGTATGTTTATTGCGGCACTGTTCACAATAGCAAAGACTTGGAACCAGCCAAAATGCCCATCAATGATAGATCAGACAAAGAAAAGGTGGCACATATACACCATGGAATACTATGCAGCCATAAGGATGAGTTCATGTCCTTTCCAGGGACATGGATAAAGCTGGAAACCATCATTCTCAGAAAACTGACATAAGAACAGAAAACCAAACACTGCATGTTCTCGCTCATATGTTGGTGTTGAACAGTGAGAACACATGGACACAGGGAGGGGAACATTGCATACTGGGGCCTGTTGGGGGGTGAGGGGCTACGGAAGGGATAGCAGGAAGTAGAGGCATAGGGGAGGGATAGCATTAGGAGAAATACCTAATATAGAGGATGGGGTGATGGATGCGGCAAACCACCATGGCACTGTGTATACCTATGTAACAAACCTGCACATTCTGCACATGTACCCCAGAACCTAAAATCACAAAAAATCCTATCTGAAAAAAAAAAAACAAGATCTAGTGGCAAGTATAATAATTACTATAATTTCAAATTGTAATACACATAAACAATATTTAAAGATTTAAAAAAAGAATTTTTCATGCCCTTTGACTCAGCAGTACAATTTCTAGGAGTTCGTCCTAAGGCAATTATTATGGAATTACCCAAAATATAGTGACAAAATTGTCTATTCCAAGTTTTTAAAACAATTATCAAAATGTGGTAAAAATAATTGTCCAAAAATAGGAAATTGGTTAAATTTATGTGATACAACCATACACTGTAATACTATCCATCTAATTTTAAAAGATGTTGTAAAAGAATATTTAATATATTAATAAAATCATAGAAGAAGCTTAGTAACCATTTGTTGAAAAAATATGATTCAAAACAGGAATAAAACAGTAGATATGTGTATATATATTTTTTCATTTTTATAAACAACATTCATACATCTGAAATATAAAAAATGTTACCAAAGGATGTATCTGAGTGTTGGAAATTTAGATTAATTTTTAGTTTCACTTCTAGTTTCTTAACTGTATTTTTAAAATTTTCTTTAACAAATAGAATTATTTCTGTATTAAGAGAAATATACATAACAGGAAAAGCTCATAGAGCACTCAATAGTTATCTTGAAAATTACTAATGAGTAAAGTTACTAACAAGTACAGTAAACTGAAATAATTTAGTTGAGAAAATATAAAACTATGGGCATCAGCAATGTACACACAGAGGAGCAAAATTGTTAAATCATTGTGGATTTTAAATAGCATTCAGATTCAGATCTCGAATAATAATAGAATATTAATTGTGAACTAACATTATGAAATGTAATATACCTACCAAATAATAAAGTAGAAATCACTTGCTATCACTCTATAGCTTTTTCCACATATCGACTTCAAATCTGACATAGCTAAACAGAGCATCAGACAATTACGTCTCATATATATGATTAATTCATCCAAATGTTAGGAAATTAAAGCCACAATCTCATCTGAGTCTCAAACAAGCAATTAAACGTGTCTTCATGTTACTGATGAAATATAGCCCAAACAGAATCTAAATAGCTTCAAAAAAAAAAACACTGAATAAAGGAAGAGGTTCAATTGTAGTTGAATTGTTTTTAAAATGTGTTTTAGTAAAAGAGAACATCCTTTAAAGCTGTGCTATCCAAGATGTTAGCCCCTAGCCATATGTGGCTTAAAAATGTGGCGGTCTAAATTAAGATGTGTTGTAAGTATAAAATGCAGACCAGATTTCAAAGACTTCATATGAAAAAAGAGAATGTATAATATCTCATTAATTTTTAAATATTGATTGTATGTTGAAATTATAATATTTTGGAACTGTTGCATTAAATAAGATACATTTTAAAATAAATTGATCTTATTTTAATTTTTTAATACAGCAGCTTGAAACTTAAAATTACATATGTGCTCACACATGCAGCTTTTATCATATTTCTATGAAACAGCACTGATCTAGTACTCAACCTGATTTACCAGCATCCTGGAATGTGTATATCCTTGAAGCAGTGTGGTAAGAGGGGAAAGCTCTCTATTCAGATGTGCAGAAGAGACTTAATCTTACCCAACCATTTACCATGTCAGAGACTTTGGGGAAATTGCTCACCTTCCTTTGAGCTACAGTTTCTTCATCTATAAAATAGAGCTTTTAAGAAGGGGTAAACTGAGGGTTAAAATCATTCATATTTGTCAGATCATAATATAGGTACTCATTAAATATTAATGGTCTCCTCTTCACTCATTATCTTAGATTTTTAAAAACATGTATTTTTGTTTTAAAAAAACAGAAAGTACAAATATGCCAAAATTATGTATAATTTTGCCACTTGGGGATAACCATTTTTTTTTTTTTTTTTTTTGAGACAGGGTCTCACTCTTTTGCCCAGACTGGAGGGCAGTGGTATGATCTCAGCTTGCCTCCCAGGCTCAAGCGAATCTGCTGCCTCCAGCTCCTGAGTAGCTGGAATTATAGGCACATGCCACTATTGCCTGACTAATTTTTGTATTTTTAGTAGAGACGGGGTTTCACCATGTTGGCCAGGCTAGTCTTGAACTCCTGACCTCAAATGATCCACCCACCTTGGCCTCCCAAAGTGCTGTGATTACAGGCATGAGCCACTGCACCTGGCCCAGGATAACTATTTTTGTTTATTTGGGTAAATAACCTTCCGGTCTTTTTTCTGTGGCTATATATAGATGTAACACTTTCAGAAGGAAAGAAAAAAAGAAAGTCCATGTTATATAAACTATTTTGTGGCCTGCTTTTTAATTATATAGTAACATATTCAAGCCATTTGTGTCATTAGAAGTACCCTTTATATAACCATTAATGTTAGTGTAGAATTCCATTGTGTGGATACATCATACTTGATGAAGCTGATTCCCTATCTGCTGGCGCTTTAGGTAGTTTTTAAGAAATTGCCATCACTAAGGAAAGAAAATTTAATGTTGAACACCCTTGAAGCCAATATTCCTTTTATGTCTATGATTATTTCCTTAAAGATCATTTCTAAAGAAACAAAGAGTATTCACATCTCTAAAGATTTTTGATGACATGGTGTCAGACTTCCAAAAAAATTATACATCAATGATATATAAAAATGTCCATTTCTCCCATACCATTTCAAACTCTGGACACATATATGTTTTACCATTTTATAGGCAAAAATCTGAGTATTATTTTAATTTTTGTTGCTTTAATGAGTAGAGAAGCTTTTATAAGTTTCTTAGTCATTTGCATTTAGAATTACCAGCCAGAGTTCCACAGACTGCCCCACCATGAACATCTATTCATTCTCCTCCCAGCATCTACACCATATACTCTGCAACCTCACCTGTTAGAGTAGCAGATGAACCACCTTTGCTCATTCCTCCACTTGTGTGCTAAATCCCAACTCTCCTTACAACTCTAAGACATCATTCAGCAATTCCTGTCTCACCTGCATCGTCAGAGTTTATCCTTTACTAGATTACTCTTACTAGCATCAAACACACTGTTACTTCTCCCACTTAAAAACAAAAGACCAAAAGAAAAAAAAGCAAATAACTACATAAAAGCCTGGCCCTACTTCCCTACTCTCCTTTGTGTAAAAACTTCTCAAAATAGTTATCTATACACATCATCTTCAATTCCTTTCTTATCCATTCAAATCTATACCATCAGGCATTTGCTTCCACTTCTTCAATGAAAATGGAACCTTCAGCTAAAGCCACCAACAACCCCTATTAAAGCCAACAGTCAATTATCAGTGTATTTTACTTATCAGCAGCATGTATTCAATGGACTGACCGGTTCCTCTTCACTTGCCTTCTAGGACACTATACTCTCTTGGTTTTCATATCTCACAGACCTTTTCTCAGTGTCCTTTGTTGGCTCTTTTCTTCTTGTCCCTGACATTGTAATGTTGGCAGGCCTAAGGGATCAGTCTTTGCTTTTCTCCTTTCTCTCTTTACTCACTACTTTAGTGATCACACCCAATCTCATGCTAATGACTCATATCCATGTAACTCCAGTCAAGATCTCCTTCCTGAATCCCAAACCCATACAGCCAACTGCATCCACACAATCTCTACATGGATACCTAATGGTATCGCAACTTCATTGTGTCCAAATCTCAACCCTGGATTTTCTCCAAAGCCAGAGCTTGCTTCACACATCGTCTTCCCATCTAAGTTGATGACAACTCCATCCTTCTAGTTGCTCAGTCCCCAAAACGCAACTATTTGGACCTACTCTTGTTGCTCTCTTTTTCTTACATGGCTCACTGAATCTGTCAACAGATGCTATTGGCTCTGCCTTTAAAATATATCCAAGAGCTGACCTGGATTCCTTTAACTCTCTTAGTGTCCAATATTTTCTTGCACTTCTACCCCCGGCCCCACAGTTTATCTTAAACACAGTAACTGCCAAAGTGATTCTGCTAAAACATAAGTCTGATTTTGCCACTCTGCTCACTTCTGCTCAACACCTTCTAACAGCTTCTCATATCACACAGAGTAAAATCGGAAGTTTTAAAAATGGCTACAAGGCTCTAAATGTCCTGCCCCACACCCATACCTCTAGGACCCCACCTTTTACTCCTCTCCGGATCTGTCACTCTGTTCCTGCCACACTGGCCTCTTGCCAGGCTTACTCCCACCTCAGTAAACACTGGCTGGAATACTTTTACCCAAATATCTGCATGACTAGTTCTCCCAACCCCGTCCTAACTTTTATGTCACTTTCTCAACCAGCCCTACCCCAAACATCTATTTAAAATTACAGTCTGACCCCTACAACCCCCAATACCTCCTAGCTCTCTTTGTATTTTTTCATAGCACTTATCACCTTCTAACACTACTGTGTATAATTCACTTATGTATTATGTTTATAGTTTTCAGAGTGCTTCTATTTCATGAGTACAGGAATTTTTGTATATTTTATGCCAATAGATGCTGAAAAATATTTGTTGAAAATATGAAGAATAAGTCAGTCATAACTTCATCTCCTTTGCTCCATTTTCCTTTTGGCTGTTCACCACTCAATTAATTCGCAAAATGTCTTTATGTATTATGGATTTTAACCTTTTGTACCTGATATGTTGCCAACATTTTCCTGTCTGTTATTTTTTACCTTTGTCAAATTTTTCCTTTAAAAAATTATTTTAGAATAGAAACAATATTCATATGGTTTAAAATTCAAAAGGTTTAATGAAAGAGGATACAATGAAAATTATTTCTCACACCTACTCCTCCAGGCATCTGGCTCCCCTCCCTCAAGCTGAATGTTATCAATTTTTGTGTATTGTTTGACATGTAAAAGCAAATTTATAAATACATATATATGTTTACTTTTTTCTGTTTTACACAATGTAGACTGTACATTGCTTTCATTGCTTAACTAGATATCTCACCTTAACCCTTACATATTGTTCCATGTTGGTTAATATAAATTTTCACCTTTTTATCTGCAGAATAATATATTGTATGAATGTACAATAATCTATAAAACTAGTTTCTATTGATAGGGTTTTGCTCAATCTTTCACTACTGCAATGAATAACTGTAAAAACAAATCGGTGTATACATATTCAAGTATATTTGTATGATATACTATTGAGATTTGGAGGCTGTCAGGACGAAGGACATGTGCTTCATGTTTTGGTAAGTCCCACTGATCTGCTCTGTAGAAAAGTTTAATCAGTTTCAACTCCCTTTAGCAGAATATAAAATACCTATTTCCCCTCACTCTTGCCATATCTGTTAGATTTAGTTGCAGATGATAAAAACTACTCAAGCTCTTTAAGCAAAAAGGAGCTTATGACTAGATACTCTATGACTTACCCAATAATTCCTCTGTCATGATTAGGAAAGGCCCCACCTACCACCTCAGGAAGCTATAATTTCAGAATATGATCACATGAGCAAAATGAATGCCTCACTCCTTGCCTGTTTTCCATTTAACTCAATTCTGAATCCAAATTCCTTCAAAGATTTCAGATTATCTGAGCCCAAAATCACATCTATTGACCTATCTATTCATGACAACATGCTATAGTTTATAAAATGCTTAATATAAGATAGCAATAGTTCTCCCTCATTATTGCTTCTTTTCTCCAGAATTCTCCTAGGTATTCTTTTTAAATGTAAATTCAAATAATCCTGTGAATATTTTTATTGGGATCACATTAAATTTATAGACTGAGGAAAAATATATCTATAATTATTAAATCTTCTATTCTGAGACTAAAATATGGCTTTTTAAAGTTTTATGTCCTTCAGTAATATTTAGAATTTTTTTCCTATAGTACAGATTTTTTACATTTCTTATTAATTCCCAAATATTCTATATTTTTTATTGCTATTACAAACTGTTTCTTTCATGAGATCTTCTAGATGGCCATTGTTTATATATATGAAAATTTGGGTTCTATTTTTAATAATTTTATACCCAGCCATCTTACTAAATTATCTTGTTTCTGTAGATGTTTTCCATTGATTGCATGAGTTTTTCTTGTAAAAACTCACTATCTGCAAATAAGATAATTTTATCTACATCTATATTTTATAACTCTAATATCTTTGTCTTATCTAATTGTGTTGCCTAGTATTTCCAAAATAGCATTAAATAATGGTGGTGTTTACAGATTTGTCACTAATAAAAATGGTTCTCTTGTTTTCCTATTAAGTTTTCAGAAGTTTATATATTTTATTATAGCAAAAAGTATTCATCTATTATATTTACATTTTTAAAGAATAAATTTTAGTTTTTTAATAGCATTTCAGTGTTCAGGAGGATAAGCCATAATAGATCTCCTTACATTAACTATTTTAAGGTGCTGGAATCATGAGATTGAATATTTTATTTAGAATTTTTATATTAATAGATACAAGCGAGATTGGGCCACAGTTTTTGTATGTTTGCAATATTTTTCAAGATTTTCTATCAATGTTATACTTGCTTCATAAAGATAACTTAGAAGTTTCCCTCCTTTTTCTATGCTCTGAAACAGTTACATAGCAATGAAATTTTATTTTTTTCTGTCTCTGTTTAATAAACTTTATATTCTTAGCACAGTTTTAGAGTTACACCAATTAAGCAGAAAGTATAGAGAGTTCCCATTTATCCTCAGCTCCCATGAAAAACAAAACCTCTTCCACTATCAGTAATCCTTGCCAGAGAGTACATTTGTCATAATCAATGAATCTACAATGACACATTATTACCCAAAGTCCATAGTTTATATTAGGATTCACTCTTGGTGTTGTATATCCTATGAGTTTTGACAAACATGTAATGACATTTATCCACCATTGTAGTATTGCATAAAATAGTCTTATTGTCCTAACACTACACTGTGCTCTGCCTACTCATTTATTGCTCCCTTCTAACCCCTGGCAACACTAATTTTTTTACTGAATCCATAATGTTGCCTTTTCCAGAATGCCATACTGTTGGAATAATATACTATGTGGCTTTTTGAGATTGGCTTCTTTCACAGTTATATGCATTTAAATTTCCTGCATGTCTTTTCATGGCTTGCTAGCTCTTTTCTTTTTAGCACTGAATAAAATTTCATTGCCTGTATGTACCACAGTTTATTTATCCATTCACCTACCGAAGAACATCTTGGTCACTTCCAAGTTTTAGCAATTATGAATAAATCTACTATAAACATCCATTTGCAGGTTTTTGTGTTGACATATATTTTTGATTCATTTGGGTAAATACCAAAAAGCATGATTGTTGGATTGTATGGTAGAAGTATATTTAGTTTTATAAGAAACTGCCAAACTGACTTCCAAAGTGGCTGTACCATTTTGAATTCCCACCGGCAATGAAGACGAGGTCCTGTTGCTCTACATATTTGTCAGCATTTGGTGTTGTCAGTGTTCTGGATTTTGGCCATTCTAATAAGTGTGTAGGGGTATCTTGTCTTAATTTGCATTCTCTAGTGGCACATAATGTGGAGCATCTTTTCATGTACTTATATGCCATCTGTATATCCTTTTTGGTGAGGTGTCTTCAGGATTTTGCCCATATTTTAATAAGGTTGTTTGTTTCCTTATTGTTGAGTTTTAAAAGTAATTTGTGTATTTTGAATAACAGTCTTTTATCAGATGTGTCTTTTGCAATATTTTCTCTCATTCTGCAGCTTGTCTTCTCATTTTCTTGACATTGTCTCTTGCAGAGCATAAGTTTGTCATTTTAATGAGGTTCAGCTTATCAACTATTTCATTCATGGATCATGCTTTTGGTCTCAAAAGTCATTGTCATACCCACGATTATCTAGGTTTTCTCCTATGTTATCTTCTAAGAGTTTTAGTTTTATGCTTGACATTTAGTCCTATACATTTTGAGCTAGTTTTTGTGAAAGGTGTCTAGATTCTCTCTCTCTCTTTTTTTTTTTTTTTGCATATGTGTGTCTAGTTGTTCCAGTAACATTTGTTGAAAAGACTATCTTTGCTTCATTGTATTGTCTCTGTTCCTTTGTCAAACATCACACCTATGTGGATCTATTTCTGGGTTCTTCATTCTGTTCTGTGGATCTCTTGGCTATTCTCTGGTCACACCACACAATCTTGATTACTGTAAGTCTTAGAGTTAGGGAGTATCAGTCCTCCAACTTTGCTCTTCTCTTTCAATATTGATCTGGCTATCTGGGTTTTTTATCTTTCCACATAAACTTTAAAGTCAGCTAGCTAGTCTATATCCAAAAAACTATTTGCTGGGATTTTGACTGGCATTGCCCTGAATGCATAGATCAAGTTGGTTCTTTCATCCTCCTGCTGCCAGAAGCACAAGGGAATTTTTCTCAGATATTTATAGTGAGGACTTGCTATAGCTCCTGGAGTAAAACTCACAAAAATGTGGAGCATCTCCTATGACTGGGTCTTCCTGTAGTTTTTAACTATCAGAGTTGTCCACACTGAGCCTCTAGCAGTTTATCAATTACAGTTCAGGGATTCTTAGCTCATTACTGGTTCCTGCTCATGGGTTTCTGTTCCAGTAAGTTGTAATTCTTTGTATCTTCCTGTCTCTCCAATATTGGGAGCAGCACTTTGCGCTGTGGTCTCATTCATCTGATAGAATAAAGAAGAGCTGTTCATTTTTCAGTTTGTTCAGCTTTTTATTTGTTGTTAGAGGCTAGTGACAACTACATTTCTGTGTGCTAGACTGGAAACCAAAAGCCTCTATTTACTAGAGTTAAAACATCTCTGAGAAACTATCATGCTAGATTTTTTTAAATGTTTATGTCATTGTATTTATTTAAACTTTTCCTTTATGAGTTTCACTGAAAATAGGCTTTGAATTCCCTTCTGCATTTCAAGATTACTTATTTTTATTTTTATCTCATTCTTTTATGACTTTATTTCTTCATATCTTAATGCATCTGGAGTTTGTTTTGTCAAATAGAATGAAGAGATCTAACCTTATCTTCAAATTGCCTGTTATCTAATGCTATCTCTTAAATAATCCAATATTCCCCAGTTTTGAAATTTGCCTTTATAGTAAATTAAATCATATTTTTCTGTTTTATTTCTATTTTATTCTACTAATCTGCTACATACTCCATAGTCACATAGAACTTTCTAACTTATTTTGATTTAAAAATATGTATTTATATTTGGCTATGCAAGTCCCATCCCTCAACCACTAGTTAATCTTCATTTTTAAAGTCTGGTTGATTTTACAAGCTTAATCTTCCTAATAAATTGGAATATTTTTAATAATTCTTCAGATTAATTCCATGAGTTATGGATACTTTGAAGCCAAATCAACTATTGTGTCGAATTAGGGATGTTTTTAGCTGCAAACAACTAAAAATTCAAGTCATGCTGGTTTAAGATAATAATTGGACTAATGGCCCTTAAAACTCCAGCAGTGAGGTGGACTTCCTATGCCATTCAAATAAGGCACCAGTTCAGTTTCTCCAGGACTCCCTGTCTCTGCTCTGTCTTCAAGGGCTGTCTTCCTTTGGTCACCAGATGACTGCCAGCAGCAACCTCAGCCATGCAGAAGAAAAGATACTGCTTCTCACAAGCACCTAACAAAAGTCCTGAGCTTTGCTCAGGGTAGCCTATGCTAACCCTACCTATTCTTCAAAGTTCACAGTGAATTTTACTTCTTCCATCAATCCTCCTAAGTTATTTTATCCTCAATGTTTCTTTCCTCTGTAGAAATATTAGCATGTGCATTAGTCTGTTCTGATGCTGCTAATAAAGACATACCCAAGACTGGGTAATTTATAAAAGAAAAGAAAGAGGTTTAATTCACTCATAGTTCCTCATGGCCGGGGAGGCCTCACACTCATGGCAGAAGGCAAAGGAGAAACAAAGTCACATCTTACATGGTTGCAAGCAAGAAAGCTTGTGCAGGGGAACTCCCATTTACAAAACCATCAGATCTCAAGACTTAATCGCTACCATGAGGACAATAGGGAAATTGCCCCCATGATTCACTTTTCTCCACCTGGCCCCAGCCTTGACATGTGGGGATTATTACAATTCAATGTGAGATTTGGGTGGGGACATAGCCAAACCATATCAGCATGTGATGCATATTCATCTAATCCTCTTCTGAGGATTAGACATCCCTGAGCTAGTCACTGTGACCTGGGGAAATAAGGTTGCACTGACTGGTACATACTCCCAATCACTGCCTATCTTTGGATCTAGAGATGGAATCATTTCAAACCAAACCAGTGAGCTACTACAAAACAGGAAGAATTAGCATAAATACTGGGACTAACCATGATGTCCACTGCCTTTAACCCAATGAAAACCTTTCATAATTAAAAATGCCCCCGGATATTTCAACTTTCTTACAGTGTAGCAGTGTACAACTGTCTATGCACACACTCCCACATACATGAACACAACCTATGTGAACCCAATAATTAGAACAAAGAGGGCAAAAGGACCTATCAAAGTAGTAGAGATACTGGTAAACTAGAAGTACAAATAATATTATGACTGAACCTATAATTTGTTGACCTAGGTAGATCAGTATCTTTTATGCCTTATTGCTCACAAGCCATGGACTACTGAGAGTCACGACCTCTGTATTTATTCAAAATAGCTCTTTTACTCTTTATTATCAATGACCCAACTCCTGAAACTTCAGTTTTTATTGATGCTCCATTATTTTCTGCCAGCATATTTATAAAATATTTCCTTTAGTTGAAGTTTGCATGTTATTTTTATGTGGTCAGGGTAAATGTATACACGTTTCTTTCCCCAAATATTTCTAGCTTTCTCAGAGGCAAAGCCATATACTAATCTGTCTTTTGAACCCCCTACCAGGGAGCTAGCAATGACTACTATATATTAAGGTTTATTCAATAAATATTCATCAAGTAAAACACATCATCAACTGTATAAAATGTATTTTGGATAATTATAGGTGGCAACCAGACTATTAAACTATAATTTATGAACTTTATCTTCCTCCAAAGTAGATTCCTGTTGTTCACATAACATGCTTTGCCTTCATTGTTTTTCCCTTCAAATTCAACTCACTTGAACAATCGTTTATTTAGAAGATGCTAAGGATACAAATATAACTACTAAATTACTTTGTCCTCAAGGGGTTTACGGTCTAGTCATTTAATCTCCCTTCTTAGAATGCCCTCCCTACCCCCTTCTGCCTATGCTAAGCATACCCCTTCTTCAAAGTCCATAGTGAATTTTACTTTCTCCATCAAGCCTTCCTAAGCTATTTTATCCTCAATATTTCTTCCTTCTGCAGAATTGTTAGCATGTGATGTATATTCATCTAATCCTCCACTTAGTCTTCAGTAATTTCAATGTAGCTGTGAATCCCAACTGTTTCTGAGTCACACAGGGTTGCATTATGAAAGAGCAGCAATTCAGATTAGATTTAAAAGAAAGAAGAAAATGGGCTGTGAAGAATAGGTCTTACTGGAAGGAAGCCATTTCAGACTTCCTTGCCATTTGCTAAGGTAAACTCCTCCCTATCGAGGAGTTGCTAACCTAGAAACACCATGATTTCAGTCAGCTTTCTCAGGGGGACAAGGTATCATTTGGGAGAGGAGATCCTGGGCCAGCCAACTTGTTTTAACTGAATAGGATCAGATTCACCTTCTTCACAGCTGCAGTTAATCAGCCTGATTATAATGCCCTCTCCACTATCAAACAAACAAATCCTCTTCCTCTTTCTTGATGAGTTCTAAAATCTCTTTAACAAGATTGGGACGGGGAGTGGAGGGAGAATGTTCATTTAACAATTGGAAACTTAACTGTAGTGCATGGTTGCATCAGTACTTCACTACGACTGAGTTCCAGTTAACACGTAATTAATCCATCATCAAGTGTAAATTACATATTATTAATTTATTTCTCAGCTTTATTGCAAGATAGGAGGGAAGAAAGGAGAGAGATGGGAAGCAAAGGCTCTCAGGAGACAAAAAGGTGTGTGATGGGGAGAAGCTAACCTCAGGAAAAGGGCTCCAACTTCACCTAGGATTGGCTCTATTCACTGACAGGTGTGCTGAGACAAACAGAAGCTACAACTGAAGAGTCTGGATCAGGAAGCTACCAAAGCAATAATTCTACTTGGTATAATTTAAGGCTTTTTTCCCCCGGTATTTATTTCTTACCAGTAGTAGTTTCATACAGAGGAGCTGCAATTAACAGGCAATTCATAAGGAATATAAACATTTGTCATATTCATTTTCTTCCATTCCAAAGTTATAAACCTTTTATTTTAATTTACTATAAATGTGTCCCTTCAGTAGTTTTCTTTTAAAATATACATTCTTTGGGGAAAATATTGAGGTCAATATCATAGCACACAAAGCTGTTTCTCTACAAAATGTCCCCTAGAAACTTTATATACACTATAAGGTAGAACGTTGATCTAGTTCAGAGTGGTGTATCTGGATTTGTCTTCTAAGTGAATTTTAACATAGAAGATGCTAGAGAAGATGACCACTGCTAAACTGAATTTTACATCACTGAACATTATATTTGCCATGCAGATGTGGATAATCATTCTTGGGAGAAAACTAGAAGTGTATTTCCTAAAAATGAAATTTAACACATAGAAGAAAGTATTTTAAAAATTTAGAAAACATACTCTGTGTTTATCATAGGATAAAATTACAGTCAATTACAAGTAACATAATTCTATGGGTACATTTTCCATTATATCAATTACTGCAGAGTAGCTTAATATCTTGAAATGAAAAGTTGTGGTTCCTGAAAATTCATGGTTGAAAACTATTTCTTACCTGTGTAGTGAAGAGCTCAATAAGAGATATTTTCATCATGTTTTAGCCTTATAATAATCGTTAAGAGCTATTATGTCAAGAATTTTTTTTTGAAAAACTAAAACCCTCTCCATTCAGCAAATAGTCAATCTAAAGATTTATTGATTATATTCCAATTACAGAGTAATTACACAGTAAGTTAGAAGTATAGTGACCCCAAACAAAAATAAAAAGTTAGTGTCAAAAGTCTACACAGGATTCAGTTAGTTTTATCTTATCACCTGTACATGTCTTCCAATTGCAAATCAAAGTGTTGAAGCTTCTTTTGATATTTCTGTGTAAACTTACAGAACTCACTAAGGATTGCTGATTTCAAATCAGGGTATGGGCATTCCAAGCTTTCTAATTCAATGGGCAGTTCACTAAGCTGGTTAGACTTTTCTTCCAAAGAATGATGTAGTATCTGAAAAAAGGTATACGATTATTTATTTAACATAAATAACAAATTGATAAACACATAAATTACTAGTCACATCACACTTGCCTTTATAGTCCAGTCTGAAAGATCATTTTCTATTCTCTGTTGCTCCAGGCTAAGTCTTTCAAAGGCAGCTTTCAATTGTTTCTTCACAAAGTCAACCTATAGGACATTTGGAAGAAGTAGCATGCAAATTATTACAATTCATTCAATTCTTATAAAGACACAAGAATTATTCTCAAAAGCCAATCAGTGATTAAGTTTAAAGACCTGTGGAAGAGAGTTAAAGAGATGCCAGCCAGGTAGGCAGTGCTCATCAGACAAATGAGCTGCAATGAGGTTTCCAGACATCCCAAAAATAAGCTCAGAAAGTACAGTGCGGTCACAGCCACTCTGCAGCCACATTTTTATTTTCTCTGTGGTAATGCAGAGAACTTACTAAATGTCTCTGCTCCAATCACCCCTTCCTTCTCTTGCACCCTTGCCTCTAATCGCCATCTGGGCATACATTTCTATTTTTTTTTTATTATTTATAAAAGCAAGATAACAACATTACAGAGTAACTGAAAAATAGAAAAATTTAACACCACCTAAATTTTTCTCAGACCTAGAACACCTATACTCAAGAAGCTTATGTTTAATTGAGGGGAAGCAGTAAACAAACTAATAAAAATATATGGGAAAGGGTCAGGAGCAGGAAGGCAATGTCAAAACAGGGTGGTGTGATAGGGAGTGACTGTGGCTTCTAAGCACAGGCCTCTCAGAGAAGAGGACATTTAAGCCAAGATCTAAATGGCAAAAAGTGACATCAATGGGACAGAGGAAATGGCCAGTACAGGAATAGGCCTGGCATGTGGGAGAAACAGAAAGACGGCCAGCCTGGGTGATAACTGAGCTTTTATGGGAAAGGGAGATTGTCAGTTAGGAGATGTGATTGAAGAAGCAAAAATCGGGCTGGGTGGATAGAAGGACTTATGTACTCACAGGAGCTCCTGGGAAATTTCAGCAGCAGGATGACTTAATCCCTTGCACTGGGGTAAGATCCCAGGATGCAATGGGAGGAGAGGCAAGAATGAAAGCCGGGAAGCCAGTTATGAGGCCACTGGAACATTCCAGGCAAGAAATGAGAGTGCCTGGACAGAGTTCAGGCATGTGTTTAAAATATTAGTGGACAGAATTAGCTGACCTATTTAAATATTAATTACATATTAATATGAATTAATTCACAAATCACACATGTTTGTTTCTTATCTCAAACTCTTCTAGTTGGAACAAAGATCAAATATTACATTATCGAAAATAAAGGTAACATACTAACCTCTTCCAATACTTTCATGGAGTTAAACTCAATATGTGGATGTGAATGCTGCAAAGTGTGATGCTGTCTGTATTTTAGATCTGCTCTCAGCTGCTGAATAGGATTTATCACATTTTTAAGATATGTGTGCCATTGTTCTGATAGCTCTTGCTCTATGGTGAAACAAAATTGAATCAGAGGAACACATTATTATTATTATTTTAAGTATCTCCAAGAACAGATCCTTAGAGTGCAGACTTATTTGGGGATTCCTTTAGAAAAAAACAAATGACAGTTAATATTAAAAGAACATGAAGTGAGTGGCCCATTCTCATTCTTCAAAATAAGACTCCCCTTTAAATATGGGATCAAAAAAATCTTACCAAAATGTGTAAGGTCACAAAGACATTCATTTCCAATGTTCTCTTCATTGAGAAGGGATTTTATTTCAGATTCCATTTTACATCTGAAATAGATGTGAGCTCAATAAATGTTATGATCATAAACATACATCTAGGTTTTAAAAAAATAACCAAAGAGATATTTAATCTAATGTGGCTTTGTCATCCGTTCATTTATTTAAACCATGTACTAAATTCTTAAATGGGTCCTTGCTAGACACTGAGTTAGATGCATAGGCTCAGGCAGAAGAAACAGCGGGAGCAAAGGCCAGCTCACAGCAGGTGCTGGCAATGCACATGGAGAGTGCATTGGGAAGCAGTGAAGGACAGCAAGCTGACCTCACCTCCCCATATCCGGGTTTCAGAAAGATTCCCAATGCAGCAAGATAGAGCAGAAGGAGATGTGAGCAATAGAGATGGAAGATGAAGGAGAAGGGGTCAGACAAACCTGGAACAATAAGGAGGTAATTTTAAAAGTTCAGAAATGATGAGACCCTGAATTATGGAGATGGAAGTAAAATTATATTGTATTTTTAATACACTAATTAGAGCAACAAATCTTCATGAGCTTATAAATATGTACAAATATTTTTTTGTATGTACATATGTATTTTTTTTTATGGAGTCTTGCTTGGTCGCTCAGGCTGGAGTGCAGTGGCACAATCTCGGTTCACTGCAACCTCTGTCTCTGGTGTTTAAGTGATTCTCATCCCTAAGCCTCCTGAGTAGGTGGAACTACAGGCATGCACCACCACACCTAGCGTGTGTGTGTGTGTGTGTGTGTGTGTGTGTGTGTGTGTGTGCATGTATCTTTAGTAGAGACAGAGTTTCACTATGTTGGTCAGGCTGGTCTTGAACTCCTGATATCAGGTGACCCACCCACCTCGACCTCCCAAAGGGCTGGGATTACAGGCATGAGCCACCATACCTGGCCTATGTATTTTTAAAATATAGTCAATTTTTAGAGTAAAACCATAACTAACTCTAAATGGGCATCCAAAAATATTATAATCTCCTCTTGCTTATGGCAGATTTGATTAAATCATAGAAAAAAGTTGAATCATGATTATTACAGTATTAAAATGGTATAAAATAAAAAAGCAACAATTATAACTTTAATACAATTATTATTTTTATTTTTCCAGATAAATTTCTAGCCCTCATGTACATGTATGTATATTGCACATGGCCATAACCATGGCATATTTAACATTTTATATTGTGGGAATTTTTTTGCCTAACACTAATTTTTTTAGATGTTTCTAAATAGTTTTCATAATTATCATTGTAATGACTCCACAGTATTCCATTTTATGTATATATAATTATTTTCTAAGCCAATTTACATGGGACAGGGTTTTGGTTTTTGTTTAAATGTATAAAGGAAGGGTGATATTGTAAACGAAACCTCACTGTCTATTTTTCCAGCAGGTAGTTTCTGCCAGAAATATTTTTAAGATCACATTTGCAACTGTTACATGGAGGATGAGTGCATAATCGTTGAGTCAAACCAGAAGTTATTCCAGAACAGATTTGTTTAACCAAAAACATAGCACTTAAAAACCATCTAGCTCGGCACCCAGAAAGTCATAACAGAACATACAAACTGCCAGAAAAATGAAGATATGGGTAATTTTTGATGTTCTGAGGAGACTGATTCTCCACCTAGAACTTTGGCACCTTCCTGGAAGGATAAGAACCTATACTAAGGTAGACACCTGAAGGCTCAAAAATGCCCTTCACTGGGGTGTCTTATCTGTAGGTGGTTGCACTGAGTAGATTAATATGTCATCTGGGCAAATGAGCACACAAAAACTCAAGGGAGTCTTTGTGGTACCAGAATGAAACAAGGGAGAAAGTGCCTCTGGGAAAGTGTATCAAAGACCTCAAGGGGTATAGTTTGATAAGGCATAACATATTTTAAATAAAACTGTATAAATGTAAATATTAAACATAATTTTACATTTGAAAATTTTGTGTAGTTTTCTTAGAACAGATTTCAAAAAATTAAAGGTTGGCAACATGTTTTCATTTTGTTTTTTTGTTGTTTTTACATATTGAGGGTCTCACGATGTTGCCCAGGCTAGCGTGCAGTGACTGTTCACGGGTGCAATCATAATGTACTGCAGCCTTGACCTCCTAGGCTCAAGTGATCCTCCTGCCTCAGCCACCCAAGTTGCTGGGACTACAGGTATGCACCATCACACCCTGACAAAACTTCTTTTGTTTTTGCCAGCAAGGCTAGACCAGCTGGATCTCAGGTGATGTAAACAGAACACTGCAGAAAAAAAGAAAAGCTACTCAACTCCAAGGTCATACAGCATAGAAGTTAGGGGCAAGTGTTCCAATCCTAGCTCTACACAGACTAGGTTATTTAGCATCTAAAAATAACTTTCATCATCTAAGACTCAGGATTCTCATCTGTAAAATTAGGATAGCAATGATGACTACTTTGTAGGGTCGTTGTAAGTATTAAGTGAGATAAAATGTGTAAAGGACTTAACATATTTGGTTAGTGAAAAATAATTGTGGTTTTTGCTCAACCTAAAACTACCTGGCACATATTAAATTACCTAACATACGTTAGGGCCATTATAGGCCCTTATCCTCTGCCTGCCTGAGATTCTTAAATGTAGTCTTTTACAGTAAGGCACAGAATCTTACTTATTAAAAGGAGATGTTGATTTCTAGAGGTTGACAAACACTGATAGGACTTTAACTACTTCTAATTTTTTGGTGGCCCTAAATTCTCCACAAGGTAGTCATTTCTCTAACTTATCTCCTATTGCTGTTAGTTTTTAGTTGCACCGAACACATATTGAAATTAACCTTTATTCTAGAATAACACAGAAACTTATCCTGGAATTCTTCATTTTGTCCAATTTTCAGCCCTTACAAATTCTGAGACACTGAGACGTTAAGGTTATTATTACTTAAATGTTCCTCACTTCCATTTTCTTTGTGTCATTCTAGGTCAGCCAAAAGAATTATTTTCCATAATTATATGTATTCACCTCTTCTACCTAGCTTAAGAACAACTTAATATACGCATTAAAAAAGATGTGGAATAGCCAAGATTAAAAAAAAACAAAAACAAAAGAACTTTTCCCAGTGTCTTCCTTTACATTTGAACTTGCATCGTGGAACACTGTAATTAAATCTTCCTAATGGCTTTCCTTTTTATCATGTTTCAAGTTTTGCAGATTTTCCAAAAATAAATTCTCAATAGCCTCAAACATTCTCTCCACAAAAGGTGATTTTTTGTGGGATAAGATGGGTCTAATTTTATTGTTTTTATAGTATATGTATGGTGATGAAGTCCATATAACTTTTTTTTGGTTTTAAGTTACAACATAATGTAACACCATTTTCAATTATAAGCCTTCTGTTTCACATAGAGGAGTCACCTGCCAGAATAAGAAACTCATCAACATGAAAACACCTAAAAGTAAATAGTATTTAGAAACTTTACTTAAAATAAGACCATAGAAATTACCTCCTGTGAGGTAATTTAAAAGCATTTAAATAAATGCTTTAAAATGCACATTTTAAAAGCACACTTTATAAATATCATCATTAAAACAAGTATATATGCTATGAATGAAGAAGAAACACATTTGCCTTCTCTTTCACCTTGACCTTTGCAAAAAACTATTTTTTCAAAGATTATAATTAAGATCAACTATAGAATCAATATTTCATTTTAATTTATCTTTAAGTGAATGTTGGAAATAATAAGTCAAAAATCAAAATTGAGTAAGTTAGTCATGATGCAATTATATCTAGAAACGATTCATGACTTGAACTCCTTGTTCATTAGTTCATACATGTATTAAAGGCATTTACATCTCTCCTGTGTATTCTACTATTTAAAAATGAATATGATGAGATGTTTGCCCTTGATAGGATGTTTACCACTTTACAGGGAAGAAAAAACATGTAACCAAAACATTATAATCCAATATGCTAAGTATAATAAAGGTAAATACTAAACACAAGTATGACAGTGGGAGTGTGGAAGTGACTGGCACATACAGAAGATGATCTTTTTTCCGACAGGAAGCAAAAGCCATATTAATATATTCACTGGATTTCAGATTAAGCTGAGGAAATGAAAGGATTTTAATTTGACTCACATTCAAATTGTAACTTTAAATTTTTATTGTAATGGTTAATTAACATGGAACGTTATAGAACATCTGAAAAGGTAAGTGCTAGTCCTAGTAATTCCTACGTGTTCTTACTATTTCCCCCATTTCTTACCTGACTTCATTCAGCCTCTGGTATTCCTGCCACCACACTTGCTTGTGTTGTTTTACTAGTGTTTGTTCTTTGGATATCTTTGAAGTCAACATTGCTTTTCTGATCTAGATTTAGAGGAACAAAAGAAGAGCAAGTTCAAAGTTTTCAGAATGTGTTTTCCATAACAGAAATGTTTAATCTGAATTTTCTAAGCTAAATAGTTCCTCTTTTTAAATTCTTACCAGTGCATCTTCTAACACAAAATCTACCTAAAATAAATTTGATTTTTAAAAGCAGGGCGGAGAAAGAAAAATGGTTTGGAATACTAACCAATTTAAGAACTGTTTTTAATGTACTTATTAAAACAAAGGTGAAGTCATTCTATTTTCCATACATGAAATGAATAATACCTTAATTCAAATAACGCCAGAAATTTTTTCAAGAAGTTTCATTTCTCCCGTTTTGGATTTATCTTCCCTGTCAGGCATCACAAGCATCTTTATTTACATTTTTGGAGGAGAATATTGAATGTATGAGAAGTTAAAAGATGTGGTCAAGATTATAAAGCTCATAAACATCAGAGTAACAAAGAACCTTGGTGTTTAGATTGTTTTGTATCTGATCCCTCAGCATGAGATGGGAAAGATTCATTGGATACGTTTTTAGAAGGCCTGGCTTCAATACTTACTAGAAATATGACTTTGAACACACAATTTTAATCTTTCAACTCTATGTATGTCTTTGTAAATAAAATTTCTTAATTTAAGCAAATATTTATTTAAAGATACTTAAATATCAAAAAATCATGTAGCATTGAAATGTAAATTTTCAACTAAACTTAATTTTTCCTCAATTTTATGACTTTTCAAAAATATAGTACATAATTAATGCTTTGGGTTTCTGCTGAAAAGTTGTATCAGCCCTGGATCTGTTTGCCTTAGATCCATTTCTGGCTGTTTGCCTGATCTGCTCCATCTCACAGAGCAGCCTGTGTTTCTCAGGCACCCCTGTCAGTTGGCTTCAGCCAAAGCAAGACACTGGGATGGGAGACTGAAGGCAGGGAAGAAAGGAGAAGCTGAAGGATTACGTCATCTTGCCTTCTGTACTCTCACAGGGTCTCCAGGAGCATTTGCATGGTATCATTGCTCCAACTTTTCTCTGGGCAGTTCCACTACGGTTCCAACTATCTCTGGGTAACCTCACCCCATGGAATGTGGCACGGCCTTGCTTCTTCTGTATGTCCCCCCGACCTACAGATGGCAGTGATTTCCTGTACTTGTCAATCTCTGTATTGCCTCCCAGTCCTCTGTCTTCTCAGTGCTACCACCTACATACCCATTTTCCTACATTAAAAACCACTCTACTCTAAATCCTCAAGTGATGTCTGTTCCCTGGTTAGACTCTAACTTATACTCATGCATACTCCGAACTCACGTATTCCATATTAACAATTTTAAACTACAAAAGTGTAAATCAGAAACTTGATGAAATATGCATATTTCATAATTTCTCTGCTGTTAAAGTACTTAGTACCCTAAAAGCTTTAAAAAATCAATACTGGAGATATAAAGACTTCAGAAGACAAGTTCTAAAAAGGAATCTTTACAATGCATGCTATTTCCAGCTGTCATTCACTGATTACTTTAACCTTGAGTATATCTTTCTGCTGTTCTGGTTACTGATTCAAAATTAGGGGTATAAGAAAACAAATTAACCCAAAGATTACTTTTAAAAAATACGAAGTCAAAGTCATATATTTTCCTAAGAAGGTCTTAAGAGTGCTACACTTATAAAAGTACGGAGGAAAGTACATTTTTAAAAGCACAGGAAACACTCAGCAGACTCTATTTTATGTACTAAAAAAATACAAGCACACAGTATTTCTAAAATCTGACATTTTAGTGTTTGCTTTAAGAATCCTTAAAACTCATTCCAGCCATTTACCATACACGGTCTCTAAAGTTTGTTGCAACAGATACAATTTTTAAAATTAGATTTCTTTGGCATATTTTATCCATGTTGTACAAAAAATTAAAATACATTGGTGAAAGACAGGGACACATTTTTATAGTTTGAAAAAAATCAATGCTTTCGCCTTTGGGCCCAGGGAAAGGCCAATTAAGTAGACTATAAAAGTCAAAATAAAGCTACTATTTTTCACTAGACAATTCCAATATTTTGCAGAACATACTGATTTTTTTTTAATAAATTCACTCATTGATTCCACTTCTATCCTCGGGCCAAAAATGAAGAAAAATAAGTCTTAAAAAGAACAGAAAGATTTAAAGTTATGCTTTTACCAGCAGAGAGATGTCTAGGTGATTCCAATTCATTTTACTGGGCAATACACCATATGAAGTCAATACTTAAGGTGGATGATAATTTGTGCAGAATGCTGATGATTTAAAAATACTCTGGAAAAATGATAAAATAATGAATTCATAAAAGAATCAGAAACCAGTGGTTTCCTGTGTATGGCTTATTGTGTTGGTCCAAGACAATAAAATCCTAAATAGGTACCTTGAAATATTACAAAATTCCTTTGAACCAGAAGATCCATCTTTTGAGACAGATGTCAGTAACTAGTAGACAATTAGATGGTGGTTACATGTATGTATATGTTTGCCAAATTTCACTGGGATGTACCCTTAAGATTTATACATTTTACTATATGTAAGTTATAACTCAATAACGAACTGTTAACATAAATAAAAAGAAAAAAACAACTAAAGTCAGATGCAATTTCTCATTTATCAGGTTGGCAGAAACACAAATGTTTAAGAAAACGCTCTGTGAGGCTACAGAAAGCATGCTCTGTCTCATATTGCTAGTGGAAGTACAAAATGATACAACCTCCATAGAAGAGAATTTGGAGATGTATCACAAGATTTCATATGGATTTATCCTGTGACCTAGCAACCTCATTTATAGAACTCCATCTTAAAATTATACTGGCAAAAGTATAAAAAGATATATGCACAAAGCTGTTTACTGTAACACCATTTGTAATAAAAAAAGATTGGAGCACAAAACTTCCATCAATAAGTGTTCTTGTCAAAATAAATTGAACTTGAATCTGATCAAGTCTCTAAATATAACTACCAATTTGCTGGAAATACAAGAAACAGAAAAGCATGTTAAATGGCACCACTAGGATGTAATCTGCATAATTCAGACTATAATAAATACAATTTCTTCAAAAAATAAATTACAAAATACAAAAGGATAGAGGAGGAAATCTTTAAAAATTAAAACCAATTATAATGTACAGATCATATATCGATGCTGATCTGAATAAACTTTAAGAAAAAATTTTTGAGATAATCAAGGAAATTTAACACTAAAAATTATTAAGACATTTACATTTTTAGACATGGTAATAGTATTGTAAGGCTTTAAATAGTCTCTACTCTTTTAGCAATACATGTTGAAATATTTATGAGTGAAATATTATGATGTCTGTGATTTGCTTCAAAACAATCTGGCACGGGGTGGGGGTGGTTTGTGGATAGGAGTATAGAAAACAATGGCCAAATGTTGATCACTGTTGAAGCTGAAGAATGTGACTTGGAGATTCACTATACTATTCAATCCAATTGTGCATATGTTCATAATTTTCTATACTATAACATTTTTAAAAAGAGTAATAGATCCTTGAGTTGGACAAGAAGTTTCTAAGCAAAGAAATTCAAATTTAAAAATATTTGCAAAGATCTCTTTTGTAGTTAATACACTGGAAATGAACAATTACATACAATGTACCAAAATTTGTCTCAGTTTTTAGCCCAACTCTATTATTTGTCTTCAGGTTCAGTCTCAGCCTTTGAAAGACTACATTACTGACTATCCACTTCAGTCTTATATGGCTGGCATCCCAGAAACTACGCATGATCAATGACACTGTGATTTTATAGATGACCATCACATCATAGTATCAGTAGTACAAATCAGACAGGTAGCTAAGTATTCTAGTTGTAACTTGAAGCTATAATCTTCTTATGTGCTTTAAATGTTAACATTTTATCATTTTATTGTAATATGTTTTTATATTTAATATTGCCAGAGAAAAGTGAAGTAATAATTAACAATGATTATTAAAACTGTTAATTACATGTGTTAAAAAAAGAGTGCATTTAAATACTAACACAAACAGGGAAATAGTCTGATAATTAATACAAATATTAAGAGAGAATGTGTTAGCTATGTAACATTAAGAATAATATATTCTTTTTGAGCCTATATATATTTTTAATTCAAATAATATATTAAAGAATAACATACTATTATAATCATGGTTCTAGTCAGTGTGGACTGTTTGATATCTTAGCATTCATAACATTAAAAAAAAACCTTTGAGTTCTATTTAATTTCTAGTTATTTAATTCCATTTAAGCCATGAGTCTTTTAAGAAAAAGTTCTATTTGGCAATTGTTCACAACTTACAAGAATAAATTAAAAGCAAAATGTCAACTTGCCACCTCCAAATTAAATGAGAAGGGAAGACTCCAAAAAATAATGTACAATATTACCAATGCATCATCCTTAATCCAGATATAAAAAAATGAAAACTGCATGAAGAAAAAAAAGCAAGTGTTAGAAAATGATGAAGTACCTAGGACACATTTTGTTCTAACTGAAATTCAAAACAACAGACATTCTGAAATGCTTTAAAAGGATAATTCCTTATCATCAGGAATCTACAGAGACTAAAAATGGAAGCAAAAGCTTGTCAAAATGATTGCTACAGACTGTGAACCATTTTCATTAGTTAAAGACAAGGGATTTTTTGAGATTTGCCAAGCTATGAATCCCAGGTACACAGTTATTTCTAGAAAAGCTTACTCCTGAATTATATTCCACTATGAACAAAAAGATTAGTGATGTTACTTAAAATGCCAGTTGAATGTGAGCATCTGTTTAACCTCACAAATATGTAAATACAGTGATCACAGTAGCAATCTAGCAGCTGACAGTGCTGAGAAATTATTGTTCCTGCACTTAATATCAAACTATAGAAACCACAATAATAATGAAAAATATGAAATATATTTATTCTTTCATAATGAGTCTATCACCAAAGAGAAATTCACTTTGACAAAATACTGATTTTGTCATCAGCCATTCTATACTCAGCCAAAATGTCTTCTTTGGTACATCTGTGATGAATGGATGGTATTAGAAATATAGGTGTGTATATATATTCATATATATGTATTTATATATATATGTATATATATACACACATATTATATATATATACATATATATGTATATACTCTAATACTGACAAGGGTGTAGAGAATACATTTGTGTGGTATCTTTATTAAAACAATACCTTGGGAAAGAAATTTGGTAACATGTCTCAAAAACGCTAAAAAACATACACTTGGTCAAGATATCCCAGAATCATGGGAATTTTTCCTGTGAGAGTACAGGATTCTAAAACACGAAAAGTCTCTATGCTTGAAGTAGCATAATTCCTATTATCACAAAATTGTATACATCTCAGATATCTAAAAATTGGGGTGGGATAATAATGCATGCATCTTTTTCTATTCAGAGTACTTGTCATTCCTGTTTTAGTTAATTCTTTTGTATTATATTTTTAATTGACATATTTTAATTGTGCATATTTATGGGCACAATTTGATGTTTTGATACATATATGTTATATACTAATATATGTCAAATCAGGGTATTTAGCACAGCCAGCATCTCAACCATTTATCATTTCTTTGTGGGGAGTATATTCAACAGCCTCTCTTCTAAATGTTTTGTAATATACAATATTTTACTGTTACTCATCCTCACCCTACTGTGCAATAGAACATCAGAACTGATTTATCCTATCTCATTGTAACTTTGTACTTTATTGGCCTTGAGATCCCAATTCAAATATCCCATCCTAAGAAAAGCCTTCCCTAACCACTCAGTGAAGATCAAGTCCTATTATACACCAGACAGCATATTTTTTATTGAAGTTTATACTTGTGATAATTTTACTTCCAGGCTTATTTGATAAACACTGACTGCTTTCCCTCCCTCAGCAAACAGTAAACTTCATAAAGGTGAGGACTATATTTCGCTTACCTTTGTATCTTCAGGGCAAATAGTAGGCACATAAAAAATATTTATTGGCTTGAACAATTAAATATTGTAAAGATTATGTGACAGAATGTTAAATAGAAAAGTATACCTGATTTCATATCTATGTTTATCATAGGAAAAATAAAGTATGTATTAAGTTTATGTTTACATATATGTGTACAATAGATAGAAGTCAGAAATATGAAAAGTTTTGGTAGGATGATAGTAATACAAGTGACTTTACCACAAAATTTATTTGAATGTTCCTGTAACATTAACTTATTTCAAAGTTACATAAACCAAATAAATAATGCCCTGCTTTTAAGTGGTTGTCTTAGTTTGAGAATATATGGTAGTCTCTCCAGAATAGAGTATCAAATGTGCTTTGAAATCATAACAATTGCCTTCTATAAAAAAGATATTAACAATAAAAAACAAAATGAACAAAACATGAAAATTTTAAATACAAATAATTTAAATTACTTAATATATTGCTTCACCTTACCTGTTTTTTAAAGCAGCCAAGTAATGAAAATACTGTTTTCAATGAACTCTATTATTTGCACAAGAGAGAAACATAGTGTATGAGTAAGCCTAAACTACACATGGTCCTAAAATACAGTGCACAATCACTTGCACATAATCTCCTTTCAAATCTAGCCTAGGTTCACCCTGGCTTGGAACATATATTTAAACCAAAAACAGAATTCTAGAAAAGAGCACCTGAGGGCATATTTGTATAGTGTTGGAGGAGCCTTAATCAGGTAATAATAGCTGGTAATTACTAACAATTTTTATTCTTCAGATTAAGTTGGAAGTTGTTGAAAGCTAATAAACTAACTGTCTTTCAAAAAATAAAGTTGAATTCAGACCTCAAAGAGTTGTTCTGAACATTGAATGGGTAATGCATGAATGCATGTAAACTATATAACGGTGTCTGAGGGCATTCTATAAATGTTAGTTGCTATTCACTATTATTATTACTTGGGAGTTTCTAACAACTATTTGGAATGTCATTTATTTTCACATTTGCAATGTAAATACTTTCTAGCTATTCAATTTTCTGAAACTAGAAAAACACATACACACACGACTTCTAACCTTTAGCTCTGCAGAGGCAGAAGCTAATTTTTTTGCTTCAGTTAATGCACGCAATTGTTGATAGTCTACTGGTTTGTACTTGGTGCTTCTCATCTCATTTTTCATATGGAATACCAGATTATCTATTAGTCATAAAAACAGAAAAATGACAAAGAAAGAATATCATGTTATTGGAAGTCAAAAAATAATTACGGCAACCAGATCTATTTTTAAATATTTTTAAGCAAATACAAGAAATAATATATTACAATATTGATAATATATTTGAAGCCTCTATTTCTAGAAACGCTTATGGCCACTTTATTTCTTGCACATCATTACTTCTGAAAGGGTACAAAGGGAATGTTTTCATCTAAGTTACTACTGTATATTGAAGATTTTAGAAAATTATAATGCCAAGCTACAAAGTATGACAACTGTTAACCCATTCTTTTTATTTAAAATGTGATAGACATCAACTGTGAATATTATGTATCACATAATTATAAATCAAATTATATAAATAGATTTTTAAGTCATAGATGCATTTCTAACTTAGACAAATCAAATAAATTTAATTAAATTTGAAAGAAAGGTTGAAACTGAAAGCTAAAAGTTTAATAGGTTGAAAAATATTAAAATGATGTAAAATGTCTGAGTATTCTACATCCAAATACAATGTGCTAGTTTGGTATGATATGAACCATTTGGATAAACTAAAACATAAGTTAGGGGTACTCTAAATTCAAGTAGCATAAAGTATAATAATTTGAGTAAGTCAAACAAAACATGTACGTCCACCGCAGTTATATGAATAATTCATCTGTGTCATATAAAGTAATTAGAATTTATTAAGTAAATCATGGATCACATGACTGTAGGGAGCTCTCAAATGATTTCAGGCTAATCACAGTGAAAGAAAGCAAGGGTATCCTGACCACCATTGAGGATTAAAACAAACCCGTTGTAAGGAACTGGCCAATCATTCAATGTAACCAGCAAATGAGCTTTCCATTACTAAATTTTTGAAAAATCAACATTTCAATTGTATATCATTTCAAAAGTACATAATTCACTGTAACTAATAAAACAGAGTTGGGAGTGGGAAAAATACCTGAGCTATCATTTCTCTGAATTGTCATGAATGGTCTGTTTCTTTGATTCATGTTTTCTGTATCTGTTAAGGAAAGAAGAGATAACTAAAATTTCATATTATTTTATAAATGTTTTTAAAGCTGTGTTACTTGAAGTATTTTCAAAAGTAAAACCCAGGCCTGGGTCTGTAATGCTTTGTATTTTATTAAAATCTGCTTTTCTTGCTCCTGGAAGCTCTCTGTTAGCGTTTTTTCTGTGCCTTTCTTGTTTCTGGTCCACTCCTTCCAATCTTTTCCCTCTTAATCCTCCTCTGCTGGATTGTTCCAGTGATTGATAAAAATTTTGTTATTAGGAAGTTTTTAAGTGTTTTATTTTGTGTTCCTGGGAGGAAAGAAATTACTTAAATTGAAGAATAAATTACTGACTAATTCTATTACAAGTATTATGGCACTTTTGATAGATACAGAGATGCACCAGCCAGATCAAAGGACTTGCTGCCTGGCTGTGGGAATGCAGTCTGCAGATAGACTCCAGGTGTCACCTCCTTCAGGGTAGGACTCTGCTGCACAGAAGAGCCTTGTCCAAAAGCATATGCTTTCTGGGGCAGCCCATACCCAGTGACTGAGCAAGGCAGGGGTGTAAAGCTATTTGGGCAATGCAAGACACTCTAATAGGTAATATTTGCTCCAGAGCCTCCTGCGAAACTGGCCTAGAGTTTGCTGGACCTGCATTGAAGTTGTTGTCTTCATCTGCCCAATCCTGCTTACTTCTTCTCCCTTTCAAGGCATAGATGCCTGCTAAACATCTTCCACCTCACACTCTTCAGGTGGCTCTTTAAATAGCAGTATTCACTTTTCAAAAGTTCGTGTTCCACATCCACTAGGTTGAACTATCCATGTCTAGTGGCCCTTTCTGTAAGCTAAACCTTCTTAAATGGAGGAAAAGATAATTAAGGTCCATGACTTTTGGAAACTTTGCCAAGTTACCAAAAATTCCTAAGTCCTTACTATAGTCCCCCCGCCCCCGTCTTCCTACCATAGCCTTCCCATTTCTTTTAATCTGTTTTAATAGTATAACCTACAGATAGGAGTAGCAAATGTAAATGCACTCAGCAGCCATTAGTAAGTTAAAGGAGAGAAATGACAAGGAGCAAGATCACAGGAGTGGCAGAAAATATGGAAAACTGAAGAGCATTTCATGCCCAAAGATAATCAAATAGACACCTTTTTCCTTTTCCTTTTTTTTTTTTTGAGACCGAGTTTCGCTCTTGTTAGCCAGGCTGGAGTGCAATGGCGCGATCTCGGCTCACCGCAACCTCCGCCTCCTGGGTTCAGGCAATTCTCCTGCCTCAGCCTCTTGAGTAACTGGAATTACAGGCACCCGCCACCATGCCCAGCTAATTTTTTGTATTTTTAGTGGAGACGGGGTTTCACCATGTTGACCAGGATGGTCTTGATCTCTTGACCTCGTGATCCACCCGCCTCGGCCTCCCAAAGTGCTGGGATTACAGGCGTGAGCCACTGCACCCAGCCACCTTTTTCCTTTTGATAACACAAGTACCAGACAAAGCAAGCCTCCAGAAACAAATCTATGCTGGTTTGTTAGCTCTGGACTACTGCATCTCCTCCCTAGTTTTCATTTAATTCTGCTACCCATAGCTTAGCTGTCCAAGTTTGCCATCTTCATCTCGCAGGAGACCTCCCCTGTCCTCTTATTGGTTAGTTGTAGTTTTCTTTCACTGGAGAGCCAGCCCTTTTAGATTTAGGCCTCATTTTTCTTGGCACTGAGACTCAAACATTGAGGTTCTGAAACAAAATAGGGTTGTGCAGATTCCCTTTTGGCTACCTTGGTCTAACCCTGTCTAACTTGTTCCTCCTGGTTTTCAGAAGAAAATCATGCAAGCCATAAAATGTTTCTCACCATCTCTATATAGTTCAAATTTTAATTATGGCCATAAGAAATCTGACACTAGAATATATTCTGGAAATCAAAGTTGTAGCTAAACCTGTTTCATGAACTTGAAACCTCATTTGGTTCCAACTATTTAGAAGACCAAGTGGAAATACTTCTTGACCTGCATACTTCTATCTTTATACATAAATCATGTATAATTTCTACCTGCCTTTCAAAAATGTTGAAGGCTTATTAACTAAAGAGTTATTAAGCTGAGGTACTATAAAACTGATTTCATTGTAATGTTTCTTCTGTGAGAGAAATGATTAGACATTCAGATTTAGAATCTGAAAAGTTCACAAATAATTTACTTAGTTCAGTTCTCATTTTAGCACTTGAGATGATTAAGGCTCAGAAAAATGACCAAAATCATATACCTAGTCAGTAGCAGAACTTTACTTTCAAAATCTCACATTATAATACAAAAATCTCTGAAAATGAAGGTGTATTTAATAATGGTGGCCAAACCCAACCTGAGCTATAAACATTTGGTGACAAATCTGACCCAAACAGAAGTTTACACTATTAATGTGAACCTTCATACATTTATGTAAAGATATTAATCTGTTTAATTATGGGATGCTGCCTGGACCCCACCAGGGTTTCAAAAATATTGGGCATATGTTCTTTATCCCATTTATAAAAATCTGAAAAACCTAAAATATATCTGGCTCCACATAGTTCATATAAGGGATTTATGAAACTGTATTAAAACAAACATTTCCTGATTCCCAAACAAGTGTACATCATTCAGGCTATTTCAATTTTATGCTTACTAGTGAGAAATTCAAAGTGGCTACTTCAGCCTGTAGTTAAAATGCTTCTGGCTGAAGCTACTTGAACAGAATTTTTTATCTTAAATAATTTAAGAACAGATCATTTTAGAAATTAGTCCATATTCACATTATGTGACATTTTATAAATTGCTTATGAATGTTATCAAAATGTTAATACTTTTAGATTTCAATTATTGAAAATATTTTAAAATAATATTTTTGTAATAAATTTCTTATAGCATAGGAAGAACACTTTGATATATAATGGAATGATAGTGTCACAATAGCTAGAGGTCTGAAAAACATTTTAGTGTAAAGTTATTACCGAGTTGATGGAGAATCTAAACTTTTGTAAAATAGACAAATAAATGGCTTCATTTTTATCTATCTATGACCAGTCTCTACAAGGAAGATGAAAAATAAGGACTTCTTTAGAGATGTAGAAAAAGAGATCATTTACATAAGGAAGCAACTTTTTTAACATTGTTAACATTTTTATTCTTCTCTTTTCTAAGAAAATCTTTTTTAATACACTGAAGAAGGAAAAGGTCAATTATATTTAGGGTTAAGGTTGTACTACATATGGATAGATTGTAAACTCTAAACTGATTATAAATATGTAGACTAGTCATTCACCCCATGACAGTGAGACTTCTATAATGGGGATTCTGCCAGGTGAAATGATATTAAGAACAATACCAATATGTAGAAATAGTATTGTCTTGGCTATATGGGCTCTTTTTTGGTTCCATATGAATTTTAAAGTAGCTTTTTTCTAATTCTGTGAAGAATATCAATGGTAGTTTAATGGGAATAGCATTGAATCTATAAATTACTTTGGTCAGTATGGCCATTTTCACGATACTGATTCCTCCTCTCCATGAGCATCGAATGTTTCCCCACTTGTTTGTGTCCTTTCTTATTTCCTTGAGCAATGGTTTGTCATTTTCCTTGAAGAGGTCCTTCACTTCCCTTGTTAGCTGTATTCTTGGTGTTTTATTCTCTTTATAGCAATCGTGAATGAAAGTTCATTCACAATTTGGCTCTCTGCTTGTCTATTGTTGGTATATAGGAATGCTTGTGATTTTTGCATATAATTTTGTATTCTGAGACTTTGCTGAAGTTGCTTATCAACTCAAGAAGCTTTTGGGCTAAGACAATGGGGTTTTCTACATATAGGATCATATCATCTGCACAGAGAGACAGTTTTATTTCCTTTCTTCCTATCTGAATACTCTTTATTTCTTTCTCATGCCTGATTGCCCTGGTCAGAACTTTCAATACTATGTTAAATAGGACTGGTAGGAGAGGGCATCCTTGTCTTGTGCCAGCTTTCAAGTGGAATTCTTCCAGCTTTTGCCCATTCAGTATGATATTGGCTGTGGGTTTCTCATAAATGGCTCTTATTATTTTGAGGTATGTTTCATCAATACCTAGTTTGTTAAGAGTTTTTAATATGAAGGGATGTTAAATTTTATCGAAGGCCTTTTCTGTTTGCCAGTATTTTATTGAGGGTTTTTACATCGATATTCATCAGGCATACTGGTCTGAGGTTGGCCTGGCAGGCAGCTGGGGGAGGGAGAGTATCAGGATAAATAGCTAACGTATGTGGGGCTTAATACCTAGTTGATAAGTTGATCTGTGCAGCAAACCACCATGGCAGACATTTACCTATGTAACAAACCTGCATGTCCCGCACATGTATCCTGGCACTTAAAATTAAAATAAATTAAAATTTAAAAAAATATATATGTAGAAATATCTTGGATGTGGTAACAAATTATTGTAAAAAATTAATTTATCAAATAAACGGCCACCATATTGATTATAAAATAAACCATCATTTTTAGAGGTTCTTGTATTATAATGTAATATTTTGAAACTAAAGTTCTTTTGCTACTGACTAGGTATGTAATCTTAGTCATTTTCATATGAAAGATCCCATAACATTTTAAGTGTTTTAGTTGATGGCCAAAGTCCAGCTTAAGCAGTATTTTTTTCTAACATCCAGAATTCTCTTTTAAATTTTAAGCAGAATTTTGCATATCACTTTCATTATGAAGCATTATGCATTGTAGTTTGTGGTATTGTCCTGGAAAAACTAGTGCAACCAAAAGATGCATGATTAGAACTAATATAAATGGTTAAACAAAGTGCTTAGTTACATAATAAATATAACCAATTCAAATGTAATAGGAAATATCTCACTCAAAACAAACAAAAAACAAAATATCTAGGAATAAACTATATAAGAAGCTTGTAGGACATATACTCTAAAAGAACTACCAAAGTTGATTACAGGAAATTAAAAAAAAAAATTGAACAGAAAGAAACTAGTCTAATTCTGCATACCAAATATTTAACAGAGGCAATTTCTGGGTGGTAGGATTACACTTAATTTTGAATTACTACTTTATGATTGAGCATAATTTCTAAACAAGAAGAAGAAAAACACTTTTAAAAATACTAAGCAGAGGCAATATTTATTTTACTATATTCTGGAAAAGCACTACCATGGTATGCCTATTTCACCAATTAAAAAGAAAACTGGATTTCCTGACATCAAGAACTCTTTAAGATATAAACATATGTATGTTTAATTTATGACACTGATGCTGAACTGAGTTTTTACTAATCTTCTACTAAAAGGCAAAATATATTAAAATATACTTGTTACATTGTATAGAACTTTAAAATGTTAACATTAGAATATTCACCAGGTCACTTTTTAATGCTCTGTGGGAAATAAGTAAACAGTTTAGTTTAAACTATTTTTAAATTACAAATATACTGGTTAAACCAATAAACTGTATAGAAAATTGTGTGGTAAAAACTAAGATTTTTAGTCCTACTTACCTCTAACAGAAGAGCTGGAGGAACAGTTGCATTTAGCCCTGGTAGTCATTTTCAAGGTTTTATTTTGTATTCTTTCAAAGATTTTCCATGCATTTGTAAGTACTTATATATATCCAATTTTATATAGGTATAATAATTATATATATATATTTATTATATATTGTGTGTATGTGTGTGTGTATATATATATACACACACGTATATATATATACATACAATTCCACAAGTTATTTTATTTGATAATGTAACTTGGCCATCTTTCCATATCATTTTATTTGCGTGTTCATGTATACATACATGTGCCTTTAATGACTGAAAATGGCAGATATATAATATATATTATATATATACACATATATATATTCATTTAACCAGTAAAAGAATACAAGACAGAAATTTTTCTCAAAAAATTCTGCCTTTTACTTAAAACCAAAATTCATAATCAGACAAATAAAATTTATCACATCTCTGCCCTCTTTATAATTCATAAAAATTTGCTTATGAACCAAATCCATTTCTGTTTTTATGTTTAAAACAGCTCAAAGTAGAGAGTCTCAATCAACCTTGCTAATACAATAATTCAAATACAGATCTATACATCCCACAGACTTTTCCAGTCTGGGGAGCAGAGTCAGAGAGAAAGAAGAGTTAACCACAACAAATAACCTAAAAGGACCCAGTTTCCGTGGGACTTCAGAGCCCCAAAGAGAGTGAAGGTAACTACAGTGGAGCCTCTCATGCTCCTACTCCCTCTATATCCTCCAAACTATTTTAATAATTCCAAAACCCCAAGAGAAAAGGTATAAATTAAATGTATATCTAATTTAAAACAGTATATACTACATAAAAATGGGAATTTTCCAGACCTTTTTTTGGGGAATAGATGAATACACAGAGCTTCCACTGACTGTCTCAGAAATTCTGACCAGAAACTATGACTGGGAGTTTTGAGTTTTGACAAATCAACTTAAGGAAACAAAATACTTATTTATGAAGAAATACAGTTTTGCCTCTAATTTTCCCCTTGAATGTGGGATCCATAAAGAAAGAATAATGAAATTAATCCTCTGCTTTGGAAAGACCACTTACCCTCCTACATGACTTGCCATTTTGGGCATCTTTAAATTTAAGATGTGTCAATCTTCTGACACAATTTGTGAGTCTACTTTCCCATGTAGACTATTTTCCTACATACCTGGACTTGATGTAAGAGGTTCACCTGCTTCCTTTCGGTCCCTTTTATGCCTAATCTCTCCAACAGCTGCAGCGTATCATATAATTCAACTCCTCCATATCCTATATGTAGAGTTTTTCAATAGCCTTTTATCTGCTCTTCTAGCCCAGCTACCATCACACAACTGCCTGAATGAGTGATGTCTCAAACACCAAAATACATCATAGAACTCCCTGACCTACCAAGTGGTTTCTCATTGCTCTCCAGGACAATCTAGCTCTTGACTATCTAGCCCCTTCATTAGCTATTACCTTATTTGTACCCTACCCTTGAGCATTTCCAAACCATTTGAAGATCCCTGAATAGACAATATTTGTGACAGGCAGAACAATAGTTCCCCAAAGATGTCCATATAGGCACTAATCCTCAGAACCTATGAATATGTTACGTTATATGGCAAAGGGGAATTAAGGTGGCAAAGATAATTTAGATTGCTATCAGCTGACATTATATAAAGAGCGTATCTTGGCTTATCCAGGTGGGCCTAATGTAATCAGAAGGGCCCTTATTAGAAGGTGGAAGGAGAGTCAGAAGTGGAGATGTGATGACAGAAGCAGAGGTCAGAAAGGAGGAAGATTTGAAGAGGCCACACTTCTGGCTTTGAAGATGGGGAATGAAACCATGACCCAAAGAATACAGGTAGCCTGTAGAAGCTAGAAAAGGAAAGGAAACAGGATTCTCCCCTAGAAGCTCCAAAGGAATACAGCCCTGCCCACAACTTGCTGTTATTTTGAATGTCTGACTTCCAGAATTTTAAGATCATAAATTTGTATTGTTTAAGTTATTAAGGTTGTGGTAATATTTTTAGCAATAGGAAACTGATATGCTCTTTCATGCCTCTCTTGTTTAAAATAGTACACACACTATTACCTATACTTGGAAGGCCTTTCTCTACCATTGCCTCTCTGACCAATACCTACTTACTTTTCAGTCTCAGTCTCATCTTAATCATCCTACCAGAGTCTCCTAAGCCAGAGATGATCTTTCCTTTGTGCTACTACTTACTATACCTTGTGTTTGTTCGTACTGTTTCTCTAATTTATGTACTTATTTCAATGTTTATTAAACATCTATCATTTACTAGATTCAGGGCTATGGATTTATTCAGGCCTCTGCAGAGAGACCATCTCTGGCAATGTCATCTAAAGTAGCTCCCTCTATCCCCAGTTATTCTTCATCCTCTCATTCTAATTATTTTCCATTGTAGTACATCTCACTGTGTGGCATTATACTACATATTTATTAACTTGCCTATTGTTCACATCTACAATTAGGATATATGCTCCATGAAAACAAGGCCTTTAGAGGATCATCTGTATTTCTCCAGACTGCCTAAAACAGTGCGTGGCACATATTAGATATTCGATACATATTTGCTAAAAGAGCATTAAGTGATTACATTATAGATCACAGTCCTGCACCTAATGCAAGGTAGTATTAGGAGCAAACACACAGTTTTCACCTGCTTTTCCCCTATATTTAAATCTAGGCTCACCTGTATGAGATAAAAATTATGATCAAGAACAACCACCAAGTCAAAATTGGCAGTAGATTGAGGCATATGTGAAGAAATGAGGAAGAAAACACATGCACACTTTAAAGTTTCAGCACTGACTCTAAGTTCACATTAACTGCAGTTGACAGGTGCCCCAGATCACCTACTCAGTTGTCAATCATAGTGCACAACCCCCACATGCAAAAACTTGCATTTTGTTAGTAATGTAAGGGTATCTATGCTATCTTACTTCTCTAAGAGCTTGAGGGTAATAAGGAGAGTCTACGAATAGTAGACACAGATAATTTAGTTTTACCTCAAACGTATATTATTAAGAGAAAAAAGCAAGTTGCACTATGACACATACCATATGATACCATTACAGAAACATGAACAGACATAAAGTTACCTCCCTCTCTTGTGCGTGTGCACCCTCTCTCAAGAGAAAAGTCTAAAGGCACACACTTAGACCAAACTGAAGAGGATGCTGCAACTGGAGGTTACTGTCAAAGGGGACTTTAGCTTTAACTGTAATAAAATCCTTGCTTTTTTACAATGAGTATATATATGCATATTTATGTAATTAAAAGTAATCAACGTTGCCCAAAGGGTCCTATTACCAAATACAGTAATCCCTCAGTATCTGCAGGGGACTGGTTCCAGGACCTCCATGGATACCAAAATATACAGATATTTAAGTGCCTCATACAAAATCATGTAGTGTTTGCAAATAACCTATGCACCTCCTCCTGCATGCTTTAAATCATCTCTAACTTATTTATAGTACCTAATACAAGGTAAATGTTATATAAATAGTTGTTATGCTATATTTTTATGTTATTTATTTTAAAATATTTTCTATATGAAGCTGTTGTATTCACAAATGCAAAACCTGCAGAGATGGAGGGCTGATTGCAATTCTTTTCTATTGTAAAATTAATGCAACAACATTAGAGTCTATAAATGATTATCAAGTGGGTTCTGCTGCTGAGAACCCCAGAGTCTGATCACTCGTCACTCACATTTCTGAACCTGCCCAGTTCGGACCACTTCCCAGAGCCCCTTGACCCTAGCAAGTCACACAAACCCTGTGAAGGCCAGCCTGAAATATCCAGTTAACTTTAATTTTGAATATAATTTAAAACTTTTAATATAAATTTGTTCTGCCTTGTAAGATAAATTTCTTCTGACACCTTTAACAAAAATGATTCAAAACACAGTACTTTTTCTCCTGATTAATGGTCACAAATGCATTGTCTTTCTCTTGATTACAAGCTTGATAATTTTAAAAAAATTAATGAAAGCAAAGGCCACAAGCAAGGTTATAGAGTTCAACAATTATATGGCATTTTGATGTGCTTTTCGCTATTACTGCTGAGGAAATTTTATCCTCTGAAGTTTAAAACTGTGGCAGACACAGCTAGGTACTAATATTCATTCTACTTTTTTCCCTTTCTAACAGATTCTAATTTTGTTCAGGGTAAAATATCGGCCTTCCTTTGACACCTCTGAAACTGTAAATGACCATGTGATACAGTTGCAACCAATGAGACATGAGCAGAGGTCTGCCGGGAATTTCAGGGCAAGATATGTTTTCTCATATAGGCACTCCTCCTTATTCCTTGCCTTTTCTCCCTTCTTTCTGCATGAAATGTGGATGTAAAGCTAGACATGGAGCAAGTATTAGGATGAAAGATACATACTAACTGTTGCAGAGAAGGAAGCCAAGTGGAACCTGGGATGTTGTTATCAAGAATCTGCTGTACCAGCTCTGGACTCTTTCCCTCTGGACTTATTGTAATGAGAAAAATAAATCCCCAAGCTTCCGCAGTCAGGTTCTGTAACTTTCAGCCAAACAAAATTCTCAACTGAGATAGACTGGGATAATATGAAGCACCCTGGAGATTCTGATGTCTCTCTACATAAAGCAGTATAAAAATTGTTCTAGAAAAACACCTATCAATATAGATATAGGATAAAATTCTAGAAAATATTACTGTCATTGCTCTTCAATAGTAGCATGAGAAAATTACCTCTAGCAGAATTTCCTATCTTAAAACTCCAGTAGAATTTCACATGCAATTTTAACATAGCTAAAAGAGAGTAGGTTAAGAGATACGTAGGTGGTTCTGGAAGGGGAAAGAAAAAAAATCCTCAGAAACTTAAGTACACTACCAAAAAGTAATACAAAAGAATGCATCTGTGAGTTTACAATACTCCAGAATAGTTTTCCATGAAGGATCAGTTATGCAAGGAACAATTTTCTTTTAAAATGCTACACAAAAGGATATTTTTTAAATTTTTAATAAAAAATAGTGATCTACCACTCTTCAACAAGATATAAAACTCTATTATTAAATGACATTGCCTGGAACATGGTAGCCACTAATATGTTTTGAATAAGTGAAATAGTTATAATAGGTGAGAAATATTAATGCATTTTTTATTATTGCCAGTTAAGTTTGAAAAGATCTCCAGGCTAGGAAGTAAATAAATGAAGGGGAAGATGAAAGGGGTTAAGATAAAGTTTAGAGGGAGGGAAAGAAAGAGCGAAGAACAAGAAAAGCAGAGGGAACAAAAAGAGAGAAAAAAAATTTTTCCTTCTCTTCATATCTCTTCTTTTCAATTATCTCAAATTTAAGTCATACAAGGAAATCTTCTTCCTCCCTATATAGGCAAATTTATAGTTGAGATTAGCTGCACTAAAGTGGGTAGAGTTTTTACTGCAGAAAAATTAGAGTGGCTAATTTTGAAGCATGAAAGGTGGACCCTCAGGTCTGGGTGGGGTTTTCGGGGAGAGATGGTGACTGAGGATGAGCAGCTACCTGGAGAAAAGGGTGGTGATGGGAGGAGAGGGGCTGAATGTGGGGTGTTCATGATGTCAGTCTTCTCTTGTTTCAATTTTTGCTTCAACCTAGTCCTTTACATAGGCAAGGAAGGGACGATTCTCCACTATCCTTTTTTCATAATCTCTTTGCACAAGGATCCATATTCTCTGAATAATGATTTGAAAGTCCTTTTATAAAAAATCTCAATAATATCTATGAAAACTAGGGGGAGTAGAAAAAAAAACTGCTCTTCCTTAGAGAAAGAGGGAAGAGAGAGTTTTCCTTTCTGCCTGGGGGGTAGGGTGTGTGGATGGTGAGGGGGACAGATTATCATGTAACACAATGACAAACAGTAAGAATGTGGCTGCGTAGGATTTTCTACTTGGCTTTCCTAAAAGTGCTATAGAATATTTTGTTTCAAAATATAATGGTCAATAACATGAAATAGTCACTAACATATGACTACAACTTGTTACTGGCAGTCAAAAACATCAAAATTAAAATAATTAACCACAACATTCCCAATAAAATTAACAAAAAATAAAATATATATTATATGTATATATCAAATTGGGAAGGCAGCGGTAAATTAACTCTCATACACATTGTTGGTGGGTATCTAGGGGGCTATTTGGCAACATACAGGCATACCTTGTTTTGTGCTTCACTTCATTGCACTTCACAGATACTGAATGTCTGTGGCAACCCTGTGTCAAGCAAGTCTACCAGCACCACCTTTTCAATAGCAGTGTTCGCTTCATGTCTCTGTGCCTCATTTTGGTAATTATTGCAAAACCCTTCATCATTATATTTATTATGGTGATCTATGATCAGTGGTCTTTGATGCTACTATTGTAATTGTTTTAGTGCACCTCAAACTGCATTCATACAAGAAAGCAAACTTGATAAATGTTGTGGGTATTCTGACTAATTCATTCCAGCTGCTTTCCCCTGTCTTTCCCTCTCCTAGGATGTCCCTATTTTCTGAGACACAACAATATTGAAATTAGGCTAATTAATAACCCTACAATGTCCTGTAGGTGTTCAATTGAAGAAGAATAGTACATCTTTAACTTAGAATCAAAAGCTAAAAATGTTTTAACTTGGTGTGGAAGGCCTGTCAAAAGCCAAAATGGGGCAAAAGTTAGACCTGTTGTTCCAGTTAGCCAAACTATGAATGCAAAGGAAAAGTTCTTGAAAGAAATGAAAAGGGCTACTCCAGTAAGCACGCAAATGATAAGAAAGGAAAACAGTCTTATTGCTCACATGGAGTAAGTTTGAGTGGTCAGGATAGAAGATCAAAGCAGCCACAACAATCTTTAAGCAAAACCCTAATTCAGAGCAAGGCCCTAACTCTCTTTGATTCTAGGAAGACTAAGAGAAGTGAGGAAGCTGCCTAAGAAAGTTTGAAGCTGGCAGAGGGCTCATAAGGTTTAAGGAAAGATACTGTATCCAGAACATAAAAATGCAAGATGGAGCAGCAAGTGCTGATTCAGAAGCTGCAGCAAGTTATCCAGAAGCTCTTGCTAACATCATTGGTGAAGGTAGCTAAACTAAACAATAGATTTTTAGAGTCGATAAAACAGCCTTATACTGAAAGAAAATGCCATCTAGAACTTTCAGAGCCAGGAAAGAAAAAACAATGCTTGACTTCAGAGATTCAAAGGACAGGTTGATTTTCTTATTAGGATCTACCTCAGCTGGTGACTTTAAGTTGAAGCCAGTGCTCCTTTACCATTCTGAAAATCCTGGGGCTCTTAAGAATTAAGTCTGTCTGTGCTCTATAAATGAAGTAACAAAGCCTGGGTGATAGCACATCTGTTTACACCATGATTAACTGAATGTTTTAAGCCCATTGTTGAGACTTACTGCTCAGAAAAAAAAGATTCTTTTCAAAATTTACTGTTCATTGGCAATACACCTAGTCACCCAAGAGCTCTGATGGAGATGTACAGATTAATGTTGTTCTCATGCCTGCTAACATAACATTTATTCTGTAGCCCATGGATCAGGAGTCATTTCAACTTTCAAGTCTTATTATTTATAAGAAACACATTTCATAAGTCTATAGCTGCCATATATAGTAATTTCTCTGATGCATCTGGGCAAAGTAAATTAAAAACCTTCTGCAAAGTATTAACTATTCTAGATGCCACTAGGAGCATTCATGATTTCTGGAAGGAGGTCAAAATAAATAGCAACATTAAGAGTTTGGAAAAGGTTGATTCCATCCCTTGTAAATAACTTTGAGGGGTTCAACACTTCTGTGGAGGAAGTAACTGCAGATGTGGTGGAAACAGCAAGGGAACTAGGATTAGAGCCTGAAGATGTGACTGAATTTCTACAATCTCATGATATAACTTGAACAGACAAGGAGTTGCTTCTTGTGGATAAGCAAAGAAACTGGTTTCTGGAGATGAAATCTACACCTGGTGAAGATGCTTGTGAACACTGCTGAAATAACAAAGGATTTAGAATATTACATAAACTTAGTTGACAAAGCAGTGTCAGGGTTTGAGAAGATTGACTCCAGTTTTGCAAAAAGTTCTATGGTGGGTAAAATGCTATCAAAAGCATCACATGCTTCAGAGAAATCTTTCATGAAAGGAAGAGTCAATTCATGTGGCAAACTTCACTGTTGTCTTCTTTTTAAAAATTGCCACAGCTACCCCAACCTTCTTCAGCCACTACCCTGATCAGTCAGCAGCCATCAACATCGAGGCAAGACCGGCAAAAAGATTATGACTCACTGAGGCTGAGATGAGCATTGGTATTTTTTAGCCTAAAGGATTTTTAAGATATGTACATTTTTTAGACATAATGCTATTGCACACTTAATAGACTACAGTATACTGTAAAAATAACTTTTATAGGCATTAGAAAACCAAAAGATTCATGTCACTTGCTTTATTGCAATATTAGCTTTATTGTAGTGGTCTGGAATCAAATCTGCAATATCTCCAAAGTACACCTGTACCAAAATTCTCTCTTTTCTTTTTTTGAGATAGGGTCTCACTCTGTTGCCCAGGCTGGTCTTGAACTCCTTGGCTCAAGCGATCCTCCTATCCTCCTACTTCAGCCTCTTGAGTAGCTGACTGTAGGTGTCCACCACTGCAGCCAGCTTTGTACCAAAATTCTTTTTTTTGAGATGGAGTCTCACTCTGTTGCCAGGCTGGAGTGCAGTGGCACAAACTCGGCTCACTGCAACCTCCAACTCCCTGGTTCAAGCGGTTCTCCTGCCTCAGCCTCCTGAGTAGCTGGGATTACAGGCACGCACCACCACACCCAGCTAATTTTTGTATTTTTTTTTTTTTGAGATGGAGTTTTGCTCTTGTTACCCAGGCTGGAGTGCAATGGCGCGATCTCAGCTCACCGCAACCTCCGCCTCCTGGGTTCAGGCAATTCTCCTGCCTCAGCCTCCTGAGTAGCTGGGATTACAGGCACGTGCCACCATGCCCAGCTAATTTTTTGTATTTTTAGTAGAGACAGGGTTTCACCATATTGACCAGGATGGTCTTGATCTCCTGAACTTGTGATCTGCCTGCCTTGGCCTCCTAAAGTGCTGAAATTACAGATGTGAGCCACTGCGCCTGGCCCAAAATTCTTAACATTTTTTATACCATTCGACCCAGTGACAATTTTAGAGATTTGTCCCAAGAAAACATACAAAAATATATCTTTACAAGTATGCTTATAGCCGAATTATCTGCTTGGAGAAAAACTGGAAATGACTTTAAAATGAGTGATCATAGGGGATTGGTTAAATTAAATTATTAGATACCATACAATGCAAGGTTTTACGAAGATAGTACTATAGAAGAAAGCATTATAGTAAACCACGTTCATTTAAAATATAGTTGAAAAAAATAGCACATCCTCAAAACTAAGGCATTCTTGAACTCTAGAGTAGTGTTGGTCTTTGGAGTCAGCCTGTGAAAGACTGAATTCCAGGTCCACCACTTATAAACTGTGGCACACTCAGCAAATTACTTAAATGGTGGGTAAGACTCAGTATTGTAAAAATGTCAGCTCTTCCAAATTGATTTATACAGTCTCAACTGAAATCCTAGAAATTTTTTTGTGCATGTGAAAATTGGCAAGCTGGCTTAAAAATATGTACAGAAATGCAAAGGACAAAGGACAGCCAAAAGAATCTTGATGAAAAGAGCAAAGCTGGAGGATTTATAGTACCATATATCAAGATCCACTATGAAGCTCTAATAATCAAGACTGTATTGGAACAAGGATGGGCAAATAGGCCAATGAACAGTATAGTCTCAAGAAACAGATCCAAATATACACGGTCACCTGATTTATGAAGAAGTGAGTCATACTGCTGTGCAGTATGGAAAGAACAGTCTTTAATAAATGGTCCTGGGTCAGTTGGATATCCATGTGGAAAAAGTGATTCTTGATCCCCTACCTCCCAGCAGTCACATAAATCAATTACAGATGTACTGCAGCTCTAAATGTGAAAGATAAAAATGATTATTTTAGAAGAAAACAAAGGAGAACATATTCATGACCTTGGAATTGGCAAAAAAAATTCTTTTAAAAAAATACTCATCTTAAATGGAAAATGTAGTAAGTTTGGAAATACTAAAATTAAGAACATCTATTTATCCAAAGACACCATTAAGGGAGTGAAAAGGCAGCCTGAAGGGTAGGAAAATACATTTGTCATATATCTTTTCAAAAGACTTGAACCAAGAATACATATGTATATATTAAAGCACATACAAATTAATGAGAAAAAGGCAGACGACCCAATAAAAAATGGGTCAGAAGAACTCAACAGACACTCCACAATAAAAGGATACCCAAGTGGCCAATAAACATATTAAAATGCGCTCAACTTTATCCATTAGCAAAATCCAATTTAAAACCACAGTGCAGTACCTCTATAAACACACTAGGGTAGCTGAAATGAAAAAGATAGAAAATACCAAATGTTGGTAAGAAAGTGGAGCAACCCGAACATTCACACATGGCTGGTGGGCGTGTAAACTGGAACAACTTCTTTAGAAAAAAAATCACTGGCAGTTCAGCTACTATAACCTAGCCATTATACCTTTTATATATTCAACAGAAATTTGCACATATATTAATCAGAAGACACATATTGGAATGGTCATAGCAGTGCTATTTCTAGTAACCTATGTTAGAAATGACCCATAGCCTGGGCAACAACCTGAAATACTGACTCTACAAAAAAAATTTAAAAATTAGCAAAGTGTGGTGGTGCACACCTACAGTTCCAGCTTCTCCAAAAGCTGAAATGGGAGGATTGCTTGAGCCCAGGAGGTCAAGGCTGCAGTGAGCCATGATTACACCATGGTACTCCTACCTGAAAAAACAAACAAACAAAAATAAACTACCCAGGTGCTATGATGTAAATGTTGATATTTCATGCCCCTATTCCCCTGGCTAAATTCATATGTTGAAACTTAATCCCCAATGTGACTGTATTAAGAGTTGGGGCCTCTTAGGAAGTTACTAAATCACGAAGGCTTCTTTCTCCTCAATGGGATTAGTGCCCTCACAAAAAAGACTGAAAGGTGCGTATTTGCCCCTTCCACCATGTGAAGACACAGCAACAAGGACCCATCTTTGAGGCAAAGAACAAGTCCTCATATTGCCTCATCAAGCTCTCATCACCAAATGCTGCTGGCACCTCAGGCTTGGACTTCCCAGCCTCCAGAACTGTAAGCAATCTATTTCTGAAGTTTGTTAATAACCTAGTCTACAGTATTTTGTTATAGTAGCTCAAGTGGACTAACACACAAGATATCTATCAATAGTAGAATAAATTGAGGTATATTCATAGATTCACTATTAGATTTTTGTTATTGGGAAAAGGGTTGAGAGGTAAAGTGGGTATTGAAATATTCATTAATACTACTGCCAACTTGGGTCTAGAAAATGCTGCTTCTAGTCCTGTCTGAGAAGTGTGTATAAGGCAAAGAGTGTGTAAACAGCATCATTCTTCTTTGACATATGTATTATTTGCTCCAAGATACTTTTTGTAACTGCTAGCTAAGGCTAGTTTGACATGACCAAGTGACAGAGCTGACAAACTTGAATAAAAGTGCTCAGATAATTTTAAAATCAAATCTGAATATTTCAGTGTAACGTATTTTTACATGTAAAAAAGTTGCCATAAAAATTGATATTATAGGGCGAGTGCAGTGGCTCATGCCTGTAATCCCAGTACTCTGGGAGGCCAAGGCAGATGGATCACCTGATGTCAGGAATTAGAGACCAGCCTGGCCAATATGATGAAACCTGTCTCTACTAAAAATACAAAAAAAAAAAAAAATTTAGCTGGGCGTGGCAATGCATGCCTATAATTCTAGCTACTTGGGAGGCTGAGGCAGGAGAATCATTTGAGCCTGGGAGATGAAGGTTACAGTGAGCCGAGATCACGGCACTGCACTCTAGCCTGGGTGACAGAGCAAGACTCCATCTCAAAAAAAAAATGATATTATCCATGACTCTTTAGTGACATATAGCTTACATATACAAATTCTAAAGCAAGATAAGAAATAGGAATAATTCTAATTTTAAAAGTGTATGCACATCTATATAAGCATAGATGTATATTTAATAAATGACTGGAAAGCTAGACACCCAAATAGAGCAGTAATCAATGTGAATAGAATGCTTTTTATTTTCTTCTTTGTGTTTCATATTTTATAAATTTTCAGTGAAAGAAAATTTTTTTCTTTAAAAAATTTTTTAAGTTATGTTTTTGTTTGGAAACAATCACAGACTTATAGAAAAGTTGCAAATAAAGTATAAGGAAGTTTATTTTTCTGAAGGAAGGTTCCATTTCAGAGGAAACTGTTGCCCTGATTCCCCATCCATCCTGAATACTTGACAGTGTCTTTCCTACAAACAAGGACATTCTCCTACATAACCAAAAGATAACTCTCAGCAACAAGAGATTTAACATCGATAACATTACTATCAACTAATCCTCAGATCTCATTCAAGTTTTGCCAACTGTTTCAATAATGTCCTTTATAGAAAAAGGTTCCAGTTCTGAATCAAGCATTACATATTGTTGTCATGTCTCCTTAGTCCCCTTCAGTCCAGAATTGCTACTCTGTGTTTGACTTTCAGGATCTTGACACTTTTGAAGATTACATGCCAGTTATTTTGTAGCATGTCCTTCAATTTTGGTTTGTCTGATGTTTCTTCATGATTAGGCCCAGTTTATGCATCTGATAGGAATATCACAGAAGTGATGTTGTGCTCTTCTTATTGCATTATCCGATTTCCCTTTGTCCATTACTGACGCTGTTGACTTTGATCACTCAATTAAAGTAGGGCCTGTCAGGTTTCTCCACTATAAAGTTACTATTTTTTCCTACTTGTATTTGGTGAAGAGGTACCTAGAAATTACTAAAGTTTAATTTCTCATTAAACATGTATGTTTTTGTTTGTTCATATCTGTGTAATCTGTTTTATTCAATGGTGATACAGCTTGCTTCTGTGTCCCCACCCAAATCTCATGTGGAATTGTAATCCCCAGTGCTGGAGGAGGGATCTAGTGGGAGGTGATTGAATCATCAGGTTAACTTCTCCCTTGCTGTTCTGTAAGAGTGAGTGACTTCTCAAGAGATCTGTTTGTTTAAAAGTGTGTAGCACCTCCTCCTTCAATCTTTCTTCCTCCTTCTCCAGCCACGAGGAGACGCCTGCCTTTCCTTCACCTTCTACCATGATTGTAAGTTTCCTGAAGCTGTCCCAGCCATGTTTTCTGTATGACCTGTGAAACTGTGAGTCAATTAAACCTTTCTTCTTCATAAGTTACCCAATCTCACATAGTTCTTTATAGCAATGCAGAAGAGAAAAAACAAATGGATTATAATCTATTACTATATTTGTTAAGTTACCCAATCTCACATAGTTCTTTATAGTAATGCAGAAGAGAAAAAACAAATGGATTATAATCTATTACTATATTTGTTTATTTTGATGCTCAGATTATCCCAAATTTGGCCTGTGGAAACCCCTTCAAGCTGGCTTCTGTGTCCTGTGTCTTTAAACACAATACATATTCATTAGCTCACAGTTCTGCAGGTCAGAAGTCTGGCATGGCATGATTAGGTTCTTTGCTCAGAGTTTCATTAAGCTACAATCAAGGTATTACCAGGGTGAGTCCTTTTCTAGAACTTTAAGGGAAAACCCATTTGCCAGCTCATTGTTATTGTCAGTCAAATTCAGTTACTTGCAGCTATTGGACTGAAGTCCCACTTCCTTGCTCACTGTCAGCCAGGGACAGTTGTCAGTGACCACAGTTGTTTGCATTCCTCATATGGCCCTCTACATATTCAAAGCCAGCCATGGATAATCACCTTCATGCGAATTCCTTCTCATGCTTTGGATCTCTAATTTTCTCTAGACCCAAATTTAAAGGGCTCTTGCGACAAGATCAGGCTCACTTGGATAATCTCCCCTATTTTGAGATCAACTATCAGGAAACTTAATTACATCTCCAAGTCTCTTGCCATATAACGTAACATAGTCACGGCAGAGATAGCTCAACATATTCAGGCTCCTGGGAGTTACACAGAATGTGTATGCTAGAGGGCAGGAAATCTTGGGGGCCCTCCTAGAATTCTACTATACATGTAAAGTACTAAAACAGTGCATGGCATATAGTAAGCACTATACATATATTAACTGTTATTATGATGTATAATTGAACAAATTCACAGATATTTTAAAAATAGTAATGCCACAGCATATTTAAAAATAGCAATGCCAAGGGCATAGCAAAATAACATTCCAATGAACCATTAAAGAAACAGACATTGGTAGAAACTTCTGGCAATCAATTTGTTAAAATGTATCTAGAAAGCCCAGTACTCTCATTTCTAGGAATTCATCCTAATGATATAATCAAAAGTATACACAAAGGTACATAAAAGAAGATGTCAATTATAGTTAAGCTTCTGTGGCATGTCAAGATATGTGTTAGCCTCTTGACATTGCTGTAGGTCAAACAAGGCTTCTGGCAACTTCTTAGGGAGCCCCAGCCCTCTTCCTGGAATGTGAGGGGGCCTTTTGGCAAGACAGGGTCTCTTGAAAAGCAAGAGATTATACCATGTTACCATCTGTCTGGTCGTGCCTATCTGCCAAAACAAGAGCGTCCTGGGAAGGAAGCCTCTGCATTGTCTCCCTGGTTTTCTGTGCTATGGCCTCATCCAAGCCCTAAAGTGCAAATAGTGGAGTCTGGCCTATCACTCCTGATGTGTTGTCCCCTTTATGCTAAATTGGTTATATTATACTCTCAGCCAAGATTCCAGAGTATGGCTTTCGTTTGATTTTAGCAACAATATGAGGCACCACAGAGTACAAAGTATGTATCAGTGGTTGGGGGGCAGTGTGGGGAGTTGATGCAGAAGGTAATTACCAAGAGAGCACCTACTGCTTACATTATAACACCATAAAATAGCTGCTATTAGTACCATTTTACAGGTGAAAAAACTGAGGCTCAAAGAGATTAAACAACTTGTTTAAGGATGCACATTTAGAAAATGATGAAGCCATGTTTTGAAACAACTGGCTTCAATCTTTTTACCATACCAGTTATTGCTATTGATTTCTGAGATTGCGTATTTATTTTAAAAGCTCATCAAGAAGTGGTAATAATTAGTCTAGCTTAAGACCTACTGCAGTAAACATTGCTGCTTCCCTCTACATTAAGGCAAATTAACCATATGCAATGTGGTTGCAATGCAGGTTAATTTTTATCTTAAGTATTTTTTCAGCTGTACTCTCCCACAACTTAAATTTCAAATTAACAGATGTACCACAAGTTCAGCTTGAACAATTTTTCCCATTATCTCAACCCAAAGAGAGACACTCCAAACTCCATAATCTTTGGAACTATCATCTTTCCACAGATTCAACAACCAGGCTAGTTTTCTCTACCTCATACTATTATCTGATACAATTATTGATTTAAAAAAGAAATCAATGCCCAGGGCCCCTGAAGTCACTAAATTGTCTATTTCTCCTTCAGGGATTTTTCCCCTCATCCTTCCCACATATTCTCCTTCCCATACATTCTACCTTCCCCCATTATGCACAGAACTATTCAATCTGCATTCCCCTTTAATTTCCTCCCATTTCTAGCTCCAACAGTCTGCCGTATTCTTGTTCTAGCTTTTGCCAGTGAATCTCTGGCAATCAATTCAAACTCATGGTAACCTTCCAGCCATAGAGCAAGTGTCTTAACAGGGACTATAAAAAATACATATATGGTTGTGGAGTTTTGTGTTCTATTGAAAGCTTTCTTTGAACATTTCCTTTCTTTCTGGCACAACATAATTTTACAGGCTCTTCTGGGTCTTTGCTAGTCACAGTCCAGATCAATTATCTTTCTAAGGAGCTCTGGTTCCTTGAAGAATGGCATTAGAAGGCAAGATTTGGGCACTAGATGTGTTCATGGCCACTGAGATGTGGGCTACTTCTTAGCCCACCCAGTAGGCAAAGCTAGAAAATACAGGCCCACACATTTATATCTAAATCTATGAATATACATTGATATCTCCAACTGCAATGCAACAGTATATGGTTCATTTTAGTTCTCTCCTATATTTGTAACTTCTTTCTCCAACAGTGAGAAGCCCAGCTACCATTAACTTTTTGTCTTTTACTTGATCAACTTCCTATATAAAATCTTATCTATCATCTCGAATACCACCTCTCTTCTACACAGATGCCTCCTTTATCCCATTTGAGTCCCAACAGCCCAGAGCAGGTGCTCCCCAACTCTCACTCACATGAGCTACACTATTCCATGGCAGACTCTACCCTTCCACATATACTTCTTCCTCAATCTGACTCCCCATTCTGCCCCCTACCCCACTGCATGAACATGCTTCCCACTCCAGTTGAGTTTAAAAACCCCATGTCAGGCTGTCCCTGCATGATGATGCTCTTTTCACTCTGCTTGGGCACTGACACAGTGCACTAGTCACCCTATTCATGGTACCTCTTCCATTCCCATCTTGCTTGAGCTCTGACAACTATATCAGGCTGCCCTTATACATAAATGTGGTCCTTACCCGCATTGGTTTCTGACTCAGTGAAGGTCAGCCTTCCTAAACGAATGCCCTCTTTTCTCCTTTTTGGGTTTCAACACCATAGTTAGGGCCACTGCAGTTCCCTCCCAGTTCCAGTGTAGATACCAGCACTGTTCTGTTCCTTATAACAGATTTAGGACTAATTGTTCAGGAAGGAAGGAAGAAGAGAAGGAAATTGGGTAGAGGAAACATTGTTTTCTTCCTATATGGATAATGCACAGCAACAGAAATTCGATAATTTGTTGCTATTATGGCTTAACAGTTTTCTATTGAAACTCTAAAAATGTTTGATACATAAATTCCTTCCATAAGTAGTCATACCCTTAGAATAGAAGCCAGTCAACATTTTCTTGTCTTGTTTTTCTAAGAAATTGAAATTCATATTCATCAAATTAATGAAAGCAATTACTTTTTCAGTGCTCATAATTATGGGTAACCAATTACAAAGGCAAAGAGCAGCACCCATTATGCCCACCAGGGAGGAAATGAGCACAGCACTCAAAAGCATGAACTCTGGAGCTAGAGTGTGGGGTCCAAAACCCAGCTCAAAGGCCCTTAGCAAGTTCCTTAACTTCTTTGTATTTATGTTTTTCTATCTTTATTTTTATTTTATTGTATTTTAATTTTTGGGGATGGAGTTTCACTCTTGTTGCCCAGGCTGAACTGCAATGGCACAATCTTGGCTCACTACAACCTCCGCCTCTGGGGTACAAGTGATTCCCCTGCCTCAGCTTCCAGAGTAGCTAGGATTACAGGTACATGCCACCATGCCCAGCTAATTTTTGTATTTTTAGTAGAGATGGGTTTCAACACATTGGCCAGGCTCATCTCAAACTGCTGACCTCAGGTGATCCACCTGCCTTGGCCTCCCAAAGTGCTGGCACTACAGACGTGAGCCACTGCACCTGGCCTTTTTCTATCTTAAAAATGAGGAAAATAGCAATACTTTCTAGAGTTGTTGTGAGGATTATAGCAGATAATACATAAAATTTTCTTAGAAGATATCTGGTGTCAAAAATGTCATCTGAAAATATTAGTTATTAATGTTATTACAAAAGTAGTCACAGATGCCTGAAAACATGTCCAGAGATTCTGTGATTCTTACAGCTTGATGTGAGAAACAACATAATAAAATGTAGACACTGTCACATAGATGACTCTCTTGGCACTAGTGTCATCATAAATCCACGAGCGCAAAAATAGGCATCAATATTGTACGGATGGATTTAAACTACACATACTCTTCCTTAAAAATTATGTTTGAAATAACACAAAATATTTAAATTCTCATAGAGAACTTAAAAATCTCATAGCATATGTTGGTGGTCCCCAATATGAGAAACACACATGTATAACATAATAATATATTTTTCATTCTCTCTATGACTTGAGGAAATATACAAAAAGACCAAATAGTCCTTCAATAAATTTGGGTTTAGCCAGGACTCCTTTCAACTATTTTAAATAAATAAAACACAAAACAAGAATGAAAAAAAAAAAAAACAAAATCAAATGAAGTTTATGTATGACAGAATTCATGCTAATTTACTGCAGAACATGAACAAACTGTGATAAAGTTAATTGAGCTGATCCCAGATCAACTTCCATTCTCAATTCACATTCTCTTAAAAGAAGGGCCAGATAATTACTCTTTCAAAAGCACTTACCCACGTCTTCACAAACTAAAGTAAAACTTCATCTTTCTTCAATTTAAAATTATTTCACCATAGAGCTGAGTGAAGAATACTCTGTAAGACGACAACATTGCCTATTTATTTGTAAAGATGCCTTCTTTGATTAGAATTCATCCTGCTCTCTGACTTCAAGATTCAAAATGTATTTCCAAGACAATTTTTGCACATTTAAAAAATTCAGTACAAAAGTTTAAGTGGAGTAGTGCAGATGAAATGTACTGCTCTAAATTAGGCTTACACCTCCTTTGGTCATTGTAAAATGCTATTGTCAAATCTGACTCAGGGCAGGCTTTGCACTGGCTGGCTGCTGGAGGAGTAGAAGCCTTAATTGCCTTTCCAGAAACAGCAAAGGAAGATTATATTGATAATTCCCATGCTTCAATATGTATATACCTTTTTACTGATCAAGGTCATTTCTTAGCACTTGCATCAGAGAAAATTCTAGTCCAATGACTGAAGGTGTCCCACTTTACAAAAGAAGTTATTTTAAGAACTTCTACCCTATTAACATGCTGCTTAGGATACAGTAGATATAAAATAACTGCCTTTTGTCCTTAAATGAAAACCATTTGAAAGTACAAGGAAGACTTAAAACAGCTATGGTTTATATAATCTTGAAACTTACTACACATTATATGGCTCAATTTCTCCCAGACAAAAAGCTGGAAGGGGATTCTCTGGGAAAGTAGTCTTCAGTCAAGACAAAGGGATAGACGGACCAAATGACATACCAAGACACAAAGAACAGAAAAGCTAAGGGCCAAGTAGGTCAGGAAGAGAGTTAAGAAGTGAGAAAGACTGGGCCAAGAGTCCCAGATCGGAATTAAGGAAATGATGGTGAGGAAGAACAGATGGGGATAATAGTGGGAGAGTCAAAAACGAGTGATGGGGCTGCAAATTAATTGTTTACAGCAGAAATTTTTGAAACTCGTTTTAAATAGCCAAACTCTTATAAACAAAATCTCTCCTCCAAAATTTTAAACTTGAGGCCAAAGAAAGCCTGAAGTCAGTCTTTATCCAGTGACTAGGGATCTAAGACATACTAAAGCTTAACAGCTGTCAATAAGCTATGTTTCCCACTGAAAAAACTGGTCTGCAGTGAGCATGAAGCCAACATGCTGAGAGAGGAAGGTGATGTTTATTCTGAGACCCAGGCTGCATTCTAGCCTTTCCTTGGTGTCTTTTGTTCCATCTTTTTTGGTATTTCTAAGCCAATAAATCTTTTTTTTCTTAAAGTAGATTGCATTGTAACTAAAAATTCTGACAAATAACACTCCGGCAGTGTAAAGGTTCAGCAGAAAGCAATTTGCTGTTGGTAGAACCACTCAGCATCTCCGCAGAGCACCAAGGTTCCCCAGATCAGAAACTGAAAACTAGTACCCTATACAATAGCTATTATTTGAGACTTATCTTTATGGGCAGGCAAAGGTGTAAAAATGGCTGGTGCCGGGGTGAACATACACATACTTCATTCATTCATTTGACAAAATATGTATTGCATTCTTATTACATGCTAGACACTCTACTATGCATGGAAGCTACAACAGTGAGGGAAAGGATATGTTTCCTGCTTTCGTGGTGCTTACTGTCCAGTGGCCTCTCATGATTATGAACAGTGAATTAAAGAAGGGCAAGCTCCATTTGTTATTGATGGTTGCCACTCTTTCCCAAAAATGTAATAAAAAATATTTGTGCTCAAAATGGATACTCTATATTTATTATGAACATTTAATTAAAAGATCAATATTACTTGTGAAATGCCTACATTACTAGTCCTAAAACATACCAGGTAAGCTTATAACTACCATAAACTTTTAGAGAACATTTGATCAAGATGACATAGATGAATTAAACATTTGCTACCCAAGTAGTGAGACTATTTTATACTACTAGTAGCTGAAAACTGTTTTGCTCTATTAAAGTATTAGGAAAATTATATCTTTCCTTACTTCTGAAAACACATGTATATTGCTAGCCCATATTGCTTTCCCCGGCACTTATTATTATCTATGAATAAAAATAATTAATGGATCCCTCTATTAGGAATCCTCAACATCAAAGGATAACTAATTCTTAAATAGTAAAACAATTGAGTCCTAAGGTGAAATTTTTGGTGCAATATCATGACATGAACTAGAGAGATTCTTTTCACTTATTTTGAAGGATGAGGTCTGGGGTTTGCAGAATTATGTAAGTAAAGTTATAATCACTTATCAGAAAATAGCTTTGGGACTGTGATTACAGACATAAGTAAAATCACTCAGTAATTCAGGTGAGCATTTTGGGCAAAGTTTCCCTGGTAACAGGGGCAAAAGTCGTGGTGTGAGGGGATGAGAACTGGCTGAGGATCTGAAAAAGAGGGGGTAGTTTTAAGGTGAAATCAAAGGGAGAATGATTTCCAGAGTCTTCCCAACTGGCAGTATCTCTCTTTTCCCATGAGACAGGAAGTGATGACTTCACCAGATGCATTCACGCTACAGTAGGGTCATAATTTCACTGCATACTCAACATAAATCCACTTCCTGCATCTAAGTCATCAGATTCTTTCATCTTGGTTTCTCACCTGTGGTTTGAGGTTGTACTAGGTAGAGTCTCTCTGAAGAACACTCCCCATCTTATATTGGTTCTTCCATTGATTTATTAACTCATTCAATATTTACTGAGCATATACTACAGTCCAGTCATTGTGCTAGGTGCTTGAGCTACAGAGATGAAAACAATACAGTCTCTATCCTGCAACAGCTCTGGGTATTCATCTCTCAATTCGTAGTAGTGGTCTGTAACTTTTTAAAGTTACGTATGCCTACTAATATACTTTTTAGCACTTTCTGTAAATAGTGAATATTTATTACAGGTTGAGTATCCCAAATCCCAAAATCCAAAATGCTCCAAAATTTGAAACATTTGAGCACCAATATATGTTCAAAAAAATGTCCACTGGAGGAGTATTTCAGATTTGGGATTTTTGGATTTGGGATGCTCAACTGGTAAGTATAATGCAAATATTCCGAAATCCCAAATCCAGAATACTTCTGGTCCCAAGAATTTTAGATAAAGGATACTAAACCTATATTTGTAAACTATTATAATTATTATAAATTACTTATATTACTATATACTATATAAATTTCTATTACTATATTACTTTCATCTACTCTCTCAGGGCAAAATAAACCCTTAAGATAATGTTACTAGCTAGCAAGGGTGAAATACAAATCTGTATTTTAAATTACCTGAATCATTTCAAATCTTCTATAAGATGTCACTGGATTGCTACTCTTGTTGTGACTGTGATGGGCCTGATGTCAGAGCCACTGCATATGATTCCATACAGCCACATGCCACATTATTGCTGACAAAGTCTTCACAGCAGTATAAAGGAGTCAGCTCTGGCTTTTGCCTGTCATTTGTTGTGCTTACATTACAAGTATTATCTACAATTCAGGGTGTTTTTGTAGGAATGTATTTAAGTACTTGTCCATCTTGTGACGGTAACTCCAGTTTAAAAAAAAAAGTTAACATAATCTATAAATCCTCTTAAAACCAGATAAAAGTAATTATAACATTTCATAGTATGTTGAATATAAGTAAATGTATGAGAGCAAACCTGAAATAATGGGGGGATTCACTGAAGGTGCCAAGATGGACAGATACACGAAGGATTAGAAAAGCTTACCATAATGCCTTAGATTTGAAATAAATGTATATAGGTCTAACACTGCCTGAATCGTCTTATATTCTACATGAAGGAAATCTGGTCTCTGAAGTGAGCCAGAGATCATGGTATCGTAGCTATGCTATTGGAGCACAAAAGGCAGATAGCCTACTTTTGCTTAGGATGGAGGACCAAGGTGGAGAAAGATAGGACAGGTGATATATAAGGTGAGTCTTTAGTAGCAAAGTGCTTTCACCAATTATAGGGAAAGAGAAGGCCTTAGACAACACAGATATTTGAGTCAAGGGGCCACAAGAGTGAGATATGTTTGAAGTAGTACAAGCAAGCAATTCTGTGTGGCTACGGGTATGGGTTAAGGGGCCAAGTGGGCAGCCTCAGACATAGACAGAGAAAAAAACTGACAAAAAGAGGACTGACAGAAATCTGCTGATGCCAAGAACACTGATGGCTTCAATTTAGAAAAGGGCAGCCAAAATTAAATAGATGAGCTGACAAGAGAGCAGATCACAGAGGTGGATGGATTTTTAAAGAGAAATCATTGAGGAACATGTCATATTAAAAGACACTGCTATAGAAAAGCTTTCTTGGGAACTAAATGGGTCTTTTCTCCAAGAGTATCACAAAGAATAGAACAGTTTTGGAATAATTACATAACAAATTTGATTTTAAAGGATGTGATTGTCATTTTAATGACCAAAGAACCTTCCAAATTCCTAGATTCTAATATTCTTTTTGTAGATCTCTTACTTTTCAATACTATAAGGGACTCAGGACTGACCAAAGAGGTGTGTTTAAGGCTCAAACGAATAAGTCAGAATCTCCTGACTCATTCTACTTGCAACCACTGTCCAGTTTTGAGTTTATTTAGAAAGGATAAAGCTTAGCTATTATACACTAATATATGCAAAACATTACTCTTCTACTCCTAGAAAACTCAGAGTTTGCAGAGAGACAGTATACTATAGTAAGACAAAGCAACAATTTCCATTGACAAATAAATAGGGAAATGAGTTGAGAATCCCAAGCTGCATCTGAACCAAAATGAAAGAATAAAATTTTTCATAGCTGATATCCAAAATGAACAAAAAGGGAAAGAAAATAGAACTATTCTGAGACTTCTAAAAGTTGGGAGATAGGATTCAGGTTACAAGGAGGCATGAGCAAATTCTAGCAAGGCTGGCACAATAAACATTTAGGGGCTGTTTTGGGCAAATCTGTCTAATAAATAACCAGTCAGTAACAAGGCTTAACAGATGTCAGGGAATTCTGAGCATTGAATCACCCTGAATTCTTCCAACTTCTCATTGTCACTTCCAAAAGGAAAAAAAAAACTGGAGAAACCCCACATTCCTTGGGGCTTCAGGAGTAGGGAGAAGGAAAAGCCAACTAAAACTTGGGAGAGTTGGCCCCTCCTCTGTTCCCTTTCATGAGCCTCATACACTCAATAGGGCCCCTCTCCTTGAGGTAATTACAGACTCTAACTCACAGGCAGTAAAACTTGCCCACCTCGCTCTGACTACACCCTGACAACTAAGAAATTTTTCATTCACTCTGCTCTAATGCCAAAACTCTATTGTTTGTTCTCTTTCGAAAATGAGTTATCTTATTATAAAAATTTCAAACAATACATTAAAAGTCCATAATCCTATCCCTTAGAGACAGCTATTTTGTGATTATTTCTTCAGCTTTGTTTTCTCTTTAATTATTGACAGAGTCTGTTCCTTAATTGGGAAAAAAAGAGCATGAATTCTCTAAAGATAATAGTTTTATTTTGGAAATATAAAAGATGTTCAAAACCTAATTCACAGCCAAAAAAAGAATGCTACATTTCTGTACCATAAATATAATAGGATAAAAAAACACCAACCAATAATATGGCTTTGTCTAGTTGAGGGGACAGATCTAGGTAAAAGGTAACATAATTAACAAACTTCCGTGCCCACTCTCCTGCTCTGAAGCAGCCAGAAACCTGCCTGTGGTACACAGGGTCTATCCTAACTTCCACAGTCTGGTCACCCCATCTAATCAATGACACATACTTCTGAAGAGCCACTTCCTCCTTCCTGCTAACCAGGAAAATTCTCATGATCTCAGCTAGTTGTTTGAAGGATATAATCTGATTAACTTCATCTTAACATGTGAATGAAGAAATGGTTGCTTAAGCAGGGACCTTCACAGGAGTATGCTTGTTAACACTAAAGAAGCTCTAAAGGCTCAAATTTCAGGCTGAGTGATAATGTGAAAGCAAAGAATTTCTGGTAGTGTACAGAGATAATTTTGATTAGAGGAATCTCATTGTTGAAACTGGAAGTCATGCTGAACAACATGGATAGCCTTTCCCTGCCTATGTGACTTCCAGCATAATGCAAACTTCACAGCAATATGTCACTGTAAAGGCAGCAGAGCTAAGCAGGAAGACAAAGGGCTCTGGAATCATGCACATCTGGATTCACACCTCATACTGCTCCTTGCCAGAGATATATGACTGGGCAAGTTGTTGCTGTTATTTTATTAACCTCTCAAATATCTATCCTCACATGTTTAACAAGAATGTCATGGGAATTAAATTAATAAAATAGCTATACAAAGTGCTTGGCACACAGTAGGGGCTTAAGAATAGAATCATTATTATTTATGAGATTTCTTTCAGTCTTTTTTTTTACTTTTTTATTTTTTTATTGCATTTTAGGTTTTGGGGTACATGTGAAGAACATGCAAGATTGTTGCATAGGTACACACACAGCAGTGTGATTTGCTGCCTTCCTCCCTATCACCTATATCTGGCATTTCTCCCCATGCTATATACAACATTTAATAAACTGGGATTTCCCCAGAGTCGTCTGTTAAGCAACTGTTGATGGAATGGCTAAGGACAGTTCAACTACTGGACAATCCAGAAGATGATCTCTCTTACTGTATTGTGTCATCACTGAGAGAGGTAACACATCAGGCCAAACTTGGTCCCCAGACATAATTATTTTAACCTTCATGGTGTTTTGTTTAGCTTTTCATTTGCATCCAATGCCAATATTTAATCACTGGGACAGATAAAATCCATGTTTTCATCATCTTTTTAAAATTTCTGTATTAAAAAGTTTACTTCTCTATGAGAACAACTGCTGGAGTAATTAGTAGCTGTTATTTTTTTAGATAGGACATATGTTCTCCAACAACCCCAGTCCCCACTATGCCTTATAGCACCCCAGCACTAAGGAAGAATGTCAGTTGCCATTTATCATCTAGCTTGCACTGCTGTCTTCCTAACTCTGGGCTTGTCCATCAACTTTCACTTCTGACCTGGCTTATTATAGAAATAAGCATCTGAGTCAGTGGCCTCTGCGCCAAGAGCTAATGAATGTATTTCAGAATGTGGAGCAGTATACTCAGGTTCTGAAATCAAACCTGGCTTTGAATATCGATTCTCCATGTTACTCAAGCAAGTTGCTTCACCTGCAGAACCTCAACATCTTTAACCCTACAAGAGCAATATTAACAGACTACCTCACAGGGTCATTGTGAGGTTTAAATCATATAATGCATGTTTAGAACTTTTCATCATACTTGGATGTAAAAAGGGGCAATAAATGTTAACTACTACTAAGACGGTGACAATGACTACTACTACTATTATTATTGCTGCTGCTGCTGCTATTACCACAATTACTTCTAGTAGCACTACCAAAATTACTACTACTCTTAGGTGAGAAGGTTAAAAACACTTATTGGCTTTCTTCAGTCTCATTTCTGCTTTCTCAAGCTAGCACTTGAAATTCATTTGGAAACTCTGAAGGAATATGGAGTCTTTCAAAAGTAGGAAAGAGCGGTTTCTATCTGCCGCTGACCTTAAGAACAGGGATGTAGGCTGCAGAATGAAGTGAGAGTGCCCCCACTCTCCAGGCAGCAAGACCACTAGCAAGCCAGACCCACACTTAAGCCCAGGTGAGGAAGGCAAGAATCTGTCTCAAAATCCCACTGAGAAATATGTTTCAGGTAAACCAACCCAGGAGACAAAACTAGGGCATAGAGAGGATAAGACCTCTAAAGACTTGAAGCTAGAAAATGTCAGAGGGGAAATGGAAGTGTCCTCAAGTTGGTTCTGACTCAAGCGAGACAACCCTTTCTCTTTGGGAATGAGGGAGCAGGCAGGGCAAAGGAGAAGATTACAGGAAGAACAGGGCAGAATTGTAGCAAAGTGGAAATGGAGTGCAAACTGTGGCCAGAGCAGAGCAGCCCAGACCTCAGCTAGAGAACCAGAGAAAAGACCAGAAGAGAAAGATGACCCTGCAGACAATGAGAATCTCCCAAAGCATAACTGCACACAATCTGAAACTGTGACCCCTTCGGGCTTCCACAAAGTGAAGAAAAACAACTGAGTTGTGTACTTAATGTATGTACCGAATAGCCCATAGATGAGACTTGTATCATCAACACAATAACTAACATCTACCTTTTACAAAGTACTTTCATAGTTATCATTTGATCCTAAACTAGCCATATGAAGTGTTATTCTCCTATTTTAAAGGTAAAGAACAAAAAGATTAAGTCAATTGTTTAAAGGTACAGTTAAATGGTAAGGACTAGAGTTTAATTTTTTAGAAAGCAAATACTTTGTACTGTTCACTGCACCATGTCCAGAAATTTCACATCATTCGCCACATACTTTCCAGGTTTCTTTTTTCTTTATAATTTTCCTTGTAAGATTAAGGAGGTTTGTTTTGTTGTTTGTTCTTTGTTTGTAATATAGATTGGCTTGGTTAAATACAGAGAAAAAAATTAAAAAATAAAAAAAGGTATATAAAAACCTGTACCAGCATAGCTAAAGAGATCAGTTTTCCTGAAGTGTCAGATATGGGATCATCAGCAGTCCCAGCTACAGATCAGAGTAACCCTAATTCCACCACCACTACTCCAGGCTCCAGTTAGGGATTATAATGTGGTAATATTTCCATAAGGGATTTATAATAACTTCATCCAAAATATCTTTATTCTCCTAATACATATATTAATCTTGTATTGGAAATGAAAGATTACAGTTGAGAAGAGACTTTTAAAAGTTGTAGAAAAATGCAACTCAAAGGAATATTCTCTGCCAGGATTTAGAACTTGCCTATTTAGACAGTATAATTTTGCCAAATTCTTTCCAGTTAATACTATGCTTTCAGTGCTGATTAGAAAGTAAAGTTACTATCTCAAACTGGAGTAATATCTTTATTTGACGGTCATGTGATTTTGTTTTAAGAGATTTTCCAGAACTGAGAATAGAACATGTCTCTAAGGCTCCCAGTCCAGTGAACTAAACAATGTGGCTTCTTCAGTTTTAAATGCTTTGTTTTGAAATGAACAAATCTTAACACTTTCTCAAGCTAAGAAGAGAAGCAAATGGAAATAAACAGTTTCTTGGGCAAGGGAAAAGCTGAGAAGGGTCTGAAGATGCAGAAGCTGAAGTCACCTCTTAGGCTCCCAAGCTAAATTGAATCAATTGATTCAATTTTTTTAATCAAACAGAATCCACCACAAATATTTTTTTCTTTTTTTTTCTGACTTGAAGTCTGTATTTGGAAGTTACACAGTCAAAATGTCTGTCAAATCCAATGATATACAATAGATTCACAGTAGATGTTGACATTTCATAAGAGATTGTAGAACCCAGTTTGTAAGTTTGTAAGACTGGGGCTTTCAAACAAGATGTGCGCATACACAGACACACACATATTCCCACACCATACATACAGACACCTTCTCCAGAAGGCACAAAAGGTATTCATTTCAACCACTGAGGGAAAGTACCTGCAAAACATATAAAGTATCTATTACATCACCCATTAAAGTGTGTATTTTTAGAGCTACTGACCTTTATATGAACTAAACAATAAAGCTGTTCACAAACCTGACAGAGAGCAGCTTTTCCAAAATGAAACAGTGAACCACTGTTCCTAATGCACCCATCAAACCAAACAATTAAATTGGCATTTATACAAAATTTAAAAAGCCATTGTAATATAACACTGCCAAGATTATTGGTCCTGTCTCAAACACACACACATACACGCACACACAAAACATTGTTTTGCCTTGTCATTTATTTAAAAAGAAAAAGAATGTATTTATTTAGTTGACAGATGAATGGGCTCAGTAAATTTAAGGCAATCAAAAGAAACTCAGTTGTCCCAGCACCACAAGCTGTTCCCAACCTAACTTGGGCTAGGTGGCCACAGACTTGTTCTCATAACACCACAGCAAAGGCACAAACAGTTATTGTGCAGATCCAACAAGTCTGAATTCAAGTCCCAGTTTATCAGTTACTAGCTGTATGACTTTGGGTAAAATTACTTAACCTCTCTTGGCTTCCGTTGCCTTTTGTAAAATAGCATTCCAATATAGTTGCTTAATGGAAGAGTTATGCTCTATGGAGTAATAAAAGAAATAATACATGCAAAAAGCTTAACACAGTGCCTGGTATAGAGCAACTGCTCAATAAATGCCATTATTATCATTGGGAAATCTCATAGAGTGACCACAGAATTTAACATCAAATCCAGTGCACTGCTGAGGTTAAAAGGGGGCTCTATTGGCAATATAGTGGCAAGGATGGACACGCACCCTAACCATAGTCTGTGCAGCACAGTCATGTATCATGGAATGCTGAGGACTGGGAGCAAGGTTCTAATGCTACCCAACATGAAATACAAAATCATATTAGTGAATAAGGTTGCCTAGCCACCCTGAATGGAAATATTAGCAATAAGGAGAAGAAAAGGCTTGGGTGAATAAAAAGCGTCCAATTTTGTAATTCGTTGGTGATATGATCACACCAGCAATAATTGTTAGCATCAAACTCCTCTTCAGCATTCTAAATTTAAACAGTTCAAACTCTTAGAACATCACTTTTTACAAGACTTTAAAATTACAAGTTTTTAAAATTTGCATTGAGCATAAAACATCACTAACCATTTTCTAGATCTGTATATACTTTCCCATGTAGTGCCTTTAGCACAGCTTTTATGCTAGAAATTAAACTAATTTTTAAATTATGAAAAAAATAGCTCAGCAGTTATCCAAATCATCAAATCAGGAAGGCAGTAACCTGCATAGTGCACCAGAACATTCCAGTCACTAGGGAGGACCAGACTCCCTCTCTGACATTCTTAACTCAAGCACTGTGTTTCCAGCAAAGCAACCAATCCATTCTGAAAACTTTTATAAGAGTGCAATCAATTAATAATTATTTAAAAATCATCCTGTTAATTTTGGTAACTTTATAGAGATCTTGTGAATGCATATGTAGATTATTTAATGAATTCTCTTTGCAAAGAAGTGAGTTATCAACTGGAAAAACTAGTCAGCAGCAAGATTAAAAGGACACTGTATGGATCTCTGGTTCCTTATGGGGCCAGGAGAACGGGAACAGGGAAGAAGTAGTCACAAGACTTCTCCTTGTATACATTCTGACATCTTCATTTTGAACTGTCAGTTATTACATATTCAAAACATTAACAGAATTTTAAAATTGTCCATTTTAAGAAAATTAAAAGCCCTACAGATTATCTTGAACCTGGAAACAATAATATAGGGTTTAAACACAGAGGAAGATATAGTACTTGTATACCTCTTATAAATATAAACTTTATTAGTGGCAGTATGTGACATTTAATAAGTCTAAATGAAGAAAATGGAAGAGCCTTAATTGAGGACAATTTAAACTGATACAAATAAAGACATGAACACAACCCATATTTGATCAGCAATATCTTATTACCCAGATTTTGATTGAATTTGCAAAAGAAGACAGAGCAAAAGCTAAAGAAAATATTGAAAATACGTGTAAAATATTTTTAGCTTAATCATTTATGTGAATAAAATGTGTTAAATGTTTGGTTAATTAGCATTAGCATTAAACATTAAAGAACAGTTCAATAAGATTGGATAGTGGTTTCCAATCTTATTGAAGCATTAGGAGAAATACTAATGTAGGTGATGGGGTGATGGATGCAGCAAACCACTACGGCACGTGTATACCTATGTTAACAAACCTGCACGTTCTGCAAATGTATACAAGAACTTAAAGCATAAAAAATAAATAAAATTCCTCTTATAAGTTAATGATTTACCTAATTTACATATTTCATATTTTGTTAAAGTAGACATCATAGGAATTAACTATTGATATTAACTGCATTTATTAGATAGTACATTCATTGACTACTATAATAGTTTAACTCCTATGAAAGAATGGCTAACATTCATGAGTATAGGAAACATGTATATGCATCAAGTATAAATGTATGTGTATAAATACATACGAATATGATAATTCTATGATTATTTATGAAAAGATTAAAAAGTTTCTGGATGCAAGAGCAGTCTGGCTGAAACATCTGCCTCCTTAGTGATCATCAGGGTGGCTCTATGTGGTGTGGCTTGCTGAACCAGTACCTCCTTCCTTTTTGATCTCTCCACCTGCATCACCTGCATATCTCCCAAATTGCTTCCTCCCCTCTGTAAGCTTCCTCCCCAGATTCACATTTAAATGCATCGCTGGAGTGCTAGAAATGAATGACAATATTGTAGGAGCTCTGGCTTACAAGAGACCTGAAAGTCCTTACACATACCAAAGGCTGTCCTTATCCTCTCTGCTGCCTAAAGCCTAAGCAGAAATTCAGTTCTTTTTAACAGGGTTACCACAGAGGGATGGCAATTTGAGAGAAATGGGCACTGATATCTCGACTGCATTGTGCTTGCTAGACCACAAGTCCTAATGGGGGGCTGGACCTGCATGTTTCTAGTTCAAAATGAAATGTCCTGTGAGCTAGTGTGAGCCCTGGTCCTTTTGTTTCCTGTAATATTCCTCTTCTCACAATGAAGCATAAAGTACTACATATATACTTTCGGTAAGTAATTTTAAAGTGCACACTCTTGAGGTTACAGTCAAAGAGATTAAATTTCTTCCTTTTCTTTTTTCTTTTCTTTCTTTCTTCTTTTTTTTTTTTTTTTTTTTGAGACAGGGTCTCCCTATGTTGCCCAGACTAGAGTCCAGTGGCATAGTCACAGCTCATTACAACCGTGACTTCCCAGACTCAGGTGATCCTCCCACCTCAGCCTCCGGAGTAGCTGGGACTAGAGGCGTGCACCACCACACTCACCTAATTTTTGTATTACTTGTAGAGACAGGATTTTGCCATGTTGCCCACACTGGTCTTGGACTCCTGAGCTCCAGTGATTCTCCCACCTCTGCCTCCCAAAGTGCTGGGATTACAGACATGAGCCATTGTGCCCAGCCTGGCACATTACATTTCCTCAAGATAATCAATTAGACTACTTTTGTCTACATTAATACAAGTGTGGCTTCTTTCCTAAACTTATCTTTCCCTCTGTCTCTCTCTTTCTTATCCCTCTACTCCCATGTCTTCCCATTCGATATTTCTTTCTCTTTCTATCCCCGATCTCAACTCTAAGACCTTGAGGAAAACAAAATTATTTCTGCCTGGGCTTTTGATACAATCCTCAAATTTGGGTTGAAACAGTTTTCTCTGCAGCCATCTGCCACCCAAGCTGTTTTCATTCCTCCCTGAATTCTCATTTCTAAAACAAGGGAGGGACCAAGGGCATATGCTGCCAGCTCTCTGAACTTATCCCTTTGACTCCAGTATGCACTAGGTATTTTTGTGGCTGGCTTCTAGTCACCTCACTCCTTCCCCTAGGCAGCTTCCTTTTTGGATCACACTATCAGGAGTCTATCAGGAGTCACCCTATCTCAAGGTATTTGTCACTTTACTAGTCCACCAATAAACTGTCAACTTCTTACTCTTTCTATACATAACTTCTCCAAAACTGGAGTTGTACCAAAATACATGAGATTTTTTTAATGGACATATTAAGCAAAAGAAGTACAATGGCAACATAGGTCCTATTTAACTAGAAAGAGAGGTACATACAGTCAGAACACTGGACCTGTTATTAAATTTTGGCAGTATAGCATCTGACAAGAAAAAAAGTTAAGGGCAAGGCTAAGATACTTAGTATAGAGCAAAATTTTAAAAAATGTGGGGCCCAACTGAAGAATAGACCTTAAACTGGTTCATGGCTGGAATCCACTGTTATATGTCCAAGTTCATAGAAGCCTTGTAATAATATGCAAAATTTGCATGTGTTAATTTTCCTGGGGAGAGATCGCACAAATTTCATCAACTTCTCAGAGGGAATCTGTGACCCAAATAAGGTTAAGATATTGAAGGAGAGTCAGTAACAAAAATATTAAAAGAAACTTACCCTAAGTAACTGATAAAATCATCTAATATTTAGCCTATTTTAAGTACAAATACTAAATAATTTGAATAAATATAAAAATGGCCCATTCATTCATGGGAGTATACTGTGGGTCCAAATAAGTTTTTCAAGTTCCATTCGAAACATTTCATATATGATTAAGAAAATGTGAAAGTATTTTTCTGCTTTATTGGAGTATACTTGACAAAAATTATAAATAAGGTATACAACTGAATGTTTTGATATATACATACAATGTGAACCACAATCTAATACCTCACATAACCATTTCCTTTTTTCTTTTCTGTGATGAGAACACTTAAGATATACCCTTTTAGCAAATTTCAAATATACAATACAGTATTACTAACTATAGCCACATTGCTGTACATAGATCTCCAGAATTTATCTTGCATAATTGAAACTTTGTACCCTTTCACCAATATTTCACCATTTACTCTTCTCCTAGCCCCTGGCAAGCACCATTCTACACTCTAATTCTATGAATTTGACTATTTTAAATTCCACATATAAGTGAGATCATGAAGCATTTGTCTTTTTGTACCTGGCTTATTTCATTTAGCATAATGTCCTCCAGGTTCATCCATGTAGTCAGTCACAAATGACAGGATTTCTTTCTTTGTTAAGGATAATATTCACACATACACATACATGTATATCACATTTTCTTTATGCATTCATCCATTGATGGACATTTAGGTTGTTTCCATATCCTAGGCTATATGAATAATGTTTCAATGAACTGATTTCATTTCCCTTGAATGTATACCCATAAGTGGATTGCTGGATGATCAGGTGGTTCTATTTTTAACTTTTTGAGAAAACTTCCTACTCTTTTCCATAATGGCTGTACCAATTTACATCCCCATCAATAATGTTCAGGGTTCTGTTTTCTCCACATCTTCACCAACTTTCTGATAATCACCATTCTAACTGGTGTGAGGTAATAATTCATTGTAGTTGGGATCTGCATTTTCCAAATAATTATATATTCTGGTCATTTATCCCTTGTCATGGAGAACCTCTGCTAGGGCAGTGCAGAAGGGAAATGTGGGGTCAGAGCCCCCATGCAGAGTCCCTACTGGGGAATCGATTAGTGGAACTGTGAGAAGAGGGCCACCATCCTCCAGACCCCAGGATGGTAGATCCACTGATAGCTTGTACCATGAGCCTGGAAAAGCAACAGGCACTCAACGACAGCCCATGAAAGCAGCCAGGAGGAGGGTATACCCTGCAAAGCCCAGAGGCAGCACTGCCCAAGGTTGTGGGAGCCTACCTCTTACATCAGTATAACCTGGATATGAGACATGGAGTCAAAGAAGATCATTTTAGAGCTTTATGATTTGACTGCCTCACTGGATTTTGGACTTGTATGGGGACTGTGGCCCCTGTGTTTTAACCAATTTCTCCCATTTGGAATGGCTGTATTTATTGAATGCTTGTACCTCCATTGAATCTAGGAAGTAACTAACTTGCTTTTAACTCTATAGGCACATAGGTGGAAGGAACTTGCCTTGTCTCAGATAAGACTTCAAACTGTGGACTTTTGAGTTAATGCTGAAATGAGTTAAGACTTTGGGAGACTGTTGGGAGGCATGATTGGTTTTTAAGTGTGAGGACATGAGGTTTGGCAGGAGCCAGGGGCAGAATGATATGGTTTGGCTCTGTGTCTCTACCCAAATCTCGTCTTGAATTGTACTCCCATAATTCCCACGTTTTGTGGGAGGAACCCGGTGGGAGATAATTGAATCACAAGGGCAGTTTCCAACATACTGCTCTCGTGGTAGTGAATAAGTCTCATGATATCTGATGGTTTTATAAGAAGAAACCCCTTTCGCTTGGCTCTCATTCTCTGTTGCCACCACCATGTAAGAAGAGTCTTTCACCTTCTGCCATGATTGTAAGTCCTCCCCAGCCATGTGGACTTGTGAGTCCATTAAATTTATTTTTCTCCCCAGTCTTGGGTATGTCTTTATCAGCAGTGTGAAAACAGACTAATATAATGATCTCCTCTAGAACAGGTTTTGACTTAAAGTCTATTTTGTCTGATATAAGTGTAGCCACACCTGCTCTCCTTCAGTAACTATTTGCATGGAATATTTTTTTCCAACCTTTCATTTTCAATCTATGAGTGTGCTTAAGAATAAAGTAAGTCTCTTGAAGACAGCATATTGCTAGATCTTAGTTTTAATCCATTCAGCCACTCTAGACTTTTGATGAGAGAGTTTAATATATTTACATTTAATGTAATTAAATGTAATTATATTGTCATTTTGTTAGTTCTTTTCTGTCTGTTTTGCAGTTGTTTTATTCCTCTCTTCCTTTCTTGCTTTCTTGATTTTTTTTTTCCCTACAGGATGATTTTTGTAGTAATTTGGTTTGATCCTTCTCTCTTATCTTTTGTGTGTCAATTATAGGTTTTTTTTTTCCTTTGTGGTTACCTTGAGACTTGCATAACATATCTTGTATTTATTTAAGTTGAAAACAACTTAACTTCAATCACATATAAAAACTCTATACTTTTATAACACCTCACCTACACGTTATGTTCTTACAGTTAGAGTTTACTTCTTTTTGTATTGTGTATCCATTAACAAATATTTTGTCTTTTAATTTTAATACTAGGGTTAAAATTTACTTACCACTGTTATGATGTTAAATTATTTGTTGTCTACATATTTATCTTTATTAGTGAGATTTACGCTTTCATATGCTTTTATGGGGCTATTTAGCATATTTTTGTTTGAAATTGAAGAACTCCCTTAAGCATTAAAAAAAAAAAAACAGTGACAAACTTCTCAGTTTTTGTCTATCTGAGAACTACTCTATCTATCTCTCCTTTATTTTTAAAGAATAGTTTTGCAGGGCATCATCTTGGTTTCCTTTTTTTTTCTTTTAGTACTTTGAATATACCATCCCACTTTTCTCTGACCTGCAATGTTTCTGCTAAGAAGTCTACTGATATACTTATGAAGTTCTCTTATATGCAATTACTTTTCTGTTTGCTTTCAAAATTGTCTGTCTTTGATTTCTACAATTATAATGTGTCTCAGAGTAGACCTCTTTATGTTCAAGCTATTTAGAGTCCTTTGGGTTTCTAAAATCTGGATATCTATTTCCTATTCCAGATTTGGTAAGTTTTCAGTCATTATTTCTTTAAGTAAGCTTTCTGCTCTGTTCTTTCTCTTCTCTTTCCCTATGACTCCAAAAATTTGTATATTGGTTCACTTGAAAATGGCCCATAAATCCGAAAGGCTTGTTTCACTCTTTTTCATTATTTTTTCTTTTCCTTCTCTAAATAATTTCAAGTAACTTGTATTTAAGTTCCCTGATTGTTTCTTCTGCTTGACTGAGTCTGCTGTTGAAACTCTTTATTGCATTTCATTCATTATATTGTTTAGCTCTAGAATTTCTGAATTTCTGTTTGGTTCTTCATTGTTATTTCTATTCCTTTGTTGTACTCATTTTGTTTATATATTGTTTTCATAATTTCATTAAGTTGTCTAATTGTGTTTTCTTGTTGCACATTAAGCTTTTTAAAACAAATTATTTTGCATTTTTTGTCAGGCAACTTGTAGATCCCCATTTCTTTGGGGTCAATTGCTAAAAATTTATTGTCTTCCTTTGATGGTATCATGTTTCCCTGAGTTTTCACATTCCTTGTAGTCTTGTGTTGGTGTCTATGCATTTGAAGGAGTTATTTCTTCCATACTTTATGCTCTGGCTTCGGTGGGGAGAGACCTTCACCTGTGAGTGTCTGCAATGGTACTTGCTGAGTGGGATGTGCAGTAGTACTGAGTCCATGGGTGCACAGTGGAATCAGGTCAGGGGCAAAGGTGTGCATCAGTGCTGGGGCTGGGAGTAGTGCAGTAGCTGCAGCTCCAAGAGCCACAAAGGCAGTTCTGGCTCAGGGCAATGCAGTGGTACGGGCTTTATGCAGCTCTGTCAGGGAGGTTGTATCAACAAAGACTGTGTGGGTATCCTTGGCTGAAAAGCTAAAGGGTCTGTGATGGTGAAGACTACTGGGGTCCTCCTGCTTTCCTTTTCCAATACAACAGAAAGTTTCAGCTAAGGAGACTCTTTTTGGCACTGAGTTGTGGTGGCCTAAGGGATGGTATAACACATGTAAAATGTTTCCAGTGCTTTTCTATGTGCCTATCCCCAGTTGTTGTGCTCCCTGGGTTGCTGTAGCTTTTACATTGTACTCTAAAGCTCCCCTACAGCTATTTTCATCTGTGGATAATAAGTTGTTGTTTTTGCAGGAGATGAAGAATGGGACTCCTAGTCTGTCATCTTGCTGACATCACTCCTATGAAGGTATTCTTTATATCAACACTGCCTAAATTCCTCTCATGATGTGAATAACTCAGAGTGCCTGTATTCTAAAAATGAAAATTCCCCAATTCCAGCCCACAAATACTGAATCAGAATTTAAAAGAGAGAGGCCTAGGAATTTTTTGAAAAAAAAAAAAAAAAAATCTCAGATTATTTCTATCAATAGGAAGTACTTAATAGAAAATTGCAAAATTGTTAATAATTGATGACCTTGTTCATCAAACAAAAACAAATGGATTAAAAACAGAAAACAAGAAATCTTTTCCCTAATTTTAAAAATTTTAACACAGCAATTATCCACTTAAGGCTAGGTTTGTTTCTCTGTGAAGTTCTGCAGGGTCCAGCCCTGCTGGGTTTAGAGGGTATGGGTGCGGAGACAAGAGACTCTAGAAATAAAGACATGATACATCAAAATCAAGAGAAAAAGAGTTGGGCCCAGGGGACTACTACCACCAGTATGCGGAGACTTGTAGTGGCCCCGAGTGACTGGACACTCTGACTTTTATTGGGTACAAAACAGGGGGGCAGGGTAAGTAGGGTGAGTCCTCCACAGTTATTGATAGGGTCAAGCGAATCACGTGTCTAAGGAACAAGGGGCCCAGGGCTTGCAAGTAGCCAAAGCAGGGGGAAACGAAATGTGTCAGCACTTTATGTTATGCCTGTCAAGTAAGAACAAATGCTTCAAGAATTATGGTATTTCTTACTATCTACAAAAGAGGAACCAGGTGCAGAAGTAGGGAGTGACATCAGACACAGATTGTAACCAATATAGCACAGCACCACATAGAGACAATTAAGCCCTGGGTAGCTGCGGGTTGGGTTGACTGATATCAGTCCTTCCACGGTGGGGGAGTGGAGTTCTCTGACTCACCCAAGGACAGGGGATGTTCCCTTCCATGGTTTGCTGAGTAGTGGGTGCTTCCTCAAGCACTGGCGCTACCGCAGAGATTTTAAATGCCCTCCAGCAACCCTTATGTGGGTATGATAGAGAGCTTGGTTTGGCATTCAACCGGTTGACCCTGCTGATTGCCACCAGTCGATGTTCAACAGGTATTAATGCTCCTGCCTTGTGACCACATTCCATAGTGTCCCCTATCAGTCCCTGACCACAGCAACCTGAAGTTCCTAGATACTCATGCATAAAGTACAAGAAGGTTTCAGTCAAGGCTTAATGTTCAATAAGATTAATATCTAGTCACTCAAGCTACTTATTCCTAACTATATTCTTCTTTCCATATTCTTTTTTTGAAACGGAGTTTCGCTCTTGTTACCCAGGCTGGAGTGCAATGGTGCGATCTCGGCTCACCGCAACCTCCGCCTCCTGGGTTCAGGCAATTCTCCTGCCTTAGCCTCCTGAGTAGCTGGGGTTACAGGCACGCACCACCATGCCCAGCTAACTTTTTGTATTTTTAGTAGAGACGGGGTTTCACCATGTTGACCGGGAAGGTCTCGATCTCTTGACCTCATGTTCCACCCGCCTCGGCCTCCCAAAGTGCTGGGATTACAGGCGTGAGCCACTGCGCCCGGCTCCCATATTCTATTTATTAAACAGGAACTGGCCAAGGCTTCAGTCTCCTGCTTTGGCACTTATGAGACTTGCCACCCACAAAATGCTGCATAATACAAATGATTAACAAATTATAACCATTTAAAACATTTTGATCTTTACAGCAACATAAGTATTAAAAATCAATTTTGTAATTCATATGTAGCCACATACAAAAGTTTTACTACCTAAACAATTTTTCCAAACCAGGTACTAAAATAGACTTACAGAAAATATTTGTAGAAAATGCATTTGAGTTTAGTAATTTGATGAGTTTTCATCCCTTCCCTAAAGTATTAAGAAATTTTAAAGGAATCTTAGCATAGAAAGCAAAATGTTTAAAGAAGCAGCAGGTGGTCAAGCAGTCTCTCTCAATCATATTATCCCATTAAACTAATAGGTTTTTCACAAAAGGAATGTTTTTCTAATGTATTACAAATCACCCCAGAGAGACTATTTTCTAATGGTCACTTCAGTGGATAGCCCAGCTAGTTTACTCTACAGTGCCATTTTAATAAACACATACTGGGAGGAAATCTCTTTTTAATTTAAACCATTTAATTTTTAAAATTAATGTAGAGTCGAGTCATAGTCAATTCAATTCTACAAATATTTGATTATAGTCAACTCAATTCTACAAATATTTGATTACTATCTCATATAAATAAGCCTGGCTGTAGGTTAGCTACTAAGGATAAAGTGATGAGTAAGACACAATTCCTACCCTCAAGGAGCTATCTTGCTTGAGAATATTTTTCTTCCTGCCTTTTTTTTATTTTAAGGAAACTAAATCAGGTGTTTACAAGCTTTTTCTGTAGAAGGACAGATAGTAAATATCTTCTACTTTGCTTGTCATTCAGCCTCTGTTATAACCACTCAACTCAGTTATGTAGCATGAGAGTTCTATAGCCAATGTGTAATTTTAAAAGCATGGTACTAATGACAAAAAATAGGCTGCTGGCCAGATTTGTCTCTTGGGCTGTAATTTGCTATGACTGGACTAACTTGTGAGTGCTTATTTAATCTTGCAAATTGTTATCATACCTGCCTTACTAAAATGTTTATACCAGAAATAGTGAAAAGCAGGTATACCAAGAAGATAGGAAATTTAAAAGGAATTACAAAAAGAAAAAAAAAAAAAAAACAGGCTGAGATAAATCAAGGAAGTTGTTAAAGGAGAAAAGGCAGTGTCACCCAAACAGAAAGTGATACGTCAATAAAGCTCAAGATCTCTAGAGGAAATCTGAAAACTTGTAAAACACATGTGCAACAAAAGTAATAATAATATATTATGAAATCATCCATTATGAAATAATCCACTTCTATGCAAAATCATCTTTATAGCTCTAACTTGCTTTAAAAACCAAATTTAAACAGGCATAAAATCTAAAATGTTTAAGTATACAAATAATGCACATTTTTGTAATTAGAAATATAAGTAAACTGAAAGAAAAAAATAAATATCTCTTCAAATCTTACCAAACCAGAGACATTACTGTTTTACTAAAAAAAATTTTCAAACATGTTAGAAAAGGCTAGTCTTCATAGGATTCTTCTGCAGCTTTTAGGATCAGAGCTTAATCCATTTATTCACTCCCAAAGTTCACATTTTAGAGTGCTGAATTTGCTCAAGTGGGGCAAATTGCAGTGCCCAATGCCCAACAGCCTATCACCATAAGAATAATGTGTGCTAGGCACTATATGATGAGCTTTCTGGAGATCATCTCATTGAATCCTTCCCACAATTCCAGAAGGCAGGCACTATAATGATTATGTACAATGTTAGAAATGAGGAATGTGAGGCAGAGAGATGAAGTAATTTACTATGGTCAAGCAACTAATTAGTGCCAGAATGATGATATAACCACAGAAATTTGGTTTCCATCATCCATTACGTGAAACTTTAGTACTTCTCCTAAGGAGAAGTGGAATTAATCTAGAGCCAGTAGTTTGACACTCCTTGCTTTCACTGAGATAAATATGAATGTAAAAAGTATAAATGTCTCTGTCAACCATAAAGAGATAATGGCAACAATATCACAGTATGCAATGATTTTTGTATGTATTACTAAACTCAAGGTAATAAATCTGAGTCCATAGTTTGAGGCCATAATTTAACTATTTAAGTGTGTATTTGTCCATTCTCACATTGCTATAAAGAACTGCCTGAGACTGAGTAATTTGTTTTTTTAAAAAAGAGGCTTAATTGGCTCCTGGTTTTGTAGGCTATATAGGAAGCATGGCTAGGGAGGCCTCAGGAAACTTACAATCATGGCAGAAGGTAAAGGGAAAGCAGACACACTCTACATAGCTAGATCAGAAGAAAGAGAGTGAAGGGTGAATATATACTATATACTGCTATATACAACCAGATCTCATAAGAACTCACTATCATGAGAATGGCAAGGCTGGAGTCCATCCCTTTGATCCAATCACCTCCCACTGGACCCCTCCTTCAACATCAGGGATTACAATTCAACATGAGATTTGAGCAAGGACACAAATCCAAACCATATCATTCCCCTCAGCCCAAATCTCATGTCCTTCTAACATTGCAAAATACAATCATCCCTTTTCAACAGCCCTCCAAGTCTTAACTCATTTCAGCATTAACTCAAAAGTCCACATTCCAAAGTCTAACCTGATACAAGGCAAGTCCCTCCTGCCTATGAGCCTGTAAAATCAAAAACAAGATATTTACTCACAGGGGTAATTACTCCCTTTCCAAAAGGGAGAAATATGCCCAAAAAAAGGAACTACAGGCTCTATACAAGCTCTATCCAAAACCCAGCAGGGCAGTCACTAAATCTCAAAGCTCTAAAATAACCTCCTTTGACTCTATGTCTCAAATTCAGGCCATACTGATGTCTGGAGGATGATGGCCCTATTCTCACAGCTCCACTATGCAGTGCCCCAGTGGGGACTCTGGGTGGGGCTCCATCTCCACATTTCCCCTCTGCACTGTCCTAGTGGAGGTTCTCCATGAGGGCTCTGCCCATTCAGCAGACTTCTGCCTGGACAGCCAAGCTTTTCCATACATTCTCTGAAATCTAGGCATAGGTTCCCAACTTTCAGCTCTTGTCCTCTGTGCACCCATAGGCTTAACACCACATGGAAGCTGCTAAGGCTTACGGCTTACATCCTCTAGAGGAGTGGCCTGAGACATATCTGGGACCCTATTAGCCATGGCTGGAGCTGGAATGGCTGAGACACAGGGAGCAGGGTCCCAAGGTTCACAGGGCAGCAGGGCCCTGGGCCTAGTCCAGGAAACCATTCTTCCCTTTTAGGCCTCCCAGACTGCAATGGGAGAGGCTGCCATGAAGGCCTCTGAAATGCCTTAAAGGCATTTTCCCCATTGTCTTGGCTCCTTTTTTACTGAGGTAGATTTCTACAGCCAGCTTGAAGTTCCAGTTTCAGATCATCTCTTTGCTCGTGCATATGAGCATACTGTGTTAGAAGAAGCCAGGCCACATCTTGAATGCTTTGCTGCTTAGAAATGTCTTCTGCCAGATACCCTAAATTATCTCTCTCAAATTCAAAGTTCCACAGATCCTTAGAGCCAGAGCCCAGTGCTATCTGTCTTTGCTAAAGCATAAAAAGAGTGACCTTTGATTCAGTTCCCAATAAGTTCCTAATCTCCATCTGAGACCACATCAATCTCATTGTCCATATCACTATCAGCATTTTAACCACAACAATTTAACAAGTCTCCATGAAATTCCAGGCTTTTCCTTATCTTCCTGTCTTCTTCTGAGCCCTTCATACTCTTCCAACCTCTGTCTGCTACCCAGTTCCAAAGTCACTTCCACATTTTCAGGTATCTTTATAGCAATGCCTTACTTCTCAGTACCAATTTTCTGTATTCATCCAGTCTCACATTGCTATAAAGAACTACTTGAGACTGAGTAATTTATAAAGAAAAGAGGTTTAATTGGCTCACAGTTCTGCAGGCTGTACAGGAAGCGTGGCTAAGAAACCCTTAAGAAATGTACAATTATGGCAGAAGGTAAGGAGGCAGATACACTCTACATGCCTGAAGCAGGAAAAAGGGGGCAAAGGGAGAGGTGCTATACACTTTTAAACAACCAGCTATTTTGAGAACTCATTTAATATCATAAGAATAGCAAGGGTGAATTCCACCCCCATGATCTAATTACCTTTTACTAGTTCCCTCCTCCAACACTGAGGATTACAATTTCAACATGATATTGGGCAGGGACACAAATCCAACCTATATCAAGGTGTCTGAATAGTGAGTTGTTCTGAACCTTCTTAGAAACCTAAACACTTTGTAAATGTAAAAACAGCTGCAGACAGTTCCCTCAAAGAATGCAAATAAGCAGATTTTGGTGGCCTGGGAAATGTACCACTCAGATCTTCAAAGAACTGCTGCCAGGAGCTGAGTTGATGGACAGCCCCAACTACTGTCCTTTGGATTCAAGACTGCTCCTAGCACTTGCCCTAGGGCTGCTTGGAGCCAATGACTAAGCATGGCAGAGGCACTAATGCATGTGCCTTCCTGCCCAATATAGGATGCCTTCAATAAGCAAATTTTGCTTCTGGACGCCACATCATCTGGGATGAGACTTTCTTAGAACTATACTGTAGTCTGAGGCCTCCTACCAATTCTTCCTTTCCCTCTCTCCTTTCACAGACGCCAGACCTCCCTTGTGGTCTCAAGGCTCTTGCCTTCTATTCCTCCTCCCTCTCCTCTATCCTCCACAAGCACTCTTCCATAAATTAAGCTTGTCTAATTCTGTCTTCTTGTCTATTCCTTGGAGAACCTGAAATGATAACCACAGATGTGTAAAACATTGTGCAATGTTTCAAAGGCTTAGTGGAAGTCTGAAGCCATTTGTATTTGTAGATCCCCTTGAGGTATAAGAACACCAGGTTAAGAACCTCAGCAAGTGGTACAATTAAAGGTGATTAAAAGATGGCTACTAAAAAAGAAAAGAGAGAAGAATCAAATAGTTGCAATAAAAAACTATAAAGGGGATATCACCACCTATTCCACAGAAATACAAACTACCATCAGAGGTTGCTATAAACAACTCCATGCACACAAACCAGTAAATCTGGAAGAAATTGATAAATTCCTGGATACTTACACTGTTCCAAGACTAAACCAGGAAGAAGGTGAAACCCTGAATAGACCAATAACAAGGGCTGAAGTTGAGGCAGCAATTAATAGCCTACCAACCAAAAAAAGTCCAGGTCCAGATGGGTTTACAGCTGAAATCCACCAGACATACAAAGAGGAGCTGGTACCATTCCTTCTGAAACTATTCCAAACAGTACAAAAAGAGGGAATCCTCTCTAACTCATTTTATGAGACCAACATCATCCGATTCCAAAACCTGGCAAAGACTCAACTAAAAAGAAAACTTCAGGCCGATATCCATGATGAACATCAACTCAAAAATCTTAAATAAAATACTGGCAAACCAAATGCAACAGCACATCAAAAAGTTACTTATCGCTATCAAGTAGCCTTCATCCAGGGGATGCAAGGCTGGTTGAACATATGCAAGTCTATAAACATAATCTATCACATAAACAGAACCAAAGACAAAAACCACATAATTATCTCAATAGACGCAGAGAAGGCTTTCAACAAAATTCAACAGCCATTTATGCTGAAAACACTCAATAAACTAGGTATTGACAGAACATATCTCAAAATAATAAAAGCTATTTACAACAAACCCACAGCCAATATCATACCGAATGGGCAAAAACTGGAAGCATTCCCTATGAAATCTGGCACTAGAAAAGGATGCCCTCTCTCACCACTCCTATTCATATAGTATTGGAAGTTCTAGCCAGAGCAATCAGGCAAGAAAAAGAAATAAAGGGTATTCAATTAGGAAAGTAGGAAGTCAAATTGTCTCTATTTGCAGATGACATGATTATATATTTAGAAGACCCCATCGTCTCAGCCCAATATCTCCTTAAGATGATAATTAACTTCAGCAAAGTCTCAGGATACAAAATCAATGTGCAGAAATCACAATCATTTCTATACACAAATAACAGACAAACAGAGAGGCAAATCAAGAGCAAACTGCCATTCACAATTGCTACTAAGAGAATAAAATACCTAGGAATACAACTGAAAAAGGATATAAAGGACCTCTTCAAGGAGAACTACAAACCACTGCTCAAGGAAATAAGAGAGGACACAAACAGATGGAAAAACATTCCATGTTCATGGTTAGGAAGAATCAATATTGTGAAAATGGCCATACTGCCCAAAGTAATTTATAGATTCAATGCTATTCCCATCAAGCTACCAATGACCTTCTTCACAAAACTGGAAAAAGCCACTTTAAACTTCATATGGAACCAAAAGAGAGCCCACATAGCCAAGACAATCCTAAGCAAAAAGAACAAAGCTGGAGGCATCACACTGCCTGATTTCAAGCTATACTGCAAGGCTACAGTAATCAAAACAGCATGGTACTGGTACTAAAACAGAGACATAGACCAATGGAATAGAACAGAGGCCTTGGAGGCAACGCCACACATCTACAACCATCTGATCTTTGACAAGCCTGACAAAAACAAGTAATGGGGAAAAGATTCCCTGTTGAAAAAATGGTGGCAAAACTGGCTAGCCCTGTGCAGAAAGCAGACACTGGACCCCTTCCTGATACCTTACACTAAAATTAACTCCAGATGGATTGAAAACTTAAACATAAGACCTGACACCATAAAAACCCTAGAAGAAAATCTAGGCAAAACCACTCAGGACATAGGCATGGACAAGGACCTCATAACTAAAACACCAACAGCAATGGCAACAAAAGCCAAAATAGACAAATGGGATCTAATTAAACTCTAGAGCTTCTGCACAGCAAAGTAATCATGAGAGTGAACTGGCAACCAACAGAATGAGGAAAAATTTTTGCAATCTACCCATCTGACAAAGGGCTAATATCCAGTATCTACAAAAAACTAAAACAGATTTACAAGAAACAAACAAACAAATCCATTCAAAAGTGGGTGAGGGATAGGAACAGACACTTTTCAAAAGAAGACACATATGAGGCCAACAAACATATGAAAAAATGCTCATCATTGGTCATTAGAGAAATGCAAATCAAAACTACATTGAGATGCCATCTCACACCAGTGAGAATGGTGATCATTATAAAATCTGGAAACAACAGATGCTGGAGAGGATGTGGAGAAATAGGAACACTTCTACACTGTTGGAGGGAGTATATATTAGTTCAACCATTGTGGAAGACAGTGTGGTGATTCCTCAGGGAATAGAAATTCCATTTGACCCAGCATACCCATTACTGTTTATATGTCCAAAGGATTATAAATCATTCTATTATAAAGACACATGCATATGTATGTTCATTGCAGCACTGTTTACAATAGCAAAGACCTGGAACCAACCCAAATGCCTATCAATGATAGACTGGACAAAGAATATGTGGCACATAAACACCATGGAATACTACACAGCCATAAAAAATGATGAGTTCGTGTCCTTTGTAGGGACATGGATGAATCTGGAAACCATCATTCTCAGCAAACTGACACAAGAACAGAAAATCAAATACCACATGTTCTCACTCATAGGCTGCTGTTGAACAATGAGAATACATGGACACAGGGAGGGGAGCATCACACACTGGGGTCTGTTGGTGGGGGCTAGGGGAGGGACAGCAGGGCTGGGGAGGAAAGGGAGAGATGGGATGGAGGCAGCAAACTACCTTGCCATGTATGTACCTATGCAACAATCCTGCATGATCTGCACATGTACCCCAGAACCTAAAGTACAATTAAAAAAAAAAAGATAGATACTAAGCCAGTAGTTCCATCATTCTGCTCTCACAATAATAAGAATTTGGCAAATGATTTAAATAAAATATTCATAATCCAAATCTAAAACAATTAAGTATATTTAAATACTGGTTAAATTATAGTACTTATTATTTTTTAAAAATCAAATAGATAACAAGAGAGCCATTAAAACACCATAAATTAAAAAATCTCTTGTTTTTTTTTTTTTTAATTAGTTTTCTGGAAAAAGAACACCATATCCTGTAATACTGAAGCCTGAGCTCTAACCCTAGCTTACCCAGGCTTGCTGATTAACCTCCTCCAAGTCACTTAACTTTTCTTGGCTCAAATTGCCATATCACTAAAATGAAGGGGTTGGACCAGGTAATGTCTAAGGAATCTTTCCATTCTACAATTTTATGGTATTATATGGTTCTCTCTGTCACATAATTAATGGTATCAGGGAGGCAAAACTAACTCTAAGGCCAATATAGTAATATCGGTAATCATTTCAGAAGAAACTGATGAAAAAATTAAATGTATTTAAAATCCTCAAGGTCTGGCCTCTGCCTCCTTTTCCAGCCTTAAAAACTATGCTAGCCACTTTGGGAGGCCGAGGCGGGCGGATCACGAGGTCAAGAGATCAAGACCATCCTGGTCAACATGGTGAAACCCCGTCTCTACTAAAAATACAAAAAATTAGCTGGGCATGGTGGCACGTGCCTGTAATCCCAGCTATTCAGGAAGCTGAGGGAGGAGAATTGCCTGAACCCAGGAGGCGGAGGTTGCGGTGAGCCGAGATCACGCCATTGCATTCCAGCCTGGGTAACAAGAGTGAAACTCCGTCTCAAAAAAAAAACTATGCTAGCAATACCTACCTTCTGTTCTTGGTACCTCTCAAGTTCATTCCTACCTTTAGTTCTGTTGCATTTGCTTGGGAAATAGTTCCCAAATGGCTAGTTTCTTCTCATAGTTCAGGTCTGAACCTTCTCAGTTCAGTGGTTAGGATGTTCAACAGTCACATCCACCAGAAGATCTTATGTGACAATCCTCCCCAAAATAACATCCCCAATCTCCAACTGTCTTTTTCAGAACACTCTGCTATATCGTCTTACAAATTATCACTATTTTATTTGGTTGCTTGTCTGTCTTTCCCCACTACAATAGAAGCTCTATGGGGAAAACCTATTTTCTGTCTTGTTTGTCATACATCTCCTGGCATATAGAAAGCATACAATAAATGTTTGTTAATGAACAAATGAGTGAATCAATACATGCATGCTAACAGAAAACAAAATTGGAACTTTTAGAAGAGTGAAAGGAAGTATAAAAATCATCCCCCATTTCACTTTTTTAGGGTTACATAGAAGCAGAAACTTGGCTTTGCATGCTGCATTTCATAATTACAGAAGAGAATAACCCAAATGTGTCCCAGGTGTAACATCAGGTTTAGCTTTGGACTGGGTTTTTTCTGTGGGACATCAATAGAATAGTATGATGATCAATACCAAGATCATGTTCTATCTAATTGAGCTAACAGGCTTAAATTACTCGCTTTTAATATTTGGAAACAAGCAAGCATCAAAATAATTCTACTGACTTTGAAAGAATTCAAAATCACAATGCCTAATTTTAAAAAGTCATCAAATAGCTCTATGAAAATTTAATTACTATGGAAAGGTTATATTAAAAATGAGTCATAGAAGTTTTAAAAAACCTTTTTTACAAGATAATTCTGTAATTGAGTTTTATGTCATAAAGACCAAGAAACAGCCAAATGTGAATTCAGCTCTCAATTTCCCATGATAAAACCAGGAATTAGCTCATGAAAAAGTAGTAAGAAAGGGATATATAGGTTTTGGAGCTTCAGAAATCCTGGCCCTGCCATTTACTAACTATGGCTTTGAACAATTTGCTTAATTTCTCTGGGTCTCAATTTTTTAATTTGTAAAATAGGATTAGTCATGTTTGTATGCTTGTTTTGGAGATTAGTAATACTCTAAAGCACCAAACATAGAAATAGGAACATATGAGATAATAAAAAGCAGCTAAGCCAGACAATAAAAATACATTGACTACTTAAGACGGTGATCAGGAGTATGTGTGTGAGAGGGGACAGACGTCAGAACTACCTCTACAAGCCCATTTCCCTCATTACAAACTGGATAACCAACCCCTTCTTTGTGAAAATACACAATCTATACAGTTGAAAGCTGAAATATTTTGAAAGGAGGCCTTTCCCCACCCCTAGAAAGAAAAATGGCAAACTGGAACCAGGAGGTGAATCTTTTAACCATGTTAAGTACAGAAATACATACAATGCTCCTCCATCACTACTGCAGCAACCCAGACTGCACATCAGCACCTCTCTGCTGACAACTCCTCCACTATGGAGCACATGAACAAATACAGAAACAGAATTCACAGAGGGACCCAAGATCAATGCAAGCAAGAATCAGCAAGATGATAGTAAAATGTGTATTGGAGGTTTGAGCTGGGATAGAAGCAAAAAAGATGTGACTGAATACTTATTGCAATTTGGGGAAATTGTAGACTGCACAATTAAAACAGATTCAATCACTGGGAGATAAGAGGATTCGGATTTGTGCTTTTCAGAAATGCTGCTAGTGTTGATAATGTCTTGGAACTAAAAGAATACAAACTGGATGGCAAATTGATAGACTCCAAGAGGACTAAAGCTTTAAAAGGGAAAGAATACCCCCAAAAGGGTTTTGTGGGTAGATTGAGCCCAGATACTTCTGAAAAACAAACTGAAGAATATATTAGAGCCTTTGGAAAGATTGAAAATATTGAGCTTCCCATGGATACAAAAACAAATGTAAGAAGAAGATTTTGTTTTCTCACATATATGGATGAAGAGCCGGTAAAGAAATTGTGAGACAGCAGATTATCATCAAATTGGCTCTGGAAAGTGGGAAATCAAAGTTGCACAACCCAAAGAGGTATAGAAGCTGCAACCTCAAAACAAAAAGGAAGAACAGGTGCTGCAACCGGTAAATGAGGGGGATCTAGGGGGTTGTGACAGAGGTCAGGGCATAACTGGAATCAAGGATCTAATGACTATTATGATCGCGGATATGGGAATTACAATGGTGCCTATGGTGGTGATCAAAACTGTAGCAGCTATGGCAGGTATGATTGGGCTGGGTATAACTATAGGAACTATGACTATGGACAGGTGTATGCAGACTATAGTGGCCAAAGGAGCACTTATGGCAAGCCATCTCAAGGGGGTGGCAATCACCAAAACAATTACCAGGCATACTAAAGGTGGAGATTGGAGAAAACAGGAGGAAATGCTAAAGTAACCCTTCTTGCAGGATGGCATTGAAGACTGGTCTTTTGTTGATCTAAAATGATTATTTTGTAAAAGACTTTTTAGTGTATAAGACACAATTGTGTCCAACTGTATATAGCTGCGAATTCATTTTCTTTGTCTTTACTTTGTCCTTTGCTATCTGTGCTATGATTCAATGTGGATTTATGCTTATACACATTTTATACGTATGATTTTATAGTAAACCTCAAATAAATGCTTTCTTATGTGATTATTCTTCTGTACCACATAGCTCTGTAAAAATATAATTTTAAATAAGCAATAATTAAGTCACAGTTCATTTTGTAGGGAGAATTGATCCATAGTGAGAAATGGTGGTCTTTTATAAATAGCCAGCCACAGTGTTGCCCTGTTCCCCAATATGTAGATATATTCCATGCTCTCAAGGCTTCATCTCTCTGTTAACTGAAGTTTCCACCACATCTTTGGACAATGTCCTTTCCCCTCTGGATATCTGAAGACATTGTCCTGAGACAAAGTCACAGTGCTGTGATCATTGGAAGCTTTCTAGTAGATCATGTGTCCTCTGGATTGTAACATAATCGTTGTTAGTAGCTTTTTTTGCTTTGTTCCTGTCTCTGGAAAGCCATTTTTGAATTGCTAATTACTTTTTTGACTTTAGAGCTAATCAGTGGACTGCTAGAAAAAGCTTTACATGTAATTATAATCATAACACCATGATGTTAACTCTCTTAGTAAAAACCCAAATAAATATAGGAAAGAACACTGTAAAACTCTGATAGGAGCTACAGTTTAAAGTATTGAAAGTAATTATAACACAAAGAATTTCACAGATAGGTATGAGACTATCCATTAAAGTTTGATCAAAAGTTCAATTAAAATTTGAAATAGTGGCAGAATAACTAATTTAGTTATATTCTGTCAGTGTTATATCACAGCCATCACAACACCGAACAAAATGTTTTCTATTTGTCATTCTGAGAAAGCTGTATTATAGTTAATCACAAATGTCGTTTGGGTTTAGAAAAAGTCATGATAGTAAATGTCATTTTAATGTAGTTAGTGAATGAACTGAGTAGGTAAGCATTTCCATAGGAAGGGATAGTGGAAAAGGTTTCTTAAGTCTTAAGTATGGTAATGTTGATCCAACTGTGACTGACTTGTGTCATTACAGTGGATTTTCCTGGTGCAGTGAAAAGAAATAATCTTATATTCTAGGTTTTAGAGGTTACGGGTAAATACAAACTTTGAATTATGCATTTAGTATAGTTAACTGTATTTAAGGGTACTTGTCTCCAAGTTATCTACTGGGATTGGCACACATGTCCATGTGCAAAGTAGTTGATCTTGTGCAATCAATTTAAGATTTTTATGATTCTGAGCCTGGCTTTTTAAAAAAATTTGATGCCTATGACTTTATTTGTTCCAGTGATGTTTATTATTGTTGGGCTATAAAGTTACAATACTCTTGATAATTTTTGCTTCTTTTTTTCTATTTCACTTTACATCCAGGATAAGTACCAATGTTGGCTACTGCAAGGGATTCTGCTTATTCTTTCAACGTGCAACTTTGGGGACTATAGGGAAGGTGTTGTCAGTAGGTATAGGGTCTAGGGTAGTGAATCCTGTAAGATCAAATTTGTAATTAAATGACAAGTTGACCTTGACATTGTCCTTTTCTCTGACAAAAAAATGAATAAAGGCTTTTGAAACAAATAAAAATAATATAGAAATAATAATTTGACCTCACAATGAGAGTTTATCTAAAATTGTCTATACTATTATCTTCAATAAAATATAAACCTCATTTTAAAAGGCCATAAATAGTCATTCAGAACAGATGAAATGATGATGCACATTAGACAACAATTTATAAGGTATTTGACAAATTTTCATTTAGGACTTATTATTTTCATGATTCTATAAAAATAAATGGCAACCATTGAGTAATTCATTCACTCATCCATTCAAAAATATTTATGTAGAGCCTAGTGCTGAGGACATGGATCTTATTTTCACTGGGGGACAAAGTGGCAATGACATAATCAGTTTTATACAATTATACACAAAGTGTGTATTTAATGGGAAAAAAGGGGCTTTCTTGAAGAGGTGGCATGAGCTGGAATCTATAGATATTATAAATAGAAGTTAACCTGGAGAAGAGTGTGATTTAAAGGTAGGAAAGGATATGTCAAACAGAATTGCACATGCTGAGATCCTACGGCAAGAAGGAAAGGGGGGACCAGGTGCAGTGGCTCATACCTGTAATCCCAGCACTTTGTGGGGTTGAGGCAGGAGGATTGCTTGAGCTCAGGAGTTAAAGACCAGCTTGGGCAACATGGTGAGACCCTGTCTCTAAAAAAATACAAAAATTAGCACACACCTACAATCTCAGCTATCTGGGAGGCTGAGGTAGGAGGATAACTTGAGCCCAAGAGGTCAAGACTGCAGTAAGCCATCATCATACCACTGCACTCCAGCCTGGGTTGGCAGGGTGAGACTCTATTCCAAAAAAAATAAAAAGAGGAAGTGGGGCATCTTCCAAAACTGAAAGAAGCCAGTTGGTTGGGGAACACAGTCAGGGTTATTGTGGCAAGAAAAGAAGCAAGAGAGGTAGACAATGGCCAAAACACAAAGGGCCTTTTAGGCTTTATTTAGGGTTAGAGTCTTTATCCTAAAATCAATAAGAAATCTATAGAGGAGATTTAAGGAAGGGGCTAACATGCTCAGATCTGATCTTTGGAAGGTCGCTTTAGCCTGGGGTATTGAGAGCAGATTTGGGTGAAGGATTAGAGGAGATATACAGAGGCCACTTAGGATACCGTCACAGTAGATTAGATGAAAGATGATATGTAGCTTAAACTAATTCAGTGGCAATGATGAGAAGTAAATGGGGTCAAAAGACTTAAGAGGTAAAACTACAGAACTTGCTGATGGAGAGAATGTACAAGGAGGTAGGGTCAGGGATTGCAGAGGAAGAAGGAAAAGGAAACTGCCCAAGAACTCTTCCGCATTTCTTAACAGCACAACTAGGTGGAATGGAGGAATAATTCACTGAAATATGAAACACTGGAAGAAGGCCAGCTTTGGAGGCAGGTGTCAGGGAAGGTGAGAAGATAGAAATTTCATTAATTTGACTTTGAGTTGCCTTAGAGATGTCGAAGCAGGCAGGAGGGTTTAGAACATGTAAGAGAGAAGTAGGCTGGAAACAGAAGTTTGAAGGTCCTTGGTGATCTTTAATGTCAAAGCTAAGATTTTGTAGAAAGAGAATGTGAAATAAAAAGTTAGGAGTCCTTAGAACTAAGACTTGAAAAATTCCAAGATATAATGCCCAGGTAAAGGATGATGAGCTAAAAAGGAATCTCAAAAGAAATGGCAAGAGAGAAAGGAGAAAAATAAGATTAGTATGATAATCTAGAAACTAGTGGAAATAATCTTTTAAGAAACAAGGAGCCAAGAATATCCAATGCATAAGCACATACATAAACAAAAATGTAAACTGTTAAAAGGTTTTTTTCTGAGGGATTAAGGTAGTAATAACAAAATTAAGAATACAAACCAGACATTTGCTTCTGGCTATGATGGAGTATCAAGGACCACGTTTACCCTTCCACTGTAAACAACTAGAAAACTGGACAAAATATATGAAACCCACGTTTTCACAAATTGGATAACAGGCAGAACATGTCTGTGATCACTGAAGAAAATGAAACAAGTTGGGTGGGACCCATGATTGCCACGGCTTTCTGTCTGAAGGTATACTTCAGGCCATACAACAGGGAGGGAGTTCTCAAGCATTAGTAGGCTTCAGGAATCAGAGGTCAGCAGTCAGGGAAGTGAAGACATCTGGAAGTCATGAAGCAGAGTTATAAAAAAAGAGGGAGCTATGCATAAAATCAGTTCATAAATCTGCACGTGGCTCTTCTTGAGTCTTTGCTAAATACTGAGAGATGTGTGCACAGAGGAAAGTAGTACAAATCCCAACAAAAATGGAATAGGAAGATAAAAGATGAGCAGTTATTCGAGTTCACACAGGGATGAAGATGTTTGACCTCTTACTAAAGTGGAAAGTCTTTGTGAATCACTCCAATCACTCACAGTAGAAACCTTAGGAGCCTTAGTAGAAAAACTAAAATTTGTTAGAGTAAAGGCTACTCCACACACAATCTACTAAAGCCTAAAAACAAGCCTTAGCCTGATCCATGAGTCTTAGCTGCCTGCCAAAACAAGGCCCAACACTAATTTTTAAAAAAGACAGCAAAATCAGGCATTCAACAATATTAATATTTACAATATCCTGTATCCACTGAAAAAGCACTAGAATCACCAAGAATCAGAAAAAAAGTTGATCAATGAGCAAAATAAAAATCGGTAAATAGTGGTGGGTACAAATATACAATTACACAGAAGCAATCAGACCTGGTATTCTATAGATCAATAGGGTGACTACAGTTAATATTAATTTATTATACATTTCAAAATTGATATAGATCAATAGGGTGACTACAGTTAATTTATTATACATTTCAAAATATTTGGAGAGAATAATTCAAATATTCATAACATAAAGGTAAATATTTAAAGTGATGTATATTCCAATTACCCTGATTCGATTACATGAATGTATCAAATTATCACATATACCCTGAAAAAATATGTATTTATTATGTATCAATTTTAAAAAGCACAAAAAATTCAGTAAATAGAACAGATATAGAAATGGCAAAAGTGATAGAATTAGTATAAAGAAACCTAAAATAGATCTAATAAGTGCTATAAGCATGCTCAAGGGCTTAAAATAAAACATAAACATAATGAAAAAAGAAAGAGACAAATAAATTTTCTAGAGCCAAAAAAATATAATCAGTAAAATGAAAATGTCATTGGATGAAATTAATAGCAGATTAGATACTACAGAATAAAAAAAATCAATGAACTTAAAGACACAACAATAGATATTATCTAAAATGAAACACAGAGAGAAAAAAGACCAAAAAATTAACAGAACCTCAATGACATATCAGATAATACCAAGAATACTAATATACATGTAAGTGGAGAGCTAGAAAAAAGAGGAGGAAATGAAGAAAAAAATATTTTAAATAACAAAAGTCAAAATGTTTTCAAATCTGAAAAAAAAAAAGATAAAATCACCGATTGAAGAATTCCAATGAACCACAAACCAAGAATTACAAGCCTTAATAAAACCATTCAAAGGCATTTAATAATCAAATTGTTAAAAAAAAAAAAAGCACTGTCATAAAAAATGTTAAAAACAGCCAGTGGTGGGGGAGAAGGGAGACATCATATATAGAAAAACATAGAGAGGAATGATCACAGACTTCACAGGTAAGAATGATCACTGTCAGAAACTATGTAAGTCAAATAAAAAAAAAAATGACAGATATCTGTAAAGTGCTGAAAAAAGTTTTGTTTTGTTTTTTTAAAAAAAACCTGTCAATTTATAATCCTACACACTCAGTGAAAATATCTTTGAATAATAAAGACAAAACAAAAAAATTTTGAAGCAAACAAAAGCGAAGAGATTTTTAACTGTCCAACAAGGAATACTAAAGAAAGACCTGTACCATAAGAACTATCAGCACAGTGGGTCATGTCTATAATCCTATCACATTAATAGATCAAGGCGGCAGATCACTTGGGTTCAGGGGTTTGAAACCAGCCTGACCAACATGGCGAAATCCTGTCTACTAAAAATACAAAAATGAGCCAAATGTGATGGTACATGCCTGTAAGCTCAGCTATTTGTGTGGCTGAGGCATGAGGATCACTTAAACCTGGGAGCTGGAGGTTGCAGTGAGTCAAGATTGTACCACTGCACTCCAGCCTGGGCAACAGAGCAAGACTCTGTTGAAAGAAAAGAAAGAAAGGAAGGAAGGGAAGGGAATGAAGGGAAGGAAGGAAGGGAGGGAAGGGAGGGGAGGAAGGGGAGGTAGGGGAGAAAGGGGAGTAAGGGAGGGAGGGAGGGAGGAAGGAAGGAAGGAAGGAAGGAAGGAATTTCTAGTTATAGATCTTTGAGGAATTGCCACACTGTCTTCCACAATGGTTGAACTAATTTACACTCCCACCAACAGTGTAAAAGCATTCCTATGTCTCCACATCCTCTCCAGCATCTGTTGTCTCCTGATTTTTTTTTTTTTTTTTTTTTTTTTTTGAGACGGAGTTTCGCTCTTGTTACCCAGGCTGGAGTGCAATGGCGCGATCTCGGCTCACTGCAACCTCCGCCTCCTGGGTTCAGGCAATTCTCCTGCCTCAGCCTCCTGAGTAGCTGGGATTACAGGCACGCACCACTATGCCCAGCTAATTTTTTGTATATTTAGTAGAGACGGGGTTTCACCATGTTGACCAGGATGGTCTCGATCTCTTGACCTCGTGATCCACCCGCCTCGGCCTCCCAAAGTGCTGGGATTACAGGCTTGAGCCACCGCGCCCGGCGTCTCCTGATTTTTTAATGATTGCCATTCTAACTGGCATGAGATGGGGCACTGTTCACAATAGCAAAGACTTGGAACTAACCCAAATGCCCATCAATGATAGACTGGATAAAGAAAATGTGGCACATATACACCATGGAATACTATGCAGCTATAAAAAAGCTGAAAACCATCATTCTCAGCAAACTGACACAAGAACAGAAAGCCAAACACTGCATGTTCTCACTCATAAGTGGGTGTTGAACAATGAGAACACACGGACACAGGGAGGGGAACATCACACACTGGGGCCTATGGGGGGTTGGGAAGCTAGGGGAGGGACAGCAGGGGGTGGGGGACTAGGGGAGGGATAGCATTAGGAGAAATGCCTAATGAAGATGACGGGATGATGGATGCAGCAAACCACCATGGCACGTGTATACCTACGTAACAAATCTGTATGTTCTGCACATGTACCCCAGAACTTAAAGTATAATTTTTAAAAAAAGAAAGTTCTTTAAGTAGAAAGAAAAATGATACCAGATGGAAAAAATATGTAGCAGTGTTTACAGCATATATAGATGAAAAAGAAATGATAACAATGGCAAATTATAGAAAAAAAGATATGGAAATATTGTGTGTTAAGGGTTTTATAAAACGAATAAACTGATAAAACATAAGAAAAGATATACTGCAATGAGCTAAGCTATAAATTCTAGAGAAACCACTAAAAATTATAAATAATAATCTCATAGTACAGATAAAGTGGAATAAAAGATAATCAAAAGGAGCAGAAAAAGCAAAGAAAATGAAAACATAATAGATGATGCAAATAAAAAAAACCAGCAAGATGGTAGGCTTACATCCAACCATATTGATAAGTATATTAAAGGTAAATGACATAAATGCTATAATTGAAAGGCAGAGATAGTCAAACTTGATAAAAACAAGACAAATAGCATGGTATTTACAAAAAGCCCACTTTAAACACAAACAAAAGTATAGGTAAAAAATACATGGCAAAAGATATACCATGCAAACACTAAATATACTATAAGCAAATTTATGCCACAAAATTCAATGATGTAGATAAAATGTCCAAATTCCTAAATGAGACAAATTATCAAAAATGACTCCAGAAGAACAGAAAATCTGAATTCCTTATATCTATTAGCTCAATTATATTATTAAAACTTCCTCAAAGAGAAAATTCCAGATTTAGACCATTTGACTGGTCAATTTTATCAATCTTCTCAGGAACAAATACTATCAATCCCATATAAACTCTTTCATAAATTAAAAGAGAAAAGAACACACCCCAAATCTTTTTATAATGTTGGTATTTGCCTAATACCAAAGCCAAATAAAAAGAAATTATAGGAAAAAAGGCCAGGTGTAATGGTTCAAGCCTGTAATCCCAGCACTTTGGGAGGCTAAGGTGGGCGGATCACCTAAGGTCAGGAGTCCAAGACCAGCTTGGCCAACATGGCAAAACCCCATCTTTACTAAAAATACAAAAATTAGATGGGTATGGTGGTGGGCGCCTGTAATCCCAGCTACTTAGGAGGCTGAGGCAGGAGAATCACTTGAACCGGGAGGCAGAGGTTGCAGTGAGCCGAGACTGTGCACTCCAGCCTGGGCAACAGAGCAAGACTCCATGCCAAAAAAAAAAAAAAAAAAAAAAAAGTGAAAAAAAGAAATGATAGAAAAAGAAATCTAGAGACCAATATTCCTCAGTAACAAAAACACGAAACTTCTTAGCAAATAGCAGATTGAATCCAACAATACATATGTAAAGAATAGCACACTTGACCCAGTGGCATTTATGCCAGAAACACCAAATATTGGTTTAGCATTTGAATATTAATTAGTTTGACTAAGGATATTAACAGAGTAAAGGAGAAAAACCACTTGATTATATGAAAATACACAGAAATATTATTTGACAAAATTTAACATCAACTCATAATTAAAACTTTTAGTAAACTTTCATACAAAGGAACTTAACCTGATAAAAGACATTTATGAGAAATTTACCATTCACATGATACTGAATAATACAAGAATGTTTTTTCAATCAAAAATAAGGCAATGATGTCAAATTCAATCACTTCCAATAAACATCATTCTCGTATTCTAGCAAGTAAAAATAAGACAAGAAAAATGAAACAAAATACAGAGACTCTGTAAAGAAGAAGTAATGCTGTCTTTATTCACAGACAGATCACTGTACCCATAGAAAATATGACAGAATCAGGCTGGGCAGGGTGGCTCACACCTGCAACCCCAGCACTTTGGGCGGCTGAGGCAGGCAGGAAGATCATGAGGTCAGGAGTTCAAGACCTGACTGGCCAACATAGTGAAACCCTTTCTCTACTGAAAATACAAAAATTTAGCTGGGCATGGTGGCAGGCATTTGTAATCCTAGGTACTCAGGAGGCTGATGCAGGAGAATCTTAAACCTGGGAGGCAGACGTTTCAGCAAGCCGAGATTGCACCACTGCACACCAGTTTGGGCAATAGTGTGAGACTCCATCTCAAAAAAAAAAAAAAAAAGAAAGAAAGAAAAAAGAAAATATGACAGAATGAACCAAAAAAAGAAGGCTACAATTAATATTTGATAATAGAAAGATCACAAGATATAAGGTCAATATACAAAATTTCAATTGCATTTCCACACACTAAGAATAAATAATTGGAAAATGGAACTTAATACACCATTTAAAACAGCATCAAAACTATCTATGAAATACTTAGTAATATGTACAACACCATACACTCAAGATCTATACATCAAAAACTGAAAAATACTCCCAAGAAATATTAAAGGAGATCTAAATAAATGAAGAGATACACCATGTTCACGGATAAAAAACCTGATGATATTATCAGGTCTCTCCATAGCAATATAAAGAATCAATGTCATATCAATGAACCTCCCAGGTGGCATTTAAAACACAGAAATTTCCAAAGTTATTTTAAAATTTTTATGAAAAGACAAAAGATTTAGAATTCCCAATTTCGAAAAGGAAGAATAAAGTCTGAAAACTTACACTATCTCAAGACTTACTAATAAAGACACAATTGTCAAGATATTGTGGTAATGGTGTAAGAGGACAGACATACAGATCAATGAAACAGAAGTGACATCAGAAATATAATCCCAATATATGGTTAATTGATTTTTTAAAAATTGTGGCAGAATATATATAACTTAAAAATTATCAATTTAACCATTTTTAAGTGCACAGTTCAGTGGCATTATGTATATTCTCAAACTGAAACTCCTTACCCATAAAAAACTAACTTCTCATTTTCTCCTCCTCCAAGCTCCTGGCAACCCCATTCTACTTCCTGTCTCTATGAATTTGATTACTCCAGGTACCTCATTTAAGTGCAATCATACAATATCAGATGTTCTTTTGTGACTAGCTAATTTCTCTCAGCATAATGTCTATAAGGTTCATCCAGGTTATAGCATGTGTCAGAATTTCCTTCCTTTTTAAAGATGAATGATATTCAATTGTGTGTATATACCACAACAAAATGTTTATACATTCATCTGTTGATGGGCACTTGGGTTACTTCCACATCTTGGCTACTGTGAATAATGCTGCTATGCACATGAGAATACAAATAACTAATTAAGTGCCGTTTTTAATTCTTTTGAGTTTATACTCAGAAGTGGAATCACTGGGGCATATGGCAATTCTATGCTTATTTTTTTTGAAGAACCACCATACTGTTTCCACAGATGTTGTACTGTTTTACATTCCCACTAGCAATGCACAAGCGTTCCAGTTTCTTCACATTTGCCAACATTTGTAATTTCCTGGTTTGTTTTTGGCATTTTATTATTTCCACAAGTTTTTGGGGAACAGGTGGTATTTAGTTAAATAAGTACATTATTTAGTGGTGATGTGTGAGATTTTGGTGCACCCATCAACCAAGCAGCATACACTGAACGCAATTTGTAGTTTTTGGCATTTAAAAAAAATTAATGGCCATCTTTATAAGTGTGAAGTGCTATCTCATTGTGGTTTTATGTTTAGTTGACTTTGATAAATGTATCCTTGAAATTCAATAAGGAAAAAAATCTGTCTTTTGAATATATGGTGTTGGATATTTATTAAGAAAAAAAGAAAATCAAGCCTTGCCTCAAATCATACACAATATAAGTAAAATTTTAGGTTGGGTGCGGTGGTTCACACCTGTCATCCCAGCGCTTTGGGAGGCCAAGGTGGGTGGATTGCTTGAGCTCAGGAGTTTGAGACCAGCATGGGCAACATGGCAAAACCTCATCTCTCTCTCTCTATGTATATGTAATTAGTTGGGCGTGGTGGCCTACACCTGTAGTCCTAGCTACTCAGGAAAATTGTTCAGGCCTAGGAGGTCAAGGCTGCAGTGAGCTGAGATCAAACCACTGCACTATAGCCTGGGCAACAGAATAAGACCTTGTCTCAAAAAAACAAAGCAAAACAAAACAAAAAAACAGCAAAAGCACAAATAAAAGAAAAACTTAACATAGTGGACTTTATCAAAATTAAAACTTTTGTTATAAAAGACACTGTTCAGAAACTTAAGTTGTAAATAAAATACTAGGAGAAAATATCTATGGTACATATATCTCACAAAGCTCTTGTATCCAAATATATAATGAATTTTTAAAACCTCAACAGTAAGACAAACAACCTAATTTTAGAAAGGGTAGGTTATTTGAACAGATGCTTCACAATAGAAGATATACTAATGCTCAATGAGTATATTAAGAAATGTTCAACATCTTTAGTCATTAGGAAAATGCAAATTTAAACTACAATAAAATGCCACTAGACACACATTACAATGGCTAAAATTTACTATTATTATTATTATTTTAGACAAAGTATTTCTCTGTAGTGCAGGCTGGAGTGCAATAGTGCAATTATGGCTCACTGCAGCCTCCACCTCCTTGGACCAAGCAATCTTCCTACCTAACTTCCTGAGTAGCTAGGGCTACAGTCATGTGCCACCATACCCAGCTATTATTTTTTATTTTTAGTAGAGCTGAGATCTTACTATGTTTCCCTGGCTGGTCTTGAACTCCTGGACTCAAGAGATCTTCCTGCCTCACCCTCCAAAACTGCTGAGATTACAAGTGTGAGGCACAGCACCTGGCCCAAAATTTAAATGTTGATAATATCAAATGTTGACAAGAATGTGGAGTAAGTGAAACGTTACACATTGCTGGCAGGAGTGTAAAATGGTATAGCCATTTTGAAAAACTGTTTGGCAGTTTCTTAACTGTTAGGTAGTTAAACATAAATTTATTCTGGGACCCAGCAATATTAAGCAAAACAATGTACATCTCTACAAAAAAACTGTACATAAATATACATACTACATTACTCATAATAGCCCAAAACTGAAACAACTCAAATGCCCATCAGTAGGTAGATGAATAAAGAAATAAATATGAGAGAGAGATCCCAGATGGCCAAATGGGAACAGCTCTGGAGTGCAGTTCCCAGTGAGAACACAGAGGGTGAGTGATCATCGCATTTCCAACCGAGTTTTTACTCCCCACAGACCAGGAGATTCCTGGGCATAAAAGTGCCACAAGTCTCCAGCACGGCTGTTTCAGCCGGCACAGCAGTTCTCCACACAAAAACTCACACAAATCTGGGTGGCCTTTTCAACTGGTGCCTGGAACACCTGAGAGACAGAGTCGCCCATTCAACTGAGAAAAAGGGTGCCGAAACAGGGAGCCAGGTGATCTGTGGGTGGGTTTCACCCCCACATAGATCAGCAATCTGAAAAGCTCTGGATTGAGAGTTTCACAGCAAGCACAGTCCAGCTCTGTGAAGGGAAGGGCATCTGCCATTACCGAGGCAGTCCACTACTACCAAGGCAGTCTGCCATTACAGAGACAGTCCGCCATTACTGAGGCAGACCGCCATTACTGAGGCAGTTCTAACTATACCTCTATAAACAAAACCACAAAGAAGTTCACACAGCAGCTGGGCAGAGCCCATGGCAGCTCAGCAAGACCTCTGCAGGCAGACTGTGACTAGGCTACCTCCTCGCTGGGCAGGGCATCTCTGAAAAAAGGCAGCAGCACATCAGGAACTTACAAATGAAGCCCCTCCTTCCCCAGACAGAGCACTGGGGGAAAAAAGGCGGTTATGAGTTCTGCTGCAGCAGACTTAAACTTACCTGCCCAGGAGCTCTGAATGGAACAATGGAGCTCACAGCTCAGCACTTGAGCTCCTATAAGGGTCAGACTGTATCCTCAAGCAGCTCCCCAACCCCCGTATATCCAAAAAGATGCCTCATAAAAGAGAGCTCAGGCTGACATCTGTTGGGTATCCTTCTGGGACAAAGATAACAGAAGAAACTGGCAGCAACCCTTACTGTTCTGCAGCCACCACAGGTCATTCCCCAGCAAGCAGGGTCTGGAGTGGACCTCCAGCAGTCCTACAGCAGAGGGGCATGACTATTAGAAGGAAAACTAAAAAACAGAAAGAAATGACTTCATCATCAACAAAAGGATGTCCACTCAGAGACCCCATCTGAAAGTCACCAACTACAAAGACAACAGATAGATAAATCCACAAAGATGGGAAGAATCCAACACAAAAAGGATGAAAACACTCAAAACCAGAAGGCCTCTCCTCCTTCAAAGGATCACAATTCCTCACCAGCAAGGGAACAAGGCTGGATGGAGAAGGAGTCTGATGAATTGACAGAAACAGGCTGCAGAAGGTGGGTAATAACAAACTTCTCTGAGCTAAAAGAACATGTTCTAACCCAATGCAAAGAAACTAAAAACCTTGAAAAAAGGTTTGACAAAACACTGACAAGAATAAACAGATTAGAGGAGAATATAAATGACTTGATGGAGCTAAAAAAGACAACACGAGAACTTCGCAAAGCATACACAAGTTTCAATAGCCGAATCAACCAAGCAGAAGAAAGCATATCAGAGATTGAAGTTCAACTCAATGAAATAAAATGAGAAGACAAGATTAGAAAAAAAAAGAGTGAAAACAAATGAACAAAGCCTCCAAGAAATTAGGATTATGTGAAAAGACCTAAGCTACATTTGATAGGTGTACCTCAATGTGACGGAAAGAATGAATCCAAGCTGGAAAACACTCTTCAGGATATTATCCAGGAGAACTTCCCCAACCTAACAAGGCAGGCCAACATTTAAGTCCAGGAAATATGGAGAACACCAAAAAGATATTCTTCAAGAAGAGCAACCCCAAGGCACATAATCATCAGATTCACCAGGGTTGAAATGAAGAAAAAAAATGCTAAGGGCAGCCAGAGAGAAAGGTCAGGTTACCTACAAAGGGAAGCCCAACAGACTCACAGTGGATCTCTCAGCAGAAACCCTACAAGCCAGAAGAGAGTGGGGGCCAATATTCAACATCCTTAAAGAAAAGAACTTTCAAACCAGAATTTCATATACAGCCAAACTAAGCTTCATAAGCAAAGCAGAAATAAAATCCTTTATGAACAAGTAATTGCTCAGAGATTTCATTACCAACAGGCCTGCCTTACAAGAGCTCCTGAAAGAAGCACTAAACATGGAAAGGAAAAACCAGTATCAGCCACTCCAAAAACATACCAAATGGTAAAGAGCATCGACACGATGAAGAAATTGTGTCAACTAATGGGCAAAACAACCAGCTAGCATCAAAATGGTAGGATCAAATTCACATATAACAATATCAACCTTAAATGTAAATGGGCTAAATGACCCAATCAAAAGACACAGACTGGCAAATTGGATAAAAAGTCAAAACGCATAGTATGCTGTATCCAGGAAACCCATCTCACGTGCAAGGATACACATAGGCTCAAAATAAAGGGATGGAGGAAGATTTACCAAGCAAATGGAGAGAGAGAGGAAAAAAAAACAGGAGTTACAATCCTAGTCTCTGATAAAATGGACTTTAAACCAACAAAGATCAAAAGAGACAAAGAAGGGCATTACATAATGGTAAAAGAATCAATGCAACAAGAAGAGCTAACGATCCTAAATATGTATGCACCCAATACAGGAGCACCCAGATACATGAAGCAACTTCTTAATGACCTAAAAAGAGACTTAGACTCCCACACAATAATAGTGGGAGACTTAAACATTCCACTGTCAATATTAGATCAAGGAGACAGAAAATTAACAAGGATATCCAGGACGTGAACTCAGATCTGGACAAAGCAAACCTAACAGGCATGTACAGAACTCTCCACCCTAAATCCACAGTATATACATTCTTCTCAGCACCACATCACACCTACTCTAAAATTGACCACATAATTAGAAGTAAATCACTCCTCAGCAAATGCAAAAGAAGGGAAATCATAACAGTCTCTCAGACCACAGTGCAATCAAATTATAACTCAGGAACAAGAAACTAACTCAGAACCATACAACTTCATGGAAACTGAACAACTGGCTCTTGAATGTTGACTGGATAAACAATGAAATGAAGGCAGAAATAAAGATGTTCTTCAAAACCAATGAGAATGAAGACACAACATGCCAGAATATCTGGGACACATTTAAAGCAGTGTCTAGAGGAAAATTTATAGCAATAAATGCCCACATGAGAAGCAAGGAAAGATCCAAAATAGATACCATATCATCAAAATTGAAGCAGCTAGAGGAGCAAGATCAAAAAAACTCAAAACCTAGCAGAAGAGAAGAAATAACTAAGATCAGAGCAGAACTGAAGAAAATAGAGATACAAAAAACCCTTCAAAAAATCAATAAATCCAGGAGCTGGTTTTTTGAAAAGATCAACAAAATAACCACTAGCCAGATCAATAAAAAAGAAAAGAGAGAAGAGTCAAATAGACGCAATAAGAAACAATAAAGGGGATATTACCACAGATTCCACAGAAATACAAACTACTATCAGAGATTACTACAAACAACTCTATGTACATAAATCAGTAAACCTGGAAGAAATGGATAAATTCCTGGACACTTGCACCCTCCTAAGCCTATACCAGGAAGCAGTTGAAACCCTGAATAGACCAACAGCAAGGGCTAAAGTTGAGGCAGCAATTAATAGCCTACCAACCAAAAAAAAGCCCAGGTCCAGATGGGGTCACAGCTAAATTCTACCAGACATACAAAGGGGAGCTGGTACTACTCCTTCTGAAACTATTCCAAACAATCCAAAAAGAGGGAATCCTTCCCAAATCATTTTATGAGACCAACATCATCCTGATACCAAAACCTGGCAGAGACTCAACAAAAAAAGAAAACTTCAGGCCAATATCCATAATGAACATGGATGCAAAAATTTTCAATAAAATACTGGCAAACCAATTGTAACAGCACATCAAAAAGCTTAACCATCACGATCAACTAGGCTTCATCCTGGAGATGCAAGGCTGGTTCAACATACACAATCTATAAATGTAATTCACCACATAAACAGAACCAAAGATAAAAAACCACATGATTATCTCAATAGATGCAGAGAAGGTCTTTGACAAAACTCAATAGCCCTTTATGCTAAAAACTCTCAATAAATTATATGGACAGAATGTATCTCAAAATAATAAAAGCTATTTACAAGAAAACAAACCCATTCAAAAGTCGGCAAAGGACATGAACAGACTTTTCAAAAGAAGACATATATGAGGCCAACAAACATATGAAAAAAAGCTCATCATCATTAGTTATTAGAGAAATGCAAATCAAAAGTACATTGAGATACCATCTCACACCAGTTAGAATGGCAATCATTAAAAAACCTAGAGACAACAGATGCTGGAGAGGATGTGGAGAAATAGGAACATATATACCATGGAATACTATGCAGCCATAAAAAACGATGAATTTGTGTCCTTTGGAGGGACATGGATGAAACTGGAAATCATCATTCTCAGCAAACTGACACAAGAACACAAAATCAAATATCACATGTTCTCACTCATAGGCGGGTGTTGAACAATGAGAACACATGGATACAGGGAGGGGAGCACTACACACTGGGGTCTGTTGGGGGGAAATAGGGGAGGGACAGCGGGGGGTCGGGGGAGAGAGATAGCATGGGAAGAAATGCCACATATTGGTGAAGGGGAGGAAGGCAGCAAATCACACTGCCACGTATGCACCTATGCAACAATCTTGCATATTCTTCACATGTACCCCAAAACCTAAAATGCAATAAAAAAAAAAAAGAATGGCAATCATTAAAAAATCTAGAGACAACAGATGCTGGAAAGGATGTGGAGAAATAGGAACACTCTTACACTGTGGGTGGGAGTGTAAATTAGTTCAACCATTGTGGAAGACAGTGTGGCAATTTCTCAAGGACCCAGAAATGGAAATTCCATTTGACCCAGCAATCGCATTACTGGGTATATATCCAAAGGATTATACATCATTCTATTATAAAGACACATGCACATGTATGTTCACTGCAACACTGTTTACAATAGCAAAGACCTGGAACCAACTCAAATGCCCATCGATGATAGACTGGACAGGGAAAACGTGGCACATATATACCATGGAATACTATGCAGCCATAAAAATATGATGAGTTCGTGTCCTTTGTAGGGACATGGATGAATCTGGAAACCATCATTCTCAGCAAACTGACACGAGAACAGAAAATCGAACACCGCATGTTCTCACTCATAGGCCACTGTTGAACAATGAGAACACGTGGACACAGAGAGTGGAGCATCACACACTGGGGTCTGTTGGAGGGGACTAGGGGAGGGACAGTGGAGGGTAGGGAGTTGGGGAGGGATAACATGGGGAGAAATGCCAGATATAGGTGACAGGGATGGAGGCAGCAGACAACATTGCCATGTATGTACCTATGCAACAATCCTGCATGTTCTGCACATGTACCCCAGAACCTAAAGTGCAATAAAATATATTTTTAAGAAAAAGAAAAATACATGCAGAATAGTCCTTTCTTATCCTCAGGGGATGCATTCAAGATCCCCAGTGGATGCCTGAAACTTCGAATATTACCAAACCCTGTATATACTGTTTCTTCTTACACTTATGTACCAATGATAAAGTTTAATTTGTAAATTAGAAACAGTAAAAGATTAACAAAATAACCAATAAGAAAATATAATGTTTACAGCAACACGCTGTAATAAAATTATGTAAATGTAGTCTCTCTTTCAAAAATCTTAATTTTTTGGCAGGCAACTGAAACTACAGAAAGCAAAACCATGAATAAGGAGGAGACCACTGTAATAGAATACTACTCAGCAATAAAAAGGAATGAACTAATGTTGAACAAATTGAATGACTACTAAGGTACTCCAGACTGTTCATGTATTTTTGTCTGTTCAATAGCCTATTGAAAATGAGCCAGGCATAGTGGTGTACACCTGTAAGTAGCAGCTACTAGGGAGGCTGAGTCAGAAGCATTGCTTGACAGGAGTTCAAGGCCGTAGTCTATACTGATCACATCTGTAAATAGCCACTGCACTCCAGCCTGGGTGACACAGTGAGACCCTGCCTCAAAAAAAAAACAAACACAAACAAAAAACAAAAATAACAAAAAAGGAAAAGTAACACACTTGACAATGACAATTACCTCCTATATAGGCTATATAAACAAATAGACCAGCGATTCCAGGGAAAGATATCTTGAAAGATAATTTGCACTACTATTATAATACCGAGGCGAGTGGATTACGGTACAGTCCCAGGTTTAAACAAACTAGAGAGATTTCAACATCTCTTCTTCTGAGTCTTTGGAAAAATGGATTTTTTATTTCTAGGGCTGTCAATTCACCAAAATGAAGTAGGGAATCCTAAATGAACAATACGCAAGACACAAAATCAAGATATCTTCTGAATGAACTGTATTTAAAATAACATTTTCTAACTGAGTACCCTACCAAAAATTTTAAAGTAAATCAGAAGTAACTAATTAAAAGTTTACAAAATATGTACAGAATGTAGTTGCCTTAAACATAGAGAGGTCTGCTGATTTCTGACATAATCGTGCAATATGTGATTGTTTTCCTCTTAATATCATATTTGAAATAAAAAATATGCTGAAGATATTTTATTAAAAGGCCAAGCTCTTTGCTATGTGACATCCTATGGCTTAGGAATTTTAATTCTTACTTTTGTTCACATATTTCTTTTTGAGCATCAAATGCAGTATTAATGATCTGAAAAAGTACACATACTAATTAGGCTTTTGCCAATATTGTTTAGTATTATTTATTTCTACCTTAGAAGAGTAAGAGGAAAAGTGAAATCCTCATTGATTTACCCAGATTTAATATAATATCTTCCACGTATATCAAGAATGTACAATATTATAATTTTCTAAGTACCATAGAATTTTAACTTTTTACCAGCAAAAATCTTTTTATGTGTCTTCTCTTCAGATGACATATTTGTTATGTGCACTCCATAGAACATATGGCAAAATGGTACTTCTTAATCAAAATGGATGAATACCCTCTTATTTAAAAAAACCTATATACTTCAATATGCTTTACACCCAAACTAGAATCTTATTACATTTGGCTGCCTTTTTCTTATAAAAAGACCTGCTGTATTTTAAAAATTTGCTTTGATAGAGAATAGAAAAAGAGCTCTGTTATTTAAAAAAAAAAAAGGCTTTTTAAAGGTAGTATTGAAAATAAATAATTGGGTTTTGTTCATTAGAGGCTAAATCTATTTTGTGGTTTGAAAGAACTAAGAACACATTGCTTCCCTCAGATTCTTAGCAAAGAAATGTTTTTGTCAATTAATATTCTTTGCTAAGAACACTTTTTCCAGTGCTGCTTTTCAAATGGAATAATATTATAAATAGGCCTATCCAAAGGACAACTCTTGGGCTTTTTTTTAAGATCGTAAGTCTTAGAGCATAATAATTATGGCATGCCAGTTCAGAAGCATCATAGAAAACAAAAAATCATGTTTCAAACAGGAAATTTACTGGGAGACAAAGCTGCCATGGGTAGCCATTCCTTCAAATTAAATGAAAGGAACATCACGCACAAATTATACCAGTCTTCCTCTTCTCATCAGGCTTTTAACCAACATTTACATCCCAGGATGATAGCAGGAAAAGAGCAGGAAGCAAGGAATAGAGCATCATTGCAAAAGGCCCAGAACTATAAGAACGCAATATTCCACTCACCCGGTGTTATTCCCCTGCTTCAGCTTTATCCTCTCTTCCAACCTGCGCTGAAGTCACTACCACTTTATGAGAGTCGATAGCAATTACTATGTGCCAGGCACTATCCTAAGAGTGTTAGCTCTTTTGGCTTATTTAATACTCACAACAATGTTTGAGTAACACTGTTCTTCCCATTTTGCAGATGGAGAAACTGAGGTTCGAAATCATCCAGCTACTGAGTGCAGAGACCAGATGCAAACCCAGGCAGGCTGGCTCCAAAGCCCACACCCCAAACCCCATTCTACCCTCTCTCGGTAAAGGAAGATGGCTACAGGTAGTGGCTCCTCACCAGGCATAGAAGTAGATCAGTCAGAGGTTATTGTTGTTTCGTTTTGTTTTAGTAAACGGCTGTTCCCTTGTTAAGGTGGGGGTAAGGTTCTAGAGTCAGGGACAGGAAGGCAAGATATAAGTAGGAGTAAAGGGAAAGGCATACCTTGAACAAAGAGAAAGAGTTACCCAGGCACAGTGGCTTGCACCTGTAAATCTCAGCACTTTGGGAGTCCAGGGTGGTAGTATCTCTGGAGGCCAGAATTTTGATACCAGCCTGGGCAATATAGTGAGACCTCATCTCTACAAATAACAATAATTATAATAAAAATGGCCAAGTGTAGTGGCCTGTGTCTGCAGTCCCAACTACTCAGGAGGCTAAGGTGTGGGATCACTTGAGCCTGGGGGACCAAGGCTGCAGTCAGCCATGATGGCACTACTGCACTCCAGCCTGGGGTGACAGAGCAAGTCTGGAAAGAAAGAAGGAAAGAGAGAGAGAGAGGAAGGAAAGAAGAAAGGAAGGAAGGGAGGGATGGAGGGAGGGAGGAAGAGAAAGAAAGCAAGAAAAAAGAAGTGAAGGCAAGAGAAAAGTCTATTCAAACATAGCTTCTGGAAAAATTGAAAACAAGGGTGTTAAAGTAGACTTAAGGGCTATAGCAATGTGATAAACATTTTTGGGAAATTTCTTTCAAAAGAAAAAAACATCAAAATATAGACTGAAATCATGTAGTATTTCATTTTATACACAAATTGACCTAGGCCCAGGAGATATTTCAGGCTAACTGAGTCATTTTACAGATCAGTAAACACAGGGCCATAGAGACTGAATGCCTTGCCCAAGACTTGAGGAAGCCAGCAGGAAAGGCAAGGCTGGAACCCAGCCACACATCCTGATGTTGAGCTCAGTGCTCTTCCACCAACTATATAAAACACAATCTGTCAGCTTTAAAACACAGAAGCCATAGTCAATAGGTTGCAACTCAATTTTAAGAACATAAAAAATAATTATAGTGTACCCATATTGAAGATTAAATACAAAATACCTCAGGCTTTCACCTTCTCAATAGCCAAATAATATTGTAGAGTAGCAGTTAGATAAAGTAGTCATTTTCAAATGTGAGAGGGCGAATTCTTGGCATAACTGCAAAATTTTTCTTCCAATATTTTAGCCATATAACATTTTCCAAATATGCATTATTTTAGACTTGGAAAATTTAGTCACATGCATACACACAAACACACACACACACACATATATATATATATATATATATATACAGCAAACATGGTGAAATGACTGGATCTTATTAATTTCTTCTTCTCTATAAGGGAAATCGAAAGGTAGAATAGAAAGGGATTTAAGCTGAGAGTTATTAGGCTAGTATTAATGCTGAATTATAATCTCAGATTCCTCTGGCCCTAAAATTCTATAATTTTAGAAAGCACATAATTGAAAAAACATTGGATTAAAATATTAAAGTATTTGACTAATGAGATTATGACAAACCACCTAAGATAAGCCTATGAGAAAGTTATTTCTAGTGGCTTTGAAGAAGAGAGAAGAGGCTGGGTGCTGTGGCTCATGCCTGTAATCCCAGCACTTTGGGAGGCTGAAGTGGGAGGACTGCTTGAGCCCAGGAGTACAAGATCAGCCTGAGCAACATAGAGAGACCTCATCTTTATAAAAAATAAACAAAATTGGCCAGGCATGGTGCCACATGCCTGTGGTTGGAGCCACTCAGGAGAGCTGAGGCAGGATGACCACTTGAGCTGGGGAGGATTAGACTGCAGTAAGCTGAGATCTCACCACTGCACTCCAGCCTGGGTAACAGAGCGAGACCCTGTCTTGAAAAAAAAAAAAAGTTGATAAAATGCTAGTGATTATGTTATCTATGGGATTACCAATTATGTTAGTTAATAAAGCAATTTTTACTTAATCTTAACAAATAGAAAGAAGGGGGAGAAAAACAGCAAGTTAACGTAAAGTAGAAATAAGAAGTTATTTCCTGATATAAACTCTTAGATACCAAAGCCCTCTGTGTTTATGCACACCAGCATAGGAACATTCACATACTTATATAAAAAGTTCAGAAGTTTGTATAGTTCATACTTCTTTTTCTTATACAGAAAATGTTTTATTCTTTCAAGAAGTTTACAATCTAGAAGGATAATTAAATTAGAAATTTTTATATGAAGTGATAGAAATTTCTATTAGCTTACTTTTCTAACTATCAATCACTGGCAGGATATAATTAGTTTTTAGAGTACAGTATCATGAAACAATAATTTATTTACATATATATTTTTTATTGCACTTTAGGTTCTGGGGTACATGTGAACATGCAGGATTGTTGCATAGGTACATACATGGCAATGTGGTTTGCTGCCTCCATCCCCATTACCTATATCTGGCATTTCTCCCCATGTTATACCTCCCCAACTCCCTACCCTCCACTGTCCCTCCCCTAGTCCCCCTCAACAGACCTCAGTGTGTGATGCTCCTCTCCCTGTGTCCACATGTTCTCATTGTTCAACATCCACCTATGAGTGAGAACATGCGGTGTTTGATTTTCCATTCTTGTGTCAGTTTGCTGAGAATGATGGTTTCCAGTTTCATCCATGTCCCTCCAAAGGACACAAACTCATCGTTTTTTATGGCTGCATAGTATTCCATGGTGCATATGTGCCACGTTTTCCTTGTCCAGTCTATCATTGATGGGCATTTGGGTTGGTTCCAGGTCTTTGCTATTGTAAACAGTGTTGCAATGAACATACGTGTGCATGTGTCTTTATAATAGAATGATTTATAATCCTTTGGATATATATACCCAGTAATGGGATTGCTGGGTCAAATGGAATTTCTATTTCTAGGTCCTTGAGGAATCGCCACACTGTCTTCCACAATGGTTGAACTAATTTATACTCCCACCAACAGTGTAGAAGTGTTCCTATTTCTCCACATCTTCTCCAGTATCTGTTGTCTCTAGATTTTTTAATGATCACCATTCTAACTGGCGTGAGATGGTATCTCAATGTAGTTTTGATTTGCATTTCTCTGATGACTGGTGATGATGAGCATTTTTTCATGTTTGTTGGCCTCATATATGTCTTCTTTTGAAAAGTGTCTGTTCATATCCTTTGCCCACTTTTGAATGGCTTTGTTTGTTTTTTTCTTGTAAATCTGTTTTAGTTCTTTGTAAATTCTGGATATGAGTCCTTTGCCAGATGGGTAGATTGCAAAAATTTTTCCCCATTCTGTTGGTTGCTGTTTCACTCTAATGATTGCTTCTTTTGCTGTATAGAAGCTCTAGAGTTTAATTAGATCCCATTTGTCTATTTTGGTTTTTGTTGCCAATCTTTTTCGTGTTTTAGGCGTGAAGTCCTTGCCTCGACTGCTGGCAACGGCCAGGTATGGGCCCGACGCTCCAGTGCCATCCATTTTCAGGGCTAGTTAACACTTTTTTTAAGTTTAAAGGTTAACAATGTTTGTGAGAAAAGGAGAAGTACATTAAACCTCATTTTCACACATGTGGGAAAGAAACAATGGAAAAGTAAATGACTTTTTCAAGGCCAAACAGTAAACCATTAAATGCATAGATTTTAAAATCAAGTTTTCAATTGACCATAAAAATGAATTAATTCTGTGTGAGCAGATATTTTTCTTTTATAAAATTCTCTACTTCATAGAAATTTCCTTGTCTTTCTTCCTATTGCATTTTCGTTGTTTATGTCCTATTTTTATATCATTTAGAAGTGTCCAAAGAAGGCTATTCCTCTCAATACCACTGGAGATTTCATTGATCTTTCTCAGTTTGAATCACAATAATGATCACTGTGTCTGATAATCAGTGTCTCTGAGATTCAAATTTATTGGAGGTAAAGGATTTAAGTGATATTTAAGACAAAGAAAAAAGCAAAACAACAACAGTAAAACATATTCTTCCAAAGACTTACTTCTAGTAATTGGGGTAGACAGAAGAGAAAAACTAAAACAACAACAAAATACACAAAAATGGCAAGGAAAGAATGAATATTTTATCTAAAGATACTCTACTAAAACTTTGAGGTCTCACTCACACATCTCTTTTACTAACATTTTTGAGGATATATTTCCAAATTTACTTATTTTAAATTATTTAAGTGTAATCTTGTTCTAAATTATGTATATTATAAAATACAAATATAGAAATATCCATAAGTACAAGGAAAAAGATATATAGTATGGACTCATGTAGTATAGACAATTTCTTTTGTTTTGTTTTTACATGATCTTGCTCTGTTGCCCAGGCTGGACAATTTGAATAAATGTTAGTGAAAATCATGTGATGGACTATGCTTCACTACCTTGAAAATCTTGGTTTAATACTTGGTCATAGAAGAATTCAAACTCTAAGGACAGTTCATCCCCATACTTGGCTTTAATGAATAGAGTTGTTAAACTAGATACTGGAAAAAATGTGGAAGAAGTACAAAATAGGCTTTATATAATCAATTATGATGCTCAAATTCCAATTTAAGGGATGCCATTGTGGCTTACAATTGTAATCCCAACATTTGGGAGGCCAAAATGGAAGGATCACCTGAGGCCAGGGGTTTAAGACCACCCTGGGCAACATAGTGAGAACCCATCTCTACAAAAAATTAAAATATAAAAATTAGCCAGGCATGGTGACACATGCCAGTAGTCCTAGCTACTTGAGAGGTTGAGGCAGGAGGATTGCTTGAGCCCAAGAGTTTGAGTCTGCAGTAAACTATGGTCACACAATAGCACTCCAGCTCTGACAGGGCAACACCTTGTCTCAAAAAAATCAATCAATCAATTCCATCCACTAATTATGCAAAGATTATAATTTAGTCTTTTTCTCTAGTAAATTTCTGGCTTCTCTGAGGTCAACCAGTTTTCCTCACAAAGTTTTGTTTTAATGTTTAATAGCTGGGTTCTAATCCACTGAAATGCCATTAGAAATATTTTTAATCATGTTAGAAAATGTTTTCAAATTTATTAAGTGTTCATATATGGGAGTTTTAAGATGTGTTTATGTCATTATTTTTAAAGTTTTCTTTTATTTATAATAGCTTTATTGGGGTCTAATTTACATTCTATAAAAATATAACCATTAGAACTGTATTATTTTTAATAAATGCATCATTGTGGAACCATCACCACTTTCCACTTTTAGGACATTAACATCACCAGAAAATATTCAGTCATAACCACATGTATTAAATCCTCCCATCCCAGTCTAAGGTAATCGCTGATTTGTCTTCCATCTCTGTACTTTTTTCTCTTTCTGGGAGTTTCATATAAATGGTATCATGCAACATGAGGCCTCTTGTCTAGCTTTTTTTCTCTTAGCATAAGATTTTGGAGGTTTCTCCATGTGTCAGTAGTTCATTATTTTTAGAGCTAAATAGTATTCAATTATGCCATGTTTTGTTTTGCCAATCATTGGCTGATAAATATTTAGATTATTTCCAATGTTTTGCTATATTAACAATATTGCTATCATTCATGTAAAAGTCTGTGTGGATATATATATTTATTTCTATTGAAGTGGGATTGCTGGGTCATATGGTATAAGTTTATATTTATACATAAAACTTTTCTTTTTTAAAGAGACTAGGCCTCTCTACATTCTAGACTGGCATGCAGTGGCTATTCACAGCTGTAATCCCACTACTGATCAGCACAGAAGTTTTGACCTGCTCTGTTTCCAACCTGAGTTGCTTCATCTCTCCTGAGGCAACCTGGTGGTCCCTTCTTCCCAGGAGGTCACCATATTGATGCATAACATTGCAGATACCTGATCAGCATAGTGCACTATAGCCCAGAACTCCTGAACTCCAGGGTTCCTCCCTACTCAGCCTCCTGAGTAGCTGGGTTTACATGTATCCAATACTGTGCCTGGCTATGTTTTCAAGAAGTTGCTAAATGACTCCAACAAGTGTGTATACCATTACGCATTTAGCAATTTATGAGAGTTGCCTTTTTTCACATCTTTGTCATTACTAAGTATTGTCAATTTTTGGCTTATACCCATTTAATGGTAATGTGGTGGTATCATATTCTGGTTGTAATTTGCACTTCCCTAATGACTAATAATGTTGAACATCTTTTCATGTGCTTATTAATCATTTGTATACCTTTTCAGTGAAATGTCTGTTAAAACATTTTATTTGTTTTTAATTGAATCGCTTATCTTCTTAGTTTTTATATTTAGAAGTCCTTTACATATTCTAGATACAAGTCCTTTATCAGATATTTGACCTAGGAATTTTACTCCAGGCTGTAATTTGTCTTTTCACTTTCTTACTGGTATCTTTTTGAGGGCAAAACTTTTCGTTTTTATAAAATGCAATTTATCAATTTCTTCTTTGATGGATCACAATTTTGGTGTTGTATCTAACAAACCTTTCCAAAAGCAAGGTCACAGAGATTTTCTACTGTTTTCAGATATAATTTTAGCTCTTACATGTAGGTCTGTGATATAAATTTTTTTCTGTATGGTGTGAGGTAAGAAATTAAGTTCAGTATTTTACATATGAATATGCAATTATTCCAGTAGTAATTCTTTAAAAAAATCCCTTTCACTATTGATCTGCCTAGGCATCTTTGCTGAAAACCAACTGATTGTAAACATATTTTCTGTACCCACTATATCATTGATCTAAGTGTCTATCATTATGCCAATATTACATTCTATTATTGTAGCTTTATAAGTTTTGAAATTAATATTGTAATAATTATCTTTTTTTACAAGATTGTTTTTGATATGTCTTCCATTTTATTTATTTTTATATATATTTTTTTTTATTCATTTTTGAGATGCGGTCTCATTCTGTTACCCAGGCTGGAGTTCAGTGGTATGATCACAGCTCACTGCAGCCTTGACTTACTGGGCTCCAGCCATTCTCCCACCTCAGCCTCCTGAGGAGCTGGGACCACAGGTGTGAGCCACCACGTCTGGCTAATTTTTGTATTTTTGGTAGAGATGCGTTTTTGCCATGTTGCCCAGACTGGTCTTCAACTCCTGAGCTCAAGCAATCCACCCACTTCGGCCTCCCAAAGTGCAGGGATTACAGGCATGAGCCACTGCACCTGGCCTGTATTTCCATTTTAAAAGGGACTTCTCAATTCCTATTAAAATGTTTCCTAAGCTATTAAAGAGATGACATTTAATCTATAGATCAGAGGTCTTATACTTGTTTTCTAAAATTTATTCTTAAATATTTTTTTTCTCATGTTAACTGTTTTTCTAAAATTCATTTTCAGATTCCTAGTTCCTAGCATATAAAAATATAACTGCTTTCTATATATTGATCTTGTATTTTATGACCTTGTTAAATTCATTTATTAGGTTCTAGTAGGATTTTTTATTTATAAGATCCACTAATCTGTAAATAAAGATAGCTTTAATTTTTCCTTTCCCATCGATATGCCTTTGATTTATTTTTCTTTCCTATACTAGCTAGAACCTCCAGTAAAACATGGAATAGAAAAGATGATACTGGACATCCTTATTATTCTCCTATCCAAGTACTAATGAGCTCCGTCCCTCCTTGGTTTCTTTTTCCTTCTTTCTTTCTTTTTTTTTTTTTTTGAGATGGAGTTTTGCTGTATCACCTAGGCTGGAGTTCAGTGGCACGATCTTGGCTCACGGCAGCCCCACTTCCTGGGTTCAAGCAGTTTTCCCTGTGTCAGCCTCCCAAGTAGCTGGGACTACAGACACCCACCACCACGCCCAACTTATATTTGTATTTTTAGTAGAGATGGCGTTTTGTCATCTTGGCCAGGCTGGTCTTGAACACCTGACCTCAGGTGATCTGCCCGCCCCAGCCTCCCAAAGTGCTGGGATTATAGGTGTGAGCCACCACGCCTGACCCTTCCTTACTTTCTGAGATCAGACATCAGGTATGTTCAAGGTGGTATGGCCATATACTTTATTCTCAGAAGGAAAGCATAGAGTCTTTCACCATAAATATGTTGTTATCTGTTAGAATTCAAAGATGCACTTTATCACACTGACAAAGTTACCTTCTATTGCTAATATGTTGAGCATTTTACCATGAATTGGTATTGGATCTTGTCAATTGCTTTTTATCTGGCACATATTGTCATCTTCATTTATTTTTTTATTTTAAAAATTTACTAAACTACAGAAACATGTGGCAGTTCCTGACAAGATGATGTATTAGCAGGTACCATTGTCTTGCTCTTCTGATCCAACCCCAGAGATGCACAGAAAACAATAACAACAACAACAAAACTGTGGCCCAGGGATGTAAAGGGCCAGGCATCATGGTTGAAGGATAGAGTGGGGGCAGATATGTTGTGAATGATTAATTTTTTTTTCCCCTATTGCTCTAATAAGCTTCTTTCTACCTCTATGAAGCAGACAAAGAGCTCTGAAGTTAAGGAAACAATGAGGTCATATTTTCTGAGGATTTATTCCAGGAGAACTTCAGACTTAGCATTTTACAACAGCCCTCTAGTGTGGTGGTCATTTGATGTTCCAGTGTTAGCACTGAGTAAAGAGCTACTTTCCAACTGGAGATGATGGTTGACTTGCCAGGTGCCCTGCATCTGTCTGATAACCTTCTTTTACTTAAGCTTTGCACAAAGCTGCTGGCTGTATGGGTTCTGTCAGCAATTAGCACACTTGCAACATAGGTCCACTTATGGTTAAGTGTCACCTTCATTTTGCAGAACAGTTTTGCTAGACATAGAATTCCTGATTGACAGGTTTTTTCTTTTAACACTTTGACTATGTCCTTTTACTAGCTTCTAGTTTCTTTTGTTTTTAATGAGAGGTCAGCTGTTGATTTTACTGTGATTCCCTTGTATAAATGAGTTATTTTCTTGCTGCCTCAAAATTTTCTTGTCTTTGCCTTTCAGCAGGCTAAGACGTATCTAGTTGTGGATCTATTTTTAGATCCACATAAGATCCATATAAGAATATGTTTATTCCACTTGGGGTTTGCTGAGTTTCTTTGGCATGTGAATTAAGTTTTTTTTTTTTTTTTTTTTGATACGGAGTCTCACTCTGTTGCCTGGTTGGAGTGCAGTGGCACGATCTTGGCTCACTGCAACCTCTGCCTCCCGGGTTCAAGTGATTCTCCTGACTCAGCCTCTGGAGTAGCTAGGACTACAGGCGTGCGCCACCATGCCCGGCGAATTTTTGTATTTTTAGTAGAGACAGGGTTTCACCATGTTGGCCAGGATGGTCTTAATTTCTTGACCTTGTGATCCGCCTGCCTTGGCCTCCCAAAATGTTGGGATTACAGGCATGAGCCACCATCCCAGGCTGGATTAAGATTTTAAACAGATTCAAGAAGTTTTAGAACATTGCTTTTTAAAATATTTTTTCTATACCCTTCTATCCCTCCTTTCCTTCTGGAGCTCCCAGAATAAATTGATATACTTTGATTCTGTCCCACAAGTTTCAGCAACTTTGTTCATTTTTCTTCAATCTTTCTTCTATTCTTTAAGTTGGATAGTTTCTATTAGTCGGTCTTTAAGTTCACTGATTTTTTTTGTTCTGCCATCACAAATTTGCTATGGAACCCATATAGATGATTTTTAAATTGTTATATTTTTCAACTCTAAAAAGTTTCATTTGATTCTTTTTCATTGTTTCTATTTCGCTAGTCCTTATTTGTTGAGTCACTTTTTAAGTTTTAAAACATGCATACACTAGCTGTTTTGAATTAGTTGTCTACCAAATCCAACAAGTGGGGCCACTTAGAGTATCTAATGGTTGATTATTTTCCTGAATTTCAGTCACATTTTTCTGTTTTTATGCATGTCTCATAATTTTTTGTTGAGAATTCAGTATTTTAAATAAAAGATTGTAGCAATTTTGGATGACATCTGATTTTTCTCCTGAGGAATTTTTAAATTGCTGGAACTTAAACATCAGAATCTGGTTCTCCTGCATTGTACAACCACTGATGTCTCTGATAAATTATTTTCATTTTCTAGCCTGATTCCTAAAATGTATAATAGAAATACAGGTTCCAAAATTTTCTTCCCATACCAATGATGTTGCAAAATCATTCTATCTTGAAAAAGCAATTATATCACTAATTTTCTCAAAGTTCTTCTCATATCTCCAACTTTAAAGGATGAAAACTGATAATTGAGGAATATAGGGCTTTGACGTGGAAGAATCAGGGGTAGAGACACTGCACTAAAAAAAATTCTTTCACCCAACTCAGGTTGGCAATAATTTGATATTAGATAGGTAATTCATTTTATATTACTTGCTTATTAAAAAAAACTTAGTCTGTTACTCTTCATAGTCCAACAAGTCATAGTATCTGTTTTCTTTTATTGTAAAATATTTGCATAATTTGTAAATGAAGCCTTGGATAGCAAGCAACAGGGACTCGCTAAAGGCAAACAAGGAAAACAATGGAGTAGGGATGATCACAGGAAACAAAAATCTCACAAAACAGTAAGAAAATAAGTTTATTTAAGTATGACCTTATGAGAAGAATAGCGTACGGAAGGAAAAACACTTTTCCTCTATTTTCCTAGGTTCAGTGTCTGAGAATTAAACTGATAAAAGACAGACTGACAAGAGAAAAAAAAACATTTAATTACATATGTACAAAAAAGGCTTCACAAAGAAATGTAACTTAAGGAGGCAATTAGAATTTTGGACATATACCATCTTAACAGAGGTGATTAAATGCAGAGAAGAGGCTACACAAAGGAAAAGGGGTATGGGGCTTCTTGTGGAGAATATGGGTAGTGGGGGAAGCTATGGAAAGGTACTAGGAAATGTATGATAAATAAGAGTTGTTTAGTGAGGTCTGTTATGTGCATAAGTGTCCTCTCCAGTAATTAGAGTTATTTCCAAGTAGATCCTTTCCTGGTACTAGAGAAGGAGACAGCTTTACAAATGGAAATTCATGGCCTACTTTTAGACAGAAAAGCAGGAGGGAAAAATAGTTTTTCTCATATCTCCTATTTCTCAATTGCTTTCAGCTCAAAATAATCCTAATGCCAAAATGGCACATTTTGGGGTAGGCATATTGTGGTCCCTTCAACAGGAACCCAGAAAACATCAGGACTAAGATAGCTGCTCTCTCTGGTTCACTTTTTCTCTCAATTTCAAATTCCCAGGAAAAGAATCTGATTGGCATCATTACCAAGCAGTTAGGGGTCAATGGTCAGGCAATGGATTGACTACATGAGTCAGGTCTCCACAGGGGCTGATGCCATGCCAGATGCATTGTTAGGAGGTGTGGAGGGCTGCCTCCTTCAAGGGCTGTGGATATAGGTACTAGGAATCATGTCTATTACACATACCAGATATTTGATGCCATTCTGATTTTATAGTTATTAAAATCCCATGACCCCATTGTTTTCCAAGAGGTAGAACCACCTAGAAGTTTCATATACCAAAAAAAGTAACCCTTTTTAAATTGTTTAGCAAAGCTGAGTTTCAAAACCTCTATTCAGCTCTATTACACTTTATCTGATTTTTCTACATTGAACAGCTAATACCATCTTTTCCTAATTCTCTCCCAACAGCCTGATTTCAATTTTTTATTGTTCAAAGTCAAGTTTCTCCAAGAACTAAGCAAAGGGTTAATAAATATTGGCAGGTGCTTCAGTAGTTTAAGGCAGTAAGGGACACAGTCATGACCATGATGTGGATCCTATCCTCTAGGGGAAAAGGCTCACACAAAAATAACCACACCATGGGATATGGAGTGTGAAGGGTCACAACAATATAGTAAGGCAGAACTCACCCTCTCAAGAAGGAGAAGGGCTAGGAAACTTTCCAAAACTTTGAAAATTTTTAGGTAATTATTAGGTAATTACTAGGCTGAGCCAGGGGAGAATTTGTATAATATATTAAGAGAATGGTGCTGGGGTGGGGCTCAACCAATCCTGAAACCACCAGAGCCAATAGAGCGGAACTATTACTAAGCTCTAGTAACCCTCCTCAGGCCCCGCTTATTCTACTACTCTCTTTCCCTCCTTTGCCACCTACCTGTTTTAACATTCCTCTTTAAAAATAAAACCTCAGAACTATCAGTATTGGTATACTTTTTGAAGGTTTTATCTTCACCTCCCGAGTCCTCCATAGACACCCAGGTACAAGAAGAGACTCAGTGTTCCTGCTTCCTTCTATTCCTTGCTGCCTCTGCTATGCTTCTTAGGGAATTTATCACTAATCTTTATGGGATAATATGAAAATAACAAACATTGGAAGGTTATAGTTTTCATAATCTTAAAAGTTTCAGGTTGACTTCTTTCTGAGCTGGTAATTGAAAGTTGTTTGGATTTCTGCTGTTTACTTTTGTTCTTCAGGATGGAATCATCAAACCTCTTAATATTCTAACCTTGCCCTGGGCCCGAGTGTCAGCTGGAGCACAGGCCCTCTTCCTACCCCTACTTTCTAGCACTTTTCCCAAGGTGACCAGGCTAGCAGTTTAAATCATCCTCTTCTCTAGCCAGTGATTTGCATTTCTGTGGATCCTCAGGCTAAGTGACAATGGTTTCACTCCTTCACTAGAAATCTGGAATTGAGCCATCACAACTTGGAAGCAAAGGACATTTTTGTAGGAGAGAACTTAACTGGCAAAATAAGCTAGGATTTTGAGGAGAAAGAGCAAAATCTTCAAGATCATTTCAGTTGTATTCAAGAGCCAAAACATTGGTGAAAAAGTAGAAACCTCAAGAAATTCCCTTCAGACAGTTTATTGGTGAAAAGAAAGGCCAGAAGATGGAGATGGTGGTAGGGTAGAAGGAAGGTGGTTTTACCAAAGGCCAGATATTTGGAAGGCTTAGGAAAAATCTTTGGAGGTGAGGGTATAACACATCGTCTAAGAGAGAAATTATAATCACTAGAGCAAAATCCTGGTAGAGAGAAGATGGTTCACGTTTAGGAGCATAAGTGGAGTATGAGCTTTGAAGAGAAATGTGGACACCCCTTCTCACCCAGTACTGAAAGAGGTGAAGATGTGTGAAAACTGAGACTGAGGTTTAGGAAAGTTAAGTTGATGAACCTCATGGTGGATCCTTTATTAGAGTATGAGGCAAGATCATTTGCAGAAGTGGAGGAGAACCACATAAAGCAGGGGCTTGAGGAGATCAGACATAGGACAGGTTTGGAAGTGGCCCGGATAATGTTCCTGGATATGTGTTCTGGATAATCATCCTCCTGATGAGGAAAGGAATTGAGAATCAGTGAACACCAGTCAAGTTTGAAGAGCATGAACTTTAAGTGGAATGAAGTGATCCTTTAACCTTATCTAGCAATGCTTAGTAGTGCAGGAGCAAGTTGAAAAGAAAGCTTTGAACTAAATACAAAAATAAAGAAAATAATTAATGTTGAGTGGCAACTTATTTCAGAGGACATCATTCATGGTGGATTTTTAGTAACAATTTAATTATGACAAACACGAAATCTACAATATCAAAATAGTCGTCCGAGAAAAACACACACACAAAAGACTATTGGAGTAACAACACAATGAGCTTTCCCCCCCCTTCTTTCTATGCTAGCCTAAGGCAGGAAAAAAGGAAAGACTCATTTTTCTTTCCATTAGACACATCTTCCATTCATTCGATGTGACTGAAATTTTTAAAAAAGCAAAATCATTGATATCTTATTAAACATATGTCTTATATAACAATTTGCATTTTACTTTTTCTGTTCTATAAACAAACGCTCACATTAAAAAGCCAGAAGAAGTCAAAAACAGCCTATTTCCATGATGGCCAGGCATGACATAGCACTTTCTGGCCTCTGCTGATCCCTTCCCAATTCTGAAAATATTTAGGGGGAACAGTCACATGTTCACCTGTTTTGTTCCAAAGTTCAACCCTGTGTAGGATTGTCAACTAAGTTCAAATTTTACCACAAATGTGGAGAGATTGTTTTTTTCCTATCAAGGCACCATATTAACATTTCTTAGGTTACATCTTTATAATCTTCAATTACAGTAAGATAAAAACCAGTAGCAAAGCATATCACCCAACTTAAAATTCAGAACAGTACTTAGACATATGCAACTTGCACACGCATTAATCTGTTTCTCTCAACAAAATATTTATAATTTCCAAAATCCTATCAGCTTTTTCACACAACATGGTCCCTCCAATTTGAGGCGCAGTAATATAAACAGTTTCCTTACTAAAGAGATTAGTCGAAAAATAGTAAAATGACCAAAAGAAGGAACATAAGAATATCAGTGGCTATAGGCTAGAGCAATATCGTGTTTTAAAGCCTAATATGTTCATGAAATTTCACTTTAAGAAGGTGGTATCTAAATATGAAATTTATTGACAAAAAATTAGTATTGACAAACTAGCACAAAATGATTTCAAATGAAAGTAGAAGACATTACTAAAGCTCAAGATTTTTGTGTGTACTGATTTTCATGCCTCAGGTTATTTCTATATCAAATTTAAAGAGAATTGGAAAATAGAAAACAAAATCCATCAACTGTAATCCATCTCCCTTACTCTTTTGTGAAATCATCAGAAGGCATGAAGGATTGTTTCTGTTTCCTGTATCTTTATCAAGCCTGTAACCTCTCAAGTGAAAGAACATGCACCTGTCAAGCTCGTAGTGCAGGATGTACACACAGATGTGTTTAATAAATATCTGCCCACGGGGAGATTAGAGGTTTGCTTTGAGAATCAGGGAACAGGCTATCTTATGTGTTGATGCTTTGGCATCTATCATACAATCCGTCACCGTGTTCCCTTACCAAAATATCATCAAAGGAAATCCTCTTTGAGTCTTCTTTGAGAAGGGTTATGAGTTTGAAGACCCAAAACGTTGAGGCAAGACAGGAAAGGGGGAGTGGTTGCGGAGAACAAGTCCAAGTAGGATTCAAGTGGCTCAGTGACGTCAGGAGGAAGCAGCGATGGAAGGGATGGGGTGCAAACTCACCTGGAGAAGCAGAAGCTGCACACACGTCAAAGGTCAGAGCCTAGCCTCAGGGGCTCCCCAAACGCAGGAAAAGTGAAACGCCCACTCCTGGCTCTCACTGTCAGGGATACGTCTAAGGGCTCAGCTGTTCCTACCTTTGATGCCAGGGACAAACCCTACCAGGCACAGTTGGGGCTGGCAGGAAGGCAAAGCGAAACCTGCCCCAGATTTCAGAGCCAGCTCTGGGGAATCTCCCTGTCCTTCTCTCCGCCACCCCCTCCAGCGCCTGCGACTTGAGACACCCTCAGCCTCACACCCACCTTCTCCAGGCCCTCTCGCGCTGAACAGCATCGGTCTCTATGGCGACCTGAAACCGCAGCTCCTATTGGCCCGTTCAATATGAGGGCCGGGCCAATGGGGAGGACCAGCCCTCTCCTTCCGGCCAATGGGGTGGCGGGAGCAGGCCCGGGGACGGCGGCGTGCTGACGTTCCCGGGAGCCCGGGGCTGGCCGGGCGGGCTGGCGGCGGGGCGGGCAGCGGCGGCGGCCTCTGGGCAGTAGAGGGGGCTCCGGGGCTGAGTCCGCGTCGACGCCGGCCGCGGAGGCGGCACCATGGGCAAAGGGTAGAGGGGCAAGTTGGCCACCGCCGCCGCCGGGGGTGGTGGGATAGCCGCTCCGGGGGAGGGGGCGGGTGGGGGAGGGAGGGGCGGGCAGCCGCGCGGCCGCGGCACTTTTTTAATTTTTTCGGGTGCCGCAGCGGCGACCCTTCGGCGCCGATGTCCGTGATCCCTGGAGCGACGACGGCCGCTGCCTAAGCTGGAAAGTAAGTGTGTGGGCTCGCGGGAGGGCGCGGAGACCCCTGCCGATGAGACTCTCGGCCCTTGCCGCGAACATGCGCCGGGGCCGGGACCTGCGCGCCGGGGGCCCGGCTCCTCCTTCCCGCTGCCCCGTCCGCAGCGCCTCGGCGGCTTTCCTGCCCCGCCTCGTGTTCCTGCCCGCACTCGCCTGCTGCTCCCCTCCCCCCCGGCAGGCGCACAAGTTTCACCCTCCATTTGCTTTTCCCGGCGATTCCTCTCCCCGGTCTCCCGTACGCGCGGCGCACGACCCCTCCCCACGCTGGGCTCTACGGATCCGGAGCCCCCAGCCCCGAACTTCAGCGCCGCGCGGAGCCCTGCTGGACGCCCTCGCGGCGGCTTCCCCGCTGCCGCCCGCCCGGCGCGCCGCCCCGCACCTCCGACACCCCGGGGCGCCCGCCCTCCCCAGCCCTTGAGACCAGCGGTCCGTCCTTCCAGCCCCAGATCCTGCACCTTGGTCCCCTCCCCGCCTTTCCACGCCCCTGCTGCCCGCGCGCTCTTGCGTTTGCCCCCGAAGTCCTGCACTCCTTGCCGGTCCTGCCCACCCCCTCTGCCCAGTGCATCTCTCTCTGCTGGCCGACGATCTTCACGCTCCACCCCTCCCGGCTCCCCAGCCCCGAGCCTCGCCGCTGCCCTCCTGCGCTGCCGCTTCCTCCTCTCCCTGCCAGGAGTTGAAGCGGAGCCGCGGCACCCCCCTGGCGGATCTGGTATCCCCGCCCGCCGCCGAGGCTGCCGGCCCTCTCCCCTGGACCACTACCCGGAGAGTGAGCGGCGGGGCCGGGATTTGGCTGCGTGTTGGCTGAGTGCGACAAACCGCGAGCGCGGGCAGTGGAGGCGCCGCGGCGGCCGTGGCCGCTCGGGGCGCAGCGGTAGTCAGGTGTGTGTGTGTACAGCGGGGGACTCGCGCTGCCGGCTCCTGGGCTGGCGACAGATTGTGCAGGAATGCGAGGAATGCACCAGGGGCAGAGTCCACACGGCCCTCCGCGGCTACACTAGCGCCTTTCCTCCCCAGCTCTCGCCGCGCAACCAGAGGTCACCGGAGCATCTTCGGAGCTGGTGAGCCTCATTCCACTCTTCTCCTCCCATTGCTTCCCTCCTTGCGGCAGAGAGGGTGGCGGAGGGGAAGCGCGGTAGTTCTTTTGGGCTCTAGCTAGCCTTTCGTCTGGGTTTTTGCTGCATTGGTCTTCAGGACTGTGAATTTGGGGCCGATGACTGTGTAGCCAAGGTTATTGATCATTGCACAGGCTGTTTGCAAGTTTGGTGTGCAAGGTTTAGATAGTGCCTGGTTTTTACTAGGGTTTTCTGAAAACCAGCAGGAACAGGGGGCCTGAAGGTACTTAAGAGTAATGAGCTTGCAGCCAACATATTTTAGCTATACCAGAAAATGATTGTGCTCATGGATGGGCATGTACTGCAAAAAAGATCTTGAATGCATCACTTCGGTGTCCTAAGAAGTGTAATTTTTTTCCTCCTCCTCCTGGGCTGTGTTTAGACCTCGTATAATACATAATGAATAGAAACAGAGAAGCAGTGTTTGGTCAGCGATGGGACAGATAGAACTGTCTGGTACAGTTAAATTCGGGGCGTGTCAGTTACCATTGAAAGTAACACGGGGACACCACAATCATGTATATTTCAAGATGTAATTTATGAGTGGAGGTCTTAGTTCTTTCTCTTTGTTACTGAGTTTGACTAAAAAAATGCTGCCCTACAACTTTTAAAGAATGGTAATTATTTACGTGTAAAATCGATGATGGTTAGTAAGCATTTTGGTCAAATTTTGTTTTTCTTAATACAGGAAAGCAAAATTTTGACAGAAAATGGTTCGCTAGAATTGAGCTTAGATTATTTTTATTTTAAAAGACAAAGTAGAAGAATGCTTCTCTTCTTGAATGCAGTATATTGCTGTAGGAGTATCTTCGTTTTGATGCCTGTGAAACAGTTACGGAAAATGGCAACATGAGAATGAGAACAACTAATGTCTGAAATAAGTGTTTCTGGATGTTGAAAAGCATCCTATGTGTGTTTTTATTTGACACAATTTGCTTTGGAGGTTGCATTTATGATAAATCTCTTTGCACCTGGTTATTTTGTAGCAGTTTTGGTAAAATAATAAGTCAGTTGTATGACCAATCAGCTGTCTTCCAACACCTACTTTGTCTAGATCAAGGACATTGAAAAGTATTAAATAGGAGCCTTTAGTTAAGGACTCAACAGAAAGGGAAAAATAGGAAAAAAAATGCTTTGCACTCTGAAAGGTTTATCTTTTGGTTGCTAGGTTGTTTTTCAGCTATGTGCATAATCAGTGAATCTTCTAATTTAGAGGTTTAATTTGTGTCCACTAACATGTGGAGGATATTGGGAGGTGTTTGTAAATGCCAACAGGAAACTTTTATTATGTAACAGTATCATATTACAGCAGAGTTTAACCCATGCTTAACCTGTGCTTATTTGACTTGATGTCAAGATTAGGAAGTATAAGCAAATTCAGTTTCTCTGCCTCATTAGAAACTGAAAACCCTGTTCAGATGTATAGATCACACACACACACACACACACACACACACACACGATTGGCTGTGCATAGTTTTTCCTGCTTCAGGTAAAGGTAAGCTTTCAGTTAGAAATGCTTTCTATTTGTTATAGGAATACGAAGAGAGGAAGTTTTTCAACTGGTGATCCTTCACAATTGAAAATAACCGAAATTGTATTTTGACCAAAGTGCATTCCCTCCCCACCCCCTACTATTATGTAAGGAGACGGTGCTGCATCTGGTGTCTTATATATTATACTGAAGAGTCTAATTTGGGGAAGCTAATTTTTCAATTATTTTAATTTTTCCTTGTATTGTTTTTGGAGGGAGATAAGGGAGTGGAGCGCATTGATGGAAAACAAGGGAAGAAGAAACTAGGAGTAGCTAGTATTCAACTAGAAAATAAAATTATATACATTATTGCAGCAATAATGCATTTATAAGCTAAAAAATCAAATCTAATTTTGTGACTAGTTCTGACATAATATTAAATTAAGGAAACTATTACCAAATTGAGTTTAATAAAAACTTTAGCACTTGTATGACCTTGAGTATTTGGATTAGGTTTATGTTAAATCAGAATTGCAGTTTTCTTCATTTTCTTGTAAATAGGCAAAGCAAATTTAACGTAAAAAATTGACATTCACTTAATTTTAAAAAAATTCAATTATTGGCAATTTTTGACCTAAATTTTTTGAAATTTTGAGTAATTTCCATGCTTTTACCCAGGGATGAATTTAAATGGTATTCATACCCTGGCTGATGCCAACCATCAGGTAAGTCTAGCCTCTTACCTGACTCTTTTGAAATATTAAGGTATTTTGAGAAAGCTTTATAATCTAATGTGTGTTTTTTTTAATTTTCTTTTTTCTATTTCAATCGAGCAGTAATTCCCAACCTTGCTTAATTCTAAAATGGACATCCTATCTTCATTCTTAAATGGAAGATAAAATAGAGGTTACTATAGGGTTATTTTAGGGCATAAATATCTATGGAATTGTACATCAGTTTGGGAAGTTTACCTTCACATCTTCAAGTGTACAGGGAGATAATTACTCCTTCTATGTGTTAAATGATTCTGTAGTGCCCTTCCTGCACTGAAGGGGGAAGACTGAAACGTAACACCAGTGGACTAGGTAAGTTTGGAGAATTAAGTAACTGTTTCACTGCCAGACAATACTACAGACAGCTGCAAATAGAGAAAAAACAGAAAACTTTTAAAATACATGGATGTAAGGTTTCATTCTTACATCCATGGAAGTGATGATAGCAGTCAGCAGGTCAGTTTGATGCTCAGTAGTAAGAAATAATAGGGTTATTTCAGGGTAAGGTAATCAGGCCCTAAGTTGCCAAGAACGGTAATTATGTACTTGCTGGTTTCAGTTCAGAAGTTGTACAACATTCCAATATTTCTTACATTGTCACTTTAATAATTCAGTGAAATTATCTTAAGTTAGGGTGGGCTATGTTACCATTACTAAACTGGGATGTTACATGATGGTGCTCTTCAATTAAACTTGGGACTGTTGCAGACTTTTTTTTTTTTTATCATTGACCTGTTGTTTTTCCTTTTCATAATTTAGATTTACTTTTATATACCAATAAATGTTGGCTAAATCACCGATCATTTTATTATTCATAGTCTTGATAACATTATAGTTTATTATGACTCACATATATGATTCATGGCAGCTGATAAAATATTAGGGATTGGATTGTGAGATTTTATTACTACTAAATATATAAATTAAAATATGGAAGTGTCTGAGTTACTGTAAGTCACGTGATTGGAAAGCATTTGTCATGAACGGAATAATGCCTGGTGATTGGGTGGGTGCCAGTCCAGGTAGCTAGATACGGAATGATACAGTCCTCACAAAATCCAGAACTCAAATGTAGGGTAAGGAGGGAGGGGGCCAGAGGAAACACCTTTCTTTGACAACTGAGGCGTGTTTGACTTCTATAGTTTCCTCTCTATTAAATATAAATTTGGTGAGTTGCAACTATTCAGTGGTGTTAGTACTACTCTTCCTTCATCTGTGCCTCTACACTATCCCCCCAGCCCTGCACAACACACACACATTAGGCTACCACCATATCTGTCTGCTTGGAGAGGCAGAAGAAGCTCCTTGTGGCCTGTGGCCATGTATATAAATTGTAGACATTGGTGTCCAGTATTCCAGGTTGAATTTAAAACAGGTATGGGGTTTGACACAAAAATCATATTATATATGAAAGTTAGGGAAAATGTGTATTTGAAATGAGGCTATCAGTGTACTATGCAGGCTTTGGGGGCCTGGCCCGAAACTTGGAATGCAATTTTTCATAGAAACCCACAATCGGTTTACAAATAGACTTTTCAAACACTGGCTAAGTGGTATCTGAAATTTTTGTCCATTGCAAGCCACGTCTTAAATTGCAAGCATGAGGGAGGTAAAAAGCATCCCAAATCAGAAGTTAGGAGATCTGGCACTAAACCTTATTACTTTGACAAACCATTTAACATTTGGATGATAGCTTCCTCCTTTTAAAAATAGAGAGTTTGGATTATGTTGATCTTAGTTACATTTTAGCTCAAGATTCCTGAAGTTCACAGTGGTTTTTAAAATTTTCTTTAGAAAACAGAAACAAAAAAAACTTTTCCAAGCATGAATAAACATAATCAGCCCTGTTCCCCCTTGTAACTCAAATCATAGCAACAAGGAAGTTGAATTTCCCTTTTGAGAATTTTGAACCTTCTTCACATTCATTTTTAATTGTTTTGTTTTGTTTTAAAACATTATCATTTTAGGAAGTGAGGGGAGGGAAGGGATAAAGCACATGTTTTCAAAGACTTGCAGTCTGCCTCTACCCTAGTCCAAGATTACATACGGATTTACCTTAATGACACTTCATGAGCCTAGGGAAAAGTGCTTGGGATTTCACCTTCATACTCAGTAAGGCTCATGAAGTGTCATTAAGGTAGTGAGGTGTCATGGTTAACAGCCTTACTGTCAGGGTCCAATTCTGGCACTGCAACTTGCTGTGGCTGTGTAACCTGGCATACTGTATAATCTCTACGGTCCTCGTTTTGCTCATCTGTAGAATGGAGTGATAAAAGTACCTACTTCATATGGTGGTTGTGGAGATTAAATAAATTAATACGTGTAAAGTGCTTACAACAGGACCTGGCTCAGAGCCAGCACCTAATACATTTAAATCATTATTTTTACGTTGTGGTGCTTTATGATGGTTTCTGCAGCATTTACCAAATGCCAGGCAAATTATTGGCTTGCTTTCTGTGTGGGCTTTGTCAAAATGATTATGGATTTCAACAGGATATTTCAGGCAAGAAATTAACTGCTGAAAGGAAACCATTATGAGCTTGATAGTTTGCAGGACATTATCTGTAAGAAAGAGAATCCAGCACAGTAATTAAGGGCATTTTTAAGAAGGGAAGTTGTAGCTTCTTGTGGTAGGCAATACTTAGAGAGGCATTAACCACCACTAACCAACAAGTATAAGAGAATATATACAATTATAGCATTTGTAATCCCAGGTAGTAGTCATTTTTTAAAATGTCTTTGCTAGTCAGTACATGAATAAAGCATTAGAAAGTGTACGTCATTTAACACCATTTGCCCAAATGCTGCTTGTAAATTAATTCTTTAAGCTGCCTTTTCTGTCTTAAAGTGATGACACTTGAAAAAAGAATGAATATTTGAAATCAACAGGAGATTGCCAAATCGAGAAAGGTTAGAAAAGAGGAAGAAGATTTGAAAGATGCATGATATAATCAACAGACAGTGGTTTAGTAGGTATTAGGAAGCTCTAGTTCTAGTCCTGGCTTTGCCACTATGCAGGTGTGTGTCCCATGAGCAAGTCATTTAACTCCCGTGGGCTTTAGTTTTCTTGTCTATAAATTGAGGGAGTTGGCCTAGATGCTTCTAAAGTCCTAGTACTTAAATTTTGCAACTCTTAGAACATCAAGCTGTTACATTTTTTCCTCAGCAAGAATGTACTGTCTTCCCAAGGATTTATGACCATTTACCCTCTGGGATAAGGAGAGAAAATTGAAATTGTATACTTGAAATTTCCAGCTCCTGGAAATGTAAGTGGCAGCCAGACAAACTGGTGACCCCTTCCTGGCGGAGTCAGTGGCTCCGTGTCTTATGCAATAGGAGTGTGAAGTGCTCCAGGAGTGAGGATCCTTGGGGTTCCTCGGGGCAGGAGCTGACAGCGAGCCCGTATGGCACTGTACATCCTGCAGTTTGTCACAGCCCTGCCTTCTGGGACTCATTTGTCTACAACCAGTCCCCTGTGCACATGAGAGACATCACCTCTGATTGAGACTATATTTTCCAGAAGTTGGATAGAAATAAGAAAGGGGATTTAGGATGGTGACTAGAAGGGGGGACTAGTCTTGTTACAGTGAGAAAGATCCACTTCTCATTTGCTCAAATGGTTTGATTTGTCCTCAGAAAAGTTAACTGACTCAGAGTTGCTCCTCTGAAAACATTTTGTATGAATACTTTAGGTTCATAAGGAACTTGCTAATCCATAGCTCATAAAATATAGGTACTTTTCATTCATAAAATATAGGTACTTTTCATTCAACTCTAATTTTTACATATAGACAGTCTACCAGTGTACAGAAATTGTGGCAGATTTCATGAGGGTGATTTTTTACTTGGATTTGTGCTCTTCTATAAAAAGTAATTTAAAAACTAAGTGATGAAAGTTTCTCCTAGACCCTGTTCTCCTTTGTGGAGAAAAAAAAGTCCCTGTAGAACTCTAGTATGTATACATCCATAAAACAATTGTTTAAAAATATTGAGGATAGCTCTTTCCCTTTGCTGATGTAATAAGGACATTATTTGCAAAGGAAAGCATTAATTATACTAATATTATATATGCAATATTAAATGGATTGTCAATGTTATGATTAGAGTAAACCCTTGAAGAACAGGCTGCTGTTTCCATACCTTCATGAGAATTGTAAACATTCATGTAAAACGGAAACCATTATTTACCACTTTGCAGCGAAGTGGATCATGTGTTCTGACACCTGTATCCTGGGATGGGTGGGAAACAGGAACTGATTGATCTAGTTAAAGGTCACTTTATTCCTGTATACCACTAGGGGTGCAAGTGAGGGGGCTCTAGACAATTAGTGATTTAGATATTTGTTGGAGTCCTACTGTGTGTGAGGTATTGTGGATACTTATTTAAAAAGATACTACTTATTTGAAATACTTCATTTTAGTTCATTTTAACCAACATTTTTTAGTCCCTTGCTCCATATCAGACTCCGATAGGCCACATGGCCAAAAAGATGGCTTCCCCCAGGGATACTTACTGTCTGTGTTAGATTCAGTAATGGGAGTCTCAGTCTTTAAGGAATCCATGATACATTTTACAATCTGGTTGAGAAAGATAAGAACATGAGGTAGAGAAGATTGTCCTAGAATTGTTGGTATATAAATAAACATGTAAAATTGTTTCATGAGTATTAAAGATGAGCTTTGAATTAACTAGGTTTTAGCTTATAATTTACTTGCTTAGTTGTGTATTACCTGACAGATTACCTGATTCTAGAGATAAGCATAAACCACTCTCATTAGCTTTTCAGGAAAAGTCTGCCTTAAAGATAAACAGTGATTTCAAAACAAGTTTTAATCATGAACTTGATGGTTTTGGGTATATCTCTTGAAACACTTTACCATATACCCAATGTGAAATAATTAGTCATAATGAAAGTACATTATTTATGAGAAAGCATAATTTATGCCTTAAGACCTGCCATTTTAGTAAGTTATTTTTATTTTTCATACAACAGAATTTTGGTTTATTGTATTTTGTGCTCTTCTTTTATTCTCTATGTAATTTGTGAATTTGTGTGCCTTTATAAGCCCAAACTTATTGTTGAGAATATTCCCTCTCATTGTTATGAATAAACAGAATGTTTTAAAATCTCTTGTGACATGTACTAGAATAAATGGTTTCATTGAATCTTACCTTGAATCTCAGAATGATGCACTGATGGGAATTTTTCACTTACTGTCAATTTGTAAGTCTGTTTAAAAAAAGGCACTGAATAAGGAATCAGAAAATACAGCTGGACTTCACAAGAACTATTAATACTATTAGTCTGAGACCCGTGATAAACAACTCAGATGTTAAAGGTCTAATTCAGACTGTCAACAGCTGAAAAATAAGTGTCAGTCTGAAATACTCGGATAGTATATTGGCAAGTGTCAGTCTTCCAAAATATTGTTTAAAACTAACATTAATCTATAAATCTCACATCTTATAGCATAACTAGAGTATATCAGTTCCATGGGAAAATAGTCCTGCTCTAAGCTACTCAACAGCAGGGACTTTATCTTTCTACATGACTTAATCTTGACCTGTAGTGGTTCTGTATACGTTAAGTGAATGAATGAGTTAGAATTCTAGTTTTGAACACCTTCATCTACTACTCTTGGATAATCTTGTCTCTGCCTAATACCTATCCTCTGTCCTTTTGTAAACTGGTCTGAGACCCTGATACCCTGTAATCCTTCATTTTTCAGAGGAAAAACCTCCTATTTAGCCTAAAAAAATGCTTTTTTGATATAACTTGCTAGATAAATAATTCATTATATCAAATTCCTTAGTAAGGAAGTTAACAGCTGGGTGCTGTGGTTCATGCCTGTAATTCCAGCACTTTGGGAGGCCGAGGTGGGTGGATCACTTGAGGTTAGGAGTTTGAGACCAGCCTGAACAACATGGTGAAACCCCGTCTCTGCCAAAAATACAAAAAAAAATTAGCCAGGTGTAATGGTGGGCCCCTGTAGTCTCAGCTACTCAGGGAGCTGAGGCAGGAGAATCTCTTGAACTCAGGAGGCAGAGGTTGCAATGGGCAGAGATGGCACCACTGCACTCCAGCCTGGGTGACAGAAGGAAACTCTCTTTCAAAAAAAAAAAAAAATTAATTAGAAGATTTAAAACAGATTGGTTCATATTTATTTTAACCTTAATTGTCTGGATTATAATCATAGTGAGATGAGTTTTCATAATGCTCTTTATCACACTGTTAACAGGAAATCATGAAGCACTAAGACTAAGCTAAGCTTTGAAAGTGTGATACTGAGCAAACTTTCTGTATCCGTACATTTTGTGAATTAGTAATATCTTTATATACTCAGCCGAAGAGTTGAAGACAAAAGTAGATGTAATTTAAAGCTCATGAAGTTTTTCAAAGGGGAAATACTATAGAAATGCTATATCATTGGTACTATAAAATTATATAAATATTAAGAGTAATGAAACAGGAAATTTCATAGCTTGTTTTGACCTAGTTGGTATAGTAAACCTTTGTTTGGCCTTAATATAGTAGATAGAAATATTGTTACACATTTTGGTTGTCCCTTTCCCAACTTCACGTAATCCCTGTGATAAAATTTACAGAAAGATCCTTTTTGCCCTTTAGGTCATTTTCCCCAATGGTAACGTCTTGCAAAACTGTAATACACTGTCACAACCAGGATATTAACATTGATATAATCAAGATACAGAACACTTCCATCACCACGAAGCTTCTCTCTCCTACCCTCATCCCCTCCTGAATCTCTGGCAACCATTCATTGTTCATCACATCTATGGTTTTGTCAGTTTAAATGCTAGTGGCGTACACCTGTAGTTGTAGCTACTCAGGAGGCTGAGGTGGGAGGATGGCTTGAGCCTGGGAGGGCAAGACTGCGGTGAGCCATGTTCTCACCACTGCACTCCATCTTAGGCCAGAGAGTGAGACCCTGTTGCAAAAAAAAAAAAAAAAAAAGGCAGGCACGGTAGGTCGCTTCTATAATCTGAGCACTGTGAGAGGCTGAGACATGAGGATTGCTTGAGGCCAAGAGTTCAAGACCAGCCTGGTCAACATAGCCAGAGTCGCTCTCTTAAAACATTTAAAAAATTAGCTGCGTGTGGTGACGTGTCTGTGGTCTCAGATACTTGGGAAGCTGAGGTAGAAGGAGTGCTTGAGCCCAGGAGATTGAGGCTGCAATGAGCTATGATAGTGCCACTGTACTCCAACCTGGGCAGTAGAGTGAAACTCTGTCTCCAAAAAAAATAATTATTATATAAATAGATTTTAAAGTATGTAATTTTGGATATTTTTTCCCATTTTGCATAATTCTTTGGAGAATATTCCAGGTTGCTGCATGTATCAATAGTCTGTTCTGTTTTATAACAGAGTAATATTCCATAATGTGGATGTACCCTAGTTGGCTTAACCATTCACCTGTTGTTTGTAACTTAGAGCTATTACAAATACAGTTGCTATGAATATGTGTGTACAGATTAGCATAAGTATACTTTTCTCTGGAGGAAATGCCCAGGAATACCATTGCTGCATTGAATCATAATTTTTAAAGCTTTCTTTCTAAATTATGCCCTGAATTATGAGACCTCAGTAGTCCAGCCATCTTTATCTATGTGTTGGTGAATTAAAATAAAGAATTTTATGTTAGATTTATAGCTTTGGTAAATTACAAAAACTTGTCTATAAAATCAAGTCTTTTGTCTTTTGTTACTGTTTACAAATAGTATTTCTCATAAGTTTACCTTATCTTTTAGCAAAAACCCATTGATTTTAAGTAGAGTTTATGAAGTTGCTTTGTAGCCTGGCTTCAGAATTTGTTTGATTTTTTTATATTTTATTTTGTTTTAGATAGCCACATTTAATTTCCTGCAACAATATTTTAAAATGTAATCATGAATGTTGGCTCTTTCAGAATTTCGCCTATATATGATTATAGGTAATATTCTTGCAAAAAAAATGTTGCTAGTGCACCATGCTAGCAGGTAAGGTGAGGATGTAGAATGAAGACAGTATCCTCCTGTGTGACTGGAATTAATCCAGTCGTTAGGTTGAAGCCAAAAGCATACCTGATACTTTAAAAAGTGAGGATTCTTTTATTCCTAGAAGAAAATAAGTTTAAGACATTTTCTCTTCTTCTTCCTTTTTTTTTGAGACAGGGTCTCACTCTGTCAGCCAGGCTGGAGTGCAGTGGTGGCACTATTATAACTCACTGCAGCCTCAGATTCCTGGGTTCGAGGGATCCACTCACCTCAGCCTCCTAAGTACCTGGGACTACAGGCACATGCTCCCATGCCTGACTCATATTTTGTTTTTGTTTCTCATAGAGAGGAGGTTTGGCCATGTTGTCCAGACTGGTCTCAAAGCCCTGACCACAAGCATTCCTCCTGCCTCAGCTTCCCAAAGTGCTGGGATTATAGGCATGAGCCACCATGCCTAGCCAGAAAAGACATTTTGTTTTCTTTTCTTTCTTTTTTATTTTTATTTTTGAGATGGAATCTTGCTTTGTCTCCCAGGCTGGAGTGCAGCGATGTGATCTTGGCTCACTGCAACCTCTGCCTCCTGAGTTCAAGCTAGTCTCCTGTCTTAGTCTCTCCAGGAGCTGGGATTACAGGTGCACACCACCATGCCTGGCTAATTTTTGTATTTTTAGTAGAGATGGGGTTTCACCATGTTGGCCAGGCTGTTCTCAAACTCCTGACCTCAAGTTATCTGTCCTTCTTGGTCTCCCAAAGTGCTGGGATTACAGGCGTGAGCCACCACACCTGGCTAGAAAAGACATTTTCTAAAGTGATTTTCTTATCCCCTCCTCCCCATCCCTGCTTTTTATTTGACTGTTATGTATACCTCTGCCAGAGAAATATGTTGAAATTGCATCTGGCTAACTATTCATAATTGATACTTTGATTAGTTTTTATTAATGCCTATTCTACCTTAAATGTCAAATCTGTTTATTTTCACAGTTTAAAATACCATCAGATTACTTAATGAGCTTTATACTTTGTTCAGTATTATGTTCATTCTGATATTTTTATTATCAATACTTAATTCTTCCCAAATCCTAGCTGAGAAGGTAAGTGTTGACTCTGCAATCAATTCTAAAATATAGCTATACAATAACATTCTTTTTTAATATTGCGCTTTTAAGAATTTGATCCTTTTTCTATATTTGAATGATATAACCTCAGCCCTATTTACTTTCACAGAAATATGATACTCCCAGTAAGTTGTATATTTCCTGAAGGCTTTTCTGTAGTTATCTATTATGTCCTTCTCTGCCTGGTGAGCCCTTGTTTTTCTTCTTCAGGATCTAACTCAATGACCCCTCTTTAATGAAGCCTTGCCTGGCCCTTTACTCTGCCCCACTCCAGATTTCAACCTTCCCACCTGTGCTTGTCATCACTTTGCACATAACTCTGCTTTGAACACTTGTCACATTGTGAGTCGTTTCTGTGTCTGTTTCCTGGTATGTTGTGAGCTCTCAGCAAGTTAGAACTGTGTCACAGCCATCATTGTAATTCTGTCATGTAGCAGTATTCCTAACATAAAGTATGCAACAGATGCTTTGAGTGAATGAATAATTAAATACTTTGTTTACAACCTTAGTTATCCTCTTCTCTAACCTTCAGTGGCTCCCCATTGTTTACCCTACAGGATCAGATTCCCTAGCCATCTACTGTATAAGGCCCTTACAGTCAAACCCTAATTACTCTCCTTTCTGAACTCTATACATCAACAAGACTAGTCTACTCATTGTTCTTTGTCTCCCTCCACTCTGTGATCACTTTCATAATCCTTCAAGACCTAGTTCATATAGATACTGTAATAGTATCTAACTTTTCTTCTGGTAGAAGGAAAGAGCAAAGATCCTACCCTGATGGCAACAAGAACAAAAAACACCACACAATCTGCTAATTCATGATTTTCATCAACCCATCAGAGAGTTGAAATCTCAGCATAACCACTAACCTGAATCTAGAGAAGGAAAGGCATCTCCAAAGTTGGACTTGCTCACGTGAGACAGACGATGCCAGACAATAGGAAGAACTGAGTTAAAAATTTTTAGCAAATTGGTAAATGTTGAATGTGGGCAGGCGAGAGTATACAGAACCCCATAGGGCATCAATCAGGCGGTGAATTTATACCCCTTGAGGGCTCTTCTACATAGACCTCCCTGGTGCTAATTAAAAAAAGATTGGCCAGAGTCCTGAGAAGGCCTCCCACTGAGTGCGGGCCTGGGGAAGGGAGCAGCAGCCAGTGTGGGAGAGGCAAGAAATCCTGCCTGGATCCTTCTCTCCTATCTCTACTACAGAACACTGCTAAGGAAAGGCAAAAAACACCAGTCTTGTTAGGGCACTGGTGAAAACCCATTGAGAATGGGAATTTCTGAGAGTATTGTTAAGCCATCCCAATTTAAAAACAGCATGCTTGCTGTAAACACAGCTTCAAAGCCCCCCTTCAGCCCAGCCACTAACCTAAGTTCCTCCTCAGCAAACTCAATACACCCACCATGGGCAGAGGAATCTCTCAGAGCCTTGGAGGTGAAGGAGAGAGAATCATGGCCCAAGAAAAGGTTTTGGTTGAAAAAGTTTTAAGATAGAGAAGACTTAAGCATGGTAATGGATGGAGTGAGGAAAACCAAAGAATAGAATTAATAGAAATCAGGGAGTAAGGAGGATAGGTTGTAAAGCAGATAGCATGAATTTTCTTCCTGAATGTTTCATCAATGTAGATGCTTAGGCATGCAAGTTTAATTTTTGTTTAAAATGGGGGAAAAACCCTACATGAATAGATTCCTGGATTAAATTTAGTATCAGATTTAATTTTTACAGTCAAGAACAATTAAATTGTCTGCTCGTATTTTCTGGATCATGAGATCTATTCACACTGAAATGTCTAACAGTTTGCTCATTGTCAAAAAAAGCCTTCAAGTGCTGACACGAAGGATTGTGCTTTATTTCAAATTGTGCACATCACTGCAGTAACAGAGGCTCATCACACATGAGAAGAGACATACTGGAAGTAAGATTCATCTCTTCTTTTAGTTGATTTGACATAAGCGGTAGCATCCAACTAAATATCAGTGAATGCCTGTTTTAATATTTCTCCAACTGTTTTAATATTTCTCCAGTCTTATTCATAGTTACAAAATCAGGACAATTTATTTCTTCTATTAAATGCCATTTATTGAACTAAGCATTATTTCAAAGAAAAAAGAACTAGTCATTGAAAAGTAATTCCTTTTTTAGATACCCCATTCAACTTAACAAAAGCATTTAAACACTTCTGATTATTGAAAAATTAAACATGCCTAAATTATTCGGTCTCATCCTACTCATAGCTAAAATTTCAATCTATCTTAGTGGTGTCTAAAAGGTATAGAGTAAAAATGCATTCTTCTTCAGCTCTTTATGTATACCCAAAAGCTCTATTTAGGAAACTTAGTACAAAACTGAAAATGAACCAGTAGGGAGATGTTGATTAAAGAATATATAATTAGTTAGATGGAAAGAATGAGTTCAAGGAATCTATTGTACAGCATGGTGAATATCATTAATGACAATATATTTTTGAAATATGTAGAGAGTGGATGTGAGGCGTTCTAACCACAAAAATGGTAACTATGTTAAGTAATGCATTTGTTAATAAGCTATATTTAACATTTCACATTCATGTATACTTCAACATTGTGTTGTATGCAATAAATACATACAGTTTTATGTTTTAGTTTCTAAAAAATTAAAATCAAAATGAATTTAAAAATAGAATTAAAAACTCTTCACACTGATCATATCAATTTTTATGTCTTTTCAACCAAACTGAGTCAAATAGAGAAAAGGAAAAGACCTGCATACTCATTACAGCCTATACTTTTCCTATGAGGAGGGCCAGTCACCTAATTCTTTAAAAGCAGTGAAAAAAAGACTGCAGACTATAGCATAGATTTCTGTTTTATGTTAAATGTTACAAGCATGAAACGTTATAAAATATATTCATTTCCAACAGACTAAACAGACAGCCTACAGAATGGGAGAAAATATTTGCAAACTATGCATCTGACAAAGGTCTAATATCCAGTATCTATAAGGAACTGAAATTTATAGGAAAAAAAATCCCCATTAAAAAGTGAGCAAAGGACATGAACAGACACTTTTCAAAAGAGGACATACATGTGGTCAACAAGAATATGAAAAAAACTCAATATCACTGATCATGAGAGAAATGCAAATCAAAACCACAATGAGATACCATCTCACACCAGTCAAAATGACTGTTATTAAAAAGTCAATAAATAACAGATGCTGGTGAGGTTGCAGAGAAAATGAAACACTTAGGTGGGAATGTAAATTAGTTCAACTATTGTGGAAAGCAGTATGGTGATTTCTCAAAGAGTTAAAAGCAGAACTACCATTTGACCCAGCAATCCCATTACTGGGTATATGCCCAGAGGAATATAAATTATTCTATAAAGACACATGCACACAAATGTTCATTGCAGCACTATTCACAGTAGCAAAGACATGGAATCAACCTAAATTCCCATCAATGATAGATTGGATAAAGAATATGTGGTACATATACACCGTGGAATACTATGCAGCCATAAAAATACCAAGATCCGGTCTTTCGCAAGAACATGGATGGAGCTGGAGGCTGTTACCTCAGCAAACTAACTCAGGAACAGAAACCAAATATCACATGTTTTCACTTATAAGTGGGAGCTAAATGATGAGAACTCATGGACACAAAGAAGGAAACAACCCTTGGGTCTGCTTGAGGGGAGAGGGTGGGAGGAGGGAGAGGGGCAGAAAAAGTATGGGGTACTGGGCGTAATTTCTGGGTGATGAAATAATATGTACAGCATACACCAATGATAGGAATTTACCTATGTAACTTTCACATGTACCCCTGAACCTGAAAGTTTATATATGTATCCATTTAAAGCAGCTCAGATTGCTTGCTTTAAATCTGATGTAGCTTATTTTTTGCTTTGAAGCTAGTTTATGAAATTTTAAAATCAGGTAAAATTTGTGTGGCTTATAAGGTCTGCTTTAAAAAAACCTAAGGAAAGGGGAGGACTCTGATTTTTCAGTGGTTATAAATCAAGGTGATACTAAATGAATTATATTTATTATGTGGATTACATAATAAAATGTCTGTGTTTATGGAGTAGTTTTTCCTTTTATTTCCCAAAGCAAAACTACAAATCAAAGATGACCAGAACAATGGTTTTCCTTCTTTCATCCCCAGAATCATGAACAAGTTTTAACAGAAGCTACTCAAGGACAGGTATTCTGCCTTTTACACTTTTGCTGCCCCTAAAGGTCTGAGCACAGACACAGGAGAGCTCCAGAAGTACAAGACTCTGGCCGGCTTGAAGCTGCCGCATAGGTGAAAACAATCATGTCTTTCTGTAATCAGTAATGACATTCTGGGATCCCTGGGGCTCACTTGCTGTTATGATACCACTTCTAAGATACTATAATACCAAAGCTATTAGAAACAAAATCAACAAAGGTCATGTTGATTTCTGAAGCCCTGCCCACTTCTAGCACTTGGCCTCAGAAATCAATGTTATTGATGAAAATTCACAGAATTGCCCTGAAAGTGTCAAAATTAAGCCCAATAAAATTTAAAAAAGAAAACCATGAGATTTTAAGTGAAGGCAAGAATAGTTTCACAAGTGCTTGTGCATAAAATGTTTTCCATAATTCATTAATCAGATATTTACTGCTTGTTTTCCATTTGCAATGGGTTTTCACCAGTGCCCTAAGGAGGACTGGGGTGTTTTGCCTTTCCTCAGCGGTGTAAGGCTGTTCTGTAGTAGAGATGGGAAAAAAGGATCCAGGCAAGATTTCTTGCCTCTCCCACACTGGCTGCTGCTCCCCTCCCCAGGCCTGCACTCAGTGGGAGGCCTTCTCAGGACTCTGGCCAATCTTTTTTTAATTAGCACCAAGGAGGTCCATGTAGAAGAGCCCTCAAGGGGTATGAATTTACCGCCTGACTGATGCCCTATGGGGTTCTGTATACTCTCGCCTGCGCATATTCAACATTTACCAATTTGCTAAAAATTTTTAACTCAGTTCTTCCTATTGTCTGGCATCATCTGTCCCAGGTGAGCAAGTCCAACTTTGGAGATGCCTTTCCTTCTCTAGATTTCAGGTTCATTGGTTATACTGAGATTTCATCTCTGATGGGTTGAAGAAAATCATGATTTAGCAGATTGTGTGTTTTTTTTGTTCTTGTTATCATCAGGGTAGTATCTCTGCTCTTTGTACTGGAAGAAAAATTAGATACTTTTATTGCTGCCTTAAGTTCATCTTTCCATTTGAAATGCCAAGGACCCTGGTGCCACTTTGTAAATATCCTTATTAGAGTTTTATTATTTTTTGATAACATGTCTATATGCTGTCTCCTCACTGTATTGTGGACTTAAAAAATCATGTAACTGACTTTATTTTCTTTTGTCTTCAGTACCCGGCACAATGCCTGGCATAGAGTAGGTGCCCAGTGTTTTAGATACAGTGGATTGCATTTTAATGTCAGTAAGGGCATTTTTACTTTCTTATTGTTCTCAGTAGATAGGAACAACCTGGCAGCAGATTCTGTCTGTGCTCTGTTCATATCCTGTGGCACCTGTAGTGATCTGATAGCTTTCTGTTGCAAGCCTCTAGAATTTTTAGCCAGAAGACTTCTCTGCCACATGCCTGTGTTGGGGCAAGTCAGAAGTGCCAGGGGTTATCCCTCCAGGAGCAGCCCTCAGTCAGTAGCTCAGCATCTTCACCCCTTAATTGGAATATCTTTGAGGTGTGTTCTTTATAGGCTGGCTGAAGTGCCTAGTGGAAGTAAGACCCATTTGTTCCCTGTGATAACTTATTTGTTAGTGCACCCTCTATGGACTTCCCTGGCCTATCCCCATGTCCACCTCCCAGATAAACTACATGCACTGAAATCCTTGTCTTGGGGTCTGATTCTGGAAGAATCACAATCCAACTATACAGACAGTTATAATTCACAAGATTTTCAAATGTTTAGAATATTTTTCTCTATTAGAGACAGCCCACAAAATCGGGGAGCCTTTTGAGGGAAATTATAGCTTTCATTAGATTTTCAAATGTTTCTTGCCTCTCCCTTCCTCTCATAGAATTAGTTTTCATTGCAATAAAGACAAAGAAACATCCTTATCTTTTTAACTTAGAATATTAAAGCAGCTGTTTTCCTTTCAGAGGACCGGTACACTGGATCTTTTTAGATGAGATCAGGAAATCATTGGGGTGTGTTGTAGGTACACATGTGATCGTATCTTAGTAACTGAATTTCAAAGATAGGATTTTACTTTTATATTCATGTTATTGGTTATCATCTACATGCATAGTGAAAAATTTGCTGGAATATCATGCTTCCTTTCCTGCACTTTTGAAATGGGGGGTTATCCTCTGATGATTTTTACATTTTATTTAATTTTTTTTTTAGAGACTAGTCTCACTGTGGTGCCCAGCCTGGAGTGCAGTGGTGTGATTATAGCCCACTGCAACCTTGACCTCCTGGGTTCAAGTGATCATTCTGTCTCAGCCTCCAGGTAGCTGGGACTACAGGCATATACCACCCTGCCTGGCTAATTTTTTATTTTTTTTCTAAAGACAGAATTTGGCTATGTTGCCAAGGTTAGTTTTGAACTTATGACCTCTAGTGATCCTCCTATCTCTGCCTCCCAAAGTGTTGAGACTATAGGTGTGAGCCACTGTACCCAGCCTCTGAAGATTTTATTTGAAATAAAATAGTCTCAGAGTAGAGACTTGGTGTTTCAAATTTAAGTGATCTCACTTTTAAAATAGGTTTCTTTTTTTTTTCCGATTGTAAATGAAATCCATGCATTTGCAGAAAACTCTTTCAATGCACAGCAGCACAAAAGAAGAAAGTAAAACCCAAGTATAGTTTAGCTGCATTCACAGATGACCACTGCTGTCATTTTGTTTTACATGCTTCCAGGAGGTTTTTATTTTCTAAGCCTCTGGTTGTATATATCTAAAAGAATTAGGATCAATAGTCATAATATTCTTACCCTATTAAATGCTCTTCTAACACAAATATTTAAAACATTTACGAAGAATTATATTCTTCTGTGAACGCCTATTTAATAGAATTCTTTGTAACTGTTAATTCAATCCTTATAATTGGACACTCATTTTTTATTTTTTTTGCTTTTATAAGTAATGAAATTTCACTTCTAGTGTATGACTGCCTTGAAGTTAAGCCACAGATATGACCACATTTATTTGAGGATGATACTGCTGATGAGGTTAGTGCTTGTAGAATTACAAGCTTTTAGACCAAGGAAAGATGTTAGAGGTCACCATATGCAGTTCTTTCCTTTTACAGGGGAAGAGCCTGAGATCTGGAGACATGGTCACTGAGATCAACATGCATACCTGTATCAGGAGGCCTGGGTTAGGTACCTTGCTTCCCATCAGCTTATCTAGCTAGGAATATCGGACTTTGCTCCTCCTCTCCTCTACTAATTGAAAAAAACAGGGAATGATCTAGCCAACTCAGCTGGAGGTGTGCTTTTTACAAATAAGAGATTAGAAGAAAACCATGCCAAAATGAATGAACTACTTAACTGCAGCAGAAGTATCAGCTCCTGTACCATTGAGATATTAATTATGGCCTGATATCTCAGGAAGTCAAGCAGCAGGAGATACACCCTGTAAAGAAGAAAGAAGTATCAGTCTTAAAGTAAGGTTTCCTGAAATTCTGATGTCATGTTGATCAACTGGGATTAGGCTAAAGTCCGGTTTCCTGGCAACAGTATCCTGATTTTAAAAATGGTTCAAGTGGGGCTTGATGGCACATGCCTGTAATCAAAGCTACTTGGGAGGCTAAGGCAGGAGTATTACTTGAACTCAGGAGATCGAAGCTGCAGTACACTGTGATCTTACCTGTGAATAGCCACTGGACTCCAGCCTGAGCAACTTAACAAAGCACCCATCTCTCAGATAAAAAAAGTCTAAAGCCTCATGCTAACTGAGCTGTAGACCAGCTTCAGAGGTATGCCAATAAGTAAGCTGATGACTATAATAACACTTCAGGTATACAACTGATAAGCCAGGGATAAAGTTCCTTCCCTCAGTTCTTACGTTCTAAGAGAAACTTCTAGTTCAGGCTGAAAAATGTTTTCAGTATCCTAAAATAGATTGGCAAAGGTTAGAGATCTTAAATTTGCAGTTTTGTTTTGAAAGGGTGTGGTTTGAAGCTTAATATTAACCTCCTGTTAAGCTATAAGACGTAAGGCTGTTGAATAGGAGCTTATAGCTTTATCCCAGATTTTAAAGACATTATTTAGATTTTTTTTTTATAATTAGGGAAGCATTCAGAAAAATTACTTATGAACCTTTAAAGTAATTGCATTAAGTTATATGTTTGTTTCATCCATTCAGTGAGTTCAAATGTTGTAAAATAGGGTTTTCATAAGCAGATTACTTGCTATAGTTTTGATTTTCAAAATTTAGTAAACCCTTTGGACTATGGCGATAGTGTTTTTTAAATTCTTGTGCTTAAAGACATTAACATGTTTTAGAAGAGCCATACTAAGTGCTGTGCTAATCAAGATAAATGGAATCATCAGCAAGCATGTGGTCTGCCCACCATGCTCTACTTTGGCAATAGCTCATCTTTTTTTGTTAAGTAGTTTTCTAAATACTTGGATTGAACCTCCTAAGTTATCTGTGGTGGTTTAAACCTTAATTCACTGTGGTGAAGCACAAGCAAAATGTGAATTATCCACATAGTATTTTGGTAACTATTAAAAAACATAATTTGAACTTCTGTTGTAAACGAAACTGATGATCACTAATGATAATTAAACTTTTTGCTTAGGGTTTGTATGGCATGTTTTAAATATGGAACAGTACAGAGAATAATGTATGGAGTGCGCAGGAAACTATTATTCATATTTTTAAAATCTTTTTGCCAAACTTGCTTAAGGATTCTGAAGTTAGTGTTTATCCTCTTCATTATGTTTTTATCTTTGCTCCATATCTGTATCTCCATAAACATGGGCTTTTTGATGTGGAAAATCTTTGTTACAGTTATGATTTCCTGTCACATTTTCCCTGTATTAGAGTCAGTAAATCCCACCCACTAAGTACTTCCGTGGAGAGACTTGTTCCTATTCCTTTCTAGGTGAGGCTGCCAAGCCAGCTTTCTCCAGGAGGTTTCTATTATTTTTATTTTTCCATTAGTAGGAGTTACTTAGGCAGTATTATTTTTTGAATCTTTTTAATTCTCAAACAAGTTAGATATTAAACATTAATTTTTAAATTCAGCATTTAATTTTAAGTTTTGTTTTTGGACTTTTTTTGATACAGGGTCTCCCTCAGGCTGGAGTTCAAGGGCACAGACTTGGCTTACTGCAGCCTCTACCTTCAGAGATCAGGCAGTGCTCCCACCTAAGCCTTCCGAGTAGCTGTAACTACAGGCACATGGCACCATGCCCAATTAATTTTTGTATTTTTTTTTGTATTACAAATTTTTGTATTTTTTGTAGAGATGGAGTTTTGCCATGTTGCCCAGGTTGGTCTTGAGCTCCTGGACTTAAGTGATCCACCCACCTCGGCCTCCCAAAGTGCTGGGATTACAGGCGTGAGCCATTGCCCAGCCCAATTTTTAAATTTAATTTTTTATTTTTAATTTTAAATTTTTAAATTTTTTAAAATATAGTCTTGTTAAGCATAGGCAGATTGTCACTTTTGCACTTAAAATGAGAATCATGATGATGTCTTTATCAATTTGGAAAAGAGCTCAACTGGTAGCCACTATATTAAGAAGAACTTTACATTCTCTGTCATTGATGATAGGTGAATAAGAAGAATTAATAACTCTTGATTTAGTATTTAGTCTCTAATTTACTATATGACCCAAACAATCCTTTTTCCAAGTCATGACCTGGAAATGTATTTCTAAAGCATTTATGATTCCTCTGTTTACTTGATTGAATATTGAAATTTAGGGCTTGCCCATAAACTGGCTCCACACTTTTGCTTCTGCCCTAGCTGCAACCAGAGCTGCCCATTGGCTTAAATGTTTGTATCCTTTGACAGCTGAGGAGGATATCAGAAAGAGGGGAGACCCGTCTTTTCAGACTTTGACTCTGATCTGCTACTGCTTTACAAAGAGCACCGAATTCTAGATCTGTTCCATATCCCTAGATCTGGAGTACATTTCTGTCTTTATCTGCTCAGAAGTCAGTGCCAACTCACAGGTTTTAAAGATTTCTATCAAATGATTCCTTTTGTCTTAATTTTAATTATCTAGCAACTCTGAATTCAATCTGCCTCTTCTATGGAATCTTTTTTTGAGACAGAGTCTCTGTTGCCCAGGCTAGAGTGCAATGACACAATCTCTGCTCCCTGCTACCTGTGTCTTCTGGGTTTAAGCAATTCTCCTACCTCAGCCTCCTAAGTAGTTGGGATTACAGGCACCTACCACCACTCCCAGCCAATTTTTGTATTTTTGGTAGAGACAGGGTTTCACCATGTTGGCCAGGCTGGTCTTGAACTCCTGACCTCAAGTGATCCACCCATCTCGGCCTCTCAGAGTGGTTGGATTACAGGCGTGAGCCACCACACCCAGCCTCTGGGATCTTTTTTTTTTTTCCCAGAGGTTTCTGTTTACAGAAAAATGATTAAAATGGCCAGCATTTCTTTAAGAGGAAAAGGAAAACCACCACCCCGAGGTATTTAAAGAAAAATTATGTAAATAGGAAATTAACAAAATTTTAAAACTAGGAATTGAAGTACATATTACAATTGAGATATATTCTCATACCATAAATTCACTCCTATAAAGGATACAGTTCAATGATTTTTAGTACATTCACAAAGTTGAACAGTCACGATCCTATCTAATTCCAGAACATTTTTATCACCCCCACAATAAATCCTGTACTCATTAAGCAGTCATTTACCATTTCTCTCTCCCCTTAGCATGTGGCAACCACTACTTTACTTTCTGTCTTTATGGATTTGCCTATTCTGGACATTTCATGTAAACACAATCATGTAGTACATGGCCTTTTGTGTCTCACTTTTTTTATTTAGCATGTTTTCGAGATTCATCTATGTTAGCATAAATCAATGTTTCCTTTTTAATTAATTTCTCTTTAAAAGTGATATTATACTTTTTAAATATTGAGGTGGGATCTCACTATGTTGCCCAGTCTGGTCTCAAACTCCTGAGCTCATACAATCCACCTGCCTCTGCCTTCCAAAGTGCTGTGATTACAGGTGTGAGCCACCACGTCTGGCCTCATTTCTTTTTATGTATGAGTAATATTCCATCATATGGATATACCGCGTTTGTTTATCCATTCATCAGCTATGGGCATTTGGATTGTTTCCATTTTTTGGCTGTCATGAATAATGGTACTATAAACATTTGTGTACGTTTTTGTGTGAACATATGTTTTTAGTTCTTCTGGGTATATACCTAGGAGAGGAGTTGCTGGGTCATATGGAAATTCTATGTTTAACTTTTTGAGAAACTGCCAAACTGTTTCCAAAGCAGCTGCACAGTTTTTACTTTCCCACTAGCAGTGTATGAGGGTTCCACTCCTCCACATTCTCACGAACGCTTGTTATTGTCTGTCTTCAATTATAGCTTTCCCAGTGGGTGTTAAGTGATACCTCATTGTAGTTTTGATTTACATTTCCCTAATGACTAGAGACATTTGAGCATCTTTTTATCTACTTCTTGACCGTTTGTCTGTCTTCTTTGGAGAAACGTTTTTTAAATCCTTTGCCCTTTTTAAAATTGGTTTATTTCAAGTGCTATTATAAGTACTATGATTACTTTTAGATAGAGAATTTTGTAGAATTGAATGATAATGTATAAGTAAAATATATGTGGAGAATTGACTATCACATAACACATAAAAATAAGCAAAACTAGTTTATACAAGTGAACAGTATTTATTCACCAACATGTATTATGGAAATGGTGCCAAATTATTTTATAACTTTAGTGTCTGATTTTAAAAATGGTAATGTTAGTGATATTTTACTATATTCTACATAGAGTAATGTTGGTAAAGTTTATAGAGTTGTCAGTTGCAATCTCTCATGCCGTAATTATGTATCTGTGCTGTCTAAAATATCCACAAGTCACATGTAGCTATTTACATTTAAATTAGTTAAAATAAAAAGTTCAGTTACTTGGTCACACTAGCCACATTTCAATTGTCCAGTAGCCACATATAGCTAGTGCCTACAATGCAGGAGACTGGAAATAGACATTTTCACATCATCACAGAAAGTTCAGTACAATAGTGCTAATCTTGATTTACTTTATCCTGAAATTCTCTCTTTCCTTCCTTCCTCCCTGCCTCCCTTCTTTCCTTTCCTTCCTTTCTTTCCAAGACAGGGTCTCACTATGTTGCCCAGGCTGGACTGAAACTCCTGGACCCAAGTGATCTTCCTGCTTCCGCCTCCCATGTAGTTGGAATTATAGGCACATACCACTGTACCTGGTTTATTATGAAGTTTCTTACTCTAAGGAAAATGTCAGTGGAAGTTTTATTTCATTTATGTATTAACCCGTGTTATCTTAGAGCCTTACCATTTGAAATCGAACATTTAGGCCGAGTCTCCCTAACTCTACAAACAATAAAAAAAATTAACTGGGTTTGGTGGTTTGTGCCTGTAGTTCCAGCTATTCAGGAGGCTGAGATGGCAGGATTGCTTGGGCCTGGGAGGTTGAGGCTGCAGTGAGCCATGATCATGCCACCCCTCACCAGAAAGAGCAAAACCTTGCTTCAAAAAAAAAAAAAAAAAAAAAAAAAGGGAGGGAGGGAGGGAAGAATTTAGAGAACTAGAGAAAGTGCAGGTCATTGCACTGAATGGAAGTATACCTGTGTGTATTATTAAATTTTATAATACAGTCTATCTTAACCTACTCACAGGCCAGTTAGTTATTTTTTAAGTAGCTTTTCTCTATCCAATGTGGAAATACTGAATATTTATGGCTAGCTCCTGAAATTTAGGCCTCAAAAGTAGTCACTGCTTCATCTCTAAGTCACGAGCCATTAGCTGTCCATTAGTGTGTCCTTAGAAAAATCGTGCTTTGAGTTGGGGAAGTTCTGTCTTTTAGAAAGTTGAGGTAAGGGTTAGGAACTTGTGGTTGGTTTTCTTTTTCTTTTTTGCTTATCTATTTCTCCTGGTGGGATTTTTGTGCCCAATTATTTGTCCTATTGATTGTTAATGCATTTTATTCAAAGGCTCCCCAATTTTTTCTAATGCTATTCTGGGAGTGTTGGATCTTTTTCTACTTTTTCCTTTCTGTAATTGCTCTTCATTTTTATGTGTTTTTTGTTTGTTTTTTATTTTGTCTTTTCATTCTCTTTTTTTATTATTGATGTTTGGATCTCCAACTTGCTGTTTCCAAACTTTGATCATCTTATGTAAGTTTCATGAGTCATAAATTAACAACCGGCCATTAATTAACCTTAGCTACATATTAATGACAAAATATGTAAAATAGAGTTATAGAGACCATTAGTGTGGCAGGTTGGAAAGCAAGTAGCTTTTTTGTGTATTAAGTGGTGTTTCGAGGGATCTGCTATTGGGAAAAGTGATTGTAGTGATTCTTTTTTTTTTTTAATGCCATTTTGAAACTTTTTAAAACCGCTGACATTTAAAAAAATACTAAGGGACATAATTTTCACTAAAGTTAACTCTTGAATTTATTATTAACATCTTATTAGAACCAATTGAATTTGGAACTATGTTCTGCTCTAAGGAAATGTGTAGATAAAATTAGGAGATTAACAGATAATTAACAAATAATTTGAAAGGTATTTTTTCTCATCCCTGTTCTGCCAAAGTATTGTTAAAACTGCCAGTGGAAATCATGGTCAGCTGATTTGATCTTCCTTTTTTCATCTATTGCCAGCCTAATGAATTTCTCTCTCTCTGTGTGTGTGTGCGTATGTGTGCGCGTGCACGCGTGCCAGTGTCTGTATGTACATTAAAAGTGAGCATAACAAGAACATGCACAGTTGCACGTTTTTTCAAAGCCTCTTGAATCTGAGCTAACTCAGCATCATTTCTACTTGTCCTTGAGAACTGAAGCATTGAGGTTCTGCTGTTGCAAGTGTCCATTGCTGTCCTGATTTGGCGAGTATGTTAGAGATGTTTATGGTTCCAGGTTAACATTTCATTTTAACATGCATATTGTTGTCTTTCCTTAGGATTTCTCTTTTGTTTGCATACTCTGAACTTTTAATGACTAAAATGCCTGGTTCCTGTTGAATATACACGTAGATGACTTTCTCAAAGAGGGCCTTACCTAAGAGGTCTCTGGTTTATTTCTTATGACAAAGATGCTACAATTGGCCTTTATTGGCCAAGTGGCATTTTATAGAGTTGCCATAAGTAGCTTCTCTTCTCTTATAAATGGGTTGTTAGCCATGAAACTATACTTTTAAGATGTAGTAACAGAGTGTGTAAATAGAAGATTGCATGGTTCTGTAAATGCTGAAGACTGCTAATAAGTGGGGTGCAAGCACAGCCCTATATGGACTTGTTAGAAGATAGTACTTACAGTAGGAAAAGCTCTGCAGGTGACAATCAGAAAAAATGGTACAGGATTTTGTTACTGTAAGCCATCTAACCTAGTATACTCATATCTCACCTCAGTGTATCTCACTCAGTTCTCTGCAAGTGCCAAATCTTTACAAAGAAAAAGGAAAACCATTTGATTAGGTCACTTTCCTACCTACTTAACTGTTGTGCTGTGTTAGACTGAAAGCCTGACCATGGCCTACAAGGCCTTTTGTGGCCCACACTTTTCTATAATTAGAATGTCCCAAAGACAGCCTGGCCTGTACACAAGGCCAGATTTGCAGCAACTGTTAAAACAATAGTCATTGTTTATTGAGCACTTACTGTATGATATTATTCCACACATTTTATGTGAATTAACTGATTTAATCCCAACAACTCTACAAGCCAGTTATTAGCCCTATTTTACAGATGAAAACACAGAAACACGTAACAGTTAAGTAAGTCATTCAGAAATACGTAGCTAGGAAATGACTGGAATCTCATCCAACTCACTTAATCCTAGACCCAAGTTACTGAATGAGATAGGCTTTCCATGTAACCTGTAACACCACTGTTCATAATTTCACATTTGTTTATAGAATTATTTGACTGTAAGTTCCATGAACTGTGCATGTTTAGAGCCCATTTCAGGCATCTGATGTGTACTAGGTGGTCAGTGTGTATTTGTTGAATGAATGAATGAAAATGATTTGATGTGATTAATCACTGAGCTTAAACATGAGAATAGGGCCTCTTTTATAAACAAAACATTTAGCCCTTTAGTTCATTATCATTTTTAAAATGGGAGAATGATACTGAAATTTCTGTGTACATGTTGGAATCTAATACAAAAAAATGTGTAACTTCATAATGGCTATAAAGATTTATTCTTGTAGTTTTGTTTTTATCTCAAGTATAAGAATAGACATTAATTAGCTTATGTTCAGTAACACCCATCCTTTATGTCAATAATTAAAATATACTGGCATATGTAATCCAATTAAGGTTATGTTTACAGTAAATTGTTATTTTGTTGAAAACCTTTTAAATATCACTTGTTACCAAACAAAAATGCACATTCTAATTTTGGCCACATTAAATTTTTTTATTTCTAGTTAAATCTAGGTAATTATTAATAGTGGAGTTCAAAGTAAAAGAATTACAAACGTGGAATTTGATAAGGAAAATTGGATTTTATAACATTATATTAAATTTGTAATCATAGCAATTTTTGAACATACTTGGCAGCTCAATAAATTGTTTTATGATAGGCTATAATTAAAATAGTATTTTCCTATTTGAATATCTATAGATATAATATAAGGAGAAATTTTTATTACATTGTATGAAGTATAGACAATACTAATTGTATCTTGCAAAGTAGAATTTTTTTCTTTTGAGGTTATTACTAGAGTCATAAATCATGTTGAAATGAAATTTACACAGCATGTGACTGAATATTTTCCACTGTATCAAATCTATTGGGTTTTGGGAAAACCTAGAGTTTGGTGGCAGTATAGAACTGAGTTTTAGGTAAAGCTGAGTATTTAAAGGATGAAACTTTGAAAGACAGTGAGACCCATAAGACTTACAGATATTCAACTTTCTGAGTAGTATTTTAGTTTACTAAAAGTGTGGAAGCTAATAGGTGGCAGTGAGGCAGGAGGTGTTCAGAACACAGTGACCTACATCCCAAATCCAAGTCTTCTATAAGGCAGAGAATAGACTAAGGCATAATAAGTTAGGACCTGCCACATGGCAAACTGATTTTGGGAATCATTCTAGAAAGATACTTAAAGGATGTACTGATGGTAACTCTAGCAGCAGGCCATTGTCATGAAGGATAGAATAATGGTGACTGAAGTCATTCTCCCTTGCTTGAGATGGTCTGTCATAAGCGCGAGCAGCTTGAGGCTGAGTTGTAGACAATAAAACATGAGTCCAATGACAGTCTTTGTAGGTTGAGTGAGGCTTTATGTATACTAGCTGTTGTAATGCATTCACAGAATGATTAGAGTCAGAATTACAGTAACATTTTAAATGCAAAGGAGAGTATCTTCCATGTCACTTCATAGTTCTGTACCCATTCCCAGCCCTGTGATATAGTCCATGTGAAACATTAGAACAGCATCCTTATATGAAGTATACCTATAGACAGGGGTGGGACAGAGAAGTAGTGGCCAGAGAACAGAGTTTGTCACACTATGATTCAGCCTGTGGGAGTGATTTTCACACTGCCTGTCAGCTTTCTGTGATAGTTAAAAACAATTTGCTAGTGACATAGTAGAGCCTTAAGGCCATAAATAAGAATTTTTAGCTGCCACAGAGCCTTTCCTAAAAAAGCACATTTGTATAAACCAAACAGTGTTTCTATATAGTTTCTCATTTACCCATTGTCCTCACCATAATCTTTGGAAGTGGATGATTTTATAATCATAATGTGTGTTTTTACACATGAGAAAACAGTAAAAGAAAGCCATGACTTGCCCTAGGATCCTGCAACTAGTGAGTTTGAATCAGAATCCAGACTTTAATTTTCTGATATATAAAGAAAAGGCCTCTCTGTTGGATCACACTGTTGCTATGAGTTAATATGGGAGATGTCATATGTATAAAGTACCCATGAGTTTAAAGTTTTGGTTTGTTCAAATATATGTTTATATAATTATTCAAGTTAAATTTAGATAGACACGTGCTGACAGAACTTGAAGGTAAAAATAGTTTCTGCAAATACTATTCCACACTTTCTTTTTCTTTCTTCTTTGAGACGGAGTCTTGCTCTGTCTCCAGGGTGGACTGCAGTGGCACCATCTGGGCTTACTGCAACCTCCGCCTCCCGGGTTCAAGTGATTCTCCTGCCTCAGCTTCCCAGTAGCTGGGATTTCAGGTGCGCACCGCCGCGCCCAGCTAATTTTTGTATTTTTAGTAGAGGTGGGGTTTCACCATGTTGGCTAGGATGGTCTCGATCCCCTGACCTCATGATCTGCCCATCTTGGCCTCCCAAAGTGCTAGAATTACAGGCATTAGCCCCGTGCCCAGCCCACACTTTTTCTTTATACCACTTTGAATGCTGAGTAAGGACATTGTACTGTATCATTGCCCAGCATAGTTTTGGCTTATAGAGACTTGATGGTGAAAGACAGAAAGCAAGAAAGAGAGAGAGACAGAGGGAGGGAGAAAAAGGGAGAGAAGAGAGAAGGAGAGAGAGAGAAAGGGGGAGGAAGAGAAAGAAGGGAAGGAAGGGAGGAAGGGAAGGGATGAAGAAAGGAGATTTGATAAGTGTATGTGTTTTGTAAGAGAAGCTCTTTGGGGAATAAATAATGGTGTTGGAATTTACCATGTAAAATAAGTTTAGTAGAAAACTCGGGAGATGAAAACATTGATTTGTTTCTTCAGTTGTGGAATTACTCATTTCTGATTTTGTTGCATAGGATCAAATTATATTCTAGGTAGACCCTTTATGTTTTTCAGTTTGTTCCTTCTATATTCACAAATTTACTGCCAACTACTAAATTATTTATAACGATTGAGTGATCTGATTTTTGTATACATGCATTGCAAAAAAAGTTTCATATTGTCATGAAACCAAATTATAAAAAACTTGGAGGCAAGGGGTGAAAGATCTAGGCAGTATGTGAAAGTTTAACAAATATTTGTTGAGCCTACTATGTGCTGGGGCATCCTCTTTAATGCTTCCTACGCGCCGTACCCCAAGTAGAGTTCCTTCAGCTTCTCCTCTTCAGCACTTTCTGCATTTCCTTCTGAGATGGCTCTTGATTTGATTTTATTCTGACTGTTGAGGCTTTTCCAAAAATGGAGCCTTGCTAAATTCCCATATATATCATGTGCTCTTTTTAAAAGTTTATTATACCACATGTATTGTCCCACTACCTCTAAATAATGTGGGGAAGCATTCAGAGAGAAGAGAGATCATTGCCAACCCTGTTTTGACTCTGTTTGGCACTCACTGTCTCACTTATATCCAGATATCCTTTCACCAGTAGGTTTATGGTAGGCAGCTTTAAGGTAGCCTCCAGTAATCCCACCTCCTAAGATCCATGCCTTTGTGTAATCCCTGTCCCTTCAGCATGCATGAATTTATTACTCATTTCTGATGAATTGAGTATTTCTTTGAGTAATAGTACATCACTTCCAAGAATAGCAGTGTTAACAATATCTCAGTGTTATCAGTGATTATCAATGATTCTTGATGGTGTTCTAGAGAAAGAGCTTAGAATTCACTCCTGAGTCAGGGAAAGAATGAAGCCTATGGGTGTTTAAAGAGAGCTGTCCAAGGAGTGCCTGGAATCAGATAGGAGCAGGAGCGCAAGGCAGTGTGTCTTAAAAGATGTGTCTTTATTTGCATTAACTGTTTTAGCAACCTTGGGGAAGGCATTACATCTTCCAGAGCCATTATTTTCTCATCTGTACAATGGATGGAGTTGAACTTGATGTTGGTTTTGATAAGTCTGTTCAATTCACATTCTCTACATCCAGAAATCCAATATTTTGCATTTTGATAAGGAGATTTTATTTAAAACAAAAGAAAATTTATTCACATACTGTGAAGTCACGTTTTTCCTTCAGAAATCATATATTGTAGGTATGAAATTTATGTAACATCTTAAATCTTTTGATATTATTTCTCTGGATATTAGTATATCGGAGCTTCTGTTTTTGGAATTGCTATTTATAGTAACTTTCTAGGGTTTTGCTTTTTATAGTTATGGAGTTTTTTTTTTTTTTTTTTTTTTTTTTTTTTTTGAGGCGGAGTTTTGCTGTTGTTACCCAGACTGGAGTGCAATGGCGTGATCTCGGCTCACCGCAACCTCCGCCTCCTGGGTTCAAGCAATTCTCCCGCCTCAGCTTCTGGAGAAGCTGGGATTACAGGCACGCGCCACCATGCCCAGCTAATTTTTGTATTTTTAGTAGGGACGGGGTTTCACCATGTTGACCAGGATGGTCTTGATCTCATGACCTCGTGATCCACCCGCCTCGGCCTCCCAAAGTGCTGGGATTATAGGCGTGAGCCACCGCGCCCGGCCAGTTATGGAGTTTTAATGTGTCACCACTATCTTAATCATTTTGAATTTGTGTCCCTGACAAATCAGTGAGATTTCTGAAACTAAAACCTATCAGTAACCCTTTTCAGAATTCCTTGCTGGAAGAAAATGATAGGCTGTTGTCTTTTGTTCCTCCAGTGGAGTTGGTATGGCATCCCCAAAACCATCTTCTGTACCCTAAAATGTTCCAATTACCCATTGCAGCATTCAGATTGCTGATTTGGGGCTTCCCTGACGCCTCTGCCCCCTGCAGCTGCCTCAGCTGGATGCGGGCAGGTGGGTTTTTACTGAGGCTTTTCCCACTCTGGTCCAAAAATTTATTAATCCTTTCTTTTCAGTGTTACATTATCAGAAATGAAATTCTAATTACTTGCTGCATTTAAGCCTTATGTTATTCATGTCATTTACAAAATTTTCTTTCCTTTTGGAATCATTTGCAAATCAATTTAAGCTGTGTTTATCAAGCAAGACAAAAGTGTACAGGATAAAAAACATAATTATGTCATGCAAAACTCTCACAATCTATAGTAGGAAAACCTTAAGGTAAGGGGAGTCTGGATTCCTCGGGTGTGGCTCTAGTGCTAATGAGCTCCAAATCCCGGGCACAGCCAGTTCCCTCCCCACTTCCGCCTTGAGCAAAGCAACAAAACAACTAACAGTGGGAATCATTTTTCTTCAGCACTTGGTCATTATTAAGAAAACAATTAGGGGAACTCTTATTCTCAGATTGTCTTTTAACATAGACACATTAATGATACTATATAAAACAATGAGATTTATTTAAAATATTTTTAATTTAAGGAATGTTCAAATCATTAATACCAGAAGGCATCTATCTAGGATTTTTTAAAAGGTGAATTTCGGATACTTGTAGCAAAAATGTACACAAGTTTAGCTTGTAAACAGTTAACTGTGCCAACAGATTGGTCAGTGCAAATTGAACATGTCGATGCAGCAGGATTTAGAGCTTTAGTTGTCCATCTTTCCTGCTAAGCTTCTGGTACCTCCCTGATAACAGACCCGGTCACCAAATTGAATTTTTTAAAAAACTCCAAGAGGGCTAACAAATGTGATACTCACAAGGGGAAAAAAAAAAAAGCAAATATTAGAATAGTTTAGAGGGTTAAAAGATGCATAAAGTAGATGGATTTTTCTTAGATTTTCAAAATGCTTATAACAAATTTCCACTTGTTATTTTTAAAAGAATGCTGTTGAGTTTTAAATGGTGAGAATAGCTGATTTGTCATGGAGGACTGAAGTTTACAAATGGGAAATAGCAAGCTGGGATAAGCAGGCATTTTTCTGGAGGAAGAAGTACAAATAGGGTTCCTCAGGAGTCAGTAATGTGGGCAATAATTTTAAACATTGATTTAATCTCTCTTAAGAAGGGCACAAGTCTTTGTAGGTTTTCAGTAGCAAACCCCCTAGAAGACTGATCTGACCACCTCCTATTTGTTCTTCTTGGCTCTGGATTCTTTCTTTTTGTTCACATTGCTGCTCTTTGTTTTGGAAAAATTCTTCAGTTGGTTGTTCAGGAGGGTTGAGCTGTTCATGTATCTCAGTTGATGGCATTTGTCAGGACCAGGTCAGTGTTTTATTCCTTTATCCCTGTCTTCTGTATTTACCTCCCATGGCCGTAGGCATTTATAATGTGTTCAGTGTTTTTCTTTTTGTTTGTATGTACTCTTGTATAATATGTATTTTGCATTATGTAAATTATTACATAAATGTTATTCTCATTCAGTTAATATTTTTCACTTAGTTTATTTTAAAGATCTGTCCCTGAGTGGTGTCTGTATTAGCTTGTTGATTCTGACTGCAGTTGAGTATTTCATATATCCATCCAATTTTATCTCTCCCCTCCTGTGATGGTTATTTAGATTGCATTCACCTCCTCACCATCATAAAGAGGATGACAGGTTTTTGGGAAATAGGCCTAGCAGCAGAATTGCTGCATAATAGACTACGAGTACTCTTACTTGGCATAAGCTGTACTGGGCTGATACTCTAGAATGGCTGCATCCATCTGTACATCCCCACATCCCAACACTTGGCATGGTTCCATCTGCCAGGTTTAAGTCATCTCATTTTCAGTTTGTATTTCTCTGACTACTTATGAACTTGATAATGTCTTCATCTGCTTGTTATCTTTTTTTGTGGTATCCTTTTCTGTAAATTTTTTGTACATAGCTTTTGCCCAGTTTTCCATTTGGGTTCCAATCTTATGTTGATTTGAGGGACATCCTCATATTCCAGATATATATCCCTTATTGTGTTACAAAAATCTTTAATATCTCATCTGCCTGTAAACTTTATCAAACAGAAACCCTTGTTTGGTCTTCCCCCACCACCATCCCGGCTATATAGTTTGTAGGTTTTGTTCAAATCCTCTAGCTCTAGTTTTCAAGGTATTCTTCATGTTTTCTTATTTATTTATTTATGAGACAGGGTCCCACTCTGTCACCCAGACTGGAGTACAGTTAAGCTATAGATTTGGCTCACTGCAGCTTCGACCTCCCAGGTTCAAGCAGTCCCTCTACTTCAGCCTCCCTAGTAGCTAGAGGTGCAGTAGATAAAGCACAAGTGCGCATCACCATGCTAGAGTAGTTTTTAAATTTTTTGTAGAGACGATGTCTTACTGTGTTGCTAGGGCTGGTCTCAAACCCTTAAGCTGAAATAGTCCTCCCTCCAAGGCCTCCTAAAGTGCTGGATTATAGGCTTGACCTACTGCACTGGACCCCTTTTTTTAACTTTATAATTTTACTTTATACAATTTGGCTCTCTTGCACCTGGAGTCTACATTGTGTCACTGCCCTGATAAAAAAAATCTTCCGATGGCCTCAGTTGCCCCCACAGAGTGAAGCCGGACGTCACAGGGCATAGAAAGCTCCTTAGGATCTGTCTCACACCTTCACCCTGTTCAGATGTTCCCACAGGGTCTCTTATTCACCTTTGTCTTCAAGTATACTGAGTTTGATGTCTTCCAAAAACACCCTCTACCAGGAAAACGAGCATCATAACATAATTCAAAAGGTAGTTTCCCTACTTAAATCATTTAAAAACTTGGAGGTATTTCTTTTGTTAATTTTTAAACGGAGATACTTTTATTAAAATTATAAAGGTAGCACATTCCCATTGTTTCAGAAGTCAAACAATGCAGAAATGTACAAAGTAGGAAATGAAAAGTTCTGAACCCCAACTGTTTTATACTTTTCTTACATAGAATCATACAGATGAGGGTAGTGGAGGAAGGATGACAAAACTTAATGCCTAGGCCATGTCCCAGACCAGATAAACAAGAATCGCCAAGGTGGGTTCCAGGCACTGGTATTTTTTAACAGCTCCCTAGATGATTCTAATATTCAGCTTGGTTAGAAATAACTGGCTGTTACAACACTTGAAAAAATAAAAACATCATACGAATGTATTGTTCAACATCTTGCCTTTATCCTCCCAGTACTTACTAAGTGATATTTAAAACCTTACCCTTGGCTTAAAATTTAACTGTAATGAAATATTTCATTTATTTTTGAAGATGTTATCAAGCATGCAAGCCCTGTTAATTTGATTAACATTATGGAGTAATTATTATAAAGGGATAAAGTATTTTGAATAATAGTAACTTTTTGACCTGCATATAGTAGCATAAAATTCTTCCCTTTTTGCATTTAGACTCGACTTGTCAAAATTCATAATGAATGGCCAAAGTCCTCATGGATACTTAGTTTTTATGCCAAATGGTAGAATATATTCAAGTAGTCATTAGCAACTAAGGTTTATACAAATTAGAAATCGAAAAAGCAAGTTATGCAGTTAATTTTTTTTTTAACTGAGGAATGATCTTTGTCTTAGCGTCAGTTGCTTCCTCTCCACTGGTTGCTTCTCCTTAAGTATCTTCTGTCTTGTCAGATTTTAACAACAGCTAGAAACCTGCCTTCATCTCCAGAGAGCTGTGCTGGCACCCCTTCTCCCCGCTTCCCACCCCACCCCCGTTTCCCTTCAGGGTTAAATATCTGGTGCAGGCTCCTCTTCCTCAACCCTGCTCTCTGCCTGGCTCCTGCCACTTTGCTTCCCTTCCTGCCACCCTGCCCGGGCCTTGCTCCTGAAGACGCTCTTCATCTGTCTTGCCCAGCAGCACTTGACTACCAGCTCTCTGGGAAAATTGCTTTCCTTCTTTGCCTATTACGATAGTATTTTTTTCTGTCTCTTTTATCTTTCTGACTCTTACTTAAGTTCTGTTTCCAGCTGACCTCTTTCCTTCTACTTACCTTTTAAAATTACTATTTTTTCTTCTTACAGAAGTGTTATATGTGTTTACAGTAGAAAATACAGACTAACCAAAAAGATGAACTACCCATAATTTCATCATTTAGAATAGCCTGTTGGTTTTGTTTTTTTAAGAAAAGGGGATCATGCTACATAGGCATAGTCTTTATACATAACCTTTATTTCCTCCCTACCTAATAATATTTATTTTCTAAACTGTTTATTTTTAATGTTGGTTTTTTTAAGTTTTTTATTATTTTAAATTAATAGGCATGTAGTTAAATAAAATAATCCTGAAAGCCTTTTAACAAATTATAACAGTCCTTTGACCTCCTTGCCTCATTCTTTTTGCCGGAAGTATTTCAATTATTTTGTCTATTTCTTATAGTCATCTCTTTATTTCTAAATAACATTATTATATCATTTCCTGAATCACTGATTTTAGATATCATCTATTATTATTAATACATAGGTGAGAATTTCTGCCTTTTACCTCTTTGCTATCCTCCCATTTTCCTAATAATGATAGATCATGATTTTTTATTAAATTACTATTTATTGTTTCCATTATTTTGACTGTATATATCATTCACCAATGAGCCAAATAGTTTCTCATCATTTTTTAAGTACAAGTGTTTTTTCCAGCAATGAAAATACCCACCTCATTTTTCCATTTCCTTAACTTTGTTTTGATCTGAGGCCAAATCTTCTCACACCCTCCTTCAGCCTCTTAGTGCCATTTTCCACATAGTTACTCTAGCAGCTCATCAGTGAATCCCATTTAATCCTCACACTTGGGACCAGCCGTCTGTCCTCCTTTTCCAGGCTGAACTGGTTGCATTCTAGGCCTGCTGCAAAATGTCATTAATGCCTGAGTAGCCCTCATCCAAGACTGAAGTCAGTGACACAGTGATGTTAGCAAATTGAGAGATTTGAGAAGGTCTCGGTAGGCTTCTGGTCCCTGTAAGTATCTAGCGCTGCTGCATGAAGGCATTGAGCAGCATTTGGCCTGGGCTTGTGAGTGCTGCTCCCTTGGCAACACGCTTTCCTCCTTGAGGTTTCAGGACTGGTGAGCTTTTCTGCTAATCTAGGTCTTACTGTGGCCTTTCTCTCCACTTCCCTCACTCTCCCCCTTTCCCCACCCACGTAGACCCCTTCTGTCAGTCTTCTTTCGTTCTCCAGTGTGATTATTGATTGCACTGCTAATATTTCTTGGTCTTTGGGGAAGAAGTGAATGGAGTCCAGGGATGCAAAATTCATTTAAAATGAAGCTGACATTTCAGACTTATCAGGAGGGTGGTAGATTCTTGCCTTTATGAAAGTTGAATAATTTTCTTTATACAATTTAGAAATTTTAAACAATAAACACTGATGAGAGGGGAAAAGCTGTTTATACTTAGCATATTGCTTATTCAACTTCAACTAAGATACTCATTTATTACACCAATTTAGGCATCTCACTATGTTTCCACTCCTTTAGGACAGCAGAATATATACTTACATTATGTGCATTTTTTTTACTTGTGGAGGGGAAAATACATTCTGTATAAAACAAAAAACGCTTAGCACTAAAAAATGTGATCTTTATGTAGTCTTACCTGAAGTTAGTTGAAATATCAATTGTGCTCAAAGATAGACTGTAAACTAGAACATTATTTGCAATGATATGAATAAATAACTTAAAATATGTCCTAGTTATTTGAAAGTAGATGAGCAAATTATGAACCTGATATGTCTGAAGTGATGATTAATACTATTAAGAATGATTTGTTTTGGAATAACATATTTAAACTAGGCAATCATGGATAGTTAAGGCACTTTAAAATATGTTAATAGATTACTTTCATTATTCAGTTATTTCAGTTTTTAATATGAAATTTTCTAGACCAATTGCAAAGACTTTTTCAAAGTACTAAATATTCCCATTATAAATAAAGTGCACCTAATGGTTCTTTCAATTTGTAAGCAAACAGCAAATGATTTTTTATACCCAAATGGAGATTTTAGTTTTGCTATTTGCTTGCTCTTTAACTTTGGGCAGATATTTAAACCGTTTGGAACCTATGTTCTGATCAGTGAAGTGAGGATCGTTTCTACCTCAGGAGTTTTTGCAAAAAACTTAGATGAAATAAATGATCATTGCTTAATTTTTTTAAAGAAGTTCTGCATTTTTAGTAGTCAGGAAAACTATTAAAACAATGAGGTGGCTGAGCGCCATGGCTCACGCCTGTATCCCAGCACTTTGGAAAGCCAAGGCGGGCAGATCACGAGGTCAGGAGTTCGAGACCAGCCTGGCCAACACAGTGAAACCTTGTTTCTACTAAAAATACAAAAATTAGCTGGGTGTGGCGGTGGGCTCCTGTAGTCCCAGCTACTCAGGAGGGAGAATTGCTTGAACCCGGGAGGCAGAGGTTGCAGTGAACCAAGATTCTGCACTCCAGCCTGGACGACAGTGCAAGATTCTGTCTCAAAAAACAAACACAATAAGGTACCACTTTTTCACAGATTAGGCTGACAAACACTGGAAAGAATGATAAAACCTCATGTGGATGAGCGTGGCAAGTTGGACTCACATTGCCACAATTCTTCTGGAGATTAAAAAAAAAAAAAAAAGAAAGTTCACTTGACTCATCACTTCTAATGTGCTATAAAGACATAATCACACAAGTGGACAAAAACTATTTCTGCTGAGTTGTTTATATTATCAAAAACTCCAAATCTAAATATTAATACATCAGACAATGAAGTTTTTTGTAGCTCTCAGTAATAACTATATTTTTTTTTTTAAAAAAGGAGTGGCTGGGCCCCATGGCTTATGCCTGTAATCTCAGCACTTTGGGAGGCCAAGGTGGACAGATCACTTGAGGTCAGAAGTTTGAGGTCAGCCTGGCCAACATGGAAAAACCTAGTCTTTGTTAAAAATATAAAAATTAGCCAGGCGTGGTAGTGAGTGCCTGTAATCCCAATTGCTCGGGAGGCTGAGGCAGGAGAATCGCTTTAACCCAGGAAGCAGAGGTTGCAGTGAGCCAAGATTGCCCCACTGCACTCCAGCATGGGCGGTAGAGCGAGACTCTGCCTCAAAATAAATAAGTAAATTGGAGGGATATGTGTGTGTGTGTGTGTGTGTATTTTTTAAATTTAAATTTTAATTTTTTATTTTTGTAGAAAGTGATTTATTTAGAGAGAGAGAAAAACAGGAGAAGGAGAGAGAAACAAACAACTAACTCTCACACTGAGTGAGAGAATCCAGAAAGATGGAATACAGGAGAGGAAACAGCTTCCACACTGAGTGGAAGGGAATAGAGAGAGATGGAGTTTAGGAAGAGAAGAGAGGCTTCCAGGCTTCCATGAAGGGAGTGTTCATGGAAGGGGATCCAAACCTGGAGTCCCATATGTATATATTTTTAACCTTTCATTTGTTAAATCAGTATCAGTTTAAACATATTTTTCTGTTTTTGTATACATATTTACTTGAAAATGTTTTATTTTTTTTGAGATGGAGTCTCGCTGTGTCACCCAGGCTGGAGTGCAATGGTGCAATCTCAGTTCACTGCAGCCTCTGCCTCCCAGGTTCAAGTCATTCTCTCACCTCTACCTCCCGAGTAGCTGGATTATAGGTGCGTGCCACCATGCCCGGCTAATTTTTTGTATTTTTAGTAGAGACGGGGTTTCGCCATGTTGCTGAGGCTGGTCTGGAACTCCTGGCCTCAAGTGATCTACCCGCTTCGGCCTCCCAAAGTGCTGGGATTACAGGCTTGAACCACCGCACCTGTCCCAAAAATATTTTAAATAGAAATTTAAATAAACATTTGATAGTTTACCTAATGAATGCCATGTTATGTTTTCTTTTTTAGCAATGTGTATTCATTTAAATTGAAGGCCTTGGCTCTTTTTAATCATTAATTCTGTGAATTTGTTGGTGCATCCCTCTTAACAATGTACTAAAAACTGAAAGTGGTGGCACATTCAGTCTCCTGTAAACACTCTTCCTCCTCATGGTCCACATCCGTCTGTTCTCTGGTCTGAAATATCTCTTTTCATTTTTACCTGTGCAAGTTCAGAAGTTTTTCATTTCTTGCCTTTAACCAGAATCTTGTCTTTTGTCTCTTCAGAATTCAGCCTTCACATGTATCTCCAGAATGTTCTTACTTTAGAACAAAGCAAGCTAACTGGGAAGTTTGAGGGTCTTTCTCTCTCTCTCTCTCTCTCTCTCTCTCTCTGTGTGTGTGTGTGTGTGTGTGTGTGTGTGTGTGTGTGTGTGTCTGTCATTCTCTCTTCTGTATCTTTTCTGTATCTTCCTGGGTAGGTGGTTCTTGAAGGAAACTCTCATTCAAATAACCTATTATGAATTCTTCCTGTAAAAAACATTTAGTTTCCTGTACTCTTGATAAGTTGCCTTTTTCATTATATCTTGAAAAAAAAGAATGGTCTGAAGTCCTGCTAACAGATTTTTTCCTATGCATTTTTAGTGATATGTTGATTTCCTTAAAAGAATAATTTGGTATCGTCCAGGTGTGCCATGATTCTTCCGCTCTAGGAACTTGGAGTAATTCAGCTTGGTTAAAGATGAATCAGGTTCTTCAGGCTATCCGTTGGACAGTACTTCACCTAGAGATAAGAAGATTCACAGGGCAGGTGTCAGGGAAGGGGCACAGAGCTTCCATCCCCCAAGGAACCTCCACCTGTTCAACTGTCGGGAAGCTCCTATATGTTTTTAAATGACTAGAGTGATATTCTGACTTTACTTTCAGTGTTAGGCAGTATTTGCATTTGTATATTTTTGAGTGGCCTCCCTTTTCTTCTTGGTTCTTTGCCTAGTTTTCATCTTCAAGGTACCTTCCCGCTTTCCTGCTTTTTCTCTTTAGTTCACTTGCTTCAGCTTGCCCAGTGCCAGATATGAATCACACAGGGAAAATAAATACTGATTTAGGAGTTATATTCTCTTCAGTTTTCTTTTAATTCTCTAAAATGTAGCTTTAAAAAATAGTCTATTTAAAAAATTAGAAACTCACAGAGTGGTGGTGAAGAGTTAAGGAATCAGGTATAGCTGGGCTTGAATATAAACTGTGTCACTTCCTAGCTGCTTAACCTTAGGCAAGTGATTTAACTTCTCTGGCTCAGTATGCTCAACTGTGAAACAGAGATCATGTGTAATTCAGTTTTGCCTTGAAGATTAAATGATATAATGTTTTAAAGTGCTTAGCACTGTCTGAGTCATAGACAGTATTCAGTAGGTGGTTGCTGATGTTGCTATTATAGCATTAACTTTTCAGAGATGAAGGTAGAGGCCAGACGTCTTATTTCAAATACCATGTCACTTTTGATATGCCGGTAAATGTTGCCTGCTCAGTATACAGTCAAAATCCCCCAAAACAAAACCACGAAACAAAAGTGTAGGGTAGCACACAGGTACATCTGGTATTTTATAAGTATTATGAACTTAGGTATAGAGGGTGGTAGAAAGAGAATGAAGAAAGGATAATGGAAGAGGGGAAAAATCCAAGTCATAGTTTCTGACTAAATTAAAAAAAAAAAAGAAGATTGGATGACTGTATTGAGGCAATGGGAGGATGGGCAGAAGATTCTAATTGTGCAGCTTTTGACACATTTTTTATTATTTTTATTTTCTTTTTGAGATGTGGTCTTTTTTTTTTTTTTTTTTTGAGACAGAGTTTTGCTCTTGTTGCCCAGGCTGGAGTGCAATGGCATGATCTTGGCTCACTGCAACCTCTGCCTCCTGGGTTCAGGCAATTCTCTTGCCTTAGCCGCCTGAGTAGCTGAGATTACAGGCACGCGCCACAACACCCAGCTAATTTTTTTGTATTTTAAGTAGAGATGAGGTCAGGCTGGTCTCGAACTCCTAACCTCAGGTGATCCTCCACTTCGGCCTCCCGATTGCAAGCGTGAGCCACTGTGCCCGGCCAAGATGGGGTCTTACTATGTTACCCAGTCTTTGAATTCTTGAGCCCAAGGGATTTTCCCACCTCAGCCTCCCAAGTAGATGGGACTACCGGCATGTACCACTGGGCCCAGCTTTTTCACACACTTTTTAGTGAATGTAAATATCAAATTAGAATTTTAAGATGACTGAGAATGGGAAAATCAAAACCTATCCAGATATTAAAAGCATTCTTATAGTCCACTACATTCTCATGATGGATTCTGTGCTTTGTTTCAGAGTTTTTGTTGTGAGGTACTTTAAAAGTATTAACATTTTATCATGTTACCAGTTTTACATAGTTTTTCAGAAAGGTTAATTGTATTGTGAAATGTAATTTTGTTTCTTGGGCTTCAGTTTTCTCTTAAGCATTCATTTTGTAGTAATTACCGTTGGGAATCTTGTTCACTCTGCTAATGTTGGCTGTATAGCCATCTTCCCCAGGACGTTTCTTCTAAATGTCTGGGGATGCTGTGGTGTTAAACAATGGAGATAAGTTGATTGGGCAAACAGTCTTGGCCTGTTGTAGAACTTTGACTCCTCTGTTCTCCGCTCTGATAAACTCCTGCTCCATTTGTTCAAATAATACTGTTGACCCAGTGCCTGCGGTAGGAGGATTGTGGGTGTTTTTTGTTTTTTGTTTTTTCCTGCAGGGGTGGGAGATTTTTGGTGATCCATTCAATTCTGCCTCTGCTGACCAGGCACAGCTTTCTGCAGCACAGCTGGTGGTGGTGACAGCACAGCCTGTGATCACAGAACTGAACAGAACTCCTGTGCTCACCTAAGGATTGAGCCCACGGGGCTGGTGCATTAGCTCAGTGCTCCTGGATTCAAAACAGTTGTAGAATATGTGCAGGAAGAACAGTAAGATACCCTGCTTGAAGGAGTCTGCTATAGGGGTGCGTTTAGTGGTCCCAAATGGCAATTACTTTAGATTCTCCACAATCTGAGCAGTTTATTATACTGTGGTGGTAAGGGAAAAGGCTTGGTGAAGATTCATGTTAAATGCGTAAGATGAAATGACCCATTGGCCTTATTTTTTTAAATTAAAAAATTGGCTTCTTTCATATTAGCACTGAAGATGGATACATTACCTGAGGATGCACATCGGCCAACAAAAGTGGTCAGCATCCCGGTGGGGCCCCGCCCTGAACCCAGAGCAGGCCCAACAGCCTGCCACATCCAGTACCTCTGTTAGTGAAGTACCGCCTTTGACCCACCTTGCTCAGTTTCCTCACTTGAGAAGTTAGTTTCTTGTAACCCAGTTGTGTCTCCAGCCATAGAGAAACTGTAACGCCCTGAATTTTAGCTGGATAACATTTTTAACACGTGTCTGCATATGAGTTAGAATAGCAGAGATCAGAGTACTGATAACCCTAAGGATAATTGGGCCTGTTGCCATTGGCCTGGAGGAACACATACTTGTGTTGGTGGCTAAGCAGAACACCACTGATCCCTCCTGCCACTGGAAAGCTCAGTAGCCTTGCTTCATGGCAGCGTGTTCCAGATTATGCCTTTTGACTTAGTCTTCATTCACCCAGTTAAAAATGAGGTCAGTTATTCCTGAAAAAAATTGGTAATACTTGGACTAAGAAAAAAACTTCACCTGCTCATAGATTTGTCTTAGACTTTTTGAATAAAATGAATGATGTTGGAACACACAGAATATAGACAAGAGTTTAGAGAACAGGATGCGTGAATTGAACAAAGTCTCACCTCTCCAGACTTGAATTTGCAAGGTCTGATTCTATTATCATGCACAACAGCATGTATCAGAAAGTGAGATAATCTCTCAGAAATACTAGGAAGTTTTAATGACTGTACTAGAGAAAGCAGCCATGAAAGTCATCCTCAATACTAAGTTGCTGGCACTTCTATGGGCAGTATATAAGGTAATTTAGTGTATTTATTTTACATTCACGAATAATCAGGGCAGGTTAATCTTGCATATTTGTTTCTAATTACTCTATTTTTAGTGCCCCCATTATTTCTTTTTCTCCTGAAAGTAGTTGGAATGTCGTAACCACAGTGCATGCACACACCCACAGAACAGTAGCAAATGAGGGCCCCAGTCAATCCAGTGTTTCTGTAGAGAAAGCAGTCACCCTGATAACTGCCAGCAATGACAACCTTGTTGATTGTACCAGTCAAGGTTTGTTATTAAGTGTGCAGAAATTTTCATTTTTGACTCACAAGTATGTTTTTGGTCTTTCATAAACGTGTAATAGCAAAAAATAAAGATAACCATTCTCATTAAAACCTAAGTTCCATAAAGAAAAGACACAAAGACTTCCCTGTTTATAGATACTTTGTTTCCCTGAGCAACAGAAAATGCAGTGCTTATTTAACTGAGCAGCAGTGCCTTGTGAAAATATAAGCCTGCAGATGGCAATGGCCTCTATTTTTCTTCCACAAGCTTCCTCCAGAGTCTGTGCCTTCCTTCAGCCACAGAGCTCACAGCAGTGTGGATGAGACTGAGTCAGCTCTCGCACATTGTTGGCCTAGGGCTATGGATTTGCCTTTGTAGAGTTGTCCACTTTGCGGCTTGAGCATGGGAAATAAATTCAGAGATGCAAGTATCTGGGAGAGGGCATAAATTCGTGAGAAAGTCCTCATATTCTGAGCTCCTATGACAGTTTTGCCTTTAGAAGCTATCTCGTCTCTTAGGAGCTTTGCTTTGGGCAGAATGAAGAGCAGAGGGTCAGGAAAGACCCAGAATCTTGATGCCCAGCCTCCCTGCTTTTACTCTGCTGCTTCATACTGCCTCTAATGAAAGAGCCATTCTTATAGAGCAGTTACTTTGTCTGAGGCCTGAGAAACCTAGAAAAATTTCTCATGACTGCTAGACCTGGGCACAGATGGGTTTTAGATTAAACTTGGCAGGGACAACAGGCATCTTGGAAACTCCCTAAGGAAGGGTCCAGATCAACAACACTTGGCAAACACCATATTCCCTTCAGGCAGGCATCCCTATTTTGCTGTACTAGGCCTTAATACTCTCTGGGTTGTGGCCTCCAGTGGTCCACTAATACATTCTGAGATGTATTAGTAAGAAGACTAATATTACCAATGATAAACTCTGACTTAACAAAAACAAAATAACATACCCCAACATTTACTGTTGCCTTGCAGCTCTGCCTTTTTGGCCTCTCTGGGTATCCACTGACATCATTTACAGTGAACCGTTTTATTTCTAATAGCTACATGCCAGGTTGGTTTATATGCGTCTGTTTCTCAGCATTCCACAGATGCCGCATTACTCAGAGCTGTGCTTTCGTGCATCGTCACAGATTTCTCCCTCCCTACCCTGCACAGCCTTCCTGCTTGAGGTTCTTATGTAGCAGCTGCCTGCATGCCCTGCTGACATCCATCCACAGCACATGCCTAGCCAACTGAGCTCAACTGCAGTGAATGTGACTGTAGTGCCAGTGAACTGGCTGTGCTCCAGGACTTTGCCACTCCTGCCTTGCCATCTGATGTTAAGTGTTTTATTGAAGAGGGAGATTTAAACACCTCAGTGAGGGCAAACCAAGTTTCACAGATCTGTGAATTATTTCAGTCTCTATTTTGTGTCTATTTTCATTAACTGTTGTACTGTCTTCTGTCTGCACATGCACAGTATCAGCATGCAGATGTTTGGCCAGGTAAGCTTTTCCTGTTGAAGGCAGGTGGCCTTGATCTTCCTACTTTTCAGTCCTTGATGTTGTTAAGACTTCAGGATCATGTGTAAGACCTCAGCAGCTTTTCTGAATGTGTGCCTCAGGGGCATGGTGGTTGCATCAGGCAGTGTCTGAACAGTATTTATAAAGCATGTTTGATGATGCTTACAATGTTATTGAAGGTTTTCTGAGGGCTGGAAGCACTTGTCTCAGTATAATAGAGTAAAGTGAAACACAGTTAATTGACTTTGCTTTATTGCATTCATGCTGAAGAGTAGATCATCCACTTGGATTTTGAAAACCGTGATCATGAAATCTCAAGATGTTAGAACAAATGAACCAGTCATATTTTAGGAACTGTTCTTGATGATAGTTCTTGGAAATAAAGCACAGGACACAGAAATCACCTCTAGTTCCATTCAAACCCGGATTCCTCCTTTGCAGCTTAGGGTCCATAAGAATTCTGGTTCTGGTTCCGGTCTCTTCGGAGATTGATGTCTTCCTAGTCCCAGTAGGGGAGAGCTCCCCAAAAAGCTTCCAAAGAACTTAGAGTCGTCATTCCCAAGTTAGTGCCCTGGGCTGGAAATCTTAGTTTGAATTGTCTCAAGTCCATATGAGCTTTAAATTTCAGTGATGGAAGGCCTCACCTTCAATTCCCTAACACATGCCTGTCTCCAAGTGAAGTGTCTTGTCATCACCCCTCACCTTCTTCCTGGTCCCTTTCCATGTGGACCACTGCAGTCACTTCTAGTTGAAATCCCTGCTACCACCTGACTTCTTTCCAGCCCTATAGCCCAACTAGTCTGTAAAACATATACTTTCCAAGTCACCTTAAGAGAAATGCCCAAATGCAGTTGGTGCAGATGGACGCAAAAGGTGGTTCAAAAGTTGGGTTAACTCGCATGCTGATAGGAGTTCATAGTGATGCAGAATATTTATTTACATTTAGTACAACCTTTATACTGTGTTAGAGACGGTTTTTGTAAGAATAGAAGTAGACATTCATAAAAGCAAAGAATAGTAAGTTCTGTCTGTTTTAAAATAAAGTTTTGGCACGAATCCTCAAGACTTTCTGCTCTGTGGTCGTCTATTTATATATTAAGAACACTGTGGGATTTCTTGCTAAGAAGTGTTAAAGACTTCAGGCCTGTCATATACCTCTCTTAGCTTTGCTATCCACATGTGTTTTGCATAAATCCAGTTGGGAACCTCCCCTCGTAGGAATTCTTTAGCCTAATTAAAAGTTTGAGCTGTAACACATGTGAAGGAATTGGAACAGCTCTTGGAAGCCACATTTGTCGGATGACGTAAGCAACATCCAATTTGTTAGCTGTACTTACTGTGCTTCTGCTATTTCACAGATGCACATCAACTCATGTAGAAGATATGTCGAAAGGAATTTCAGTAATGTGTTCTTTCATTCAATCCATTTTTACTTGGTGACTGGCTCTAACACTTCAGCAGCGCAGTCTCTTGACTCTCCTTTTGCCTCTAATTTCCTCCCTCACCTAGGATTCAAAAATAGTTTGATAATTTATAAACAAATACTTCCAGGGTAGACTAAGGAAACTTGCTATGAAAAGTAAGTCCCATGAGTAATAGGGCAAGTAATATTTTTGTAAAATAAAATTATATTACCATATATAAATTCATATTTTATCAAATCCTGTTTTCATAAATTGGGGTACCCTTGTAATTTTTAACTGTGCTTTCCAAACTTAAGGTCTTTCACTTCTCACTGAAATTTCATGTTAAAATATTGGACATTCCAAGTATTTTAAACACCTTCTTTTTTTTGGAGGTTTTGGCAGCTGTGCAAACTTTATATCTTTCATATACTTAGAACTATTTTAACCCCACCACCCAAACTGCCTTTTTGTCTGTAATTGTATACACAATTCTGAAAGCATTTTGTTCAGTTGTATTACCTGATGATGTGTTAGTTTAGGACGGTGTTTCTCAACCATGCATGTATATCACAATCACCCGGATAGATTGCTAAAAACAGATTACCGGGCTCTGTACTCAGAGTTTCTGATTCAGTAGGTCTGGAGTGTTGCTGATAGTGCTGGACCATACTTTGAGAACTACTGCTTTAGGATTTTTGGTAAATACTTTTTTTTTTTTTTTTTTTGAGTAATGGATTTGAGATATAAGAGAACATAGGAAAGGTTTGCTGTAAATTTTATAGTTCACAAAGTTATATTTAAAGTTCCTTTTAAACTTCCCTTTCATCTCAGAATATTGCATTTTTCTTACTTTGATTTAAATGTATTTAGTGCTGACAGTGTGACTTATTACTTAGTAAATGACTAAATGTACATTTGCTACTTTAATAATTTGAGAGGTCATGAAAGGAGCATTCCAGTGACTCTTATACTGTCAACTTTGCGTTAGTTATTAGGAAGTCAATATAAACAAGTTCCTATGAAGTACCTGGCCCAGGGCCTGATTTTAGTGGACACTGAGTAAACACAGGAATGAACAAATGAACAAGTATCCCACTTCCTGGCAGTGTAATACTTACTCCTTGAACACTTGGTTGATCCAACTTTGAATATCTGAGAATTATCTGATTTATTGATCTTTACTATTTCTTTGTTTCTCATTCTTATAGTCCTGAGGATGGTTATCCACTGGCAATTTAGCCCTTCTATTAGAAGAGGAGACAAGTTAAACATAAAATTAAGCTTTCACTTTTCTCTTGTTAGTAGTTACTTAATTATTTACTAGATTAGGTAGTATTAACTTAAAAGTTCTTTGGGGGTGATTCAGGTTCATTTATTCAAGCTGGCCTTAGGATCTTCTAAATATCCTTAAAAGAAAATTACTTAATCTGGAACATAAGTGTATAGCAAATCAGATACTACTTTTATATCCTTCTTACAAATTCACAGGAATTTCCAATACTCTGTTATTGCATTCTAACAAAGTTTATTATGAGAGTTCTGAAGATACTGAATATGTTCAATCTCTTTAGTGCTTCATTTTCCAACTATTTCAGTGCAATTTCAGTGATGTTGTGTCTGTTTTTGATGGCTGTCCTCTTGATTAGATAACGGATAAGAGTGATGGTGGATTGCCAAGCCATCTGTTTGTATCAGTCTTCACAAAGATGCTTCTTCTGTAGGAGAAAATGGACTGAAGCGCTTAATAGTGTTTTCAGGTGGAAATTAAGAGTTCTATTCCTGTCCTGGATTGATAGCATGCTTATAGAATAATTCTATTCTGTTTCTGCTTACTTACAATGAGGATATTGTAAAAGTGAATTAAATAACTCTTTTGAGTGACTTAAGGCACTGATAGCAAAGGTACTTGTGTTAGCCATACAGGTATAGGAAGATTATGAGTTCAGCTGTAGGCATGCTGAGTGTCTGGGAGGAAACCCTGTTGATGACTGGGAGACATGAAATCAAAATTGAGCTCAGGGACCCAGAATAACATTTTTAGTGGGTAGCCTAGAAGTGATCACCGAAGTATTAAGATACCACCCATCTGCCAAATGTAGACCTATCAGGAAAACCAAAGACAACCACTAAGGAACTCTTGGAGCTTAGGGGGCACCAGGAAATTGAACCCTAGTCATATGGCCAGGGCTTCTCTGAGGCCCAGGTTTTTCGTCCTGTGTGATGCTGCCTGCTGACAGCTGTTGCATTTGATAAGCTGGTGAACAAAGTCTCTTCTGTACTCATGGAGCTTCTCTTTGAGATTCGAGTAGGGAGGATGAGAGATGTATTAGGTGGTGATGATAAGCATTAATGTGAGAAACGAAGCAGAGTGGATGATGGGAGAAGTGATGGTTTTGCAGTGGCAGGGAAGGGGGCTTCATCAAGATCAGAGTCATTCTGGTGAGGCGACTCAGCAGAATGAAGAAAGGGGCAAAGCTGGAGAGAGGACATCCCAGGGCCTGGAACTGCAAGTGTGGAGGTAGTTGCAGGGAAGGGTAGAGTGCTGCCGGCCCTGGAAGTTCAGGTGTGGAGCAAGTGGGGTGTGAAATATGCCCGTGACCCACCTCTCCACCATCTGATCTGGTGAGGAAGACCATAAGTACACAGGAGGGCATCCCTCAACTGTGAGCTTCAACAGCCCTGTTTTGAAACCTTAAGTAAAACATTTGCAAAATAATGAGCCTGAACGTTTTTCTTCCAAGCTATACTGTGAAATGTGAATTTTAAAAAGAATGGTTGTGCAAATATGAAGAAAGTTTCAGATTAGATGATCTGACTGCCTTTCCTTCATAAGTGTGTTGCTTTACTTGCACATGGCAATTGGAAGATCCCAGGAGCAAGACTGTGGGCAAGTGATGCCCTGGCTCTGAGCCTCCAGTCACCTTCCTCTACAGTGCAGTCTTTGATGTTAAATGGCCTTCCTCCAAGCTTCAGGAAGTCTCTGTGCTGGTTGTGGTTGTGGAGATGAAGAAGGCTAAGAGGAGCAGCTCCTGTTTTTATAATTTTTTCTATCAGTGTTCCCTCCCAAGGATATTAACACAGTTAAAAATTTGGCAGACCAGCTCACTTAGATGATCGTCAAGGTCCTTCTCATTTCTAATGTTATTTGAAGCTGCTGTTCTCAGTCCTTAAGTATATGTCGCTACCATATAATTTAGCCACAAAAATGTTTAGATAAGTGTCAAGGACCTCAGGGCTCCCTGACACAGGTACTTTTTGACTGATTTTGTGTTTGGTACAAGGGCTTCCTTGGTGATAGTTTCTACTCTCTTTAAATACTGTTCTGTTATTTTTGAAATCTGATCAAGGATTGATACAATAAATCTCTTCAATATTTATATTTACATCTACTTTTAACCTTTTAGGAAAACTTTATGAATTGGAATATTCTAAAATTCTGAAGACAATATGAATAGAATGTTACAATGGAACTTTTTTTTTTTTTTTTTGGACAGGAGTCTTGCTCTGTTGCCTAGGCTGGAATGCGGTAGTGCGATCTCAGCTCACTGCAACCTCTGCTTCCTGGTTCAAGTCATTCTGCCTCATCTTTCCAAATAGCTGGGACTACAGGCACCCACCACCACACCCGGCTAATTTTTTGTATTTTTAGTAGAGACAGGGTTTCACCATGTTAGCCACAATGGTCTTGATCTCCTGATCTTGTGATGCATCTGCCTTGGCCTCCCAAAGTGCTGGGATTACAGGCGTGAGCCACCGCTCGTGGCCAGAATGGAACTTTTACCCAATTCCCTCAGACTAGGGTGTTCATACAACATCTTGCAAAGAAGTGCCTGTAGAAGCAATTTCATTTTTCAGATGGATGGGTCAGCCAGCTTCTGGTTAAAATATTTGATTTTTCATCAGAGAAGATATATCAAAACTCGTTAAGAAAAGAAGTGCTAAGTGTTTTCTAAAAGGATCATATTTAGTTTCTGGTTATTAGTCATGGTTGCACTCACTTTAGAGGACATTGTTTTTAGGTTGCTGCTACTATTTGTCTCTCCTAAATAACAGTATGGAATTATAGAAAGAAAGGGTGGGAAATAGTCATGTGATTCTCCTGGTCAACATAAAGCCTGTTCTATCCAGCCACTGACTGTTTTGTTCTTTCTTTTGCTCTGAAGGCCAAGATAACATGCCCGTTACTTGGACGTTTTTTACATTCTCTACTGCTCTCTTGCCCCATATATTTTGCAGTGGTGCAGATATATTGATCCATAAATGATTGGTGTTACATACTGAATGAATCAAGGTACATGGATTCAACTCTAGAGAGAATTGCTTCTCGATGTTTTTCGCTATGTGACTCTCCACTGTGAAGTTACGAAGATGAGTTTATGCCACTAATGGGGTAGCTTTGTTGTGATGTAATTTCAGTAGCTGCCCATGGCAGCTGTTAGTCGAAGGTAAATTCAAAGCCAGCTGGTTTAGATATCACAGTGGTGAAGATGAACAGAGTACCTTGAAACTGGGACTCGGTCCTAGCAACCTGAGAGTGTTCTAGGTAACTCTCTGATGTGTTTCATCTGGCACTTTCCCAGTTCATTCCCTTGCTTACCTTTCTCCATTTGAAAAACGCTACTTTTGGAAGGAGAATGGATTGCAGGTCTTCACAGAGGCATGGACATGGCTTCCTGTTTTTTATTTTTTAATTTTTAAAAATTTTTCAGTTCTTTTTTGACCATCACATTACTGATGTTAACATTGATATCTTGCTAAAACTTATTTTGTTTCTCTCACATATTTCAAAAGAACCGAGTTAATATGTTGAATTGAGCAATGTGTGGTCTCAGGGTCCATAGAATTTCTTTGAGTGTGGATTGCTGTGTAGGAAAAGCTCTCTAAATTTTTTCTGCAGGCTGAATGTAGAGTAATATGACCCTGTTGCTCTCCATGGTGAGCTTTCTATGATTGAAGTATTCCTGGATTCATTGCCAGGAGTGGACTTCCTTTACCTCTGCTTGTTATGGCTCTGCCACAGGGTGACTTTTGCCTTTCTTCTTTGATAAGGTGCATTCAGATTCCCCGACTCAAAGAGTATTTCATCCCGTAGACATTCCACACAGGAAATTGAAAATAGAAATGAAGATGCCAGTGAAGGAAAGTTAGAAACCACTGCTTGACCTAGGCAGTTCCTAACTCCCATGGACAATTCTAGCATGGGTTTTGTAATAGTTTCTTATAATTGATGTGTAGGTAGAAAATTGATACCGAGAAACCCAGCTGCTCCTAGAGTACCAGTAGTAACTCAGAAAGAGTAGAGAATTGTTGTACTGTAAAATGAGCAGATTGCCTTTTCACTTTCTTTTTCTGGCCCATCAAAGTGCCAGCTTGCTCCGTCTTTGCTAAACATTAGATTAAGTGTCTTATTTATCATGATATCTTCTGATGTTCAAAATTACATATGCTGCTGTAATTCTCATGAATTGTGAGCATACATCCTTCCATGTAAACAGATGGTACTTTCAACACAGGCTTTATAATCCTAGTAGGCTGGACATCAAAATTTTATATTTCTACCACTACCTTAATTGTAGAGAGATTCTGGGGTGACTGTGGAAAGTCCTCTAACATGTGTTCTCTTTCTTTGCACTGCTGAGGTTCTAAATATTTATTAATCATTATTTATTTATACTCTGTAATGCCATACTTTGTTGGTGAATGTTCCATCTTTTAGAGGTCATTAGGTGGACTTTCTTTAGTATCTAAGAGAAATATCTACCTATCAGTGAATTTCAAATTACAGTTTATGATCTTCAGATTAATGAAAAGTAGATTTCCACTCCCACCCCCACCCTCACCAAAAATTAAAATGACACGAACAGGCATATCAGGAACATCACAATATTTTAAACTGAAAATACTTATTTTTGAGATTTGATTATGTCACATTTGACTTAGATTCTGTTAGATTTTGTAATCAGTTCAATTTTATATTTTATCTTTGCACTCTGAATAAATGAAGTATAGAGCAAATTTTTTAAAGTAATAATATTTTTAGAGATGTAAACACAGTTAAAACCTTTGAGGTATTTTACCACACAGTTTTAGAATCACCAAATGCTGCTTTGATCTTTTCATCAAATCAGGGAACAAAGTTCTGTATTTTTATTTGCAACAATAAAAAAAGTCTTTAAAGAAGTGAAACAATCTAGTCTTTCATTTTCTTGCTCATTTAATCTGAACAGGTGATGTTTCAGTATATTGAGACATAAGACAATCAAGACTTTGTTAACAGCTTTCTAGATTATTGGTAGAATTATAGCTCTGGTTTTTAAGGTCACATGTACACTAGGTCTGCAGGTATTGATGTAGAAATACTAGTGTGACCACATTGTGACATAGGTTGTGTTATCTCCTGTTAATGGAATGTAGCTTCCTTGACTTGTGGTTATTTCCCTAAATTCTCCATTTAAGAAATTCAAAACCCTCACCTAAAAGGAAACAAGTTACCCAAATAGGAAAATTGGAAATGAAATCTGATTCTTTCTGACATTTTTAGTGCCAACTAATGAAGAAAAGACTTCATTAATAAAGCAGGTTATTCCGTGGTTCTTTGTGTCTGAATATGACCGATCTAATATATTAAACGTTTTTCTCTAAGTGCAGCAGTATAGTGCCAGTTTCCATTTTCAGCTCCTCAAATAGTAAAACCAGTTCTGTCAGCAGGCATTTTGTTAAATGCTTCAGAACATGTGTTAGACATCATAGAAAATACAGACATAGAAGACAGGGATCTTGGTCTTACTAAACTTAAATCTAAAACGATGTGGGGGCATTTTAAAGAGCAAACGCGAGTGAGTGAAAGGGAGCATTGCGTGTTGCTAAGACTTGAACTAGATTGATTGGACTAGAGAAGTGAGTAATGGAAAAAAGCCAATTTCAGAACACATTAATAAATGTCTTCTTATGGATGAGGCACTTGCAAAGTGTGTATGTGTCAAAGGAAGAAATGGTTTGGTGATTCAGGTGGTAGTGAAGTTGTTACTTGCTCATGGACTTTGAAATGACAGGAAGATCAGGGCTGGAGCTCCAGGAGGGCTGAGCTGGGCTGGTGGGGTAGGGTGAGTCCACTTCCCCTGCCCAGGCAGCTGATGGAAGGCATGAGAATGGACCTGTTCTAGGGCGGCTATGTTGAAGGGGAACTGCTTTCAGCAAGAATGCCCACTGTGCCCACCATTTGGGGACAAGCAGATGCAGAGGGACCCCTTCCAAATTTACACCTAGCTTTTGCCTGAGATTTCTTTAGTGATCTCTACCACTGCATCTGCTCTACTTTGATCTCACCATTCCTCATTCTTCCAAGTTCAGCTCAATTCCTGTTGTGTCAGACCACAGAGTGGTAGGGGAGGGCCTCTGTGAGCCTCAATGTGGTGAAGGAAGAACCCAGGAGAGAGCTGGGCAGGAGGGAACATGCAGAGCTCTGCTAAAACCCATATCAGGGGCCGGGCGCGGTGGCTCATGCCTGTAATCCCAGCACTTGGGAGGCCGAGGTGGGCAGATCACAAGGTCAAGAGATCGAGACCATCCTGGCCAACATGCTGATACCCCATCTGTACTAAAAATATAAAAATTAGCCAGGCGTGGTGGTGCACACCTGTAATCCCAGCTACTCAGGAGGCTGAGATATGAGAATCACTTGAACCCAGGAGGCGGAGGTTCCAGTGAGCTGAAATTGCACCACTGCACTTCAGTCTGAGGGAGAGAGTGAGATTCTGTCTTTTTAAAAAAAAAAAAAAAGTTGATGCTCTTTATTTTCTGTACATAGTGTATTATGTTGATCAAAAGTGGGATTTGGGTTAAACAATTTTATTTGGATCCTATAATTTACCAGTACTACAAAACAAATGTTCTGTCCTTTGGAAGAAATCAGTAGATGGGAGAATTTGCTTTAACTTTGAAAAATTTAATCTGGTATTTATCTGATGAACTGTATTTGCCCAGTTAACTGTCGCCTGACTTAATTTCCTTCTAGAAAACTGTGACAAATTGTATTTATCAGAGAGAGAAAGGGAGAGCCCAACCAACCAATTAGGAATAAATTTTCAAAATGAAATATTTTTGATTTGCAATTTTCTTTTTTACAAGCTTTCACGTAGAACATGATTGTTTACCTTTTCTCTGACTATGAAATGGCATTTAAATTTTACACATGAAGTAGAAGCACATGCAAACCCAAGCTAGTCATAAAAGATACCTCACTCTGAATCAGCTCCACTGGGTGTTTAAGAAAAAAAAAGTGCCGAGTAAACCATATTGTCCTCAAAATGGGTAGTATTAAAGCCAGCAAGAATGGTATGGCATGAACCATAACTCAGTTTTTAAAAACGTTTTGGTACACCTTGTCTGGAGTGTATTTCTGGTTGCTTAGAACGTATTTGAAGATAATTCGATTATATATGCATTTACATGCATCGATGCTCTTGGGATGATCAGACTAGAAACATGCAAACCACTATTATTTTAATGAGGGCAGGCTTTATTTTAAAACATACAAAATTGGAATAATTGCCTAAGTCATTTCTGGATATCATATGGAATACTGAACCCATGTATCTTGGTTCTTGGTTTTGAAATTGCCCTTTAGGTGAAACGGAAATACACTGCTGTGAAAACAATCTTTAAACAGATTATTAGACATAGATGATATCTCAGAATTAAGACATTGTTTTGGAAAAGGTGATGTAAGCCCATGAATATTGGAAGAAGAGCGATTGATCAGCATGCTCATGGCGGTGATGCAGTGCATGAGCACAGCCATTGCACAGCAGTGGTAGAGATGTGTGGAACGCCTGGCATGTGCAACATTCTCAGCCAGCTCTGTCAGTAAGAGCAGATTCTGACTGACAAGCTGTGGTGTGCCCATGTGATATGGAACACTTACTCTATCAGCTGTCCCACTGTACACTTGTGAATGAGCATGTAGCTGTTTTCATCATGTTCTAGAGTGACTAATAGACGTAACCAGCCTTTCCATTTGTATAGGTTCATGTTAACTCTTTCTTAAATTTTTGGATTGGAATAATCAGCTAGATTATTGTCTGTGGCGAACAACCATCAGTAGTGACAAGACCTCCCCAAAGTCACATCACGGAGCTTTGAAGTCACTGCAGTCCTGAGCCTGTCCTCAGTTTTACAGTTCTCAGAACCTGGAGTAACATATAAACCGGAACACAAATTTATTAATTCATAATTATCAAAACGTCCATATTTGCCAAATTCTAGGATCAGGTTGACTGTTGCCATTGTGAACTTAGAATCTTGTCAAAGGGGAAAACACAGTTGAAGAGAGTTCATCTTAGGACCATCTCTGTCCCTGACAGCGAAGATCTTTCTTGGAATCTCACTTGTTTTTATTTCTCTGGGAAGGGCAAGAATCTAGGTTTTCCTTTTCTGTGTTTTATACTGACTATCCCCTTCTCCAATTATGGCAGCAATCTCATGTGATAAGTCATAATCATAATCTGATTTTGTTCTATGTGTTAGAGTCTGTTCCCTGATGATAGTTTAGAGCTCTTGGGGGGGATACATTTACTGATTCTTAGTTTATTTCCACCCGTTTCCAGTCTTCATTTTATTGATTTTTCTAATTTTCTTCTCCTAAAGCAGCCTTGTTTCCTTTCTCTTGAGGTTTTGAGGAGCAGCTCCCTGGTACATCTGCCTCGGAGACAAGAAAGGACGAGGTTTCCTAGGATTAGATTCATAATTGTATCCCCCAGGGATTTGGCACATGAAGGATAGAAGAATAATTTTTTTCTTTTACAGATATTGGAGATTTGTTCTTTTTGATGTCTTGAAAATCTTTTCCTCACAGTTGCTTCCTAGCTCCTCACCAGACCTTCCAGACATTTCCCCAGTACTCCTAAGTTGACATCATCTAACAACATTTACTCTCTTCTAACTCCAGGTCACATTACCACCTTCACTGGGAGCAGTGACACCTGATTCAGTTTGGCTCTTTGCCTCAGCTTTCACCATCATCTTAGGCAAATTTAAAGGCTGTGTAGATAATCCATGTCTTTCCTTGCCCTTATTGTTCCTTCGTCTTCTCAACCGGAGTTTTCTTCTTCTTTTTCTCCCCCACCCCACTTCCACCCCAATTTTAGACTGTTGGCATTCTCTGAACGCGGCATGCTGTGGTATTTTTTGCCTCTGTGTCTTTGTGGCAAGTCTCATCTTCCCTGTCGACCTGCTCTCCCGTGCAAAGTTGAGCTCGCCTCACTTCTGTGGTGGTATATTTTATGCATGTTTACTCTTGCATTTATCACACTATTTTTACTCCTTTTGTTCCTGCTAGACAGCTCTTTCAGCATCATAATGGCCACAAAACCTAACACCATCTGGTGTATAAATGTGTTTTCAATGAAAACACAGATATGTTGTCATGCCTTCCCTCAGTTTGTTTCATGCTCGCATTGAACAAACACTTTTGAACACCTACTGTGTTTTAGGTACTTTCTGGATCTGCCGAGAATGTGGTGACAATCCAGATGAAAATAGCCCCTGCCATCACTGAACCAAGTGTGTATGGTTTGAGACGAAGTCTCATTGTGGAAAAGTAAATAAGTTATAGTCCAGTCCATTGCATTCTCCATCTGTGATCCACAAAGTTCTAGAAACTTTGTAGTGGTTGTTAATTTTTCTTGTACTTTCTTCAAAAAGCTGTTTGGAGATGTTAAATGTAAAAATGTATTTGGCTCCTTGAAAACAAAAGATAGTATTAAGCACACAGAATCTAAATGGAATAAAGGAGACTGAGAGCTAACCATCATTTCTCTAACCTGCTGAAGACCAGGCAGAAAGAATGTTACCACAACTGAGAATCTGTAGTACTTTTTAAAAACTATCTTAAAATCAAGGGAGTTTTTTTCTTTTACTCTAAAGAGCTACTTTTAAAAATTGCAAATTAAGCCGAGTGCGGTGGCTCATGCCTGTAATCCCAGCACTTTGGGAGACCAAGGAAGGTGGACCAACTGAGGTCAGGAGTTCAAGACCAGCCTGGCCAACATGGTGAAACCCCATCTCTACTAAAAATCAGCCAGGTGTGGTGGCACATGTCTGTAATTGCAGCTACTTAGGAGACTGAGGCAGGAGAATCACTTAAACCCAGGAGGCAGAGGTTGCAGTGAGCTGAGATCGCACCATTGCACTCCAGTGTGGGTGACAGAGTGAGATTCCATATCTCAGAAAAAAAAAAAAATTGCAAATTACGTAATATATCATTGCTTAAATCAGCATTATTAAGAGACTTTAAACATGTATAAAATCGACGTTTCTGATGTTACAATTCAAAACTGTTGACTTTGCTTTTTTTGCCTTTGCTTTTAGTAGAGCACCTTACAAATTAACATCTGTCCTAAACTAGACATCTTTTGGGCAAATTGTTGTATATCCCAGATGAGGAATTGATCTGTCCAATCAAAGTACCAGAGTATACAGTATACCAGGGTCATTTCCATGAAACAAGCATGAAAAAATAGCTAAAACTTGTACCTGGCCTGGAGTAGAGTGGGCTTTTTTTCTGGAAAATCATTTACTCATTTACTTTCGGACTAAGTTGTCAATAAATTTAAGCCAAGTATGGTGAGGTGCACCTGTAGTTGCAGCTACTTGAGAGTCTGAGGGCTCAAAAATTATTTGAGCCCAGGAGTTTGAGTCCAGCCTGGGCAACATAGCAAGATCCTGTCCCTTGAAAAAAAAATTGGTACCCAGCTTATCCTGTTTCATATTTTTGTCAGCAGGAATATTTATTGAAAAGAGCTTCAATTTTTCTGTACCATTTCTTAAAAGTATTAATGTTTTTCTTTAATAGACCAACATCATTGGAAAAGCTGAGAAAAGCCAAATTGTGAAGGATGGAACAGTGTCTCTTTCCATCTGCATTTGTTCATGAATGATAACGATTATCATATTGTAGGATTTCCCAAAGTATGTTCCTCAGAATGTTAATAGATGATCAAAAAAAAAAAAAAAAAAAGAAGGTTGGCTGGAATGGTGGTGCATGCCTTATTTGAGAGGCTGAGGTGGGAGGATTGCTTAAGGCCAGGAGTTCAAGACCAGCCTGGCTAGCATAGTGAGAACCTGTCTGTACAAAAAAACTAAAAATTAGCTGGGCATGGTACTGTGTGCTTGTAGTCCTACCTACTAGGGAGGCTGAGTTGGCAGAATTGCTTGACCTAGGAGTTCAAGGCTGTAGTGAGCTACGATTGTGCCACTGCACTCCAGCCTGAATGACAGAGTGAGAACCCATCTCTTGAAAAAAAAAGAAAAGAAAAACACGTGACGGTGTCCGGCTAATAAATGTTGATATGTGGGGTTAGGTGAGATTAAACAGGTTTATTTGTTCATGATTTCTTGGAGTCTTTATGATGCTCCCCGCCAGTGCTTCTCAAAGCTGAATATGTATACAAAACACTGGGGATCTGATCCAGATGAAAAGTGTGATTTCTTTGGTCTGGGCGGGCCTGAAATTCTGCATTTCTTACAAGTTCCAAACCACAGCCAGCACAAGTGGCACACAGATCACACTTTAACAAGATTTCTTAGGGATTTTTCAAGAGGAGGCATGCTCTGCTGTATTTACCAGACTTGCTAACCTTAGGAACCTCATTTTGAGATGCTGGAAGTTGTCCAGGGAGCACACTTTGAGAATATTAAAATTGAATCTTTAAAATTACAAATGAATTAATGTATAATTTAAATAGATGTCTCATGCAGATCTTCTAGGTTATGATTGGCCAAACAGCCTCGTGTAAATCCCAAGGCCCTGAAAAATCATTTAGGTAGTTCATGTAGAAAGAAAAACCAGTATAGGCTAAAAAGACAACCACTAGGGAAGATAGCAAGTGCACTGAATTATATACTTTTCTTTTTATTTATTTATTTATTTTTGTTTATTGAGACGAAGTCTTGCTCTGTTGCCCAGGCTGGAATGAAGTGGTGTGGTCTTTGCTCACTGCAACCTCCAGCTCCCTGGGTCAAGTGCTTCCTCTGCCTCAGCCTCCTGAGTAGCACCCGGCTAATTTTTTGTATTTTTAGTAGAGATGGGGTTTCACCATGTTGGCTAGGCTGGTCTCAAACTCCTAACCTCGTGATCCGCCCGCCTTGGACTCCCACAGTGATGGGATTACAGGCGTGAGCCATTGTGCCTGGCCTACTTTTCTTATTTTTTAGTAGACCTTACAAATATTGTTAAATATTCAAGTCTTTAAACAATTTTACTTTGTTTTTATTGCCTCTAGTAATTCACATATAAATTGCCATATTTCTAAATCCCCATATGTGCTGTGCTAGTGATTTTATTAGTCTTTAATCTTTGTTAACACTAGCATTTGATTTGAAAAACTAATGATGAAAACAAATCTTTTATTTAAACAGATTGAGATTTGATATGGTTTGCCATACCCTAATTACAAATGACATGAAACAGCAGTCTAGGGAGGTTTTTAGAAATCTATTGAACCTAAAGCAAATTTTAAAATAAAAAAGCTGAATAAAATTAATTACTACATTATAGATGGGTTTTTTTCCACCTGGGTCCTTCTGCCCCCACCTAGAATAGTGTCTTCATTTATGCAGTCCTGTTGAAACTCTTTTGAGCCCCTGCCATCTGTGTTTCAGCTCCTACTTCCTCATTTATCTCAAGCTGCATTTTATTGTAGTTTGTTAATTTGTCTTGTGCCTTTTAGATTGTAAGTTGGATGGGAGTTCAGGGTCTTATTTATCTTTGTACTTTTGCACCTGGTTTATAGTGTGGTTGGTACATAAGTAGATCAATAATACATTAAAGAAATAATAGTTATAAGATAATTCAGGGCCCGGATGGTAGCACATGCCTGTAATCCCAGCACTTTGTGAGGCCCAGGCAGATGGATAGGTTGAGCCCAGGGGTTTGAGACCAGCCTGGGCAACATGGCGAAACCCTGACTCTACAAAAAAATATGAAAATTAGCTCAGTAGTGTCGTGGCCCTGTAGTCCTAGCTCCTCAGGAAGCTGAGCTGAGAGGATTGCTTGAGCCCGAGAGGTCAAGGCTGCAGTGAGCTAAGATCCTACCACTGCACTCTAGCTGGGGTGACAGAGCGAGACCCTGTCTCAAAAAAACAAAAGAAAATAAGATAATTCAGTGCATCAAATATTATACTGAAAAAATAAGTTTACATTTTTGTTTCTGTATTCCCATCATCTATCTTGTTGGTTATTTGAGGTAGTACTGACTTACTCAGCATGTAACAAGCCATCCTAAATCTCAGTGGCTCAAACAACAAGTTTCTAAGTTGGCAAGGAGGTTCTTCTGGTCTGATCTAGGCTCACTCAGGTGCCTGCAGTCCAGCTGGTGAGTAGGTCAGGGCAAGACTAAGATGGCCTGCCTTACATACATATTCTGAGGTCTTGGCTGCAATGGCTGTGATTGCTGGGCTTCTGTGTCCATGGCTTCTTTTAATCCCAAGTTCCTTCACAGCTTACTGATCTCAGGGTTTCAAAAGAAGCTGTTAGTCCTGTTAAGATTTAGCTTCAGATGTTGCACAAGATCACATCTGCTGCATTCCGTGATCAAAGCAAGTCACATGGCCAGCCCCAGATTCCAGGGGTGGGGCAGTAAATGCTCCCTCCTGAGAGGAGGAGCAAAATTGCAGTCACCTGGAGTTACTGTCTACATACTTCTTCCCCCTGAGATAAATAAGAGCGCTATAGTCTCATTTCACTTTCATCAGCTCCTCACTCCTCTCATGTTGATAACTACTTGGAAGGTATGTAGGTTTCATCTTCAATTTTTTGCTAAAAAAAATTAAAATCATTTGCACTGTTTCTTGTGTCCTAAACCTTCCTCTGTCATATTTGTTATTTTGTTGCAGAATTTCCTTTTATTCAGCATTATGGGTTGGGTGATTTTGGTTATAGAACTTCCTTTTGTTAACAAATTGCCTGAGTCCTGGTATGTCCTAAAATACCTTTATTTTGCCTTCATATTTGAATCATAATTTTTGGTCAGTACTTGGAAGCTATTGCTAAATCTATAATTGAGAAGATGTCTGATGCTAATCTGATTTTATTTCTTTTTTCCTCTGTAGTAACATGTAACTTTTTCTTTATCCTTGGAACCTAGAAATTTCAGTGGCTTGGTCCAGATGTAGCTTATTTGTTTCATTCATTTTATTCACTTATTGTCTCATTTTAAGTGATTTGTTTTCAGCTCTGGGAATTTTCATTTCTTTCTTCTTGTAGTATTTCTTCTTTTTTCTCTTTTCCAAGAACTTGGAGTAAACAAATGTCATTCCTGCATCTAAGCTCTAGTCCCCAAACTGTTTTTTTATCTTTTTTAAAATCTCACTCTTTTTTTGTTTGTTTCTGAGATAATTATTTAGGTCACTCTTATGAAATACTCTGTTTTTAAAAATTCATTTTGCTATTCATCTCACGATTAAGATTTCTTTTTTACCCTGAAATTTTTGTTTAAGGTTTCTGGCTGTTTCTCTTTCCTACATACAGTCTTCAGCTTTAGCACTAAAGATATTAATTCTTCCTGTTACACTTTACTTTCTTCTGTTTGGGGAATTTGGGCCCTTCTAGGTATCAGTGTCTGAGGCCTGCTCTGTCTGATTCTCTTCTTTGCCACTGACAAAATGCTTGTGCTCCTGCAGGGTAGGGGCTGACCACCTAGCTACACGCTCTCTCCCCTTGATTATCCTGACGTTGGCCCCAGGCCTGAGAGTCAGCCTTTGCCTCTTTGTGTTCCGGTTTCCTCTGGTTGCCTTGCCAAGGTTTATTGCAGATCTTTCTGACATTTTGGCACACTGATGACATGTTTTAAATTTCTAGACTGGCTAATTTTCTTATCTTAAAAATGAGAGAATGCCTTTTCTATTATTTCATGGGGTTGTAAGTCGGCGAAAGGTCAAAATTTGTGCTCATCTTGCCTCTTGATTTAGTCTCCTCACCCTCAGAGTTTTAATTACATTCTTACTCTATTGATTACCTCCATCCTGTCTTTGTACACCCTGTGACAATCCAGGTACAACTCTGGATTTGTCATGATTTCCATTTCTTCTCCTCCTAGCATCTATGGTGCTATAAAGGATCCTGAATCCTCACAAAGAAAAAAAAAATGAACCTGTACCACTTTTCATATTTTCTTTTTTTCCTTCTTCTGTATAAGAAATAAGATATTTTGGGGAAAGGTCGAAAATGCTCAAGTTTATCAAAAAGAATTTCCAGTTTTCATTAACCGTTTTGCAGTGTTTTCCTTGCGTTATAGGGGCCAAGTCAACGCTGCATAAGACCAGAGGAGCACCATTCACATAAGACACAGTGGGAGCAGCCACGCAGGGTGCGAAAGGTGTTGACTCTGGTGTTATACGTTGATCATGTGTTTTATTTTCAAAAATTGTTATTGAATGGTAGACAGGGCTGAGGGCATGATATTTTGCAATGTAAGCCTCATTATTGAAGTGGATTTTTTCTAGGCATTTATACCTCATAAATTTATATTTAGTCTAGTTTTAAAACCAGTAGTTTAATTCTCTTAAAAGTGGATAATCTTTAGTATTTAAGTTACTACTTTCCTGCTTATCATCACTGAAATATTCTAAATTATTTTATTTCTAAACTGCATCTAATACCATGCCATGTTTACTCCACTATATTACTCTTTTTCCATTTTATGAAAAAAACTATAAAAATACATAAAATATACATACAATTAAAATATTAAAAGCAAGCACACACATGTAACTGCCACCCATGTCAGGCCAGCACTTTAGAAGTTCTTCATGTGCCCCCCTGAGATCACAGCCCCCTCTCTCCACAGAGGTAGCCACTCCTCTGACTTTGGTGATGGTCATTTCCTTGCTACCTGGTGCGTGCATTCTTAATAAGCATAGCTTTATTTTACCTATTTTTAAAGTTTACATAAATGGAATCCCACTGTTTGTGTTCTTTTACACCTTGTTTCTTTTATTCAGTATTATGGTTGACAGTCATCCTTGTTTTATAGAGGTTTGGTTCGTTCATTTATTTCTATAGGTGAAATGCATTGCGTGAATATATTACATTGTATTTATCCATTCTACTGTGAATGGTCACTTGAGTTGTTAGCAACTTATGGCTTTCACAAAGAGTGCTGCCATGAACATATTTCTGTAACTCTCCAGGTGCCCATGTACAAGAGTGTCTGCTTAATCAGGAATGGAATTACAGGGCTACAGAATTTATATGTCATCAACTTTACTAGATAATGCCAAAATAGACTCCAAAAAGTGGTTCCCATTTGCAGTCTCATCAGCAGCATGGGATAGTTACCATTGTTCCACATCCTCACCAAAATCTGATATTGTTTTACCATTCTGGTGTTTGTGTATTGACTACTCGTTGAAATATTAATATTCCTAATTAATATTCCTAATTACTAATAAGATTGAGAACTTCATTATTGGCCATCTAGATTTTCTCCTCTTTGTACAAACCTTTTGCTTCATTTTTTTTTACCAGGTTATCTTGCAGTGATATTTTGAGTGTAAAAATAAATTCATAAATCAAAAACACTTAACTACTATGCATAGATGATTTTCTAGAACTACTATGCTGTTTGGCATAGAGCTCCCTTCTAAACAAATTCTTGCCAAGAAATTTGAATTTTTTATGAACTGCCTGATTAGAAGGTTAGTATGCAACTACCTCTAATCCTCCTAAAGAGTTGCAGCTTTTGGTTATGTTTCTATTTCCAGGATATTTTAAAAATATAAATGCAAAAAGTTTATCTGTTACTCCTTTTAGAATTCTAGACTCGATTCCATATGCTCCTGAAGATGTTTAACTTTTCAGGCAAATTCTTATTTTCCTAGTACTTCATTCTTCTGCAATATCTGTTCTAGTTTCATTACAAGGAAAGCAGAGAGAAACTTATCTTTTCTATATGATGATACTCTTAGTAATTTTTTCTACTTATTACTGTTAAAATATTTTGTTAATCTAATACTTATTTGATACACTTGTCTGACATTATTAGTACACTTAAGTTTGGAATCAAATTTAAATATTCACATTTTTAACCTTTATTTTTTCTTAGTTTATTCTTAGGCATCATTATTTTGTCATATCAGTTTTGAAATTGTGGTTCTCATCAACATTTTTCTGAGTGTTTATAATGACAACTATATGTTATACTCCAGACAACTAACTCAAAAACGAAAGGGAAAAATAACTGGAGTCCAACTCACTTTACTAAAAAGATGAAATAAAGTGTACTTGGTATGCTTTCACCAAAGATGTAAGGAGAGTAGAAGGGAATTAAGTAGAGAAAAATCCAGTATTTAATTGATTTTCCATCTCTGGAAAATTTAACACAGATGATTTTGTGGACTATTATCAGCTGTGGTAAAAGAGATTATATATATTGAATAATAGGTTGTACCTATATATTACATCTATAATATGCCAAGAAAGCCTTCAGTAATCATACTAAAATATATGTGGTCTGCAGCCTTGAGCAGAAAAGTTGCCTGTTACTCACTGATAGTTGAATATAAGATTAAGATACATACATGCACACACATATAATTATACTAACAGTTTCACATATGAGCCGCTTTGTGCTCAGTAAAGATTATGATGAAAATACACAGCTGTTCATAGTCAACCCCCCTCTTAAAAAGTGTTTTAGGAGACTCAAAAGAATTCAGTCTAATGGTATGATTTTTAAAAGGAGACCTGGGGAAAGAAAACATTTTTTAAGTAAAGGCTGGGATAAAATGAGAACACTGATATGCATACCCACACGTGTAAGAGTTGGTTATAAATTCATCTCTGAGCTTTGTATAGCCAAAGAGAAAACCAGCTAATGCTACAGTTTCCAGTATCACCCACCATTCCCTAAGGGAAAGCCCAGGTCCTGGCCTGATACAGAGGCAGTGTGATACAGTATACAACATTTTGAAAACTCCTGAGGAACATTCACATCTGTTCAGAATGTAGAACTTGTTTAATCTTAGTGTTGGTCTCAAGGTTTAGAGTTTCCTGTTTCTGCCATACACACAGTGCAGCATCTCTTCTACACTATCCCTCCTGCAATCATCATCCAGACTCTGATTAAAGAGCTCTCATCATGGCAATGTGCCACCTTCAGAGGCAATCAGTTTTTGAAATTTTAAGCTTTTGACTATTAGCTCCAAAAGGAAAGTCCTTCATTATTGCTCCAGTCTTTAACTTTGATTCCAAATATAAAGATAGTAATAATATAGGTTAATACACGTTTGTTACAAAACCATTAGTTTTTAGTCTGACTCTTGGGATTATAACCTAAAAAGCCTCCTTCAGAGGCTTATAGGCACCTGCTTGTCAACATTGGATTTCTCTTCTTCAGGTCAAACTTTCTCTTCTTGTTCCGTTAACTGCCCCTCTCATGTCTCCCAGTGAGCTTTGAGCTCATGAAGAACAGGAGCTGTGTCATTCACATCCTCCCTGTCCCCTTGCTTGGAAATAATGACTGGATCCCTTTAACACCCAACTCATCATCTCTTGAATGGATACACTGTGTCCATTCCTGTTAATGTGCCATCCTTAACTGGAAGTAGTTATGTCCCAAGGAGCCTGAAGGAAAGTTGTAAGCTCACTTACCCCCTTTTTATCATTCCTAACGACTTATATCAACACAGCATGAGATCACCTTAGATTTGGGCAGCCTTGTTTCACTTATGGTTCACTTATTTTGCTCTCGAACCTGAAATGCCTACATTTCTTTCCCAATGTGCTGCTGAGCTAACCTAAATACAGGACCTTGTATTTATTCCTGTTACTTTTAATCTCATTAGAGGCAGCTCATTACTGCAGTGTAGCAGTATTTTTTTTTATATATTTTAATTTTATGTTCATCTGGTAAATTCAATATTCTTCTTAGTCATTGAAGAACTTGTGTATGACTTGTATTGATATCATGGCTAGAACATTTAGTAGGGTTGGGTCAAGGTCAGAATTCTGGCATTACATTAGAAACTTCTATAGATTGATGTATTTCATTCATCTGTTTATAGATTGTTGAAGTCAGTGGTTGCCCTTATTCCAGCCCCATTTCTATGTTAATAACAATGTCATGGGGGACCTCTAATATCATACACGCCTACCAGAGTTTGGGCAACACTGCATTTCCATAGTTACACTGCTGCAGACAGAAACTAGACCAGCTTAACATGACTTTTCTTTGGTGCCTCATTTTAGTTCTGACAAATCACCTCTTGGATAAAATCCTTTAAAGAATCTCACCCAAGATCTGTGTCTAGCTCTGTAACTTGTAATGTGAAGAGTCTACCTTCTCTTTTTCCAAAAACAGCCATGGCATTTTCCTCCTTCCAATTTGCTGGCACATCTTCATTCTCTGTAGAACCCTCAAAAATGGTTCAGCAACCTATCTGTAAAATTTCTCAGGTCTCCTCAATGTGGTCACTCAAATCAGGCAAATTGAGTTCACTGAGGGAAGCTTGAGGCCTAATTTCTCACAGTCTCTTTAGGATATAAGTACTCTTTTTTTTTTTTTTTGCCAGTGGAATGGAGCAATAATATTATTATGTGACTCCAATCTTAGCTTGATATTTTCCAGTTTATTAAATGATCTTACAATTATGAAAACTACAAGAAAATGAATAGAAAACCTTCATAGGTTTATAACTTGTCAGCCCAATGGTATCCCTTGCCTGCTCCATGTTGGTTGTGGCATTTTGACACTGCTCCAGAGATGAGGGGTAGGGAAGTGTCACCCTCAGTAATGACAGGTACCATTGGCTTTGCTCCTCATCCAGTGACTGTTCATGGTTGCCTGTGATGTGTCCTAACCTTTGAGGAATCAGAATAGATATCATCCATGCCTATGAAAATTTCCTTTCCTCCCAAGTTTGTCAGCATTGTATTAGTTTCTTTTACACAGTTACAAGCTCTCTGACCCTCTTTGCCTTGATCCTGTGTTGCTGTGTCAGCTAGCTGATGAGCTTCCTGATGGTCAGTGACCCTGAGAGAGTGGTCCGCAGAAAATGCTCCTCTAGGTTCATTGGTCCTGGGAAGCAGGGTCAGCAAGATAAATGTTGTGAAATTAAGTATGATATCTTCATGGTGATATAGTACAATTACAATAGCGTCATTCTACATCTTTTTAACAGTAAGGATCCTTCTATATTAATAGTTACTTCCCCAGTGACCCTTCTATTTCTCCTTTTCTCAACTTCTCTTTGTTAACTGAATTTTTCCTTCTCTTTTTCTTCTTACCCACTGGTTGTTTCATGATATTATACTCTTGACATTTAAAATTTTTGGTTCTTGGCATTATTTGTTTCACTGTTGCATAGTAACATTTTTGTTCTTTGCAACCATCTGCTTATTTTAAGGTGTGTAATTTTTCAATGGCTGGAATACTTTTATATCTTTACTTGCCTTAAATGCTAATCTAGGATCTTTGTGTAGCATTTTTTTTCTTTATAGACCTTTTATTTTCTCTTTAATGAGTACTTGATAGAGAAAGAATTTTATTCAGTTAATATTTGTTTTACATCTCAAGCATTCCACATATACTAAAAAATATAGATTGCTGTAAAGTTATTACAGTGTATAAAGAACTAGCCATTTTTATTGGCAAGGAAGTGAGGCTCAGCGAGCTAGAAACTTGCCCCAGGGCACTTAGGTTTTGACCCTAGACCCTCTCATCTCATGCCTCAGGATCCTTCTACTGTTCATACTTGAGCAGATCCTGCTTGCTATTTAGGTCTTAATGCGCCATGAAAATGAGAATTCATGAGGCTAGTGTCGGGGGGGAATGCACAGATAAACCAGTCAGACGCACTGTCCATTTATGCCTGTTAATATGACAAGAATAAAACAACCACCAGCAGAAACCTGAAACTTAGACCCTTTCCACTAATGTGGAAGCCAGGAGAGTAGGGAAGAAGATGGGAGCTCAGAGAGTATGTACATCTCCCCTTTTACTTATGGATTATTATTTTGGAAACAGAAGACTGACATTGAAATTCAAGGGAATGGGGAAAAAGGTCCCAGATCAAACTGTAGAATTGAAGTCTGTGGAAGTTAATTGATTATAAATTGAAATATAATAGTAGAGTAATTTGCAAGAGAAAACTGAAGAATGTTGAGAAAAATATTTATAGTCTCAAATGTCTCTGTATGAATATACATAGTGACACATCTAAACAGATAGGGTCTCTCAGGCATCTTAGGACTTGGTGGGATTTGCCTAATGACTGGAATAAGACAGTGAAAGTATATTATCTTTCATTCATGTATTTATTTAGTGAACATTAATTGAGTACCATTTCATATGCCAGGCACTAGGCTAATGTGATGGTATGATGAAGACTGTGCTCAAAAGACAGAGACTGATGTACATGAGTTATTAAAATTTGTATAACATTTTTTATACAAATGCAAGCATTTTTTCCCCCTATTTTCCAAAATTGTAGAAAGTCCACGTCAGATCAGTAAGTCTCTTGGCAAACACACTGCTCTATGTGTTGTCTTAGGAAAGGCACTCTATCTCTTGCCAAGAACCTATTCTTCTGTTATAAGCTATGGGCCTAAAAAGTAGATTTTCTTTTCAACGCCACATTCCTAGTCATTGTTATCTTTGAATAATCAGATTCTTCTAAAGAAACCAAGCTAGCTATAAGACTCCACCAAGGATGACCTTGTTGCTAGTTATTAATATATTATATTTCAATTGAATAAGCAGTGTTTTATTTTTTAAGCCTTCTTTAGGTTTTAAACTCTTTTTGTCTTTTCTGTTGCAAAAATCTCTTCTGCAATTGGTAAAACATTCTTCTCATATCAGTTAACATTTGTAGATCTCTTTGTGTGTGCGTATTACTTTGAAAACAGACCCCTATAGCAATCTAGAGTGTTTATTATTTAGTTTCTTGATAAGTTAGTCATATTTACTTATTGATTACCTCTTTAGAAAATTTAGTAATTTAACAAGTTTTTGATCATGGGGTGTAGACTGTAGTCTACTGTAGTTGCTAGGAACCATCTGCAAATCCTCAGTTTCTGCAAGGGAGCCCAGAAGAAAGTATTAATCCTTTGCCTGCTTGATTGCAGGAGGAATGCCAGCTCCTGAGCAGGCCTCATTGGTGGAGGAGGGACAACCACAGACCCGCCAGGAAGCTGCCTCCACTGGCCCAGGCATGGAACCCGAGACCACAGCCACCACTATTCTAGCGTCCGTGAAGGAGCAGGTACATCCTCTTATTGAAATTGGCAATGAATTATTTCTTTAATGCCTTTAAAAATTAATCTTTGGCTGTGTTTTAAATTTGTCTAATGTCCTTGACGCCTTCACGTTTTCTAATTATAAGGTGTTTACATCCCTGAGTACATTGGGATGACTGGCATGTAGAGCCGCTCCAGGTGCCAGTCAGAATCGGAACATGCAGGATACTTGTGCGTCTGCAAGTAAGGACAATCTCGATGGTGATCGGTGTCTCTGTCTCTTCCACATTGCAGAGTGTGTGCATGCACGCAAAGCTGTGTAAAGCATAGTTCTCAGTGCTTGCTTTTCTATCAGGACTCTGGCAACCTGAGGCCTGTAATAGCATTAGGTATTTTGAACATTTTAACATAGGTAGTATATAGGGTTGTCTTTGTGATTTTTGGATAAAGGCTATATTTGTGTGTTTGTCTAAATTTAAGTATATTCATTTGTGAGCTAATGTTCTAAAACTTGTCGAACTGTGCCAGTTTGCTTCAATGTCATGTTTGTTGATTTTTTTAAGGCATTAATACTCTTTATCCTTCAAACCCAAGTAACCTTCTGTATTAGATCTTATCTGTTGTGCTTAGAGAAATTGAAATTCTGGGATTTTAATTTTTTAAAGTTTAAAAGCTTAATAAGGTAAATGTAAATTTAAAGTTCCGGACCGGGCGCGGTGGCTCACGCCTGTAATCCCAGCACTTTGGGAGGCCGAGGCGGTTGGATCACGAGGTCAAGAGATCGAGACCATCCTGGTCAACATGGTGAAACCCCGTCTCTACTAAAAATACAAAAAATTAGCTGGGCATGGTGGCGCGTGCCTGTAATCCCAGCTACCCAGGAGGCTGAGGCAGAAGAATCGCCTGAACCCAGGAAACGGAGGTTGCGGTGAGCCGAGATCGCGCCATTGCACTCCAGCCTGGGTAACAAGAGTGAAACTCCATCTAAAAAAAAAGTTTAAAGTTCCAGGGATAGTTTTTGTTTTTTTTTTCCTGTCTCTTTTCTTTAAAAAACATTATATGTCCCTTGTGAGGGTTATTTGGTTGAAATAATTTAAGATAAATTTTTATAAAAAATCATATGATTAAGCCACTGGATTTTTTTTCTCAAGAGAGATAATGTTGTATTTGCTCTTATATTTCTTTAAAAGTCAGTATCAGGAATTCAAATGACTAATGATGACGAAGATTAAGGAAACATTTAATATCTTATTGTACCATTTGCTGTAACTTGGAATGTAGCATGAAAGATTGCTTCATAACTATGACACATGTCTGATGTTAGAACTGTTTTCAAGAAAAATTATTTCACAGTTTATTCTAGGAACAAGATATCAAAGTATTTTTTATTCCTCAATTAAATTTGAAGTTTTTAAACTTTCCACATACTAAGAGTTTGAGAAGGTACAAGATATAGTCAGTACAGTTTTTGTCTTCTACCAAACTATAGAATGTTTAAGCTTCTATCATCTTTAGGGGAGAAGAAAGGACTCTTTGATAGCACTTTGTAGTTGTCAGGATTTGACCCATGGAACTGTAAGATGAGAAGGCTCTGATTTACTTGGGGCTCTTATATATACTGTGTTTTGGTGAAACATGGTCAATGTATCAAAATGTTTACAACTGACTTAAAACTATTAACTGTGTGCAGTAAACATAGCATTGAGAACTTTCTGTTTGTACCTTGAGACCACATACCCTACATGTAAGAAAATAAGGAAACTTGTTAAGATTTTGACAGTAGAATTCCTTGATGACCTCAAATGACTTCAAAATTTTATCTTTTGGCAGTAAGTGTTCTGAATGAATATTTTGTGGGAGATGGTAAGAAGGGTTCCAGTTTCTCAAGGCACCCAAAAATGTATTTGTCTTATGTATTAAAAGTGATTACATATAACGATTATTTAGTTAGTGGGATGATATACTCTAGTTTGGTTCTGTTCCTGTCCTGAGAAATTTGAGTTTATTAATATATATTTGCAATTTTACACATAATTTCTTTTAAAAATTGTAAGTACTTAGCATTTCACTTGTTAACCCAGGACACCACCACATCTGTGTCTTTTCCCAAGATACTCTCCTGGTTTTAAATAGCTCCCCTGCAATTTTTGTGGCACCAAGCAAAATATAGTTGGAGTAAAAATTTCCTAAGACTATCCTGAAATATGCCACTTCCTGTCATCTACCCAATGGGATAGAGCACAGAAAAGTTAGATCCAAATAAGAAAATGAATTACTATTCACCTTTTATGTTTGATTTTAAAATTTACTAGTCAGAGTGTGACACTCTTAGCCCACTGTTACATGTAATTGTAATAAATGTTAATCATGTTTTATATCCAAAAGAGCAATATTCTTAGATGGGATGCATAATTATTACTTTTTAGAGATGGAGTCTTGCTTTGTTTTCCAGGATGGAGTACAGTGTCATCTTCTTAGCTCACTGCAGCTTCAAACTCCTGGGCTCAAGCAATCCTCCCACCTCAGCCTCCTGAGTAACTAGGATTACAAGCGTGCACCACTGCACCTGGCTAATTTTTAGTTTTCAATTTTTTTTGTGGAGATGGGGTCTCACTGTTTTGCCCAGGCTGGTTTCAAACTCCTGGCCTCATGCAATCCTCCTGCATCATTTTCTCTAAACTGTGAGGATTATAGGTGTGACCCACTGTACCTGGCCCATAATAAAAATAATAATAATTATTATTTTTAAAAAATGCCTCAGTGCCATGCCATAATGGTATCCACTCTATTGATCTCAAAGAACAGACCTTGTTTAGTTGTGTGTCTTAGGAATGGTGTTTCCTTAGGTCACAAAAGGAAGGGACCCTGTCACTGCAACTGGGTAGATGGACTAGGTTTCCATTCTGTTTTCTCTGCTGCCCATGTGATCTTGGAAATATTACTTAACCTTTCTGTTGTCAGTTTGCTCATTTGTAAGATGGGGGTAATAATAGTGAGGACCTTAAATTAACATAGGTAAAATGCTTCCAGTACCTGTCACTTAGTAAGGGCTAACATTACTATTGTCATCACTTATGCATAAGAAGAAAAGGCTCATCTCAGGAGGAGCTAATGGTTCCACTTCTGAGCATGGCTAAAGATTCAGTGAGCCCTTTTTTTGGACGTTGATAGCAGAAAACAAACTTTCTGAATATTGAGCAGTGTTTATGCTGTGACAGTAGTTTACTTATGTAGACATTAAACTTTAAAAACTTCATATTGGTCTCACAAAAACTGTATAATAAACATACAGTTTTATGTGTATGTTAAGAGAAAGAACATATGAAAATACATGTAATGAACATGCTAATTTATTGCAACCCCAAACATAATGTCAAGGCACTTGGTTAAGGCATTGCAAAGTAGTATATTATAAAATTCACCTGAATTTTGAGAGGAAAAGTCTGAGTTCTTCAGTAAAGTACATCTAAGCCAGTAAAATACCTCACACATATTCCCCCTGGGCAATTCATGATAAGTGGTAGGAAGGGAAATGGCAAACAACCAATAGCAGTCTTGTTAACAAACCATTCGTCTGTTAAATATCTGAAATTGGACATGGAGTATCATAAAACAATGAAATATTTCTTCACTGGGTTATGCTTTCCCTAGAATCCTCCAGTGCCAGAACCTAGCTGTTTCCTGTTCTTCAGCATAATGCTCGAGTTTACATTGTCTTTTATGAAGTGATAACTTCTCACAGTGATGTCAGTCATGTAGACGCATACCTGCGAAGGTACAGAAAAATCCTCGCTCCTTGACAGACAGAAAGAATCCTTGCAACTTCTGTTCAAATGCTGCCTCTTTAATGAAACATACCCAGCCTGAAATCGAACCTCTCTCCTCATCTCTTTTAGCACTTTATACCACTGCCAGGACTCTTAATAGTATGCGTCTTTGGATTTATATAATCAGCTCCCTAAGGATAGAGCCATGTTTTATACATCGTTTTATACCTGTGTTACAGGTTGCCCCTCTTTCAGCGCCTGGGATAGATTAGACCTGTAATAAATGATTGTTCGAGCAGGAAATGAATAGATAATACTTACTGTTGATTACTTTGTTGTCAACTTGCAGTTTTGTTAAAATAACAACCTGTAGCCACATTCACAGAAACATTGTCAGCAAGAAAGTCTCATAGCACCTAGAAAACTTGTCACCCAGCTGAACAGTCTTCTTAAGACAATTTGAATTGCACTGTATCCATATTGATACAGGATTTAAATCCAATCTCTGTAGTGCAAAATAAAATTTTATTTCATATCTATGGTCAGATAACAACATAAGTGTCATAACTTTCATCTCACATCTGTCCAATTTAGTTGAAAGTTAAGTTTAGGGACTAAAAGGATATGGTTATCTTGGTGATGTCACACAATATCCACCAGTGTTATGTGTATCAGGTGATACGGGTAACTACTAAAGAAATGTTAAGAATTATGCTTTAATAGAAATAAAGAGTCAATCCATGGGAATCACAAAGTAATGTGATTCCTGGACATGATTCTGAAATTCCAGGAAGTGTCAGTAGAACTTCAGCCACCAGTTGGCTGTCATTAGGATCATCCTTTGGCAGGTTCTACTGTTCAACTCAACTCCTAATAAGAATCCAGGAGTCCATGATGAATACAGATGTAGGAAAGGCGGAATCTCCTGATAGTTTTCAAAAATATCTGACAAACTTGATACTAGTTAGTGCCTAGCTTAATTTCTTACATGTAATAAATAGATAAATACAGTGCTGGGCATGGTGGTTCATGCCTGCAATCTCAGCACTGTGAGAGGCTGAGGTGGGCAGATGGCTTGAGCTCAGGAGTTCAAGACCAGTCGAGGCAACATGGCAAAACCCCTGTCTCTACAAAAAATACCAAAAAATGGGCTAGGTCTGGTGGTGTGCGCCTGTGGTCCCAGCTGCTTGGGAGAATCGCCTGAGCCTGGGAGGTGAAGGCTGCAGTAAGCCGTGATCATGCCGCTGCACTTCAGCCCGGGTGACTGAGTGAGAACCTGTCTCCAAAAAAAGAAAGAAAGAAATACAACTGTGGTACCCTCAAAGGATCCTGCCTCTCCTGTGAAAACCTTAAAGTGGATCCTGCCTCTCCTGTGAAAACCTTAGACTAAACTGATTGATTTGTCATTGAAATGCACAGCACACGCTTGGATGCAGAGGAATTGGAGTTTGATAAGACATTCGCTGCTCATCCAGAGCCTTGCTGCTGCCCTCTGCAACTTACTTAGATGTGTCAGAATGCTCACTCACAGGCGCAAGGGAGCAGCAAGCCAAGGCCCATGTGCAGGGTATTATTATCGATTGCTAGAATACATTGTAGTTTTATAATGGTTTGGATATGATCCCTTGGTTTTAGAAACACTCTTTAAAAGAGGACAGTATGGCCAATCATGGATAGGATTTGCAAGTATCTTTCACAGTTCTGTGTAGGGTGCAAGTTGATTTCTGGTTTTGTAGAATTGCACTTGTAATATTCACTGGAGTCTTTCATCTTCTGTCATAAAGTTGCTTAAATAATTGAGATCTCTATTTGAACCTGGCATAATTTTCAGGCTTTCTAACTTTCATTCTGTTATTCGCCCGGAGTGCATTGGTGGTGTGATCCGGACTCACTGCAACCTACGCCTCCTGGGTTCAAGCTATTCTCCTGCCTCAGCCTCTTGAAAGTAGCTGGGATTACGGGTGTCCACCACCACATCCGGTTAATTTTTGTATTTTTAGTAGAGATGGGATTTCTCCATGTTGGCCAGGCTGGTCTCAAACTCCTGACCTCAGGTGATCCACCGGCCTTGGCCTCCCAAAGTGCTGGGATTACAGACATGAACCACTGTGCCTGGCCCACAAACCACATTATATTTTTGGTTAATGATTTAAGAAGCTTAGAATCTAGATTAAGGTTGAGGCCAATCCAGATAGCATGAAATGGTAAGCAAAGAATAGATTTGGTAAAAGATGTTAATTTTATATGTACTCTTCTTACTCTTGTGAGGTGTCAAATTAGATACTGCGTGTGCTTCCATTGTTATCTTTGATGAGTGAAAATTGCATGTTCCTCATTTGTGTGGCACTTAAAGAGTACCACTTTCAAGATATTTTCTGGCTTTTGTGAAAACAACCATTCTGTCTTCAGTATGTCCATATAACTTAAGTGATATTTAAATATCCAAGAGTGAAATGAAAGCCAGAGATCCTTAATTTTTTGAAGATAAAATAAGGAAATCTGAAGCCCAACTGTGTCCTATTGATGTTACTTCATTTTTACATAGATATCGTAGCTTCAGTAATCACACACCCTTCCTGTATGGCAAAGTGCCCAGAAGTGAACCAATTCCAGTAAAATTATTTACTTTATTCCTCTGGAACTGAAACGACTCAGCTGTTAGGCACCTGCCTTTGTAACTTCCTTTTGTTTGGCCCCTATGCTTATTTACAATGAAATAGTCCTCTCTGACACACCTCAGCCTTATGCAGAAGAGGGAATTTTTATTTCGGCTATAAACAAGTATAGTTTGTCACTTAACTAAAAGTCCTGTACGATAAGTACAATGCCTGAAACTTCTGATTTTTCCTGACAACTTAATTATTTTTCCTATTGGTAAGCAAATTATCCTGGCAGTTGTTGTTACTATGTAAACTATAGTGAAGTTTTCAGTACCTGAACTGCAGCATCTAACCCAAGATAAGATTGGATCTCAGTGGTTTTTGTGGGATCATTAAATTTTACAGCTTTATCTCCATAATATTATAGAAACAAGGTTCAAGATGAGGAGAAATGGCAGAGCTCTGGTGACACTGTTTGGCTTGTATTAAAGAATTCTGAACCCTAAAACTTGGCTTTCAGGAGATCAGTCCTCTTAAGTTGCATGTACCATGGTCAAAATTTAACATTTCCCTTCATTTTGTTAAGGATGCAGGATATTTTCCACCTCAAGCATCCCTGTGATTAAAGAATACTACAGAGTATGGCCAACAGGTTTATTCAGTATTTGAGTCCTACCCACTCCCCAAAAAAGTTGTCCCTCTCAGCGTAAAAAATTATACTGCCAAGAGGTAACTAACAACAAACATGTGCATTTGGCTACCTGCCTACATTTCCTGATAGTCTGATAAATGATCAGATGGACCTGCTAGCAAAGCTTCCAGTCTTATATGTTCTTAATTATATATTCAGAATAACTTAGTATTTGTTCTCTTTGATATCATTGGAAACATCATTTTAGGTTGTATTGACACTGAAGGGTTCATTTGAAAGACTTTTAAATTCTATGAACTTAAATAGACTCCATGTGGCGGTTCACACATAACTGGATTGCATATGCAAACATGGAAAACATTGTAGGTGCCCAAAATACTTATCAGCTAATGAACAAAAACTAAACATGCTTACAGTGCCTGCATACTTAGATTAAGCTTGCTTTTAATTAATTAAAAAATGTTTATTCAAAGCTTACTCTGAGCAAAGCACTTTGTCAAGGAATAGGTTGGGGGGATAAGCAGACATATAAGGATGATCTAGTTCATATAGTTTCTACTCTCAGAAGATTGCAGAGACACAAACCGTATTTATACTTCAATATGTAGTAATTGACAAGTTATGAATATTCATTAATTGATCCATAAGAGACAAGAATGTGTGTACTTTTGCCCCCTTTTTATTTAAACAGGCTATCAGTATGTATTTCATGTAAATTTGTTAACTTAGGCATTTTTAGCCTTATTTTTTACCATTGAATTACCATTACCTTTTATCTACATTTGAAAGTAATAGAATATTTTTGTTTAATTTTTACCATTGAATTAGCATGGTTTTGTTTACATTTGAAAATAATAGAATATTTTTTCTTTGTTAGCACTTAAAGCCAACCCTGACTTTGCATGTTTAAAATTATAATTTCCTTTTCAGTTGAATAATCCAGTTTACAATTTCTTTTCAGAGTTAAATTATGAATATATGGAATAATTTCCCCCTGTACATGCAAACTTTATGCTGTTAAATTTGAAATGAGTGACAGCTAAGTTGGTGAGATTCAATGGATGAGAGAATCATTCAGCATTGAATTCTCTGCTTTGCATGATCGTTTTTCTTTTTAGAATCACTTCTGGAGAGAAAAATATTTTGGAAACATATTTTTCCCTTTAGGTATAACCTTAAATTTATTCCATAGCTATTGCAAAACATAGCCTATCCAGTGCCTATCTTCATGTTTAAGGGCTCCCAATTTCTAAATTGCCATTTTTGTTACTTTGCAAAAATGTGTCCATATGGTCTTACTTCATCTGTTTATATTTTATGAATGTATTATTCCCAAAGTGATCAGATCTGCTTGTACCTCAGCAAAGTAATTTGGGATATGGTTATTTTATTTCAGGCATTCCTAAGAAAGATCATTTAAAATGTAAAGTTCTTTTCAAGTAGTTCAAAGACAAATCTATGTCTTAGCTTACAGAATCTTGAGTTTTTATGCAGCCAAACCTTAATAATGTAGGAGTTACACAAAGTAGAAACAGTCTGCAAGCAAATTGAATTAACACATTATTGAAATTTAAAGACAAATAACATACTATGCAATTATATAATTATATTTCAAATATGAAAATAGCTATCATAAATTAAAAGTATACTTAGAATTTCAATCTATGTGGCTTTTGAAAGAAAATTTAATTTTCCTTTAAAAATTGGAGTTCAAAGCATTTCAATTTATAGACTGTTTAGTATTTTAACTTGTAGTCTTTTTCATATGAAAATTCCTATAAAGCAACATGGCATCAGTAAAGTATTCATCCTGTGTTATCATCTACCCTAATAGGCATATATCTCATTTACAGATTTTCCTTTAGCCTAAACCAAGATTAAGATCTTAACCACTGCCTATGGCCTTCTAATAAACTATTTTGACAGAATTAATAATTCTTACTATTTCATCCATATATAGTATTTCCATATTAAAAGTACTCCTTTAGAAATACCTTTCTATCACAAAGTTGACATAAGCCATGATTTCTCTGCTTTTGAAAATATTTCCATAAATTATTTTAAAAATAAGCCCTTATGCCCAACTGAAGAGTCAACTAACACCTTTTTTCATTCACAACCTTAGCTTCCTTATATGTTCCCTGGTTTAAGTCTAGGATGATGGGAAGAGACGATACTTACAGGAGTCCTCCCATTGTCTCACTTTCTCGTTTGTTCCGTAATAAGATAAATAATTTTATTTTTCTATAATGTAAGCTCTTAAAAGCAAGATTTTGATTTTATTTCAGTTAGCAAAGAATAATGAAAAGGCAAATTCTTATTAAACTATTGTGTGAAAAATAATCTTAGTGATTGCTGCTGTTGACATCATTCTAAGCTGATTGATTAGAAGATTTGAAGGCCTATGGGTAAGACTATGAAACATATTTGTATAGTTTTGGGTACTGAACAGAATACTGTTGCACTTTGCTCATTTGATCTGCACTACAGAATTGGGCAAATGTGTTTTATTGATGTGGGACTATTTTATCTAGTTGAATAATTTTTTTAAAAAACACAAACTTCTTAACCCTGGATAAAACTTCAATTTCCCACTAAAAACCTATTAAGACATTTGTCAGAGTTGGAGAATGCTCTTCTTACTTTAAAACCAGTAGATCAGAAACGCAATGGATGGATCATCTATGACAGGTCTGCCATTGTGCGAACAAAGACCCTTCATTGCTTTACTGCTTGCTGCTCTTTGATGCAGCTAAATTGCTGTCTCTATTCACCTTACTACTACTCTTACTACCACCACCACCACCATTACTACTGCTGCTGCTGCTACCACAACAGGAAACAAGTGGCAAATCTAGAAAAATTGTAATTATGAGTAAGATATAAGAATCAGTGATGTCTATGGAATAGAAATCCAGTAGGAGACTAACAGCTAACGTTTATTGAGTACTTACTATGTACCAGGCATTGTACTGAATTGTGTAAATGGAAGATCTTCTGTGTTCTTTATCACAAATTTTGGAGTTAATTCAGTAAAAAGTCCTACAGATTATTTTGGCCACTGAACATCTCATCTCAATTTCTTTGTTCCATACATTTTCCTACCTTTATAGGCTTTATTGGGTAATATATAGTAGTGAACTGTGTAATATCCTTCAGTAAATATTTTTATCCTTAAATTAGCCAGAGTGTTTTCTGGTGCTTATAACTAAAAACCCTGATTTTCACAGGTCAGTATTATTATTACCACTATTTACAGATGGGGAAACTAAGCTCAGAAAAGTTGAGTACCTTGCTCAAACTTACATAGTTAATAAATAGGGAATATGAGATTCATATCCGGGCAATCTTATGCCAGATATACATACTAAACAATCAAAATCTGCAGTGGAGTCAATAAAGGGAAGAATGCATACAAAGGAAAATTGAGCATTCATGGTGACAAGCATGTGAGACCTTATCCTGAAATATAGAAGAAAAGAACAAAAATGTTGTAACAAATTCTAGACACGGAGGCCATAGAAAGTAGATCTATGAAAACATTGTGGGTTTTCTGGAGAAGGATTTTAGAGTAGTTAGAAGAGAAGCAGTACTTAAGTATAATTTAAAAACAGTTTTTCTGAGCAGAAAATAAAGCCCTGAGTGTATACATTTAAAGCAATCATTACATCCCAAGCACCTCCTGTGGAACAAAGACCTGTCTAGGAATTACCTTTATAAAATTTTATATTTACAAAGAGAAGAAAGAACAAAACTTTACAATTCGTATAAAAGAAGTAGTTTATCTACAAAGGTAAAATCAGGCTTCAGTGAAACACTAAATTTCAGAGAAGATTAGAGCAATGTATATAGACTTTTGAGGGAAAGCGCTTGTAATCCAAGAATTTATACCCAGCTCAATTGTCTTTAATATGTGAAGGATTGAAAAGATATTCTCAGACATTCAAGGATTCATGAAATGTGTTCACTCTTCCCACCCACCTCCGCCCCCCCCCCCCCACCGGTTTACTCTTTTTGGTAATGAAGGATTTGTTCCCTAATTTAGGGAAGAATTAAAGACTCAAAAATGAGAAATTCATAGTATACAATTACTAGTGGATCTTTTCTTCATTAAGGTTCCAAACGAGGAATCAAGGGTTATTGGGTGTTAGTCAATTAGAAGTTCTCTGCTTTCCTGCTTCTTATAGTACATAAGCTATGTATTATTTCAAATAATTCAGATTAATAGACTTTATGTAATAACTTATGTCATAGGTTGTTGGCATTTTGAATTTGCAAAGACAAACCCTGAGGTTTAAGCTGAGATCAAATTCCTATACATGTTACCATCTTTGACCCATGAGTACTGTTTTAATTGTACTTAAAATATCAGTATTGATCATGTGATTTTAGATATGGTAAAATATGGACTCACTTGAAAAAGTCTTGTAAGGCAATTCTCAGATATGTTTTTGGCTACACAGGATAAGAATTGTGTTCTAAGCAAGGGAGAAAGTAAACAACAGGGCTTTGGCAGGTAGGTACCTATCAAATGAGTGAACAAATAAATGAATGCAGTCTGTGCAGAGTAAATCAGTACTTATTTGTCTTACTTACAAATCAGTAAGGCAAAACAGTGACCACCTAGTAAAAAGGGAGTATTCAACATCAACTAACAATTGTGAAAAGAAGTATTAATGACTAATATGCATGTGAAATAATGTTTTACCTTACTAGTAATCACAGAAATAGACATTGACATACTGAGAATATATCTGCTTATCTCACTGGCCACAACAAAATTAAAGATAAAATTGTGTGGGTGTACTGATGTGGGCAGGGCAATTTCATGTGGTATCAGAGCCAGTACAGTTGGCAAAACCATTTTGGAAAGTAATGATCTGTAGTAAAGGTCTTAAAAATGGTTATGGAATGATCCAATTTTTCTATGGAAATACACATTCATGTGTGTATCCAAACACATATGCACTCACTAATAAAATAAAGATACTCCTAAATGTTGAATAGATGTCTTATAAGTTTCCCCCTGTATTTTACAAATTGCTTATGAAAAGCATGGAGTATTTCATAAAAATTCTAAAGCCACACAATAAAATGGTGATTTAGGATGAAAGATAACAAAAGTGGCATTTTTATTATCACAGTAATAATAATAATAATAATAATAAAAAGTTTCCATAGGCTAAGGTTGACAGAAAGAAAACAAGTTTGTATAGATTGCAAGATATCGAAAACTTGTCAAATGAACGATGGTTGAGAAACTAGATTGCCTTGCTTAAAAAATAAATGGAATATTTAGTATGACCACAATAGCAGTTTTCATATCCAGAAGGGTATCATAGAACACAGGGGTTAAGTGCAGGAACTCCCACCTGCATACCTGCTAAGGTGTATAACTTTAAGCAGGTTACTTTGGGTGGAGTCTCCGGTGTCCTTATTTGTAAAATGAGGGTAATGGTTCCAATTCTGCTAAGAATAAGTGTTCAGTTAACATTCTCCAGTTGTTATCCTTGAGATCATATGTAGAATGGTAGTGGAAACAGCATGTTTTAGCCACTTATGAGGGATATGGATCCAGACTGAGGAATACTCATAGATAGAAGGCTCAGGCTAAGACTTGGCCCCACGGTAAGGATTCTAGCCAAAGGGCGAGGCAAAAGTTTGCTCACATGCCTGACAGCTTTATGCGGTCAAGATATTTCAGAAGCTGATGGAAAAGGTCAGTGTCTGTCTGGACTCTTGGAGATATGGGTTGTGTCATCCTAAAGTAATCATGCAAATCCAACTCTTTCCAAATAGCTTTACAGAATATATTCAGAAATCTCATTAAGAGATTGCTCACATATATCTTTATCTGTTGCCTTGGAGGGAGTTCCACAAAGTATGTTACATAAGAGAAGGAAGTTAATTTTTTTAAAAAAGTTAAACACAAGTATATAAAATACCCCATTTTCTTTTCCTGGGTACAAGCAGTTCTCTTGCCTCAGCCTCATGAGTAGATAGGATTACAGGTACCCGCCACCATGCCCAGCTAATTTTTGTATTTTTAGTAGAGTCAAGATTTCACCATGTTTCCAGGCTGGTCTCGAACTCCTAACCTTGAGTGATACCACCTCTGTCTCCCAAAGTGCTGGGATTACAGGTGTGAGCCACCACGCCTGACCTCCGTTTTCTGGACTGTCCCACTTCAGTATGTAAACTCCAAACATGTTTTCCACTGTATTTTAGAGATGAGAATGAACTCTGGTGCTAGTTAGTGTTCAGTACTTGTTGAGTACGTGTTTGTTGAAAATGTTAGTGTTTCATGAAACAAAATAGAAGCATACTAATGAATATCAAATTCACATTTATATTATCTATGAGAAGTGAGAGAGGAATTAAAAAGCCCATCCCCTCAAGATGGTATACTGGCAGGGAGGAGATATCCAAATAAAAACCTAGAAGTTTCCTCTACTAGGCACAGTGATTCATACCTGTAATCTCAATACTTGGGGAGGCTGAGGCAAGAGGATCTCTTGAAGTCAGGAGAATATATTTATTTAGCTGAGCATCGTGGCACATATATGCCTGTAGTCCCACCTACTCCAAATCACCACGACCACGTGCCTGTAGTTCCAGACACTTGGAAGGCTGAGGCAGGAGAACAGCTTGTGCCAAGGATTTCAAGACTGCAGTGATCTAGGATCTCTTCTGTATTGCAGCCTGGATGACCAAGCAAGACCCTGTCTCAGAAAAAGAAGTTTTCTCAAGACATGTATAACTTTTACCTAATACTTTTTTCCTTGCTATTAAAAAAGTCAATTCTTTACAAAATTAGCAGCCAAAACAAATTCATTCAAATGTGAATCTTTTTTGTTTCTAAAGAGAAATGGTGGTCCTTGAACCTGGACTATAGGACCACACCAAACTTGGGCTACTTTTGCTTGTGCAGACTTTGCCCCCTCTAACCCAAAATACTGGTGACAGCAGACTTAAATTCTATTTTGAAATGATATCACACATCTTTTGGGGAGTTGGGGAGCATCTCTATTGACAAGATTGTATTTTCCAGCTTTTAAATGCTCCCATCAATATTTCATTGAAAATGTAGCCTTAATAAGTCATGTCTAAGCTTGAAGAATACTGAGACTTTTACAAAGTCAAGAGTTTGTCCCTGCTCTGATGGCACATACCGCTAATCTATTCTTGCCTTCTGTAACCTGGATGCAATCCAAAGCCAACTGTAATCACTCTCACTGATTTATTTGAACTGGCAGAGCTCACGTCGGTATCCTCTAAATATTCCTTGTGATATATTCCTACACAGAAGAAGGTAAATGTAGTAATTAGGACTGTCTTATTTTATGACTAGCATTATGCAAAAAATATGGAGCCATTTCCAATACAATTCTTGCATGTTAAAAAAAATATGTCCCAGCTTCATACTCCTTTATCCAGGCTGACTAGAAATGCACTATAGAGTGGATAGGCCACAAAATATTGCAGAGCACAAGATCTGGTTGCAAGGTCTTGCTATTCTGTGACTGTTTTAGCTAGCATTTTGACTGTCCAAAATAAGCCCTAAATAAGACTTTAGAACGTTTTGAGAAAACTATGTCAACCAGTACAGTGAATTTTGATTCCCATGGCAGATTAGCATTGGCAAGCAGGAAGCACTAGCCCTCTGACCACTCAGAAACACAAATGTCAAATGGCTACCCAGAGCCAGTCAGAGGAGGCTGTGAACAAAGAAAACTGAGCTGTCTCCCAGTTCCTTCGGCTGAGCCCTCTGGAGGTGCTACTGGGTAAGCTGATCAACCAGGGCATTCTCACCACCAGCCAGCCCCCAGGACCTTCTAGACGAGGTGCATGGACCCCAGGGGCTTCAGTATGTCTTGGGATATTATACCACAGAGAATATTTTAAAGTGTTACCTTTATTATTATAATAGTGTTATAAGTAAAATTTCGATGCTGCAAAAGAAAGAACACTCAAAAATAAATCCTCTCAGCAAGGCAGTTTACTTCTGTAGAAGGGTGCGGTGTACAGATGGAGCAATGGTGGCCACACGCTTGGGCAAGGAGGGAAGGGGTACTTATGGCTGACGGAGGTCATCCCTACTGCTGTGTCATTCCCTTTTAGCTAGGTTAGACCAAATAAGCTAGACTAATCCTGATTGGCTATTTTAAAGAGAGCAGGGGTCCAAGCTAGAATGGCAGGGCAGGTGTTTTGGCAGGAAGGACAGTTACGGGCAGGTCAGAGCAGGTAGCCAGGGTGACCTAGGTCAAAGAAGACCAGAGCAGGTGACTGGAGCAGGTGATAAGGATGAGTCAGGATGGAGCTGGGGGCCAGGGGAACAGATGTGAACTACTGATGAGAACCAGTGGAGAAGGTTGTTTACTGGAATTACAAGGAAGCTAAACTTTTAAAATAGGGAAAGAATAAGAGAGTTGAACATACTGACATACTGATTCTTTTAAGAGAAACTTGGGGTTCACTATAACAATGGTGATAATTCAATAATTCTGACTCATCAGTAAACTCTTACAGTGTTTCCCTGTACTCTTCTGAAGAACTTAGTAGAGTTCTTAAATGCATCTTGATCCGGTGAGAAGAATGCAGGCATTGATGTCAAACAGACCTGGATTCAAATCCAGACTCCTACAAATGACTTTATTCTATTGAGTGAGCCCCTTAACTTCTCATAGCCTGTTTCCTCTTTAAAATTATAATAACAATACCCAGTTTCTAGGCTGTTATGAGGCTTCACCTAGTCCAAACATTTAAAATGCTAATAATAAAGTACTTGATACTTAGTAGGTGGTCAGGTACCTATAAGAAGCAGAGCTATTCATAAATATTAAAGTTTTATCATTCTTTGGGGATTATAGTGATAAATCTGGCATTCAGATCTGATTGCCCCTGAAATTGCTATAGCAAAATGAAGCCACCACCCTGTGTAGTAGTGTTTACCCTGTTGCTGTTTGTTTCCTGTAGAGCATTAGGTTTTTCATCTTCATCTACCAGAGATCTTCAATTCCCAATCTCCCTTTTATTCTGTTGGGATCTGCTCTAGGACTCCTCCTTACCTGAAATGCATTTGAACATTCTGCAGTTCAAAATAATGTAATGTGATTGTTCTGCAAGAGCTCTCTGCTGGATCTGAGATGTATTAATTGTTATGAGAATATGAACTGTGGCTGGGCATAAGGATGAGCTTAGATCCAGTGCAGGGTGATGTGCTGAAGCAACTTGATGTGCTCCCATGGGAGATGGGCAGTGTTCTATTTTGAGCTCCTTAAAGAAGATTCCCAACCCATCTTATTGATAAGAATCTGTTCACTTAATAAAGAAGAATTCATTCTTGAGCATTTTTAACATTTTTGATTTTTAATATTAGCTCCCAAGTGCTCTATAATATCTTCAGTATGTCCTTATTTGCCTAGAAGACAGGTTTAGAATTCTTGTCAACAGATGACAAGATAAGAAAAATAAGACATTACAAATAATGAATAGCAAACTGATTGGACATAGAATTCCCTGACTTCTTTTTCCTACTGGGTATTGATGTGATATTTCTGTGAGTATTTATAAAATTATTGAAAATTCTTAATTATTAATATAGTTGAATGCCAACGTGCCTGGCACTGACTAAGCACTGTCTATGCCTCACCTCATTGAATCTCCCAACAGTCCTTTAAATTTGTTGCCATTATTATCCTCATTTTACACTGAAGCTGCGGCTTAGGGATTTTGTGAAAACTTCGTTTACCAGAATGTAAATACCATCATACAGAGCACAAACCTTGATTTCTATAATGGGACATTCAACTGATGTTTGTTGGATAACTGAATTTGAACATCTGGTTAAAGCCCAGGGATTGCCAAGGGATTCAATTCCGGGGGGTAGGGGTGGGGTGGACGATGTCTGACCCTAAAGCCTACAGCTTGAACTTATTCTTTCTACCCCTCCTAGAGCACAAACCTTGATTTCTAGAATGGAACATTCAGCTGTTACTTTGAACATCTGGTTAAAGCCAGAGGAATTCAATTCCAGGGGCCTGTCTGGCCCTAAAGCCTACAGCTTAAACTTATTTATCTTACTCCTCCTTCCCTCAGTCGGCTCTGTGTTAGACAGTTTCAGAGAAATAAAAGGGTATAGGGGAGATAGTCTCAGCCTTCGAGATTCGTAATCCCCCAAAGATGCTTACAACCCAGTAAAGGTGCTCAGAATGTACTTTGTTTAGGAACATCTCTTACTAGGTGGTTCTAAGCTTTAGGACAGGAGTTGAGGCAGCTAGACATTAAAACAGTCAGGCCTGTTGTAAAACTATGTGTTAAGTGGGCTTTAATTTTTGCAGCTGTAACAATGAGGCATCAAAATACCTTGGCTTAAACATGATGAGAATATATTTCTTATGATACAGTACAGAGAGCGGTAGTCCAGACCTATCCAGGGCAGCTTTGCTGCAAAGTTGCCATCTCTGGGTCTGAGGTAGCTGCCAGGTGTCATTAGGTTCCAGGCAGCAGGTAGGGGTAAAGAACTATGGGGGCAGATGCATTCCTTTAGAAAAGCACTGTCTAGAAGAGGCTTGTTCCTCACATGCTAGAACTTGGTCTCATGGCTGCAAGCTTCCCCAGAAGCTGGGAATTGCAGGCTCCAGTGAGCAACCATGTGTTAAGCTAAAATGACCCTAAACAACTAGCAGTTTCTGCCACAGTCTGCTTTGGAAGAGTGTGGGTGTCCTGGCACCTGAGCTTGGTTGCTCCTCTGCTCTCTTCTCTACTTGCTTTACTGTATCCTCCTTTAGATTAGGGTCAGGCTGGACTGAGATATACTAGACTGTTCTGTTCTGGATATTCCATAGTGCTCAGTAAAGAGCCAGAATCATTATTCTGATTTTTATATTTTTTAGATGATTTTGTTTCACTATTTAATATTTGTAATAAGTACTATGGAGGATAGGATATAATTTTATTTTCTTGTGTTTGCAGCACATTTTTATTTTAAAATATTTTTAAGTTCATTTTCCTTTTAAGCCTTAATATTCTGGTTTTTGAAATCCTGTAAGTATTGTTTAAATTTAAGAAATAAAATTCCTGTATTGAACTTTTTGATTTCTTAAGAGTAGAATAATTATTTACCTTGTCCAACATTTGGTTATCTTTGTATTTTTGTAGAATGTGTTTTAGATATGAACATTTGGTTACATTAGTGGTAGAGGCTAAATAGAGGAGAAGGGACCAAAGAACAAGAAAGAGAAAACACAAGATCAGAATTAGAAGAACAGTGACAGCACCAGCTGATGGTCTAATGTCAGGGGACAAGACAGAACAACTACAAGATGGGTCTGAGGGCTAATGTTGTCTCCATGCAGTTGTGAATGTTCGTAGTGGTGCTTTCAGTCATCAAGAAAAGTGTGTGTTCTGTATATTCTGGTTAATAAGTCAGAGAAGAAGTAATAATACTAGAGTAGTGTTTGAAATCAGAAAATAAATTGGCATTTAAAGGATCAACTTTGGGTATCCAGAAATTGTAATTCTGCAGAACAACTCTTTACTCAAAGATGAGAGAAATGAAAAATTACTAAGTAGTGCAAAGGATCAGGGTAGCCAGTTCTCAAATGTAATGCATTAAAAGGTTATAACTCACTTGGGAGAAGAGCACTGAGAAACTGGGTTAGTTCTATGTACCTGGTTACTCTTACCAAGAAAGGCAAAGTAGAATTTTGTTGTTAGAATACTAGTTATTGTTCATTGAACACTTACTATGAGTATCACTGTGCAAGTGATGACATGTGTACCTCATTTAATTTCTCATCACCTTGCAATTTAGGAATTATGAGAATTATTTCATATGGGAGGAAACTGAGGTGTAAACTGATTGTTAAAGCCGTTGATGGTCATACACAATTTATAAGCAATTAGCCTGAGTTGTCCTCCCCAGCCCACACCCTCCCCTAGTCCATCACCACTCACAGAGCTTGTGCTTTTGCCAGGGCTTACTAGAGCCATGCTTAAGTGAAGCAAAACCACTTCCTAGCTTTGTAGCTCGAGGGCAGCCAGCCAGGTAGTGTTTCCAAGTCTCAGTCTCCCTGTTAGACAATGGGGATAAGAGCAGTTAGTTGACTGCCTATTGCATAGGGGCATTGTAAGACTCAGGAGAATGAAGTTTCTTAGAAATCCAAAAGCAGTTTTGTAAAAGTATTGTTATAAAGCATTGTTATGATATCCTTATAGTCAGCAAAATAAAAATAAATTTATTTCCATTTGGGAAGTATTATATAACATTATGCACTAAGAAATAAGGATTAGAGTAATTTAGGCCTGGATATTTTCAAGTTAGAAATTTTAATTTGGTTTTCCCCACGATAAATAGTCTCTTATCTTCTCCTCCCTCAGCTCAACAAGAGAAGTCCTTGTTATATTGTATTAATTTCATTCTGATGATAGGTAGACTGCATAAAAAAGACAGCGAGGTTGATGAATTTGCTTCCTACACTGACTGGTGAATATGGTATGAATTGAACTTGCCACCAGGAGCCAGAAGGTCCTGTATTGTCATGTAGTTGTCTCTCCAATCCGGTAAATACAGAGTGTTTCTCTGCCACTACTCCAGCTTATCTATTACCCATATCTGTTGGATGAGTTCATGTTCCTCATCTTTGGGAGCTTCAGAAGATAAAAACTGTCTCAAGAGGGCCCTTTTTAATTGCAGGTGGAAACAGGGAGCAGTAACCATGAAGTGACATGTAAGGAAGCTGGAGCTTAGTGAATGAAAGTCCCCTGTCCATCTAGAGCCATCTACTCTCCAAAGACTCTCTTTCACAGGACTAGGGTTTGGTTTCATCCACTGAATGTACAGTGCCATTGGGCCCACAGAGATCAGCACTTGTATTTCTTAGTCCAAAAGTTAAAAGAGAGCAGGCCTAGCCTAAGTCTTTGACTTTTTTGTCTTTGTTGGAGCCACTGGGCATAAGACAGTTGTGTATTCCTTCTGATTAGCTTTTGCTGGCCCAGGAGGAAGCCTTTCATCACTTCCCCTTTTGGGGGCTCAGCTTCCTCACCCACCAGGCATCTGGGCCTTCACTCTCTCCCTCTGTGCTCCCTTCTTTGACAAAGGTTTTCTTTTCCTGTTCCCTTTGTTTTGTCCTTTTTGCACTTTGTATAATCCCACCACCAGCAGCAGCGTTCCCTTTTGTTTGGAAATAAGGGCAAGAAAGAAACGGAGTTGGAGAAGAGTTTTAAAATTTTGAGAAATGGATGAATCTGTTCTTTTAAATTATAAACTGCTGAAGGTCAAGTGCCCTTGTTAAATGTTGTAGAGCACTAATAAAATCTCAGGAGCCTAATACTTCTGATATAACAGAGCATAGCTATTATGGAGTCTAAGCAGTTGCAGAGGTTAGGATTTTCCTAATAATATGTGCATTCAATTCATAATCTTCACACTTATTTAAACTGGTTTCTAGTCATTTCTCATCATATCCATGAATAATTATAGCTATTCATTCTTATATACATATATATCTTCATATTTACTCCCTAAGTTTATGCTTGATTTAAACCTGGTACCATAATTATTTCTAATTGTAAACTGATGACATGTGTATTGCATAATTTAATTAGTTTAGTGTTTGTAAAAATTCAAGGTAAAATATTTTCATAAATGCCAAGAATTATGATTACTTTTGTCATGTAATTTCTAAGACTCAATTTCTCCTGCATGTGGTTCCTCTCTTAATCAAGAAGGGTTCATATGCAGTGCCTTTTAAAAGTATTTCAAATTTGGAAGCATATTTTTGGTTGTAGTAGATACTGAGTTATTCTTGCTGGCTTGAATCTTGAAGCAAATAAAATGTAAATTCAGATTAAATTGGTATCTCTTTAGTACCCAGAATATGTTTTTGACATTTGGATACTGCCCATTAAATTCTTTGTATTTGACTGTCTATTATTTTTTAAATGTTTTCTGAATTTACATCTCTATTCTGGGTTTTATTTGAACTGAATTTTAGTTAAGTAAAGAATTTTAATATACTTTAAGTGGTATTAAATGAAATTTAAAAGACTGATTTCAGATATTAACCTTTTTAGATTATTTTGCCATATGTTCTTTTCCCAATTTATTTTGTCACATAGTTTCCTTTTGTTGAAACATCGTTTTTCTTCAGATATTTGCTTTACTCTCTTAGCAAGATCATGAAAACTGTCTCTTCTATGACTGCATTCAGAATGAAACCTGCGAACAGGAAATGCCCAGGTAAAGATGGTTAGATGGCAAAAATAGTAAGCACTGCATATTTAAACCTGATGATTTTTGAGATCTTTTTTTTTAAGTAATCACAAGATATTTGAAAGTTTGGTTGTCCTTCTCAGTACACAGGAAAGAAACGTGAAATTGTATTTGAGAGAAGTAGCACCATAGGGCATGAGCCAAAAAATGTAGCAGTAGGCAGCCCAAGAGAGGTGTCAAATTCAAGCTAATTTCACTTTTGAGAACAAGATTTCCTCTCAGACAGTGTAGCTCAGAGGAGAGAAGATAAGCATAGAAAAAACAGCATGGGATCTTTGAGATGGGCGCAGGTTAAGGATAAAGAGCAAGGGGATGTGATTTACACACATGGAGACAGTACAAAACTAGGCCTGGAGCATTACAGAGATGCTGAAATCTCAAAGTTGAGAGAAGAAAAGGTCAGAGAGGATCGGATTCACAAAGAGGCTACAGTAAGTAAAAAGGCTTCTTTTTTATGCAGTAAGGTAAGAAATAGAAGGTACATACATTGGAAAGGAAAAGTAAAATTCTTTTTTTCACAAAGAATGTAATCGTATATATAGAAAATTCTTAAGCAGGAATGAGCAAACTATAGCCTATAGTCTAAATTCAGTCTACCACCTATTTTTGTATCACCTCTGACCTAAGATGACTTTTGCATTTTTGGGTGGTGGGGGGGTGGTAGTAAGTGTAAGATGGCACAACCATGTTGGAACACAATTTGACAATTTTTTATCAAGTTAAACACATTTACCATATGACCCAGCAGTTCTCCTGGGTCACACCTAAGAATAAAAGAAAAAGTATGTCCACACAAAATCTTGTCTATGAATGTTCATAGCATTGTTATTCACAAATACCCACTATACTAGAAACCACTTAATTGTCTATCACTAGGTGAATTAATAAATTATATTCATAACACAACAAGAGAAAAGAAGCCAATCATTCATCCATAAACCATGGATGAATCTCAAAGTGAATGAAGTAAGCCAAACATAAAAGAGTATGTACTGCATTACTCCACTGATAGAAATTTTAGAGCAGGCAGAATTAACCTGTAACAACAGAAAGCAAGTCCATGATAGCTGGGGAACAGGGAAGGGCAGTACTGCAGAGGAGCTAAGGCGATTTTACAGGGTGATGGCATGACCAAAACAGTCTAAATCTGATTGGAGCTGTGGCTCATTATTGTGTACATTTAGTAAAACCTGTAACACTGTGTCTTTTAAATGAGTGCATTTTATTGCATGTAAGTTATATCTCAATAGATGACTTTTTTTTTTTGGAGGTGGAGTTTCGCTCTTGTTACCCAGGCTGGAGTGCAATGGCACAACCTCGGCTCACCGCAACCTCCGCCTCCTGGGTTCAGGCAATTCTCCTGCCTCAGCCTCCTGAGTAGCTGGGATTACAGGCACGCGCCACCATGCCCAGCTAATTTTTTTTATTTTTAGTAGAGACGGGGTTTCACCATGTTGACCAGGATGGTCTCGATCTCTTGACCTCGTGATCCACCCGCCTCGGCCTCCCAAAGTGCTGGGATTACAGGAGTGAGCCACCGCGCCCAGCCAATAGATGACTTTTTAAAACACATTAACATATTTTTAAGAACCCCAATAAGACTTGGCTTAAACTAGACTGAGCTTCCATGGAGCACAGACTCTTGGATAGACACTGTTTTATAAAACTCCAGCTTGCAGTTTAATATTAGGCACCCATAAAATATTTTTGAGCAAATACCTGAGTGCAAGAAAAACAATTCAGCACATTAGGCTGAGTGTCGAGGAATGAAGCTTGGTGAAGTCAGCCAGCAAGGCTCAAGGCCAGAGTTCAAGTCTGTGCTGAGGCTGGGTGAAGCTCTTGGATATAAAACTGTTGTTTTAGATTTGTTCATCTTACCATTTATTTTTCTTTTGGAGAAAAATCTGTGCGATGTAATCCATTATGACTTGAATTATAGATAAAGTCTTTTGAATGGCAGACAGGAATTCAGACTATTAACTGTGGAGTACTCTCTATAGGAAACAATTTTATTGAAATAACGTAAGGAGCCTGTGTTGGTAGTTTTAATAAAATCAAGCCTGACTCATCTATTTGAGGACCAGGATTATGAAAATAACATCTTATGCTTCAGGAGTATTTTAAGATTGGAATAGTTATACTCATATTTACTTATGAAGAAGCAACATTTGTGCATAAGTAAAATTTTAACCCTGTGGAAAAATTTAATACTTTTATTTGGCTTCTTTATGTTAACACTGAAGAAATTTCTGTAGATTATACAACTTCATAAATGTTAAGTTTCACTCCTCCAGCCGTCCAAGACACCGAAAGGAACCAAGGGGAAGAAGGTGGCCCTGGCCTCTGCTGTTGTGAAGAAGCAGGAGGCCAAGAAAGTGATGAATCCCCTGTTTTAAAAAAGACCTGAGAATTTTGGCATTGGATAGGACACCTAGCCCAAATGGGATCGTGCCCACTTTATCAAACACTCCTGCTACATCAGGTTGCAGCAGCAAAGAGCTATCCTTTATCAGCAGCTGAAAGTGCCTCCTGCAGTTAACCAGTTCACACAGGCCATGGACTGCCAAGCAGCTACTCAGCTGCTTAAGCTGCCCCACAACTACTGACCAGAGACAAAGCCAGAAAAGCAGAGACTGTTGGCTCGGGCCGAGAAGAAAGCTGCTGGCAAAGGGGACATCCCCACTAAGAGACCACCTGTCCTTCAAGTGGGGGTTAACACTCTCATCACCTTGGTGGAGAACAAGAAGCTCAGCTGGTAGTGATTGCACATGACATGGATCCCGTTGAGCTGGTTGTCTTCCTGTCTGCCCTGTGTCCTAAAATGGGGGTCCCTGACTGCATTATCAAGGGGAAAGCAAGCCTGGGTTGTCTAGTGCTTAGGAAGACCTGCACCACTGTTGCCTTCACACAGGTTAACTTGGAATACAAAGGAGCTTTGGCTTAGCTAGTGGAAACTATCAGGAACAATTACAATGACAGATATGATGAGATCCACCATCACTGTGGAGGCGGTATCCTAGGTCCCAAGTCTGTGGCTTGCTTTGCCAAGCTAGAAAGGGCAAACGCTGAAGGACTTGCCACTAAACTGCGTTAAACGTACATGGTTGAGTTTTTTGCACATAAAAATAATGAAAATTCTCTTTCCAAAAATAAGTTTTCAATATTATCAGAACGGTACTTTTACAGGGGTGATCATGTTTTATTTCATGTCTGGAAAATAGGCTTGAGTCAGTGTAGTTTTCTTAATCCTTTTAAATCTTATTTGCAGTATTTTTCAGAAAATTTTGGGAAATTTTTCAGTGGCTCTGCACCTATGTCCCTGTGAGGGACAAGTGCTTTGGTTGAATATGTTCCTCCCCACCACCACCCCTAGGTTTAGACTTCTTCCCCCACCCTTTGCTATTCCACACTCTAAGGGCTGCGCCTGCAGGTGGTTAGGTGCCATTGCCTTCTGGGGTCATCCACATTTTATCATCTCCTTTTTTTAACTTATTGGCTCATCTTTGTCTTACTGTAAGGAGTTCATGCATTTGGTTTTGTGGGCTTATTTACATCAACTGAATGTGGTTTATCCAGGAAGTTTATTAATGTGTTCTTATAATACCTCTTGCAACTGGACATAGATGTGTCCTTGAAAAAGAAGAAAATTAACCCCTTTGCCCACCCTGTTCATGTACCTACAGTTTTCCTATGGATTTTAAGCTGTCAGTTTGTGGTTAATCAGTATATACCAGACCTGGCATTTTGTCAGATGGGACTGCTTCCTCCTGATAAAGGGTCTTAATGAGGCTGGTCCAGCCCTCCTCTGGGAGCCTTACTCTCAGGTAATAAGAACCAGATCAGGCTTTCTTAGGGTGTGGTTCATAGACTGCCTTCCTCAGAACTATCCAGCATGGATAAAAAATTAATCCTAAAATGATGAAATTGGGTGGGAGGCGCCATTTAACAATCACCATAGTAATCATTGTTTCAGGTAAAATTCACCATTGATGCTAAAACTAGTGGGTTCATTTAATCTCAAAGTTCCTCCTCACAAGATATTAATTACACAGAGAAAAATCACTGTATCTTGGGAAAACTTGGCAAGATCACCTAAACCAGGTGATCCAAGTTTTAACTAATGTAGTACAGATCTACATTATGTGCCTTCTACTTTCTCCTTCCCCTCAGCTTAACACCAACGAATTTGAAAAAGCCAAAGTTAAGGTGTGATTTCCTTTCCTGTCCTTTCTGCTTGTAAAAGTGCCCTAGCCATTATCCCTGGAATCTGATTTCCAAGCTGGAGCAAAACTCTGGTTACCTTGTAGACTGTGCAATGCCATGATATTTCTACAGTTTTTGGCTAGTGTATTTCTGTGTCTTGACAACAGTCAGACACCCTTGATCTTGTCCAGCTAAGTCAGTTGCCTAGCTACTTGCCTCTCTGTACATATAATAACTTTTTGAGTTTTGGACAATATGTCTTCTTTGGGTCTCAGATGGTGCTTTTGGAAGGTACAGTTATTCTGAAGATACCCACGTAGACCTACACAGCATTTGTTTGGACCAACTGGCAACTGCCCTTGTACTGCTGTAAGAACTCTGTGTCTCCTGCAATGTATCGGTTACCACCAACACTTGATTCATTTCCTTGATGAGTATATTCTGCAAACATAAATGCTTTAAGTGGTCTGGTGCTCCACATGAGATTCTGAAGTCACTGTTCCTAGAAGAGCGAAGGCCAGTCATCTTTATGCCACAGTTGGCCCTATGTGTAAGGTGTTGGCAGAAGTACCAGAGACTACCTCAAATACCTTTTAGCCTTTTATGTGCAGAAATAAGTTTTATCTTCATTTAAGATTCATTTTAAAGAGATAAACTTGGAATTTAAACCAGGGAACTTTTTTTTTAAATAATATTTTGATAAGCAGAGGGAAGAGGTAAAGAATGATTTAACTAAATAGCCCAGAATTTTAATCTTCCATGTTGACCAGTGTGTAGAGAGTCATTAATACTTCAACACTCATATTTTATATTTATTCACAAAAGTTTAAAAAGTTTTCTTGATTTCATTCCAGTGATTTTATTGAATTATAGCAGCTTATTTTTATAAAACATGTTTTCTTTCCATTATTGCATAAATTCTGTGAATTTATAGAAATAAAACATTTAGGTTGTGAAAACTACTTAAGATTATGCCTAATAAATACACAGTTGTGGTTTTAAAATTATTCAACCTAATGTAAATAATGTTTTACCTCAGAGCAGTGTCACTAATGGGAAGAGTATTGTCTGACAACATAGGAGGGTCAGGCACAAACGGAGGATCAAAATCTCACTCCTGAGGCTCTGTCTGCGGCTCTGCTCTCTAAACTAGGTAGCATTTATAGATCTCTCAGAATAAAACTTTATTCTTCTGCCAAGAGGAAGTTAAACAGTCTATTAATGTGGAAAAATGTTGCCTTAAACACGGAAGTCTATTTGTAATGTGTATTAAAGTAGATTCATGAATGATCTATAGCAGTATTTTGCCAGAATTGTAAGAATGTCACTTATAGCTTGAAGTGTCATAACTTAGTACAAAGAAGATATGGACATATGTGTTAATGTTTTTAAAGGCAAGCTTACTGAGGTATAATTTATATAGAATAAAATGTTAATGAGTTTTGACAAATGAATGCAGTCGTGTAACCATAATCAATATATACAACATTTTCATCGCCCCAGAAAATGTTTCGTAAAGCAGTTTTCAAACGGTGGTTGTGAGTCCTTAGACAAACACAGTGAGACTCAACAAGCAGTTTGCCACCAGGGCTGACTCCCTGATGGGGTGATTTCTAGTCCTGCTGTTTGCCTGCACTCTCAGCAAAGCTGGCAACTTGGGATCATTTTAACGTAAGACCCTCTCCAATCTGATAGACTGGTGGGGCCTGTCTACTTCTCAGACTCAGTGGAGAATTCCTGCAACTCTGTGTCCCAGTGAGAAACAGTGTTTGAAAATTTTTGTCACTCAAGTTCTCAAACTGTGGATTTTAAGTTTCTGCAGGTTTGGACATTTATTGATTTAGGTGCATTACGTAGCAACATTTGTTGTTAGTTAGTTTAGATTTACAAAATGAATACTTTGAGAGAAAGCTTATAAATGTCTGGGAAACAAATATGGTGCCCTTCTGGGAATTTACAACCTAGGCAACCTGGCCTTTTAAAGATGCACATAACAGAGAAGATTACATTGCCTTGCTGCGTATTTATGTTTTTTAATATAAAAAATGTGACCATATATTCAAATTGACTATGCATGAATCACCATTTTTTAGAATAAGATTTTACAAATACAGTTACTTAGTTGTCATTATTATTTTCACTATTAAGTATTAATTATTATTCTATAATTAACTCTGATTTGCTTTTTGGGTTAAGTGGAAAAGAATACCAAGATTCCTATCAGACCTGTGGTCTTTGGATCAAAGTTATAAAAGTAACTAGAGCTATTAAACAAGCACACAGTTTTATTTGGCCATTAAAGCTGTAGACAGAAAACCCCAAACTGTTTGCTTCTAAGTTGTTAGAGAAAAAACATTCATTTAGTATTACCATTGCCTCTCCGAATCTTCCTTTCTTGCCTGTAGTGCACAGTGCATGTGGGGGAACCAATGGCTAGGCTGTGAAGCCATTCCCAAGGTAACTGATCAATTGTATTTTCCTAAAGAGTAATTTCTTAGATAACATAAAGGCATATCTGTTTCTAAAATATTTTTATTTTATGCAGAAGTATTTTTTAAAATTTTTGCAACTATTTATATTTGCTAACTTACCAGTACTTATTCTACTTAGCTGTACCATCAACCTCTTTTTTAAATTATGGTTAAAAGTTAATTATACTTATTTGTAAATGAAAAAATCAAAATAAATATCTCACATTTACTTATTAGCTTTAGAAAAGTAATTTTGCAGCTTTTGTGATATTAAGTAGTAATTTTTAAAGAACTATATCTAACTATTTTTATAGACAGGATAGTCTTATTAAAAATTAATATGCTGTCTCTTTAAATTGATTGTGGGAGGCAGAATAATGCTCTCCTCCCCAGAGATTTACTATCCCAATGCTTGGAGCCTGCAAACATTATTTCAAAAAAAAGGATCTTTATGTTTGTAAATAAGTTAAAAATCTTGAGATGGGGAGATTATCCAGGTGAGTTCTAAATGCCATCACAAGTATCTGTCTATTAGAAAGGCAGAGGGAGACACACACACAGGAGAAGGCAATGCGAAGGTGGAGGCAGGGATTGGATAGATATGACTGTAAGTCAGGGAATGCTAACCATCCCCAGAGCCTGGCAGGGGCAAAGAAAGGTTTTTCCCTACAGCCTCTGGAATGAATACATCCCAGCTTACACCTTGATTCTGGCCCAGGGAAACTGATTTCTGATTTCTAGTTTCTAGAACTGTGAAAATAAATTTTTATTGTTCTAGTCCTCCAGGTTTGTGGTAATTTGTTACAGCAGCCGTGGAACTCTGATACAGATTTTGGTATCAAGAAGAGGAGTGTAACTGCTTGTAACAAATACCTAAAAATGTGAAATTGGATAATGAGTAGAGGCTGGAAGAATTTTGAGCCCCATGATAGAGAAAGCCTAGATTGCTTTAAACAAAATGTTGGTAGAAATGTGGGTATTAAAGGTGGTTCTGTTGAGGGCTCAGAAGGAAATGAGGTCTATGTAATTGGAAACTAGAGGAAAGAAAGGTGATTCTTAATATGTACAGCTGCACCTTGGAGATACTGTTTTAGTACTAGACCACTGCGATAAAGCTAATATTCCAATAAAGTGAGCTACATAAATTGTTTTGGTTCCCCAGTGCACGTAAGAGTTATGTTTACACTATACTGTAGTCTCTTAAGTGTGCCATGACTTTATGTCTGAGAACCAGTGTACATGACTTAATTTAAAACTGTACTGCTAAAAATGCTAGTGAAATGAGCATACATTATTGGGGAAAAAAGCCAATAGACTTGCTCAACTCAGAGTTGTCGCAGACCTTCAATTTGTAAAAGATGCAATAGCCGCAGAGAGTAATAAAGCAAAGTGCAATGAAACGAGATATGCCAATACTGGTAGAAAACTTAGCTGAACTGTCTCCCCTAGTTCTGTGGAAAGCATGTAAACGATGAACTCGGATATTTAGGTAAAGAAATTTCCAAGCAGAGTGTAGAACGTACAGGCTGGTTTCTTCTTGCTGCTAATTACAAAATGTGAGAGGAAAAACAAATCAAGGGGAAACCTCTCAGGCAAAAATGATCACAATTTGATAATTTGGAAAATTCTCAGGCTATCCAGGTTGCAAAAGATGGTGAAATTAGATTAACTTTTAGAAAAGTGCTCCAGAGAGAAGGCCAAGGATGTGACTAGATAACCTTTGACTAGTGCTGAAGAGATTAGGCATGTGACTCAGCAGAAATCAGGAGTGGAGATGAAATTACCCAGGGAAGATCTGTGGAGGACCCTCTTATTTAATGGCACAAATACACAGGAAACCCACATGTTGTTGGAGAATGTTATATTAGCAAAAATACTGACAGCTTGAACTGAAAAGGACAGAGACAGGATGAAGTATAAACAGGCTATCAGACTTCCCAAACTATACAGGCAGAAAAACAGGCTTATAAAAACAGTGCTCAGTTGCAAATATGTGGTGTCCTTAAGAAAAATGAAAAATGACTTCAAGGATACAGCTTTGGCCTAGAGGCGTATTCTCAGACTTTAAACCTTGCCCCCCTGGGTTTTGAAATTATGTAGGAATAAATGACTCCTTTATTCTTTCCATTTTCTTCTTTTTGGAATGGGAGTGTCATAACTGTTATCCTGTTCCTATCCCACCACTGTATTTTGGAAGCAGATAAAACTTATCTTTTAGTTTCACAAAATCAATAGTTGGAGAAGAATTTTGCTCCAGGATTATACCCAAGTCTCCCCTGTACCTGATTTAGATATTTAGATGATGAGATTTGGAATTTTGAGCTGATGAAATTTACATGAGATTTGACCCTTCTAGTTGATGCTGTGATGGTTTGAGACTTGTAGAGATGTTGGAATGGGTTGCATATATTTGGCACACGGGACAGACATGAATCTGTTGCTTTAACATCTGGTTATTCTCCTACCCTCTGAGTTCTCAAGCTAAGTAGGTTGGGTCAGCATTCTCCTTGCTCTCCCCAGTTGTTGCCCACCTTTACACATCCCTGGCTCCTTTGAGACTTCCATGCCTGGCCTTACCGTGCTTCCTCCTCTCTACTGACATTCACCAGCCTTCTGGCACTCACTGTCATTCACTGAAGAGTCAGCTCATGGCCACCTTCTTCAGTTCACCTCCTGCTATGGCTCTGTAGGTACTTCAGTATCTTCCCAGACAGCCCGTCCATTCTCTAGTACGGCAGTCTCTTGGCTTTCTCATCTTGCATTTCCTTCAGACATTATATTCTTAGGCCACAAATTCCTGTCCTCCAGTTCACTTTCTTAGTACTCACTCAAAAGTAATTCTTTATCACAAATTCCTGTCCATTGGTCTTGCCACTTTCTCTATACCTTGGTCAACCCTACTCTTAATATACCAAACTCATATGGCCCAAGAATAGGGAAGGTAAGTTTCCTTAGAGAAAAATCAAAATGCCACATCTAGAAAAAAGGTACAAAGATGTTAGGTAGCACGAACAACAGGGGTCCACTACATAATGCTTGCAACAGTGCATGTTTCTATTGTATTATGATTATTTGCTATTTACTTAAAATAAATCTGAATATTTTAATTGTATGAATAGCTTCCAAAGAATATATCTCTTCTTAAAATCCCTGTTTGATTAGACATTAGTACATGTTTTATTTAGTGAAACAATATTTTCTAATTGTGCTCTAGGTAGCTCAGGAAGCTTCCCAGGCTCCTAAGAAGGTGAAATGCAACATCAGCAAAAATGATCTATACTAAGACCAAGTGACCTGTACCAATCTTATGTAAATTTTGAGTGCTTATAAAGTAGTTAAGGTTTGACTTGTTCAGTCCATTCTTTTTCTACGAAGCCTTCTGTGGTGTCTTTGTAATTGTTAGCCAGCTATTCTTCTGCCTAGCAGGCTTCAGTGACACCACCTTTCCCATAAATGTGTATATTAAGGAAATGTTAGCTAATTTTAATATAAATCAAAATGTAATCAGAGAGACCTGCTACAGAAACATATTCTGCACTACAAATACAAGTGTAAGTAATTTAGAGTAGACATACACCACTGGATAGCTCTATTAGCATCAGTAAGAATTTGTTGTATAAAAATAACCTTACATAAATGCTTCTCTGTTCTTTGATTAAAATATTTCTGAAATGTTTTACTGCCCCCAACACAATTTATACCCAGGTGTGGGAAATGTTTGTTAAATGTATTGTGTTTGGATGTGAAGATGGATGGTGATAGTAATTCACACTCAACTGGATTTGCTTTTGATTGATTTTTTTATTGTCATGGGTTTTGTCCATACCACCTGTATGCTCACCTGGTCTCGCTTTTGGTCATGATACAATTTGTAGGGAGGCTGACAGTTTGAGTTGTACAATCCACAGACATAAACTGCTTTTTTCTTCTTTGGCCTATTTTTTGTTTGTTCTCAGAATACCATCCCAGCTTAGCTAATAGGCCAAGTCCAAGTTGTAATCTACTCTGAGACTGAGTTTGGTTTTTTCCATAGCTTTATTTTGGCCACTGCTGATCTAACTCAAGATACTTTAAAACTCCTGATCAAATTCTAAGGACAGTGCATTTATATTCTGTCATAATTAACAGCGAACGATTGAAGACATTTATGAATTAGAGCCAAGATTCAGTATTTACCAGTGATAAAGGGCAATGTCTTATTTATCACATGATTACACACTGTGGCATTGGCAACTTTTGTAATAAAGGTGTCTGCCTTATTTTCTAAATAAGAGGGAAAGGGGCCACAAACAATTAAACACATCTCAGTATGATTGTATGTGTGGAAAATATCTTCATATCGTGTAGTTGAGTTTTTAAAGTTCCTTCAATACACTAATGGCTTTCAATTTAGTTTAAAAGCTCAGTGTGTTGTAATCAAGAGTGTGAATAGGCAATCAAATACTTCTCTGAGATTCTGCTCCCCAAAGAATCCCTGGCAAGCCTGTTGCTATGGTGAAGTCTCACCTGGGACTTGTTTAGTATCTTTCTCAATCAGATATATTGACAAAAATGAGCTTAAAAACAGAACTCATAGAAAATCCAGAATGGAGAAATCCGGATAGATAAATGAAGCATGTGTCTCTTCCTCTTTTTTTTTTTTAACTTGTACTTAACAATTCTTGTTTGTGATACCAAGAGTCTTAAGATCTACCAAAGATATTACTTTCTCATTGTAATGAATGCTGGATGTCTTAGAAAGCACTGTTTATCAGATGAGAAACTGTGAAAATGATAATCTCTAAAACCCTGCAAACTAGATTTTCTGCATCCACAGCTGCTTCCCTGGAACTTTGGCAGCTGTGATAGTTGTTACAGACCATCACTGGTATTGCCATCGTATTTAGATAATGTCAAAGAAAGACTTATGAGTCACAGTTATTAAATTGAAGGAGATGATCACGTCAAAGTAAAGCCAGCTAGTGAGACCTTTGATGGATTACTTAGGCTTACATTGTTTTTAAGAGATTGTTTTCTTGCCCCCTCCACCTTGAAATCAATTTCATTGCCACACTCTGGAGGTCATGGTATGAGGCTGAAAGACAGAGCGATAAAGAACATCAACTCTGGAGTCATACCTTCTAACTGCATATCCCTGCCACGCCATCTACTTTGTGTAACCTTGACATTCATGATCTACATCTCTAAAATGAGGGTAGTAATATATTCCTCATGGGATGGTTGTAGAATTTAAATGAAAAGTGCTTCACACATAGAAATTATTAATCGGGTATTGGCTATACTCATACTTTTGATATGCATAGAAAACCTTAGTATGGTATGTGGCTCATTGTATGCACATAATATATAATAGCCAGTAATACTATTGTCATGATTGCTTAAATGAGTCTGTGTCAGATTTAGACTTACTGAAAACACAGGAGGAAAGGGAATGGCTAAAATTTGACTTACTTTATCATAAATTTTAGTTTTATGAATGAGGTGGGATAGTGAACCAGAAAACATCAAATCATTCTAGATACTGTCCTGAAGTATATATGTGCAAGGTTTCTGGGACTAAAGTCATCATCCTAGCAGGCTTTGCGGTAACAATGCTGCTGTTCTCAAATCCAGCTAAGTATGTGCCATTTTAAAACACCATGTTTTTCAAATGAACTTATGTGTGCTGCTGAGAAAAATGCCAAGTTTTGCCAGATCCTGTATTTTTACCTATTGTTTGATATTCGTATCATTCATAACACAATACTATTAAAATGCTTTGTTTTTATTGTAATGCATTAGTTCATTTTAAAAGATAAATGTCACAGATGTGTAGTAAAGTGGTAACAGGTTTAGATACAAGGAGAATGAGGGCTGGAACAGGACCTATTTACCTTTGTGTGTGGAAGGTGATGGAGTTGTTTAAGAGGATGCTTAGGTTTGAAGAAGGTAGCTGGTTACAGATTGCCATTGCTAGAATTTGTTAGAGTAAACTTGTTATGTTCTGCATGTGTGTACCTTGAGATGATTGTGGATTATCCCCAAGAAGAGATCCATTAGATAGCTGAGCACACAGACTTGGACCTTGGTTAAGACAGTCTAAGTCAAGTTGTCAATGTGAGATCCACAATCACATAGTTGTTACTTGAAGCCATAGGAGCAGCGGAGGCATGAAGAACACAGGCCCTAGGGTGATCCTCAGGGAATCTAGTCCCCACTCTCCCCTGTGCACCATATGACCATGGCTCAGCCCTATCTCCTCTGAATAATAAGTGTTAACAGTTCCTACTTCATAGACACAATTACGAGAGACCATTGCATTTCAATCAATTTGATTTAAAGGCTTAGTATAACAGGTAGCACATAGAACATGCTTTTAGTACATTTCAGCTGATGCTATTACTATTATTATTGAGGGACTCACCCAGGGAAAATTTCTAGAGCAAGTAGAAAACTGAAAAAAGCAGTATTTACAACAGGCAGGGAAGGAACAAGATTCTGTGAAGGAGACAGCATAGCCAGAGGAGGCAGGGTGGGCAAAAAATAGAATGTGATATTGGTGAAGCCAGAGGAAGGATGAATGTCAAGGAGGAAGTCATCAGTGATTTTGAAGGATGCGGAAAAGTCAGGGTAGATGGAGAACAGAAAAGTACCCTTTGGATTTAGCCACCAAGAAATTGTTAGAAACCTTGGGTGGAACAGTTGGTGCAGAGTTTAGAGCAGCAGCCAGATGACAGAGTTGAAGAGTAAATGAGACCAGAATGAGTGAGGAGTCCTTGGAAGACATGTGTCTGGAAAGGGAAACAGGAACTGTCTGAAGTAAAGGACTGGGGAACTGGGGCACTGTCCAGAGAGTGATGTGAAGGTCAGGCTGAATAAAGAGGAGGAGAAGAAGAAGGTGTTGTGAGTACAGGGAGTGGGTGCTACTGCAGGCTGTAGAGTTCTGAGTAGTTTAGGAGGTCCCCAGCAAATGAATAACGGAGGATTAGGGTCAGTGCTTCAGTAGAAGGTTTCCCTTTGGAAACCACAGTGCCTCCTGAGTGAACGGGAGGACTTTGGAAAAAGCTGGGCACAGCTACATTGGTGGTTACTTAGAAAAAATTCTCACCTGGTACGTAGGACATTGGGTTAATTTGTTCTCTTCATCTTTTGTGGGAAGCAGCAGACTCTCATGAATGGAAGGCTTTGTCTGTTAGATTTTGGGCTCCAGTGTGAGCTGTAAGGATCCTGGGATATTTCTTGTGGAGTACAAAAATTGCCCAGTGAAGTATTGAGTCCTTTATGGTTCCTGGCCCAGTTCATGTTCCACTTTTCTCCCCACAAGGCCCAAGATAATTGGGATCAACCCATAGCTTGTCCTCTGGTGATCCTTTCTGCAGCCCTTTATTCACTTTGCTGATGAATTCAGAAGGTTGTGGGTCTCGTGGTAAACTGTGTTGTCCTTTCTTTCCAAATGGGCCCCAGTCTTCTAACCCTGTTAACACACATGCCTGCAGGGAGGCAGGCAGGCACTGTCCCAGGCACTAAGGTTGACGATATCCCTGGGGAGGGTACAGGCCAGTGTATGGACCTCTGCTTACAGGAGCCTCAGGCCTTTCATGGGAGCACCGACCTAACCTGGCACTCTGCAGAGGATTTACACCAAACATTTTGGTTTACAGATAGCATTCTCTTGCAGTTTCAGCTTCCTGCTTCTGGAAGGAGAGAAGACAGTTACGGAAGTCAGCTTGATCTTTTCCTGTATATTAACCGGAGGTAGGGAGTTGTTACGAAAACTGGCCAGAGTAGCTTCAGAAAACAAAGGCAAAGAGTTTTTTTTTGTTTTTTAGTATTTTCATAAAATAGACAAAATAAAGGAATTTCTTAAAAAAGGAACATGATGGGAAATACTGGATTTAGACTTTGGGTTGCCTTAAATCAGCATCTGAATATTAAAGAGCAACACAGATGTACCCACCATCCCTGTTCTGTTGTTTGGCATTTATTTTTTTATTTTATTTTTATTTTTTGAAACAATCTCACTGTCTCCCAGGCTGGAGTTCAGTGGCGTGATCTCGGTTCACTGCAACCTCCACCTCTGGGTTCAAGCGATGCTCCTGCTTCAGCCTCCGGAGTAGCTGGGATTACAGGCATGCACTACCATGCCCAGCTAATTTTTGTATTTTTAGTAGAGACAGTGTTTCACCATGTTGGCCAGGGTGGTTTCAAACTCCTGACCTCAAGTGATCTGCCCACCTCAGCCTCTCAAAGTGCTAGGATTATAGGCATGGTCCACTGTACTCGGGCGCCTTTGATATTTTGATATCTGCAGGCTGGCTATATAAAGAAATCATGCATTTTAATTTTTAAGGATCATGAGAGTGCCTAATTTGTGTAGATTACGTGCTTCAAAATTCAGTAAATAGAGCATTATAGCTGTAGCAAAAAGGAACCACTCTTTCTCACTCATTTGTCATGAGTGGTACTTCAGCCACTACTTCCTTCATGTGATTTTATGTAAAAAAAATAGATCTTCTGTATATGAAGTTTAAGAGGAAAGAACAAAAAATGACATTGAGAACAAAAAAGGGTTATTGAGAACAGAATATGATCACAAGATAAAAGAGGTAAATTATTAACTAAATAGCATAATAACATTGTTTAATGCTGAGAGCTTAGTAAAAATGGAACCCAAGTCATCTGTCTGTGGCAGAAAGTACTTCATTTTTTTTCTCTACTTAGGAATTGAAAATATATTCCCAAATTTTTGGCAAGTGAACTTCTTAGGAGAGAACATGGTATATTAAAAAAATAAAATTTTATTTTTTACTTTATCATGCCTAAGTCTTTAAAAAATAGCTCACAGCATTTAGCATTTTGTTCATGTACTTCACACCCAACTCCTCTTTGATGTGGGTGTTATCCCCATTTTACAAGTGATTAAACTGGGGTTTACAGATGTTAAATGACTTGTCTAATATCATATAGCTAGTAAGTGACAGAGCCTAATGTCAGATCCAAGTTGATACCAAAATCCTATAATCCTCCCATATTTGTTCTAATCTTTGTCAAATCATATGCCTTTAAAGAGGCTTATAAGTTTTTAAACTACAGGACAGTTGGCCCACAGGCTGAATCTGGCCCTCGCCTGTTCTTTTTAGCCTGCAAGCTAAGAATGTTTTATACAGTTTTTAATGGTTAAAAAATAATCAAAAGCAGACTATTTGTTGACACCTGAAAATTAGATGAAATCAAATTTCAGTTTCTGTATATACTATAAAACCTTAAGAGAACACAGCCACACCCTTCATTTATGTCTGTGGCTGCTTTTGCACTCCCAGGTCAAAGGTGAGTAGTTGTGACAGAGACCTCTGCTATGATCCACAAAGCCTAAAATATTTACTGTGTATCTGGCCTTTTCTAGAAAAAGTTTGCCAGCTGCTACTCTAGGATATTAAAACAAAAATCTATGATGAGAAGTTTTGTATGGGACCCGAAAGCTCATTCATGCTCTCACACACCTTAATAAGTCTTTTGATCATTCCAGCAGTGGAAGGCTGATGGTGTTGCCTTGTTGAACCAACAGGGAGTGGATGCCAAGCCCTGTGGTCTCATCAGCACCATGCAGTTTCTTCATGTTCACTGACTTTCTAGGTGCCTACTTTTATTTGGTATCTTAAAATAGGGATTAGTTTTGACCTTTCAGTTTGAATGTTTTAATCCAATTCCCCGACTTCCTTTAGGAGAAGTTCATATCTAATTTAGACCACCTCTACTCCGTGGCCCCAGGCCGACTTCCTGGGTTTCCTGAGTGCTCGTCACACTTTGCTGTGATTGTGGAGCGCAGACACTGGTGTTGCCTCTGCCTTTCCCTCTTCCTCCCTGCCCACTGCAGTGTTTAAACGAATGAATGTTTAATCAAGTCAGTCTTTTAAATTACAGAAGAAAAAGTCATAATACTGTTTTCATCCTGGGAGATAAAACCTTTCACTATTGAATTTTGTGAAAGTTAGTAGTTTCTTGATAAGAAAAGAAGCCAGGAGAGGAGAAAACAGAAATGTGAGTTTTAAGATATGTTTTGTTGCAGAATTTGGCTTAAGTTTTGTATAGATTTTTGGGATTTTAGAAAAATACATAGAAGCAACACAGGTTGTTCTATTGACAAGTTGTTTTTATTGACAATCCTTTGACAGATGAATGGATGAACAAAAATGTGGCATATATATTGCAATGGAATATTTATCCTTAAAAAGGAAGTAAATTCTGGGTGCAGTGGTTCATGCTTGTAATCCCAGCACTTTGGGAGGCTGAGGTGGGTGGGTCATGAAGTCAGGAGTTTGAGACCAGCCGGCCAACATGGTGAAAGCCTGTGTCTACTAAAAGTACAAAAATTAACAGGGCTTGGTGGTGCCTGCCTGTAATCCCAGCTACTTGGGGGAGCTGAAACAGGAGAATCCCTTGAACCCTGGAGGCAGACGTTGTGGTGAGCCAAGATGGCGCCACTGCACTCCCACCTGGGCAACAGAGTGAGACTCCGTTTCAAAAAAAAGAGGAAGTAAATTCTGACATATTACAATATGGATAAACCTTGAGGACATTATGCTAAGTGAAATAATGCCAGTCACAAAAAGATAAATAGTATATACATAATTTCATTTATACAAGGTGCCTAGAGTAGTCGAATTCATAGAGACAGAAAGCACAATGGTGGTTGCCAGAGGCTGGGTGGAAGGGGTAGCTGGGAGTCGTTTCAGTTGGCATGATGAAAAAGTTGTGGAGATGGAGGATGGTGATGCTTGCATAATAATGTGAATATACTCAAAGACATGTACACTTTAAAAATGGTTAAAACGTTAAATTTTGTTAGTGTATATTTTGCCACAATGAAAAATATACACATATGTCATGATCAGCTATTTAAAATATCATGTCTACTTTGAATAATCATAATTATGTATTACAAAAGAATGATTACTCTTTCAAACTATTTGTTATCAAAGGAAAGATTTACCATGTGATACATGGTATCTAACTGATTCAGCCCTAACATGATTCAAAATTTAAACTTAATTGGGTCATCTTGCATGTTTTATTTTCAAAGCATATTGATATAAAATTTGTAAGAAAGATTAGGTAGATATAAGATTGCAATTGATTATCAGTTATTCTTTCCTTTCTTACTGAAGAAGTTAATTAAAACTAGAGTAAGCCGAAATGCTTTCTAAAGATACCAGTTCTCTATTAAATCCTGTGGAGTTTCCAGAAAAATACATACAGTAGAATCTATTAAAGCAAATAGTTCATTATACAGCATATGTATTTAACATGTTATGTATTTCATGCCCTTCATGAAATTCTTACAACATTTTCTTTGCTAGGTCAGAATTGGAACTTTTAACTATTAGCAAAAACTGGGATTGCAGTGTGGTTTTACATAAGCAAACAACTCTTATTTTATTTACAAAAGTTAATAAAAATAAATGCCCAAGGTAAAGGGAAATAAATACAAAGAAGTATAAAAAGTAAGCCACCCTACAGGCATCCAGTCCCATTTCCCAAAGGTTAAAACTGCCTCTAAAATTAAGGTTTTTTGAGTATACATCAAGAAAAAAAAAATTTTCTGCATATTTTGGCATAGATGTCTTTTTAAAAACAACTGCCTGGCTTTATTTTCCTGCATAATCTTCCTTAAAGATATTCTACATCAGCACGTTTGGATTTACTTCAATCCTTTCTAGCAATTGCATGGAATCTCATTATGTAGATGTGTGTATATAGTTAGCTATTCCCATTTTTATGATTATTGGGTTGTTTCCAGTTTTATTTGATTGGTTGGTTTTGTGTACTTTTCCAAGTAGATCACAATGTCAGTATTGGGACTAATGGGACAACAGGTAGGTACGTAATACTTAGTTTTCTTTAGGTATTGTTAAATTGCCCCACCAAGAGTTTGTACCAGTTTACATTCCTGCTGCAACATTTCTTCATAGCTTCACCAATGCTATATACTTTCAAATCTGATTTGTTTATTTCAATAGCGCCATGATAGGTTATTAGAATATTACTGAACACTGTTAGCATACTTTTTGTTTTTTGGTTTTTGGTTTTTTTTTTTTTGAGAGAGTGTCTCGCTGTATGGCCAGGCCAGAGTGCAGTGGGGTGATTCCAGCTCACTGAAACTTCCATTTTCCAGTTTCAAGCAATTCTCCTGCCTCAGCCTCCTGAGTAGCTGGGACTACAGACGCGCACCACCACACCTGGCTAATTTTTTTGTATTTTTAGTAGTGACAGGGTTTCACCATGTTGGCCAGAATGGTCTCGATCTCTTGACCTTGTGATCTGCCCGCCTCGGCCTCCCAAAGTGCTGGGATTACAGGTGTGAGCCACTGCGCGCCACTGCACCTGGCCCCTGTTAGCATACTTTAATGGCTTCAGAAAAGCAAAAATGTCAGTTGTCCACTTAATCAGAATACCATGTTCGAGGAATTGAGTTTCCTAAACAGGTTTGACTGGTACATGCAAATACTTTGTGTCTTTTCTTTTCTTTCTGCTTAATTTTCTCAATTCCATTTTAATTACAGAAATTGTGTTGTAATACGTGATACGATTAAAAGAGATAATAAGGCCAGGTGCGGTGGTTCGTGTCTGTAATCCCACCACTCTGGGAGGCCAAGGCAGGCGGATCACAAGGTCAGGAGATCAAGACCATCCTGGCCAACGTGGTGAAACCCCATCTCCACTAAAAAAAAATACAGAAATTAGTTGGGCGTGGTAGCATGTGCCTGTAATCCTAGCTACTCGGGAGGCTGAGGCAGGGGAATCGCTTGAACCAGGGAGTTGGAGGTTGCAATGAGCCAAGATCGTGTCACAGCATTCCAGCCTGACAACAGAATGAGACTTTGTCTCAAAAAAAAAAAAAAAAAGAGGAGATAATATAAAAGTGTAAATAATTTCTCTGTTGTTTCTCAGTACCACCCTTCTGAAGTGATAATCGTACTGATCTGCTATGTCTTGTTCACAGTTGTGTCTGTCTTTAAACCCATGTAGGTTTGGGTTTTTTAATTTTGTTGTGTTTACTCAGTTCTTAAGTTGACTTTTTAATATAATCGTATGTGATGGTCCTTCTGAAGCAACAGATAAAGTCACAACTTGGCCAGGTGTGGTGGTGGGCACCTGTAATCCCAACTACTCGGGAGGCTGAGGCAGGAGAATTACTTGAACCCAGGAGGTGAAGGTTGCAGTGAGCCGAGATAGTGCCATTGCACTCCAGCCTGGGCAACAAGAGCAAAATTTTCTCTCAAAAAAAAAAAACAAAAGTCACAATTTACTAATTTGTGTGACCTTGAGCAAGTAATTTATTTTGCCCCTTCCATTTTAGGATTGCTTAACTCAAAACTGTGTTATGCTTTAAGGATTAGAGAAAATATAAATAGAGTGTTCGACCGACAGTAGGCATTCATTCATTCCTTACTGCCCGATACTATTATTTTTGTTATGACTTAACAGAAAAGGAAAGTTACACATTTGATATTAAATTATGCCCATTTCAAACACAAGCAAATAGATTTCTTCATAACTGAGACTGTATTGCATGCAAGAGAAAAAGAATTCTCAATATGGCAATTTACAGATTCTTTTGGTCAAATAAATTAGTCTGAACAATAAAAATAGTATATATTTAAATCTGGAACTTCTATTTCTAAAACCTTTTCTTTTTTCTTTTCTGTTGACAGCCATATAGACGTAACACAAGTAAAAAGCAACATTGCTTGTCTGCTTTGATAAATAGGGAGTATGCAGATATTCAGTAAGGGTAACAAAAAATAAAATTGCTTTTACATATGGCTAACCAGTGGAAGGAGCCAGATGTTAGGGGAGAAAACAGGAGAGTCAGAAAAACCAGGGACATCAAATATGGAAACACAAGAAACAGAGCACTTGTGGACCTGAAGACTGAAATGGGCTTGATTCTGGATGCACATGTGCTGAGGTTGGACTCAGCCTGTAGCTAGAGGTGCCTGAGCTTTCCTACAGCTTTTAATGTTCCTTGTAGGTTAGATACGGCTCATGGTTATCAATAATACATTGATCCTTCTTAACCTTGTTTCCCAAGAAGCCCATGATAATTTAAGTTAAGAAAGGAATGATGATATTGGTGAAACCATATAGATAACATGAAAAAAGTTAAGAAGACAAAAATTTTGAACACTCGTACCTCTTGAGCCAACTACCCAGTAAGGGACCATTTAATTTACTAGGGTATAACTAATCAATATGTTTTCTAATTCTAGTACTCCCCACCCCACACCCCCTTCCACACACACACACATTAAGCCATAGAATATCTGCAAAGCAGAAAGGACAATTGTAAAAGTAAACCTAGTATAGTCACAAGAAAAAAATATACCTGTGTTAGGTGGTATTTGTTTTCATTCCCATTAGATTTCATTAAGTTGCTAACCAAACCTTAAATTAGTAATTTTTAAAATAAGCCTCCTATTCTCGAGTGCTGTTTATTACATCTACTGAAGAATAGAAGGTTAAGTTTATTTAGCCTTGTTGTTTCTCATCATTTTTGTATTTTTTGCTGTGTTTTCATTAACTAGTCCACATAGAGGAAGTAGAAAATTGGTCATTTATTCTTTTTAGTTTTCCATTTTAGCAAATAATGATTTATGTGCATTATTATCATATACTCTGTAGTCAATTAACCCCTAAATAAGCATCTAACATTAGATGGTATGCATCATTCGTCTTAATGATTTTGAAATATACATATATATATATACTGAAAAACCAGACAGATTGTTCATGTTAAGTCATTACTAGTTTTCGTAATTTCCTAAGATTTAAAGTACTAGCTAATCATATATTCAAGGCATTACATTTTAAAGAAAATCGTTGTGTTTCTGACATAAATTCTACCAAATAACTACCTTGTCGGAAATGATAGCAACGGTTGTCATTGATAACTACAGCTGACACTCCTGAACTATCCATTTTCCTTGTGATATCTCTTTTCCTCAATATTTATTTGACTACTAGGGCTTTCCCAAATGTAAGATATTTTAAATGTAAATTAGTAAAACCTCAGTTACAATACTGAACTAGAATTATTTATATCTACACACACAGCACCCATATCTATACATCCTATCTATACATTCTACATTTTGGGATAAAAAGTAAATGAAAATAAATGACATTCCTAGTTCAACAATTTAATGTCAGTAGTCTGTTCAGTGAGTTTTCAAAAATGGCATAATAAGGCTGGGAACTCTTGGTTTTTTGATAGGCAGGACATGATGTCTGAGAGATCAAGAAATCAGGCAGATGGAGGCAGACATAAGTAATGGCAGGAAAGGGAGGCTGTGATAAGGGAGTAAGTCATAAAATCACTCTTTGTTGTTTTTGTTTTTTGCAAAGAGCTGGAGAGATAGTAAGATGAATGGAATATAGATTCCACTCTTAGTTAAGAGGAGTCCTATTTAGTAAATTGAGCAGACGTCACAGGCAGAGCACTATACCTAAGGACTGGGTAAAGAACTGTAGGTGTTGATGGGAGGGTGTTTCAGGTGGTTGGAACAAATGAGGAAAACCCTTGAGTGGTGTGTATGGGAAACCACGAATAGTTCTGTGTGGGTGCATGAACGGAAGTGATGGGAGACCACAAAAGGATATTTGGGGGGCAGACTATACAGAGGGTTTTAAAACAAAGCTGAGTTGGCTTTTTATAAGTGGCATTATGGGTTGGACACAGAGTAACACCGTGGGATTAGGACAGATTGAGGTGATTTCAAATCTTGGTTTTGAGTGACCATAGGCAAGTCAGTTCTCTATGAAGTGAGGGTGACTCTGATTCCCTCACAGGCTGATTATGTGAAGTTCGTGAAGAAATACTTGGCACTTAGCATAGAGCCTGGAGACCATTAAACCTTTTGTAAAGCATAGAGATTATTGGTGAGTAATACTGAACTTTGGCAAGTATATCAGGAGAAAATGTAAGCAGTGGAAGCAGGACCCCGCATCACCGTGGCAGCGAGAAGACTTAATGAGGAGTTTTTGCAATAGGCTAAATTGATGTGAACCTGAAGGAATAGTCAAGAAGGAAATAAATTCAGCCTGTGCTAAAGAGGTGGACTGGCAGGATTTGGGAAACCACTTAACGTGTGGGGAATGGGAATAAGAGAAAGGGAAGAAATGACAAAAAGATGAGAATGCTTACAGTTTGAGCCTGAATGAAAGAGGGATGGTGGTTCCACTAGGACAGTGGTTTTCAACCTTGCCTGTGCATGAGAATCTCCTGAAGGACTTGTTTAAACACGGGTTTCTGAACCTCACTTTTCTGACTTTAAGGAGTTCCCAAGTTGTGCTAATGTTGGTGGTTCAGGGACCACACTTTGAGAAATACTCCGTGCAGAAATAGAAAACACAGTAGGTGGGGAGGCGGGGAAGTATGGGGGAGGAGAGAGGTGTGGCTGGGTAAGGCCATGGCTCATCCATCATTTAGGTATACCTACTTAGCCGACCACTGAAAATTCAATTAGAGATAGTGATACTGTATGCTGTACTGGTCAGATTGTCAAGTGAGAAGTTGAAGAGCCAAGGACAAGTTACACAGTGAGTCACTGTCGAGTAGATGCTCTTTTAAGAATCCATCAGTGGCTGGGCACAGTGGCTCACACCTGTAATCCCAGCACTTTGGGAGGCCAAGGCAGGTGGATCAACTGAGGTCGGGAGTTTGAGACCAGTCTGGCTAATGTGGTGAAGCCCCATCTCCACTAAAAATACAAGAATAATTCAGGCTTGGTGGCACATGCCTGTAATTCCAACTTCTCAGGAGGCTGAGGCATGAGAATTGCTTGAACCCCGAAGGCAGAAGTTGCAGTGAGCCAAGATCGTGCTACTGCATTCCAGCCTGGGTGACAGAATGAGAATCTGTCTCCAAAACAAAAAAAGAAGCCATCTGTGTAGTGGGTGCATAGGAAAAGCATGGGGCTCTACCTGTTTTCTTTGAAGTTCTCATCCACATATAGTTCTAAGTAAAAAGCTTTCCTTGTGTGTTTTTAACGTACCCCCAAACCTCTCCTCCTTTATTTTGGTTTCCTAATAGCGGAGCTAAGTTACAGATAAGAGCCCAAGTCTTAGAATGTAAACTTCAAGCATCTGGTAAACTTTACTATTTTCTATCGGCTTCATTGAAACTAGAGGAAAGATGTCAACTAGAACCTGGTTTATTCCTGTTTTGGTAGGAGGATAAAACAACTAAGATCTTGCTATTGTTCATCTCCTATTCAAATATTAGCTAGTAAGGCAAGAAATTAGATGGGTAGCTGTGTGTTGTACTTTTCTTTGATCCTAGGATCTCGATGTAACAAGCGATGGGCATAGCATAGGGCAACGAACCCCACAGAGCTGGCATAATAATACACATCCTTCATATCTTCAAATTGGTACAAGTTAGAAGTTTCCATTTGAAAGCTAACCCTTTGTAGTATCCTTCCCTTTGTAAGTATTCAGTCTGGACAAAAGTGATTAAAAATTTGTTTTCCAATTTGTAAAAAGTGCTTTAAATGTGGAATATAGTATAGTATATAGTGTAGTATGTATAGTATAGTATAGAATATAGTATAGTATATAGTATGGTGTGTACAGTATAGTATAGAATATAGTATAGTATATAGTGTAGTATGTATAGTATAGTATAGAATATAGTATAGTATATAGTATGGTGTGTACAGTATAGTATAGAATATAGTATAGTATATAGTGTAGTATGTATAGTATAGTATAGAATATAGTATAGTATATAGTATGGTATGTATAGTATAGTATAGTATAGAATATAGTATAGTATGTATAGTATAGTATAGAATATAGTATAGTATATAGTATGGTGTGTATAGTATAGTATAGAATATAGTATAGTAAATGTAGAATATGTGTTTAGGGATGGCTGAATTAAGAAATAAGCTTTTTTTCTTTCAGTATCGCCTAAGTTGTGTTCTCAAAATGATAGTTCCTTGAGATGTTAATAGTTGTTCTTGCAATAGAAAAAGAATGCTTAGTGTTCAATAAATCAAAGAAGTGCTGGGTTAAACAAAGGTAAGCTGACTTCCTACTGGTAGATGTCTCAAAACTTTTAGTATGGTGGGGTTGCTATGACTCTCCAAGATTTAGAATCTCCTGGGCAGCATTTCTCGAATCTACTTGACCCAGAACCCTTCCTTTAAGGGAATGTCTATTAACGTCCTGTGGGACACAGGTGTTCTCACTGTGATAAATATAATGTTATTTATCTTTGATTTCTAATTTCCTTCTAACAAAGGAAGCTCGCCAGTACAATGGTGATTGACATCATATGCCCAGCATTTCTATGATTAATTATACATTGATTTAGGGACTACCAAGCAGACATAATAATGGTTTATCATTTATTAAGTAAATTGTGGTAGATATTCCGGACATTTGATTACCTCTGTTGTGTCTGCTCAAGGACCTTTGTAAATATGACTGCTTTGGTTTTTGCATCAGCCTAGGTTACAGGATGATACTTAGGATGTTTTGGGGGATTTCTTAGTAGTTCTTAAATACTTGTTTTTAAAATAGTTTCCTAAATTTGGCCCAAAGATATGATCACGACCATAATTGACTCATCTTTTCAATGTGAGAAATGGGGGGAAACGCTATAGTATGTCCTGGGAACAGGACATAATCCTGCCCAATCCTCTCTATCTTAAAAATCTAGTCAGTGATAGTCTTTTAGTGATATAAAACTCTCAGTATACTAAGGCAGAAAGTAGATTTTTTTCAAAGATTTTTAACCAACAGCAGTCGAAATTAAAATGCTTGCTTTCTTAACCAGTCATTCTTCACATGATGACCATCTGTTTTCCTCTTTCAATATTACTGAAACTAAGTTCTTTCCTGCTGAGATATATAGTCATGGAAAGGTATGTTGCCTTTTGGTATGTCGTACTTATACTGCTAGCATGAAATGATTTTTGTCACACAGATAAACAATTCTAAAAATTACTATGTATTTTATATTAAGAAAAATACACAAGCGTTGGAAACCAGGATTTCAATGACTACAATGCCTAGAATGATGCTCTCTTAAAAAGGAGCCAATTTAAAGAAAAATACTCAATGAAAGAGGTAATATAAGTCAGAGGAGAAGGAAACAGAGATTGAAGAGTCCTATAATCAAGAAGATATGTTCTCAGAAGAGAAGGATTTGAGCATTAGACTAAAATGAAACATGGAGGATTCCAGAGAGAAGCAAGATTCTGGAGGAGGCAGGAGAGCATACAGAGACCAGCCTTGGGTGAGAAGGGGGACACTCCCTCCACTAAGCCTGGAAGAGAACTGAGGATTAGTATGAGTGTGGGGGCAGGAGTTGAGTTGTCAAGCTGATGGCCTGAACTGAGCGCCTGCTGATATTTCTTAATCGTTGTCACTATAATTGTAGTAGCTATTGCAGCTACTCCTGAATTAGTCAGCTGGACTCACTTGAAGTAAATCCACAGTAATGGTGCAAATGGACAACTGAGCTAGATGGCTCGAGGCTCAAATTACAATGAGCTTTTTGCATATATTTGGAAGAATAATGGTCTTTACTGATTAGGAAGAAAAGGAAAACATGATTTACTAATATCAAGAATGTAAGGGAGGTAAGACTGCAGATCCTACTGACAATGAGGACAATTATATAACATATACTGACAGTGAAGAGTATTGTGAACAACTTTATGCTAATAATTAGAGGTAGTAAGGAGCCAGGAGCACACTATCTCCACTCTCCACTCTTTGAGTCACATTGGGTTTGGGGTGTGGAGGAATACATAGTCTTCATCAGAGAGGGCTGTAGGAAAGTTGAGTATTTTCAAGAAAGAACTACATTTCAGTTAAAGCCTGGAAGTGGAGAGTATTCTTAGTAACTCAGAGGTGGAGAACATTCTGATTAAAAGATAAAGAGTTTGTAGAGAGAGTTTGTAAACTGGAATGAGGCTTCCACAGGGCACAGTTGGAAAGGGTCAGGAGATATGTCACTATGGCCGTCAGTGAGGACTTAATGAGGGTGAGAGACTAGGAGGCCACAGGAGGGTGAGGTATGCCCTGCTTTCAGTGTTAAGTGAAAACGGTTCAAGGGACTGAGCCTTGAACTGGAGTGGAGCTCTTCCTGCTTATCAAAGGAGCGGGAGTGCAGAGACCTAATTCTGAAAGCTACCTGGGGTTTCTGAAAGCCAGAAGGAAAACAGTAGCCTTGTGACTAGATGTGCAATATCCTAGTATTTCTATTTGGAAGAAACACAGTAATTACTCATTTTAAAGCCTTATTTAGAACTGAGTAACTTGGGAGTTGAAGTAAAAGTCAACCTAAACAGGAAGGGAAAACAAAAGAAAAAAGAGATTTCACAGCCAATAACCATGCAGGAACAGACATGAAAAAGAACTAATAATTCTCAGAAATGGAAAGTATCGTCTTTGAAAAAAAGTTCAGTAGATGAGATAAACCATAAACAGGACACATAGAGAAATAGTGAATTGAAGGTAGTGCTGAGAAATTCTCCCTGACTATAGCTCAAAGAAATTAAGAGAAAATATTAAAGAGGTATATTGCAGATTCAATATTCTAATCAGTCTTTCCCCTGAAAGAAACTAAACATACTAAATAAAATATTTAAATTGTCTTTTTAAAAGCAAGTCTAAGCTAGAAAGAAAAGAAAGAATTCACAAAAACCAAAACCAAAATGCAAATGACAATCCTAAGCAGTAAACTTGGCTTTTACTTTGAAGGTATCTGGCAAGGTCTGGGTGATCTTGAGCATGCCATTTGACAGCTCCATGCCACAGGCATTTGAGGACAGTCTAAGGTGAGGGTTCAAATTACATCCCTTGCCCAAAGCTGGAACTTCCCAAAACTACAACATTGGCTAAAGCTGATAAGATATCTGTCCCACAGAAGAGGACAGGCCTGGGTGCTGGCAGGAGGAAGACATTTTCCCCTGAGAGGTATGATACCTATGAGATTCAAAAACTTAAATGTTCAGCAAACATAGGAAAAGATGTTAGTTACCAGGGAAATACAAAATAAAGCACAAGCAAAATACCGTTCTATGCCTATCAGACTACCAAAGGGAAGAGGAACTCAAGGCCCAAAATACAAACCGACATCAGTGAGAATGTGGAGAAACTGAAACTCTCAAAATATCGCTGACTGGAATATAAATTAGTCCAACTATTTTGAAAAGTAACCTGATAATCATTACCAAGCAAAACTGAAGATGTGTGTACCTTTTGACCAAGCAGTTCCACTTCTAGGTCTCTTAGCTCTGGAGAAATATGTTTCATGTGCACAAGATGGTTTACACAAGAAATCTTATTTTACAGAATGTTTATGATTACATAAAATTGGAAACAACCCAGAGTTCATGATGAGAACGTATAAAGACATTATGTGATAGCAATGGAATACTATTGAGCAGTGAAAATAGATTAGCTAGATCTACATGTATTGATATTAATAAATCTCAAAGTCATATTGCAGTAAAAACAGTCTGCAAAAACTGTACAGTATACCATTTACATAAATTATGTGGACATACAAAACAATGCTACTATTTCATTTGCCATTTATAGCTCTGTAAATATGTAGTAGTAATATAAAATACTCATGTGAATAGTAAGCGTCAAATTTAGGGTAATGATTCCTTCTAGGGCGGGAAGAAAAGAGAATAGGGTCTAGGAAAGAGAAACCAAGGAATTTTATTGTATTTTAAAGTAAAATTGTAATATTTTACTTCTCAAAACATAGGAAACAAATGTAGCGAAATATTTTCTATAGCTGGGTCAGATTTACAGTTCATTGTGTTATTGTCTAGAATTTTCTGTATTTTTGAAGTGTCTCACATTATTTTTTAACTGGGAGAGAGAAATCTATCATAGAAATTTATATGAAACAATAAAAAGACCGTTTCAGGTTGGATTCTCATTGATATGGAGTTTTGCATGTGGAGTATTTGTCAGGGATCAACACCTGTGGAGAAGAGGGGACGGGAAAGCAGAATTAGGCAAGGGAGAATTCCAAATCAGGCTGACAGAGCCTTGGCCAAGGCCAAAAGGAGCAAATCTGGGTCTGGTCTTTATATTCTTACCTCAATCACTGCCTGAATACAAGCTTCTCAGAGGGTGTGCCCATGGGTAAGGGGGCTCTATGCAGCTGAGACACCCCTGAAGGAGCTGATGACCACAGACCACCTGCTGGCAGATGGGGCAGCCAGCTCTTCCCTGAGCTTCCTCAGGTAGTGTAGCTTTGTCTACCAAATATGGCTCAACTGAAAGTGCAGCTTTATTTTCATCTATTCCCTTAACTCTCTCTCAAAGAATATCTATCAGTATACTTACTTGAAAGGGATGCAGTAAATATAAAGAAAAGCTTTGTAACACATGTGAACAGATTCCATTTTTATAGCATATTAGTAGCCTTGACTTTCTAAAGTCATGTGTGGTTTTGTTTGCTGTGCTCTACGAGGAAATTTTTATACATTAAATCACTGGCAAGTGCTTTTAACATTAGCTTTTTTCTTCTCACAAAACAACAAATATGAGCTCCCTCTATAATTTAGATTCCAAGTTTGGGATACTGATTTAAGAACCAGTCTTCACATTTTTTGTTTAGAGGATAAAATATAAGAATTTAACTTCATAGATGATGTCTCTGCATTATCATCTTAATGAGTGTTCTTTTGGAAATTATTAGATGTGTTTTTATATGACTGCATAATACTCTCTTCCTCATCAGTCAGTCAAAGAAGCCAGTAGAGACTGAATTGTGAAATTTGATATCCCACTCATACATCTTGGAGCCAATCACATGTGTATGTTCAACTTACATTCGGTAGGGGTAATAGTAATAATTTTGCAAGAAAGCAGATTTTTTGTTTGTAAACATTCACAGGTGTTAGGTAACATTTACAAATTCCGTGCTTTATAGCTTCTTGATATTCTGCTTTTGGCACTTTAATGAAGTCCTACTTGTGAGAAGTTGTGGGCACATAATAGGTAGAATGGTTTTGATAACAGTAGTCAGTGATGTTCAATAGTATGGGTTCTGCATCCAGTTGGGATATCATATGGACTTAACTCAGTCCATAAGAATATTAAAGGAATGGCCCTACTTTTAAATAAGTGTAGCTACATCATGCTACATAGGCTTTCCTAGCAACTCAAGAACTGTAAATTGTTTCTATGGGTATGTCAATCAAAGTTTCCAGTTATAAGATACAGAAACTGACATGGCTAATTAAGCAGAAAAGGAATTCATTAAGGGATTATTAGTGAATTCCCATGTTTGTTACAAGTACTGGAGAATAAGACTTGAGACTAGATCCCAGGAATGGTATCCAAATTCGTGCCACAAAGTTAATCAGGTAAAGAAACTTGTTACAGCCATCAAACACAGGAGGTTGTTTCCATGTCAGAAACTTGACCTTGAGACATAATGCAGGAAGTTCAGCAAGAAGGCAATGGAGAGAGAAAATGAGTGTCCTGTTTGCTAGAGTCAGAGTCTCAGTGTCAGCACCTGCATCACAGTCTGGCATGAGTGCACCTTCTTGGCAGAGCCAAAGTTACCTGTCTCTGCTTTTGAGGGAAGGAATTATGGGAAATTCCAACTTCTGCCTTCAAGCAGTAACTTTCCCAACCATTTCCTTGAATGGTTGTTTAAAAGGTCATAGGCAGCCACAAACATGGTAAAAATTTCCTGTACAGTGGAATTTTTTTCTGTGAATGGAATTTTTTTCTATGTTCTTATTTGAAATATATATTCATACCATACTAGACCTGATGTGGTAACTTTTGGCCATCCCAGAATGAGGATAGTACTCTGGCCCTCGATCCCTAGTAGCCACTGAACTCAGAGGACAAAGGTAATATGATGGCTTGGGGAATGCTTGGGGATTCCTGAATAGTCCTTTCCTGGCCCAGCTTGATACAAGCAGGCAGTGTTATGGGAAAAGATGCATATAGCAACACGTGAGTAAAAGAAGCGAACGAATGGAAGTCTATCACACACAAAAAAATGTTGCTCTTTAAGAGCAAAGAAAGAATAAGTGTGAGGTAAGCATAATAGTATTTTCATATTGGTTATCTTAGCCTGGTACTGACTGCTGAACAATTTATGTCTATCTGGTCTTTTGTTACTGAACATTTATTAAGAACCTAAGAATTGTTAGGCAGAGTCAGGCATTGTCCCACTTACCTATTATGATCATACTGTACAACATTATTGAGCCAGCTATTATTCATCTAGGCCCTGTCTAATACGCCCACACCAATTGGGGTCATTAGAAAAGGATTCTCAATATCAGAAAGTGGTAAGGAGTTTAGGGACTGTTTCTTAAAAATTATTCTAAGAACATCTTGTGCAATTTGCAGAGCCAGTGCTGCCAAGCAATTGCACGTTTGCCTGATTTCACGAGGAGTTCATATACTTTAAAAGTTTTTGATGGCAAACAAATATATACATATAGTCATAAATAATATTTTAGGTCATTTTATTTCTTGTTAGTTTCTACATTTGTTACTCATATGTCTGGTATTTTGAACTAGCAGGTATCACATTAAACTACTTATAGTTCAGCATTTGCTTTGAGTAGACTTGTAAGGAGATAATATGGCACAAGGGAGCTTGAGATGCTATTTGTGGCTTAAAACCTTTGGAATGTATTTGATCTTTAGATATTTTATAACATGACATGTTTTCCATGTATTAAGATCCCATCAAGCTAACAATGAGAGAAATACAAATAAAGTTAAAACATCTTCTCCTTTCATAGAACTTGTTTGCCTTCATTTTGCAACATAGATTGAAGAATATAATTTCTGTAGACAATCTTCCAGCTTTTAAATGTATTTTAAATTCCCATGTTATGGCTTAGTCTTTTTCATTTCTTGTGTTCCTTCTTTCCCTTTGCACAGTGGCACAGGATTGGTTTCAGACACAGCAGATTTTTGTTGGTTATATCATAGATCAATATGGCAAGATTTTCTGTAGCATTGGAATCTTTGTTTCTTAAAAGACTGTATATCAAACATGGTAAAGTGATTCTGATCATGGGGCTTTATATATTTTTAAACTATGCTGACATGTAGTATGAGAAATATAAAAACTAGCCATTGGGAATAAATAACTTAAATTGTTTGCTGTGCCTCTAATATAGATACATAAAGTAAGGTCTCTGGAAGCCTTAACTTTAATAAGGCACTATAGTAGAAGTACTGTTTAAAGATCTCAGTTAGAACCAAAATGAGAAAAGGCAAATAAAAATCTACATGTTTTCTATTCCAAACAAAGGTTGATACTCTATTGCCTTTAGATTTGAAAAAGCTAGGAATCAATAGGTCATTTATTTCATACAAAAATTGCCTTTCACAAAGCCACACCATAGCTTTATGTTATGGGTATGTTCCTGTGTTTCCTGTGACGTACATTAATTTATATATCTGCCTGGGCAGCAAACCTCAGCACCTTATATGCCTTTTATTTCCTTGAATCACAGGAGCTTCAGTTTCAACGACTCACCCGAGAACTGGAAGTGGAAAGGCAGATTGTTGCCAGTCAGCTAGAAAGATGTAGGCTTGGAGCAGAATCACCAAGCATCGCCAGCACCAGGTACAGGGCCAATGGCTCCATCTTTATGCACACTGAAGTTACATGCCTTACCAGGTTATTCCGTATGCAGCAAACGATTCTGTTAGTATTGTTATTGTTAACTTGCCTTCCAGAATTTGAAACCAAAAATGTCCATGTATTCTAATTTTGAGAAGCCTCTTTCAGTGTTGACTATTCCTCAATCCTGTGCTTGAAATGTTTTCCATAGCATTGGCAATGTTTTGTAGCAAAAGCTATTGTGCTGCCTTCAGATTCCTCATATGTGCACCCAATTTAATGGATGTTGTCGTGATTAATTGCTAATCATTTGGTAAAGCTAATTGGCTGGTGCTTTGAACACCTGGTATTGATTTTTTTTTTTAACTAAGAAATATTTCTAAATGATAAGATTGCATTAACTTTTAAAAATGCCTTCGGTTTACTTTGGTTTTTCTAGAACTCTGTGAATTCACATGAACTAATTACTATATGGAATAATTTACTGTACTCACATTTAGTAAATACAAGAAGAGTGCATTAGTATAAAAACATAATCATGATTGTTATTTTTTGTTTAAATACCTCATGCTATTTAAAAGCATCATTCCTGTAAAAATTACTGCATGTTCCAAATAGTTAAGTCACTGCTCATCCAACCTGTAGATTTTCTTAATAATTACTTATTTCTGTAAAACCTGCTATAAAATGCTTTCATTGCTTGCAGTTTTAAGTTTGATCTGCTTACACTTAGGTAGACATGCCTGCAATAACTTTTCTCTCAGTTATTTCTAACCTCATAATTGTTCTACTTTTCAGTATCTTGTATTATTCATGGGCAAAAAAACTTCTTAGTGAATAGAATGCTGTCTGTTGTTTCTAGCTGATTGTTGGTATGAACTTTAAACTATTGGGCTGGTAAGTTGTAGTCATGTGAATTTTTCATCTCTGACTCTTAACAGTTGTGTATATTGATATGTTTAGTAAGGCATAAAGCATATAAATAACGGTCAACAAAACCTTTACAAAACAAATATGAGATTATGTAATTGTTTTACAAATATCCAGGAAGGTTTTTAATAGGAAGAGAATTATAAGGAAGGTGTAAAATTATAAATTAGAAATTTCTAACTCAGACTTTGCAGTACCCAATGAAATAACTTCTTAAGGAAGTTAAAACTGAAAACAAAAATTAGCTTTAATTCTCTAATTTTTTTTAGAAATTATCTATATTTTTAGCACCAAAAATAGCAATTCACAAACTCAGTAGTATGGTATTATATATTTCTAAAAGGTATGAGCCAACTTGTTTTGTTTTTCTAAACAGAATTATATTTTAATAGAAAGGTAAATCAACATTTTAAATAATTTAGTTAGGACTTCTTATTCTGTCAATATAGCTAACTAAATTAAAATAGAAATTCTCTTGATAAACTTCTAGATATACGTGGTATATCTATAATAAAGACCAATACCTGGAGGAAATGGCACAAGAGGAGGGAAAATCTCCAGATATTGAAACTAGAAAGAGCACTGAAAACCAGAGCCAGAAGCTTGAGCTACCTCTGTAGGAGATGTGAGAACAGTTGTCAGACCTCAAAGTAAACACCAGAGGTGGGTTTAATACCCATATAGGAGCCAAAGAATGAAGCCTTGTGTGCGCTCAAGATGGTATGTTTGAACTTAAGATCACTACACTAAGCCATGTCCTTGAAGGACTCTGCCATTAGCAAATGCCAGGCTTCTACCATATGTGGGTTTTTAGTCCAAATGTAACTATCCACAGTACTCAGGAGTCCTCAGCTGAGAAAATGGCACCACTAAAGATGAGCTCACAGTGAGATAGTGTAAAACAGATTTATGAGTGACGTCAGTAAGATGACGGAATAGGACTTGTCAGTGCCCATCCTCTCACAGAAACATCAATTTAAGCAACCATCCACACACACAAATACCTTCACTAGAGCTAAGGAATCCAGGTGTGAGATTATAGCACCTGAGTGTGGCACAGAAATAAGAAGAGATGTATTGAAGAGGATAGGAAGGACAGTTTCACAGTGTGCTTTGTTCATCATGTATTTTTGAATGAGTTCTGATTTTGTAAAACTAAAAAATTGCCTTAAAATACATGTCATAAAATAAAACTGGACCATGAGTGAGAGAATCAGTGGGCAAAAGAGTAAGATTTCACACTCCAAGAACTGGGATACCATTGGAGGAAGTCTGACAGGTATGCACAGTAAAACAGATACAAAGGATGCTCATTTGCAAAAGTAAAAAATTACAAAGACCATACATTCATCAGGATGGAAATGGAAAATAAACTGTTAAAAGGTACACTCTAAAGCAGTTAAAATGAAACCCTAGAGCAGTTACAATGAAATAACAAGATCTACATGTATAAACAAGGACATGTTTGCAAAACAGACTTGGAAAGCTCTAAGTTGCAGAAGAAAAGCTATAGGAGGATATAATGTATTAGCAGTTTTAAAATATATATATAGCAATACTGTATAATAATTAAACAGTATTTGGTATTGTTTGTCAGTGTATGCATGTGAAGTAAAAGTATAAAATATTTTTGAATGACACCCATTTAAGATAGTGGAACCACTAGAAAGGAAGAAAGAAGGACAATACTGGGAATTAGACTTTCCCCAAATCTGTAGCATTTTTTTCGAGAGCCATCTGGAGCAAATATAACAAAATGTTAACAACTGTTCAATGAGGGAGTGGTTGGTGTATGCATCGCTATCAGATGATGTTCTGGACTTACAAATTTTAAAATGTTAAAGAATGTTAAGGTTATATCATTCAGCTGGCTAATTCCATATGTTTGTTAAAAATCTGTAAGTAAAACACATACTGTGAGCAGTAGTTTCTGTCAGTGATTTCTTTTGTGGTTCCTGTCTGGTTCTCAGTGCCTGTCACTGTGCCTGGCATGTGACTGTGGCTCCACCAGTGATTGTCGGGTGAATGAATAGGTCATGCAGAAATGGGAGTGGGGTTGACCAGGGAAAGGAGGAAAATGTGCACAAAGGCATACATGATCCCACATTACAGCTGCTCCAGACCACTAAGGGGCTCAGTGTCTGGAGATGTCCTAAAAGAACCTACTGGCTTGTGAAATTGGAAAGGTGAAGCTGACATTTAATTGTGAAGAACTTTATTAGATCTTTAAGGGAGACCTACTGAAAGTTGTTATTATTGTTGGTGATGGTTATTGGAAGCAGTTTTTCTTTCTTGAGAGTACTGTGTGTAAAACAGAATAAAGAGGCCAGACAGCCAGGTAGGAATCTATTATGAAATTTTAAGGGTTATGAGTAAGGTAGATTTCTTCATTCAGTGATCTCTGAGCTGTGGTTGGGATGGTAATTGATCCACTTGGATTGCCCTACTTTCTTCTCTTGTTGAATTCCCATGTATTCTTGATGTCCCAACTAAATGCTTTCTTTACAGCCTTTCTCAAGTTTCTCAGGAAAAGTCACCGCCCTCATCTGAATTCCTATCACTGTTTCCCTGTGCATGTGTTAGCTGCTCAACAGGTAGTAAGGCCCATTCTATCCCCACAGCCCTGGCACAGTGCCTGGCACTCAGCAAGTGGGCACCCAGCCAGTTGATCATTGAATGGTTAATGAACCTTAAGTCCAGGATGCTTTAGGCACATCAAGTAAAGGTGCTTTGCCATTAGGTTATCTACTTGGTATTGTTGGGTTTCTATCTCTGCATCTCATATCTGCCCTCTTCACAGTTTGAGGGTACTTTTCAACAGACCTTAAGAAGACTATTGGCACAGTTTCTCTGCTCTGTGACCACCAGAGCAAGGAGCTCTGTTAGAAAGGGGCCTGTTAGAAAGGGGAGCTAAAGTTTTTTATTGTGTCACTTGAGAGATCCCCATCTCCAGTGCCTGCCAATTGTCAGTCTCAGAACCAGAATCCAAGGGGTACAGAAGAACAGAAATTAGCTCTCAG